>NC_133328.1:46091335-46691335 GCF_042186555.1 Aquarana catesbeiana
GTAACTATTGCGTTTTGTTTTAAACTGTAATATTTTACCAAAAAAGTATGTTTGCAAAACCACTGGGCAAATACGGCGTGACATAAGAAATTGCAACAAGCGCCATTTTATTCCCTAGGGCAGTGATGGGGAACCTTGGCACCCCAGAGGTTTTGGAACTACATTTCCCATGATGCTCAACTACACTGCAGAGTGCATGAGCATCATGGCAAATATAGTTACAAAACATCTCTGCTACAAAAAAAAAAAAAAAAAAAAAAAGTGTATAATGTTTGGGGGTTATAAGTAACTTTCTAGGAAAAAGTTAAAAACTACTGATTTAACCACTTCATTACAGGGCATTTTCACCCCTTCCTGCCAGGCCAATTTTCAGCGCTGTCGCACTTTGAATGACAATTGCGCGGCCATGCAACACTGTACCCAAATGAAATCATCATTTTTTCCCCACAAATAGAGATTTCTTTTGGTGGTATTTGATCACCTCTGCATTTTTTATTTTTTGAGCTATAAACAAAAGAAGAGCGGCAAGTTTGATGGAAAAAAAAAATATATATAATTTTTTATACTTTGCTATAATAAATATCCCAATTAAAAAAAAAAAAAAAAAAAAAAAAAAAAATATTTCCTCGGTTTAGGCCGATATGTATTCTTCTACATATTTTTGGTAAAAAAAAAAAAATCAAAAATCGCAAGCAGCGTATATTTATTGTTTGCGCAAAACTTATAGCGTCTACAAAATAGGGGATAGTTTTATGGGATTTTTTTTCTTTTTTACTAGGAATGACAGCGATCTGCGATTTTTTATTGTGACTGACATTGCGGCAGACAGATCGGACACTTGACACCATTGCCATTTATACAGCGATCGGTGCATACAAATACACTGATTACTGTATAACTGTCACTGGCAGAGAAGGGGGGGGGGGGGCGATCAAAGGGCTAACTGTGTGTCTTAGGGAGTGATTCTAACTGTAGGGGGTGGGGACTCACAAGGGGAGTAGACCGATTGGTGTTCCTCTGTACTGGGAACACATGATCTGTCTCTTCTCACCTGACAGGACATGGATCACACACAGGTTAAACTTGTAAAACAAAAAGTGCCAGATAAAGCCTGGTCAGCAATTGTTCCAAATTATTAGGCCAATGATTTTTCTTATTTATCTAAATAATTGATGTAAACAGTCAGCATAATTCTCATGTTATTAACTATTAAGGTACACTTCAAATTTTATTGACAAACCTCCTAATTTTTTTTTTTTTAATTTTGAAGAAAAAAAAAAAAAAAAAAAAAAAAAACTAAAAACTTACAATGCACTGTTCCAAATTATTACGCACAGTAAGTTTCAAAACACTTTATAGGTTGTAAAGAACAGAAAATTGTCATTTGTTGTGTTTGCAGCATATTTACTTAAATCAAAAGCTATTTCAATCAAACTTTGAACATCATTTTAACTTTTTAAACATTTTAACAGGTCACTTACATTTTAACATAGAACCCCTTATTTGATAGTAGCTTCACCAGTTTTGCATCCATTGAACTTGTGAGTTTTTTGGACAGTTTCTGCTTGAATTTGTTTGCAAGATGTCAGAATAGCCTCCCAGAGCTGCTGTTTAGATGTAATCTGTCTCCCACTCTCATAGATCTTTTGCTTGAGGATGCTCCAAAGTTTCTCAATAGGACTGAGGTCAGGGGAGGATGAAGGCCACACGCTGACTTTCTCTCCTTTTATCCCCATAGAAGCCATTAATGCAGAAGTATTCTTTGCAGCATGACATGGTGCATTGTCATGCATGATGATGATTTTATTATGGAAAGCAAAGTTCTTCCCTCTATACCAGGGAAGGAAGTGGTCAGTTAGGAACTCCAAATACTTTGCAGAGGTCATCTTTACACCTTCTGGGACCCTAAAGGGGCCGACCAGCTCTCTTCCCATGATTCTGGCCAAACATGACTCCACCACCGCCTTGCTGACATCGCAGCCTTGTTGGAACAAGGTAGCCTTCACCAACCATCCAGGGTTGCACGGCACTCATCAGTGAACAGGACTGTTTGAACATTAGTCTTCATGTATTTTTCTGGCCCAATGCAGCCTTTTCTGCTTGTGAGCATTGGTTAGTGGGTGGCTGAATGGAAGGTTTATGCACAGTTGCAAGACTCTGGAGGACTCTACACTTTGATGTCCGTGGGACTCCAGAGGCACCAGTAGCTTAAAATATCTGTTTGCTGCAATGTAATTGTGTTTTAGCAGCTGCTCTCTTGATCCGATGCATGGATCTGGCAGAAACCTTCCTCAATGTGCCTTTATCTGCACAAAACCTGTCTGTGCTCTGAGTCGGCCACAAATCTCTTAATAGTGCGATGATCACGCTTAAGTTTTCGTGAAATATCTAATGTTTTCATACCTCATCCAAGGTATTGAACGATTTCACTCTTTTCGGCAGCAGAGAGATCCTTCTTCTTCCCATATTGCTTGAAAAGGGTGCTCTGCTTAATAATGTAGAACACCCTCCTTTAGTAGTTTTTCCTTTAATTGGCTCACCTGGCAATCTAATTATCACAGGTGTCAGAGATTGTTTTCCAGTGATCAAAAAGAGCCCTGAAACACAATGCCATCTATGAGCTAAACTGAAAAACAAAATATTTAATCTTTGTGACACTGAAATAGAATTTGCATAATAACAGGGTGTATATAAAATAACAAAACAGTGCTGCGCTGCCTAAAACAACAAACTAAAATTACTGAATAATAAATATTCACAAGAACAAGTGATCAACTTGCAAAAAGTAGCAAGATACTGGGTGCACAATCAATTATTCAAAATAAAAAAGAGGATAAAGAACTCTCCCCCTAATAGCGTTCCTAAATTAGGATATTACACAGTAATAATCAAATTACCGTATATACGCGAGTATAAGTCGAGTTTTTCAGCACATTTTTTTGTGCTGAAAGTGCCCCCTCGACTTATACTCGAGTCAAGCACTTTTCTGCAGCAAAAAATTTCATTTTCTGGGTCCATCTGCAACAATGTCATTTCGGAACACTTTGGGTCAGAGACCCCAAATTTTGGCTGCAGCTAGGGGCATCTAGAACACTTAACTACCAAGTTTGAAGTTGGGGGGACCTATGGCTGCAAATGGGCACAGTGAGGCATGCAAATGGGCATTGTTGACCCTCTTTTCCACTTACAGTAGCTGTGCATTTCTCACCCTCGGCTTATACTCGGGTCAATAAGTTTTTTCCCATTTTTTTGCGGTAAATTAGGGCCTCGACTTATACTCGAGTATATACGGTATAACACAAATATAATGGACATGAAAACCAATGTGATATAAAGTCCATAGCAGGCCTCAATATCTTCCAACGAAAATACACCAATCAGTGCAAATTATTTAAAAGTGCTAGTGCTCTCCTCCACCACAGTGTCCTAGCCGCTCCCCTCAAATTCTGATCCATTTCACCAGTAGGTCAGAAATAGCAGATTCCCTCTGAGGATAAACATCCCTCTCAATAAAACATTAAAACGTTACTCACAAACTAGGCTCTTGAGCAGTGCGGACTCGGGGTGCATAAAACAAGATGCTCGCGGGATGATGTCACCACTGCGACTCCTCCCCCTACAAAAATTAGGAGGGAGTTTACCGGATACATTTGAGGTATTTTCCCACTGGTTGGTAGCCAGGCAATTAGCCTTTGGCTGCACGGATGAAATAGGAGCTTCACGCCCGGCCGATCCTTGTTTAGAGAGAATCTGCCATTTCTGTCCTACTGGTGAAACAGGGGTTAGAATTTGAGGTGAGCGGCTAGGACACTGTAGTGGAGGAGAGCACTAGCACTTTGAATAATTTGCACTGATTGGTGTATTTTCATTTGGAAGATATTGAGGACTGCTAGGACTTTATATCACATTGATTTTCATGTCACTTATATTTGTGTATAATTTGATTATTACTGTGTAATATCCTAATTTAGGGAACACTATTAGGGGGGGGGGGTTCTTTATCCCCTTTTATTTTGAATTGATTGTGCATCAAGTATCTTGCTACTTTTTGCAAGTTGATCACTTATTCCCATGAATATTAATATTCATTAATTTTAGGCAGCGCATCACTGTTTTGTTATTTATATGATGTGAACATGACATCTGTGTTAGCAGCAGGCAGCAGCCAGGTTGGGGGGGGGGAGGGGGGAGGAGGGAGAGAGAGGAGAGAGAGAGAGAGAGAGAGAGAGAGAGAGAGAGAGAGAGAGAGAGAGAGAGAGAGAGAGAGAGAGAGAGAGAGAGAGAGAGAGAGAGAGAGAGAGAGAGAGAGAGAGAGAGAGAGAGAGAGAGAGAGAGAGAGAGAGAGAGAGAGAGAGAGAGTGTTTTCCACCATTTGCGATAGGATTTTGTTTTGTAAATTGTTTAAACTAGCTCTAATGAAATACCCAAGACAGTACTGTAAGTCTTTCGGAACATTACCTTTTAGCTTCTTGTCTGCACAGTGACCAGTCCACAAAGTCAAAATCAAACATGGAGATGAGATTATCCACATCTTGATAATTAGGACCCTGAGAATAGTTTTTGTGTTGCGGAGTTACAACGTGCTGCAATAAAGAAAAAAAGGAAACTTGTATAGGAAATATGAAAACAAAATTCAGCCACGTCTTCTGGAAGAAAAATAAATATTGATAAGGACTTGTTACACTTGTGGCCGGGGAGGGGGGGGGGGGGGGGGTGAGTGTGGCAATAAAAGGCAGCTAAGCAATGCTTTACCAGCCCCTGTCCGCCCACTTTAAACTTTATATGCCAGCCAGATAGGGTGGCACACATGCTGCAGCCACAGCAACAATAATCATATGCCATGTCACATTCAGTGGGTAGTTTCACCACCAAACAGGACCCATTCAAGTTAATGGGGCTGTGTCGCATAGCTGCAGACTTTAATGAGTTGAAACAGGTGTCCTGGAGGCAACATATCACCTCCTAGCTCACCGTCAACTGCCCTTTATAGAGAAATCAGCTGTGAATAGCTTTTTAGAGGGACGACAAATGTGTACACAAGCAAGAATTAAAAAATAGCCCATTTCCCCACAAAGGACAACGCCATTTGGCAGGAAAGTGAAGAACAATTACTAGTTTTATGCAAAGGAACTTTGTGAAAAGGTAAGACACAATATTTCTAACTAATCATAGTGTTCACTCCTGCACTAAAGCGGTGCAATTTCCGTCCGCTCGAGTCCCCCATCAACACGGTCAGTGTTGATGGGGAATCCCTCCTATTGTGTTCTTCCCAGTGGGGGGGAGCGGTCACTGCTGGGAGAACAAACAGTGATTATCGCTAGTGGCTATAGCTGATGGAAATAAAAAGCATGAAAAAAAACCAACAGGCTGGTTGTACCCAAGTTGATCAATGCCACTACAGCCAGTTGTTAGACACCACATTATTGTTAGGGCCAAGGATAGGGAATAAATTGCAACTTGAGCCAGGAATTGGGGGCTACTTTACAGCTAACAGATGGCAAGTGGGTTTTCTTTAATAAAATCAGAGGCATGCTTAAAGGCAAACACCTGTAATGCCCTGAGTTTTATAAAGCCTTTTAACTTGTGGTTGGCTTTGTAATCAGCATCTTCCAGCAGTAGGCCTCACACGTGTACAATACTTACAGCTTCAAGATCATCGTATTTCTGTAGACAACATTCACAGTATCCACGCTTCTTCTCCCTCATTTTACAATGTGAATTGTTTCCACCATCTTGCCCGTGCCAAGTCTTGTTTAAACTGGAAAACAAACAAATCACAAATAAAACTCCACAAATATACCATGTTCAACTTAAGGTAGTTGTAAACCTCTGACATGAAATATGAGCAAAGCATATCCCTCTATAGTGTGTACTTGTCTTACTCCAGAGCACTAAGAGTAATTTCTGTGTGTTGCCCTGTTCCTCTGCTATCAGCACGAGTCGCTGTTTTCCTTACACCAAGAGATAAAAAGGGTGACCCAGCAAAAAGACAGTCACAGATAGAAATAAGCAAAAAAAAAAAAAAAAAAAAAAAAAGAAGGGTGTGTTATTGATGCGTTCTGGCTGCATTTTCAATGAGGCGGCGTGTTTTTGGTGCCGATTTTTAGTTACTAAAATTGCATCAAGCAAGGTTTTTAACACAACTGAAGCGCAACGGATCAGCGTGAAGGCATACATAGTTACATAGTCAGGGAGGTTGAAGAAGACAGGTTGTAGAGTCCATCCAGTTCAACCTGTGGTGTGTGAGCATGCATGCGTTTATGCCAATTGTACATTTTTCTTGAGTTGTTTTGCGCTAAAAAAAAGGTGCCAATAATGGCTGACAAATTCAAATTTATTTAAAAAGTCTAATACATATACATCTGTCATTTTCGGTTTTTCGGCCAAATGCATCCTGGATTTTCAGTTTTGGCACCAAAGATTCCATTTGGTGCACTTCTAAATCGATATTTGTCATTTATTATATTAGCATACCCTTGCTTTGTCTCTGTAGCTTTATTAGCAGTTGCAGCTTTCTTTTCCACTGACTGGCACAGCTTGGAAGGCGGAGACTGAAAAGATCGGAAGCATGGAAGCACTAGATATAGCGGTCTGTACTGGCTGGAATATTTAAAAAAAAATTAAATTTTCTAAGACATCACATACAACAAAGTTACACAATACATATTATTGCATTTCCTCATCCCAACAACAGTCTTGGCTTACACAGATTGAATTTTATGTTTGCTCAGCAGTAGAGTGAAGTAGGCATGAGGTAAAGTTTAACGTTGGACTGATATGAACAAATAAAAATTAGGAATTTGCTTTGGTAGTATAGATATTGATCCCTCAAGATTTGACCTCCTGATCTCGATAAAATCAAAACACCAAGGGCCTATTTACACTTTTAATTAACAGAAATAAATAGAAACACTTCAAAACATGCATCATAATATATGCCATCATGCACCAAAACATGCTTTGACATGCAATAGAAACCACATTAACATGCAAAGTAACACGTGTTTTGAATATTGTAGGTAAGCATCTGCCAAACATAATCAATCATAAAATAAGTGTGAGATATATATATATATATATATATATATATATATATATATATATATATATATATATATATATATATATATATATATATATATATATATATATATATATATATATATATATATATATACATACATACACACATACATACATACACACTAGTGCTGCAAGCTTCTGTCTAAAATGAGAATCACAATTTTTTTTTTTTTTGCTTAGAATAAAGTTTACGATTCTCGCGGTGTAACATCTTTCATTATACAAAAAAAAAAAAAAAAGGGATAACTTTACTGTTTAGTTTTTTTTAATTAAAGTGTATTTTTTTTAACCGGTTCAATACCGGGCAATTTCACCCCCTTCCTTCCCAGGCCAATTTTTAGTTTTCAGCGCTGTCGCACTTTAAACGTCAATTGCGCGGTCGTGCGACGTTGTACCCAAAAAAAAAACGACATCCTTTTTTTCACCACAAATAGAGCTTTTTTTTGGTGGTATTTGATCGCCTCTGCGGTTTTTATTTTTTGCGCTATAAACAAAAGAAGAGCGACAATTTTGAAAAAAAAAAAAAACACAATATTTTTTACTTTTTGCTATAATAAATATCCCAATTTTTTTTTTTTTTAAAAAAACAAATTTTTTCCTCAGTTTTGGCCGATACGTATTCTTCTACATATTTTTGGTAAAAAAAAAAAAAAAAAAAAAAAAAAAAAAAATCGCAATAAGCGTATATTGATTGGTTTGCGCAAAAGTTATAACGTCTACAAAATACGGGATAGATTTATGGCATTTTTTTAAAAAAAATATTTTTTTTTAGCGGCGTTCGCAATTTTTTTTGGTGACTGCGACATTATGGCGGACACATCGGACACTTTTGACACATTTTTGGGACCAATCACATTTATACAGCGATCAATGCTATAAAATTGCATTGATTACTGTGTAAATGTGACAGGCAGTGAAGGGGTTAACCAATAGGGGGCGGGGAGGGGTTAAGTATGTTTCCTAGGGAATGATTCTAACTGAAGGGGGAGGGGACACACTAGGGGCAGAGACCGATCAGTGTTCCTCCGTTCTGGGAACACAGATCGCTCTCCTCAGAGCTGACAGGCTGTGGATCTGTGTGTTTACACACACAGATCCACATGCCGGCCCGGTTAACGGGCAATCGCGAGTGCCCAGCGGACATCGCGGCCGCCGGGCACACGCACCGGGTCCCGAGGAACGTGGCGGCGCGCGCGCCCCCTAGACGGCCGGGAATCCCAGGACGTCATATGACGTCCACCCAGGAAGGGAGATCCCATCTGTGGACGTCTTATGACTATAGGCGGGTAGGGAAGTGGTTAAATAAATTGCGTTTGAAAAACCGCTGCACAAATGCGGTGTGACATAAAATATTGCAACCACCACCAGAAAATAATGATTTTTACTTGTAAGCAACAAATGTCAGAAAAGGTTTGGTCTTTAAATGGTTAAACTTCCCTCATCTACAGGCAGAGTTCTTTCCTTTGATAAAAGAAACAAAGATACTTTGTTTCTACTTATTTGTGTGTTGTAATAAAACTTGGCAGGCTGCCTGGATTTTTTTTTTCTAGCTGTGAGAACTCTCTGCACTTGTTAGAAAGATGTGACATGCTGTTTTGAAGATCGGGAAGGGAAAAAGATATTGCGATTTCGATTCTCAACGATTAATCGTGCAGCTCTAAGGGTCGGTTCACACTGCTGCGATGCAGGAACCCTGCCAATCCACTACGGGTTCCCGCATCGCATGTTTACCAGCGGCAGTTCACACTGCCCTATGCGAACTGCTGGGAGTGTCAGGTAAAAGTTAATGACACCCCCAAATCAGTTCGCATATCGCAGTGCGATCTGCAAACTCTTTCAGGAATCGGATCGTATGGGTGTGAACATACATGCGATCAAATTCTGCTGCGAAAAAAAAAATATATATTTGATCTTTATGGCTGAAATCGCATTGCACAGAGATCGCATGCGATTTTCACTGTAGTGCGAATCACATCCGATCTGACATCGCACCAGTGTGAACCGGCCCTAACACACACACACGCTTCTGAGCTTTGCATCAAAGTATGATTTTTTTTATGAATGGGCAAACTGTATTGTTCACAGCTTATTGAGGTATAACCGGGAGTGATGGGCTAATTAGTGCTTCCAAGCTTAGATATTAGCCTTACCACATACCTGACACCCTGGGTGAAACTTAAAGCAGACCTTGCACTAAAGAGCAAGGTGTTCCTACTAAAGCTACCCCCCCCCCCCCCCCCAATCATGACATGAAAACTGTCGAGAAAGCAAATACTCATCTTACCCCTAGCTTCTGCCTGCAGCAAAGGTGATGTCACCATCCTTTTGGCGAGATCCTGGGAAGAATAATAACGCCAAAATATCCCAAGATGATGCTCCTGGAGTGTGCTCTCACAAGATTTGGGAAACTTATCACCCAGATCTCACCAGAAAGATTGCAAGGTCACCCCTCTGAAGCTGGTGAAAAAGTCAGTATATTTACCAATTTTTTTTTCTATAGGACTCTTAATTTACATACATTTTTTGCAGCTTTTTGTCCTGGCGGTGGGGGCACCAATTAAATAAACAGAGCAGACAAGATTGTGTGTAACCTACCAACTGCGGTCTTCCACCTTGATGTAGGGGCTCTTCAATTTCTGTGCTGAAAAAAAAAAAAAAAAAAAAAAACACACAACATGGGATGTCACCACTTATTTGAATTCCCGGTTGACAAAAATCTTTTTTTTTTTTTTGTTTTCTTTACTAACCTCTTGGTTTTCGGCGCACTGGTTGTTTAACCTGTTATATAAATATAAATATCTAATAAAATACTCGACATATAATGGAAACAAAATAAAAGCAATGTTTCACAGCATATATAACAAAAAGGAACTAACTTTATTTTAAAAACTAAGCTGGACTCTTTTGGTTCAACAGCATGGGCTATTAAATAATAAAGGATTTTATCATTGTTTCTCGGTTTTCTTGCATGAAAAAAAAAAAAAACAAAAACAAACAAACACAAACCCCCACACAAATAATTTTACAGCACATATAAATTTGTATTTAAAAGAAAAATAGCGTTAAAAGTCCATAAATCTTATAGAACACCCGAAGTGTGCCAACATAATGTTCCTCCACCCACACCAGACCTCTTATCCTCAAGTGCGGACCACTAAATTATAGGTGGTCTGACAGTGCTCCAACACTCCTCATGCTCCAGCACTCCTGTTCACCAGACACTGCACCAAACTAAAATCCTGTTGTCCCCCGTCAGAGTGTCTCCGATCTAGGGGTCAGCCCGTCTCCAGGCGCTTGGTGCACAGACTGCAGCCACCGCCGCCTCCTCCCGTGTTAGCAGTGGACAACAGGCACCGGCCACATTTACCCCAAGTGAGGCTCCGGCTCTCACACACACACCCTACTCCTGCACAGGCCACATGCCTGAGCTGATGCAGCGAAAGAAGCTGAAGCGCGACAGGACGGTGCCTGTTGTCCACTCAACACGGGAGGAGGTGGTGGCTGCAGTCTGCCCACCTAGCGGCCGGGGATGGGCTGACATCTAGATCTGAGACGCTCTCAGAGGGGACAACAGGATTTTAGTTTGGTGCAGTATCTGGTGAACAGGCGTGAGCCTGAGGAGTGTTGGAGCACTGTCAAACCACCTATTAAAAAAAATGTAGTGGTCCATGCTTGAGGGCAAGAGGCCTGGCGTACTGTGGTGTTGGATTATTACAAACAACTGTATACATGTCAAAAAAATATAAAAAAACCAAAAAAGACTATAACACACCCTAAAAAGAGTTAAACTACACAATTTTATTAAGCTATAAAATCAGAATACAAAAGGCAATATATAAATCCCTAAATCCCCTAGAATAGATCAAAGAAGGAAGTGCCACATAGTGGGAACCCACCAACCTGTCTATAGCCTCCCAAATAATGACCTATAAACAGATGGTCCATGCAATTGAGTCTATATGACTAAAATGGAAATCTGCAGTCCATGGAACCCTCCCACCCCCAATATAAAGCACTCCCCTTCTACACCTATATGAACCCCCAGCTACCTAGAAATGAAGGCTTAACCAGTGACATTCCCAAGGAGACAGCGTGATTCTGCAGACGCAGAAATTGTCACACTGTTTCCTAAAGTGAAGTGACACAGTAGCCAAACACAGAAGGTACAAAAGTTACCCAGTTAGTCAGTCCGTCAGTCAAAAGATGTCATGAAAAAATGAACAAAAAAAAAAAAAGGGATAAAACTATAATAGTCCAAACAAAAGGCATGTGGGGGAAGGAGAGCGCTGTACTCCTTAGATAATTGGTAGCCTTGAGTATGGATGATTCCCATTGATCCTCTGCTCCAAGAAAAAAGCTCTGAAGAAGCTCCATGATATAGGGAACGAAACATGTAAGCTTGTTACCTTGGGAGAAGCACCCCCGGCCATTCACCCACCCCAGCTAACACTTGTTTGTGGGTGTTAGGGCACTGAACTGATACTTGTCAATATAATTTTGGAAGTGAATACATCTAATGACTCTCAGATGGAATGGCTACGGACAATCAACATTACCTACAGACATCATAGATATGGTCAATAATCATCCTCTGATCTGCTACCAACCCGTGTGAGATACATTGAGACATCGCTTTCTTTCCTTTTTTGGGATACCGTTTGGACATATATTACACAGTGTCAACTGGATATTTACAGAACATTCATCGATTGACAGACTGAAACCTATGGTGCATCAGTGAGTAATCGTTATTGTGCTCTTATATACCCCTATTTACTACAAATGTCTAGAGGACATATAGTTATCAGTAAGTAACTGGAGCTGCACTTTCACATAGCGTTTATTGCTATAACAGCCTGGAGGATACACCTGCATGTAGTAGGCACCTCGGCATATGGTTACATAATAATATATTCAAGGGTATAAGTCTATCATTATGATCACATATTTTACAGCATTCAGCGATTCACCAACGATGCTCAGTATCTCACAATAACTTTTTTCTTGGACCAGAGGATCAATGGGAATCATCCATACTCAAGGCTACCAATTATCTAAGGAGTACAGCGCTCCCCCCCCCCACATGCCTTTTGTTTGGACTATTATAGTTTTCCCCCCTTTTTTTTTGTTCATTTTTTCATGACATCTTTTGACTGACGGACTAACTGGGTAACTTTTGTACCTTCTGTGTTTGGCTACTGTGTCACTTCACTTTAGGAAACAGCGTGACAATTTCTGCGTTTGCAGAATCACGCTGTCTCCTTGGGAATTTCACGGTTCAGTCCTCATTTTTAGGTAGCTGGGGGTTCATATAGGTGTAGAAGGGGAATGCTTTATTTTGGGGGTGGGAGAGTTCCATGGACTGCAGATTTCCATTTTAGTCATGTAGACTCAATTGCATGGACCATCTGTTTATAGTTCATTATTTGGGAGGCTATAGACAGGTTGGTGTGTTCCCACTATGTGGGACTTCCTTCTTTGATCTATTATAGGGGATTTATATATTGCCTTTTGTATTCTGATTTTATAGCTTAACAAAATTGTGTATTTTAACTCTTTAGGGTGTGTTATTCTTTTGGATTCTTCTTTCTTTCTGTGTTAGTCTTTTGGTTTTTTATTTTTTTGTCTTAGAATTTTGAATACACCCCCCGCAATACACCCGGTGACTGCTACTTTGTATTTATTTAGGCAGGATTCCCATCCTTCTTGTTTTTGGCTTGTATATGTCAACACACTTTGGGTGTTCTATGAGATTTATGGACTTTAAGCGCTGCATTTTATTTTAAATATTATGCAAATTGTCACCTACAATTTATGCCAGCTGCAGTCTGCAACCTGAGCGCAGTGAAATTCATTTGGCTTATACTTAAATTTGTATGTATGTGTTAAAACAAGGTTGTATGTAGTTATTTACCACTGGTTTAGAAGCCGCTTCAGGTTGTTTCCCTTGTTGCAACAATCTCTTTTTCTGTTCTATATACATTTTTGCCTCTGTCAAATTCAAGAAAAAAGAGAGGATGTAAGTGTATAAAAGTTTAGCCCAGATAACTGTATGTACACCTTTCTTACATATACATTTTAGGCATACATATCTGAACACACATGATCCTACTGAGAGTACCATTCAGCATAGCAGCATCCAACTGCTGCATATTTCATGCGGTCACATTTTGCAGGCTGCTGGACGCTGTACCTGTGCCTCCAGGATGCCTGAAAATGCCTGGATTTGACGACAATGGTCCAAAATGCTCGAGTGCCTTAGGAACACATCTTAAACTTTGTAAAAAAATTGATCATCACCCTTACATTAAAATGCTATTGTGTTGTACTTGATATGCTGCAACCTACTTTAATGTTTATTGAACAGAAACATTAAGAAATATGCATTAGCATAAGCGGACACCATTGGCCTATTCTGCTCTTTATGCCTCATGCACACCAGAACTTCTGTAAATGCTTCTCTCCCAACAGAAGAAAAGCAGCTTCAAAACTTGCCTTAGGCCCCTTTCACACGATCGGACCGTTCAGGTTCGCCTGTCAGTTTTGACGGCGGACCTGAACGGGCGATCCATGTTAGCCTATGGAGCGTCGGATGTCAGCGGAGACATGTCCGCTGACATCCGACCCCGTCCGATCCGCTAAAAGCAGACGTATGGCTCTACGTCCAGATCCGTCGCTGGCGGATCGGATCGGGTGAGATCTGACGAAAACGGACACGCTGTCCGTTTTCGTCCGATCCCTCCATAGGCGGCAGCGGCGCCTGACAAGCCCCTCCCCGCTCAGTGAGCAGAGAGAGACCTGTCATCCGCCGGCTCAGCGGAGATCAACGGACTGATCTCCCGCTGAGCCGGCGGACCGAGGCGGGCTCCGTAGAAACGGAGCCCGCCTCGTGTGAAAGGGGCATTAGGCTGCATTTTTGCAATTGTGTTTAGGCACGTTTAAGTGCGTGCTTTTCTTTCATTGTTCATTATTTTAAAATGGCCATTGAAATGAAACAAATGCGAAATGCGTAAGTGTGTTTACATGTATTTAGGTGCATGAAGCTTTTTTTTTTTTTTTTTCAGCCAAAACACTCCTCTCCTGAAGGCAACATGGAGGGGCATTTAGAGACAGAAAAACAAAAAGCCTCATATGCCTGTAAAACAGGCATTTTTGAGCTCAAGTGTGTATGAGGCCTTAAACACTATCAAGTTAGCTTTGTTTCACAGCTCGTGTAGATTTTTAGTTTTGAACCAACATATTACTTACCATCTATGTGCAGAATTCGGACTCCCCAGTTGCAGGCGTTAGCCAATATGCTGTTTTTTGGAAGAATTTCCTGTTAAAAGAAGCAGAAATAAATGCACACCATTCATGATTGTTATACAATTAGTATCCTGACAATACATGTTGATAAATCTATTCAGATGTTTACATAGACAGGAGCACCAATATTCTGTATAACATGGCCCCTTTCACACATGCTGTCCGATCAGGTCCGTCTGTCTGTTTTTCAGGCGGACCTGATCGGACGCTCCATTCACCTTTATGAAGCGACGGATGTCAGCTGTGACATGTAGGCTGACATCCGCCCCTATCCGATCCACCAAATCAATGACGGAGAACCTACTTTCCATCAGTCTGGCAGATCAGATGGAATCGGATAAAAACTGACAGGTGGATCAGATTTCATCCAATCTCCCCATAGAGGACAGCGGGGCTCTGACAGGTCCGTCTCAGCACAGTGAGCAGAGACGGGCCTGTCATCCGCCTGCTCAGAAGAGATCAATGGATCGTTCCCCACTGAGCAAGTGGAGTCCGTCAAAATGGAAGTGCCCTGTGTGAAAGCGGCCTAACAGATCGGTGCTGCTTCAAGCCTGCAGGGTCAGTATCCCAGGTTTACACTCTGCTCAGGTGCTGGCAAAAAGAGCACACCTTACTCCAAAATGTAATATAGCATACAGATATCACTCCAAATGTAAGGTGACTGAAAAACTGGCTTCAGCTCACATCCCAGACCAGAGGGGCATGATCGATGGGCTGGAATCTGAACTGAAGCCAGTTTTTCATTCATCTTACATTTGAGTTGAATTGTGTGTGCAGCGGTATCTGCACGATATGGAAAATTATAGGCCTCATGCACACAAATGTACTAAAATACTCTTATGAAAGCTGGAGCTTCATGCCATTAAAATCCAGCATAAAAAAAAAAAAAAAAAATGTATGCCCATTTTGGTGCATAGTTACATGCATTTAAATGTGTAAAATCATTCTATTAACTAATATTTATTCTAGACACTAAAATGCATTTACACGTGTTTATAGGCATTTGCGTGCCTATGTGCTCTCCGAACGCTGGTTTGGGACTTTTTTTGCTCTAAAAAACAAACCACCACCATGTGCAAGAGCACATAGGCTAAAATAGAGCTGCATTTAGGAAAAATAATGAAAAATAAAAATGCTTCTAAAAACACTTTTTTCTGCTTGTGTGCATGAGGCCATATCCTCAACTTAACAGTTGCAAAGCGAACATGAAATGCCAAGTTGAACTGGAAACGTATCTTTTTACTACCATTAACCCAATGCTAGTTCACTGAACAAATGCTGGAAAGCCCATATGCAGGCCAATTGCTGCTTAGTTATTATTAGTTATTAGCTCCAGCTGGCAAGCAGAGCAATGAGATGTGGGGCATATTGGAATGTTTACAGAAAGCCCCTTCTCTGATGTGGTAAATTAACCACTTGACGACCGCCTAACGCCGATTTACGTCGGCAAGGTGGCACGGACAGGCAAAATCACGTACATATACGTGATTTGCCTTCCGCGGGTGGGGGGCGGTCGTCTTTTGTCCAGCGGCGATCAGAGGTGAGGGGGAGGCCATCCGTTCGTGGCCCCCCCCTCGCGATCGCCGCCGGCCAATCACATCATTCCTTTGCTGCTGTATGCTAAACAGCAGCAAAGGAAATGATGTCATCTCTCCTCGGCTCGGTAATTTCCGTTCCGGCCCGAGGAGAGAAGACAGGTATGTGAGTGCACTACACTACACATCACAGTAGAACATGCCAGGCACACAAAACAACCCCGATCCCCCCCATCACCCCCCCCCCTGTCACAAACTGACACCAGCAGTTTTTTTTTTTTTTTCTGATTACTGCATTGGTGTCAGTTTGTGACAGTTACAGTGTTGGGACAGTTAGTATTACCCCCCCTTTAGGTCTAGGATACCCCCCTAACCCCCCCTAATAAAGTTTTAACCCCTTGATCACCCCGTCACCAGTGTCGCTAAGCGATCATTTTTCTGATCGCTGTATTAGTGTCGCTGGTGACGCTAGTTAGGGACCTAAATATTTAGGTTCGCCGTCAGCGTTTTATAGCGACAGGGACCCCCATATACTACCGAATAAATGTTTTAACCCCTTGATTGCCCCCTAGTTAACCCTTTCACCACTGATCACCGTATAACTGTTACGGGTGACGCTGGTTAGTTTGTTTATTTTTTATAGTGTCAGGGCACCCGCCGTTTATTACCGAATAAAGGTTTAGCCCCCTGATCGCCCGGCGGTGATATGCGTCGCCCCAGGCAGCATCAGATTAGCGCCAGTACCGCTAACACCCACGCACGCAGCATACACCTCCCTTAGTGGTATAGTATCTGTACGGATCAATATCTGATCCGATCAGATCTATACTAGCGTCCCCAGCAGTTTAGGGTTCCCAAAAACGCAGTGTTAGCGGGATCAGCCCAGATACCTGCTAGCACCTGCGTTTTGCCCCTCCGCCCAGCCCACCCAAGTGCAGTATCGATCGATCACTGTCACTTACAAAACACTAAACGCATAACTGCAGCGTTCGCAGAGTCAGGCATGATCCCTGCGATCGCTAACAGTTTTTTTGGTAGCTTTTTATTGAACTGGCAAGCACCAGCCCCAAGCAGCGTCAGATTAGCGCCAGTACCGCTAACACCCACGCACGCACCGTACACCTCCCTTAGTGGTATAGTATCTGATCGGATCAATATCTGATCCGATCAGATCTATACTAGCGTCCCCAGCAGTTTAGGGTTCCCAAAAACGCAGTGTTAGCGGCATCAGCCCAGATACCTGCTAGCACCTGCATTTTGCCCCTCCGCCCGGCCCAGCCCACCCAAGTGCAGTATCGATCGATCACTGTCACTTACAAAACACTAAATGCATAACTGCAGCGTTCGCAGAGTCAGGCCTGATCCCTGCGATCGCTAACAGTTTTTTTGGTAGCTTTTTATTGAACTGGCAAGCGCCAGCGGCCTAGTACACCCCGGTCGTAGTCAAACCAGCACTGCAGTAACACTTGGTGACGTGGCGAGTCCCATAAGTGCAGTTCAAGCTGGTGAGGTGGCAAGCACAAGTAGTGTCCCGCTGCCACTAAGAAGACAAACACAGGCCCGTCGTGCCCATAGTGCCCTTCCTGCTGCATTCGCCAATCCTAATTGGGAACCCACCGCTTCTGCAGCACCCGTACTTCCCCCATTCACATCCCCAACCAAATGCAGTCGTCTGCATGAGAGGCATTTTCTTTATGTCCTCCCGAGTACCCCTACCCAACGAACCCCCAAAAAAGATGTTGTCTGCAGCAAGCGCGGATATAGGCGTGACACCCGCTATTATTGTCCCTCCTGTCCTGACAATCCTGGTCTTTGCATTGGTGAATGTTTTGAACGCTACCATTCATTAGTTGAGTATTAGCGTAGGGTACAGCATTGCACAGACTAGGCACACTTTCACAGGGTCTCCCAAGATGCCATCGCATTTTGAGAGACCCGAACCTGGAACCGGTTACAGTTATAAAAGTTAGTTACAAAAAAAGTGTAAAAAGAAAAAAAAAAAAAAAATATATAAAATAAAAAAAAATAGTTGTCGTTTTATTGTTCTCTCTCTCTCTCTATTCTCTCTCTCTTGTTCTGCTCTTTTTTACTGTATTCTATTCTGCAATGTTTTATTGTTATTATTTTTTATCATGTTTGCTTTTCAGGTATGCAATTTTTTATACTTTACCGTTTACTGTGCTTTATTGTTAACCATTTTTTTGTCTTCAGGTACGCCATTCACGACTTTGAATGGTTATACCAGAATGATGCCTGCAGGTTTAGGTATCATCTTGGTATCATTCTTTTCAGCCAGCGGTCGGCTTTCGTGTAAAAGCAATCCTAGTGGCTAATTAGCCTCTAGACTGCTTTTACAAGCCGTGGGAGGGAAAGCCCCCCCCCCCACACCGTCTTCCGTGTTTTTCTCTGGCTCTCCTGTCTCAACAGGGAACCTGAGAATGCAGCCGGTGATTCAGCCAGCTGACCATAGAGCTGATCAGAGACCAGAGTGGCTCCAAACATCTCTATGGCCTAAGAAACCGGAAGCTACGAGCATTTTATGACTTAGATTTCGCCGGATGTAAATAGCGCCATTGGGAAATTGGGGAAGCATTTTATCACACCGATCTTGGTGTCATCAGATGCTTTGAGGGCAGAGGAGAGATCTAGGGTCTAATAGACCCCAATTTTTTCAAAAAAAAGAGTACCTGTCACTACCTATTGCTATCATAGGGGATATTTACATTCCCCGAGATAACAATAAAAAATGATTAAAAAAAAAAAAAAAAAAAAAAAAAAAGCACCCCTGTCGCCCCCTGCTCTCGCGCTAAGGCAAACGCAAGCGGCGGTCTGTCGTCAAACGTAAACAGCAATTGCACCGTGCATGTGAGGTATCGCCGCGAAGGTCAGATCGAGGGCAGTAATTTTTGCAGTAGACCTCCTCTGTAAATCTAAAGTGGTAACCTGTAAAGGCTTTTAAAGGCTTTTAAAAATGTATTTATTTTGTTGCCACTGCACGTTTGTGCGCAATTTTAAAGCATGTCATGTTTGGTATCCATGTACTCGGCCTAAGATCATCTTTTTTATTTCATCAAACATTTGGGCAATATAGTGTGTTTTAGTGCATTAAAATTTTAAACAAGTGTGTTTTTTCCCCAAAAAATGCGTTTGAAAAATCGCTGCGCAAATACTGTGTGAAAAAAAAAAATGAAACACCCACCATTTTAATCTGTAGGGCATTTGCTTTAAAAAAATATATAATGTTTGGGGGTTCAAAGTAATTTTTTTGCAAAAAAAAAAATAACTTTTTCATGTAAACAATGAGTGTCAGAAAGGGCTTTGTCTTCAAGTGGTTAGAAGAGTTGGTGATGTGTGACATAAGCTTCTAAATGTTGTGCATAAAATGCCAGGACAGTTCAAAACCCCCCCAAATGACCCCATTTTGGAAAGTAGACACCCCAAGCTACTTGCTGAGAGGCATGTCGAGTCCATGGAATATTTTATATTGCGACACAAGTTGCGGGAAAGAGACAAATTTTTTTTTTTTTTTTTTTGCACAAAGTTGTCACTAAATGATATATTGCTCAAACATGCCATGGGAATATGTGAAATTACACCCCAAAATACATTCTGCTGCTTCTCCTGAGTATGGGGATACCACATGTGTGAGACTTTTTGGGAGCCTAGCCGCGTACGGGACCCCGAAAACCAAGCACCACCTTCAGGCTTTCTAAGGGCGTGAATTTTTGATTTCACTCTTCACTGCCTATCACAGTTTCGGAGGCCATGGAAAGCCCAGGTGGCACAAAACCCCCCCAAATTACCCCATTTTGGAAAGTAGACACCCAAAGCTATTTGCTGAGAGGTATAGTGAGTATTTTGCAGACCTCACTTTTTGTCACAAAGTTTTGAAAATTGAAAAAAAAAAAAAAAAAAAAAAAAAAAAAAGTTTTTTCTTGTCTTTCTTCATTTTCAAAAACAAATGAGAGCTGCAAAATACTCACCATGCCTCTCAGCAAATAGCTTGGGGTGTCTACTTTCCAAAATGGGGTCATTTGGGGGGGTTTTGTGCCACCTGGGCATTCCATGGCCTCCGAAACTAGGCAGTGAAGAGTGAAATCAAAAATTTACACCCTTAGAAATCCTGAAGGCGGTGCTTGGTTTTCGGGGCCCCGTACGCGTCTAAGCTCCCAAAAAGTCCCACACATGTGGTATCCCTATACTCAGGAGAAGCAGCTGAATGTATTTTGGGGTGCAATTCCACATAGGCCCATGGCCTGTGTGAGCAATATATCATTTAGTGACAACTTTTTGTAAATATTTTTTTTTTTTTTTTTTGTCATTATTCAATCACTTGGGACAAAAAAAATAAATATTCAATGGGTTCAACATGCCTCTCAGCAATTTCCTTGGGGTGTCTACTTTCCAAAATGGGGTCATTTGGGGGGGTTTTGTACTGCCCTGCCATTTTAGCACCTCAAGAAATGACATAGGCAGTCATAAACTAAAAGCTGTGTAAATTACAGAAAATGTACCCTAGTTTGTAGACGCTATAACTTTTGCGCAAACCAATAAATATACGCTTATTGACATTTTTTTTACCAAAGACATGTGGCCGAATACATTTTGGCCTAAATGTATGACTAAAATTTAGTTTATTGGATTTTTTTTATAACAAAAAGTAGAAAATATCATTTTTTTTCAAAATTTTCGGTCTTTTTCCGTTTATAGCGCAAAAAATAAAAACTGCAGAGGTGATCAAATACCATCAAAAGAAAGCTCTATTTGTGGGAAGAAAAGGACGCAAATTTCGTTTGGGTACAGCATTGCATGACCGCGCAATTAGCAGTTAAAGCGACGCAGTGCCAAATTGGAAAAAGACCTCTGGTCCTTAGGCAGCATAATGGTCCGGGGCTCAAGTGGTTAAAGTTTCAGAACAAATGCACTTGTTTCCCTGCAAAGGTAAAGCATAATGGGCTACTATGCATTGCATAGAAGCCCATTATGTGTCAATTACCTGACACAGGAGCCTGCGATGTCACCGCTGTCCCCTCTGCTACGGAGCGTCCATCTTCTTTCCGGGTATCGTGGCTCCAGCGCTGCGATTGGCCGGAACCGCGATGTCACTCCCGCGCATGCAGCCGCCACTAACAGCATATCGCCGTTAGCAGCGGCATGCTCAGTTTTGTTATTAGACTAGACTTTGCCAGGGGCCTTTTATATGCTCACTTTTTTATTGTTCTTTCCCACAGAGGTTGAAAACTAGTAACTATTGCTATTAAGTACAGAGAAAGAATGCAATTATTGTACACTAGACCAGCATTTAAAGCCGAATAAAAAAAAAAAAAAAAAAAAAAAAAAAAAAAAATTTAAAAACTGCCGACAGGCAGGTTTCTACTGCAAAGACGTAAATGCGGCGAACATCGGGATGATTTAACGCTGATGCACATGTGCATGAGCTGTAGCATCACAGGCTAGTCAATCAAGATCGCCAAAGATGCCGCACCTGGAAAAAGACTGATGAGCGATGACATCAGCAGTGATGGAGCACAGAGTTTGGGGGTGGGGTTCCATGAGGGGGTCCCTTTGATGGCCAAATCTGCTAAGTGCAAATATGTTGTGTACACTTTTTTGGCTAAAGCTCTGAGCATCAAGTGTGAAGTTGAATTCCTATTTAAGCACCGAGGGCTCCCTTTTCTGTATTCTTACATCACACTGCTTGTCTGCCTATTGCTCAGGCATGAGATAAAGCAGATCGGTTTAGGTTTCTCCCCTTTCAACAAGTAATTTTTAACTGCATTTTCTATTAAAAAAAGGTTCCGATGGCTTGGTTCACATATATGTGAATTGGATGAGTTTTAAACAGCATCCAATTCACATACAGGGAGGGAAAAAAAAAAAAAAAAAAAAAGTATTTGATCCCCTGCTGATTGTGTACGTTTGTCCACTGACAAAGAAATTATCAGTCTAGAATTTTAATGGTGAGAGACAGAACAACAAAAATATCCAGAAAAACGCATTTAAAAAAAAAGTTATAAATTGCATTTTAATGAGTGAAATAAGCATTTGACCCCTTTGCAAGACATGACTTAGTACTTGGTGGCAAAACCCTTGTTGGCAATCACAGAGGTCAGACGTTTCTTATAGTTGGCCACCAGGTTTGCAAACATCTCAGGAAGGATTTTGTCCCACTCTTTGCAGATCCTCCTTAAAGCATTAAGGTTTCGAGGCTGACGTTTGGTAACTCAAAACTTCAGCTTCCTCCACATATTTTCTATGGGATTAAAGTATGGAGACTGGCTAGGCCACTCCAGAACCTTAATGTGCGTCTTCTTGACTTCTTTGTTGCCTTGGCCATGTGTTTTGGGTCATTGTCATGATGGAATACCCATCCACAACCCATTTTCTCTGCCCTGACTGAGGGAAGGAGGTTCTCACCCAAGATTTGACGGTACATGGCCCAGTCTATTGTCCCTTTGATGCAGTGAAGTTGTCCTGTCCCACTAGCAGAAACCCTCCCCAAAGCATAATGTTTCCACCTCCATGTTTGATGGTGGGGATGGTGTTCTTGAAGTCATGGGCAGCATTCCTCCTCCTCCAAACACGGTGAGTTGAGTTGATGCAAAAGAGCTTGATTTTTGGTTGATCGGACCACAACACTTTCAACCAGTTCTCCTCTGAATCATTCAGATGTTCATTAGCAAACTTCAGACGGGCCTGTACATGTGCTTTCTTGAGCAGCGGGACCTTGCAGGCACTGCAGGATTTCAGTCCTTTATGGCGTAGTGTGTTACCAATTGTTTTCTTGGTGACTATGGTCCCAGCTGCCTTGAGATCATTGACAAGATTCTTCCGTGTAGTTCTGAGCCAATTCCTCAATGTTCTCATCATCACTAAAACTCCACGGAGGTGAGATCTTGCATGGAGCCCCAGACCGAGGGAGATTGACAGCTATTTTGTGTTTCTTCCATTTGCGAATAATCGCACCAACTGATGTCACCCTCTCACCAAGCTGTTTGGCGATGGTCTTGTAGCCCATTTCAGCCTTGTGTAGGTCTACAATCTTGTTCCTGACATCCTTGGACAGCTCTTTGGTCTTGGCCATGGTGGAGAGATTGAAATCGGATTGATTGCTTCTCTGGACAGGTGTTTTTTTTATACAGGTAACAAGCTGAGATTAGGAGCACTCTCTTTAAGAGAATGCTTCAAATCTCAGCTCGTTATCTGTATAGAAGACACCTGGGAGACATAACTATTGCTGATTGATAGGGGATCAAATACTTATAAATTAATTTGCATTTTAGTGAAATAACTTTTTTTGAAATGCGTTTTTTGGATATTTGTTATGCTGTCTATCACCGTTAAAATAAACCTACCGTTAAAATTATAGACTGATCATTTTTTTGTCAGTGGGCAAACGTACAAAATAAGCCGGGGATCAAACGGTGGCTGCAGTGCAGTTTTAAAAAAGGGGCCCGTAAGATTTTGTGCCCAGTTCAGGTCCAATTTCAGTTAAAAATTTGCACCTGAACCAGTAAATGGAACCACACCGAACGCTCGCACTGCCACCGCATTTGTGTGAACCCAGTCTAACACAATCCTAAAAACTTATCCTATACATTTTTACTGACCCAATACTGTGAAGGGCTGTCCATACAAATGTGTGGAGGAAAAAGAAAGCTTCGACACAAGTTTTCATTCAAGTATGATTACAACAGCAAGGCTTTCAGTGAAAAATGCCAGGCTGTAGCTGGTGAATAGTTTGAATCTACTCATAAATGGAGGTGTCCTATCTGACCACTTCAGCGCCCAGCATTTCACTTAGCAGTGGATTTATGGACTTCTGTACTTTTTACATGTTGGGAGTCATTTTTCTTCTTTTTGTCACTTAGTAACTGTTAAAAAAGTGCATGCAGAGTGAATCTAGAATAGCAATCATTCAAATAAGCTGTGGACTCACCTGTTGCTTAATAACCTTTTTAAGTAAAGACTTTCCACGGCTGACATCATCCTATAAAATCAATTTTAAAATACGCAAGATTTAGAAAAGCACCAAGAAATTGTTCTAGTCTCAAACCTAAATAATTTCATGAACAAATTGCAGCCAAACATTTAGCTATACAAAATAAGAATACCATATAACAGGGGTCTCCAAACTTTCTAAACAAAGGGCCAGTTGTTGGTATCAGTGGATGAAATGGTGCCCCAAGGGCCAGGAAAAAGCAATCAAAGGGCTGCAGTTTGGAGACCAATGTTGTATATGTTTAGAATTGTGGGAGTTTTCCTTTAGTGGTCATTTAAAAAAGCATAACAGTAAATGGTTATGGATAAATGACAATGGCCCACAGTAAGATCTCAGCCTTCAATTTACTGTAGCTCACACAGCTGAAATGATTTTTCAGGTTCTAAATAATGCAAGTGCATTTGTTGTGACTAAACTTTTATGAAACTATCAAAATATCTGTATCATACCTTTTCTGGTTTCTTACTGGAGCCTCCTTCCTGGATTCCTCCCCGACGACTTCCTGGCCGAGCTGAACTACTTCCTGCATTCGGCGCAGGCTCAGGACTTGACAGGGAACATGAATACTTTAATGACTTTGTGCACTTTGCCTCCTTTTTACTAGTAATCAGATATTTTATTTCTTTGCTGAGAAAACCTTCAACCGTCTGAAAAATTGAGAGGAGGCAAAAATAAATGGGGAAGGGTAAAAATTATTTGCTGCCGCATACATAAATGTCTAAACCTGACCCCGTTTCTCCACAGACCTTCTATTAAGATTTCTTCATAAACCCAGGGCCTGGAGCTTTAACCTCCTCGCGTTCGCGCTATAGCCGAATGACGTCTACAGCGCGGACCTACATTGCTGGGACGCCGTCATATGACGTCCTGCCCTTTGCAAGCCCCTTGTGGTCACCGGGTCAATGAGACTCGGCTGATCACGGCCCCATACCACGCTATCAGCTGTTAGCCAATGACAGCTGATCACATTATGTAAACAGAAGATCGGTAATTGTTTTGTTTTTTGGTCCGGCTGCACCTGGAGTATGCTGTCCAGTTCTGGGCACCAGTCCTCAGGAAGGATGTACTGGAAATGGAGCGAGTACAAAGAAGGGCAACAAAGCTAATAAAGGGTCTGGAGGACATTAGTTATGAAGAAAGGTTGCGAGCACTGAACTTATTCTCTATGGAGAAGAGACGCTTGAGAGGGGATGATTTCAATTTACAAATACCATACTGGTGACCCCACAATAGGGATAAAACTTTTTTGCGGAAGACTGTTTAACAAGACACATGCCCACTCATTAAAATTGGAAGAAAAGAGGTTTAACCTTAAACTACGTAGAGGGTTCTTTACTGTAAGAGCGGCAAGGATGCGGTGGTCTCAGCGGGGAGCATCGATAGTGTCAAAAAACTATTAGATAAGCACCTGAACGACCGCAACATACAGGTATATACAACGTAATACTGACATATAATCACACACATAGGTTGGACTTGAGTCTTTTTTCGACCTCACCTACTATGCATCTGAGGGCTATATTCACATAGATGTAATCATTTTACTGATCTTATTCTGCATGTTTTTTTTCTACCACAAAAGTTTGTGTAATGATCAGTAAATGCTTGCGTAAAACGGTCTTGTTTTTTTCCTCCAAAAAGCTGCATCTGGCACACATGTATACGAATGTCCTCAAACACAGATTTCTGGATTTTGTTACACGAATCTGAATGCAGTGCATGTTTACGACCCTGTGCGAGTGTCTCCATTGAAAACAACGCAGCTGCGTTCAGATATGTAAATAAAGAGAAACACTAGCAAATGCGTTTTTTATGGCTGTGTGAATTGAGCCATATTCAGATCAGAAAAAAAAAAAAAAAAAAAAAAAACCCACAGGTGCAGAAACGGTTTCTTTATTGCCAAAACTTTAAACATCTGCAATGTAAGAAGCAAACTTACCCCTCCTAAGTCTTTAATATCCTTTTCTAACTTTTCAGATACGAGTTTTGAAGTGATATCCAAGTAGAAGACTCTACCAGCCAAAGGTTTATCTGTGGCACCCTTTTCCAGGGGTCGTTTCACTGCCGGCCGAGCAGGCTTCATTTTCACACCTCTCCCTTGTGTTCCCCCTTCTGTGTAAAGCAATGTACACACATTTACATGAGAAATTTAGCAGGCTAGTATTGGAAAAATAAAAATTCTACAAAAAGTTCAATTACTGCAAGTCACATTTACTCCTGCAAGGTCTACTTTCCAGAAGAAACTACCACTGTACCCCTAACATGATCTCCTCACATTAAATATCCACTGACTGGGTGACTGCTCCTGCTTTATTCAAGTGAATGCAAGCACAAGGCCTCATGCACACAGGACATTTTAAACTTCGCTTTTAGAGGCTTTTTTTCTTCTGCCTCTAAACGCCACTCAATATTATGTATCCATGCACACATACGAGTTTAAAGGTAGGGGTGCTTAGAGAAAAAAAAAAAAAAGAGGACTTAGCGCTAACGCATTAAGGAAAAGAAAATTCCAGCATCAAAACACTTGACGCGCCCAAAATCACTTTAGCGCTTGGACATTCATTCATTCCAATAGCCAGAATAAATTATTACTCTGGCCGAAGTAAATGGAATAGATGCACAAACTGCTGACGCACCTTAAAACATTTGCAAAACTGTCCTTTCAGAGCATTTTTACCACCGCTTGTTCCTCCCTGGAGCATAGTCATCAGGGGAAGGAAAAAAAAAAAAAAGTGCTGTATGCATGGGGCCTAAATGTTATAAAGTGTTAATATCAGTTACAGAGGAAGGATAAAGGGTAAAACAATGCAGGTCAGTCCAGTGTTGCTAACAAAACCAAGACATTGGTCATATTACTTTTGCTGAAGCAAAGGATCAGACAATCTGAACTCTGACTCTCCCTTTAGCAAGGATTACTCAACCAATTCCCTAAACTTTCAAATGTGGAAATAACTGGAGGGAGTCTGGAGCAGCATTTTCTTCAGGAAAGACAAGCCCCTTTATTACCCCATATCCACCATGCAAGACTGTAATCATAAACTTAATGTTACCATTTAAGGCTGCATTCACACCTGAGCATTTCAAAGTCGCGCGTTTTTACCGCGATTTTGTACAGGTCAAAAGGTCACCAATGTAAAAAGCAGAAAACCGCTTGTAATCTGCCCCAAAGAAGCTCATGTTCTTTTAAGCTTAAGGTTTTTTTTCAGGCATTTTTGCTTCCGGTGGCAAAACGCTCAGATGTGAACAGGTCCCATGAAATGAATGTGATTATGCTTGTTGGGCATTTTTCAGGCATATTCTCTCAATCCCCTAGCTCAGGGGTCTCCAAACGATGGCCCTCCAGTTGTTCAGGAACTATAATTGCCATCATGCCTAGTCATATCTGAATGTCAGAGTTTTGCACTGCCTCAAGGGACGTGTAGTTCCACAACAATTGGAGGCCCATAGTTTGGAGATACCTGCCCTAGATGAACACATTTGTCTGCTTATTACAATTCTATGCTGGTAGAGCAGTAAATCTGTAAAAGTAAATTATAGTGTAGCGTATATTTAAAGTGGCTCCACCCAAGAGGGGAAGTTCAGGGGATACCTAGTTTTGAGAGGTAGGTGATCCGAGAGGAAGTTCTGCTCCCCCCCCCCCCGTCTTCTGGGCTATGTCACAGGTCCAAGACGACTGCCGGACCATTCAGCAGGCGCAGCGGGCACCTGGCTGTGAAGCTGCAAGCGGTCACAGACTTGTGCCCACCGTGGGGATGACAGCACCGGGGAGAGAAGACAGGGAGAAGGGACAGCACATGTGGATCCTGGGACAGGTGACTGTTTATTAAAAGTCAGCAGCTACCGTTTTTTGTAGGTGTGGACGTTACTTTTTTTTTGGGGGTGGGTATCTAAGATACACTGTACAATTTATTTTAGAAATACCATCAGCTAGGGAGCATAAGGGTGTACCATATTGGGTACAATTTGAGAATATTGTTTAGGTTTGTTCTCATATAGATTGGGCAAATCTTTATTGTACAATCCAAAATGTATAGATTATGATCATTTGCTCTACAAAAGGGCATTTTTTCCAACATGTAATTCCACTTACTGCTTCGCTGCATCTTGGATTGCAAGTTCACATTATTTGTTTTCGGTGCTGCGGGGGATAACTGTATAAAAAAAAAAAAAAAAAAAAAAAAAAAAAAAAAAAAAAACATTGTAGCGATTGACAATGTATGTGTACACAGACATTCAACATAATCTTCAGCAAAAAAACTACAACTGCCTGCCTGACCACAGCGTTCACCACAATGTAAGCTGAGCTGTGCATGTGCAGCTCAGCTTACAGCCGAAGGCCTGATCCTGTGTGCCAGGATGTCTAGTGCCTGAGAATGATGTCATCCTGCGCCGGTCAATGAAGACACTTGAAAACGGGCACACAAGAGAAGATACCGTTGCCAAGAGAGACCGTTGGAAAGGCGAGAATCTCTGCCTTTAGTTCCGCATTAAAGTGGAAGTAAATTTCATTGGTAAGGGGGGATCTTTTGCCATAAACTGAAAGTGTGAACAGCACACATCTACCTCCTTCTGTGCTGTCCTCTAGGAACAGATCCAGATAGCGGTCACTGCTGCACCCCCACCATCTCTGCCACCAATTCTTCCAGGTCTCGCAGTGATCCTATTCTACCATTGGGCAGACACTGGTGATGTAACGCCTGTGCTCCTGGCACTGACCCCATTCCCAGCATCTATAAGAGCTGAAAATGTACACTGCATGGAGCATGCCCCATACATTATATACAGAAAAAAAATGCTGGGAGAAGAGACATTGCATTAGAGCTGCATGATTAATCAACAAGAATAGTTGCGATCTTGACAGAAGTGTTTCACGATTCGTGCTATGCAAAGAATTCTCTCTGCTCTTCTGAAGCCACAGCCATCAAAAGAAAGTAAGAAAAAAAAAAAAACGGGTAGTCTGCCAAGAATCACAACATTCTTTAGCAGTGGAACTGAAGTATAAACATTGTAACAATTTGTCAAAGGAATAGACTTCCTGTGTAAGTGAGAAAAGTTTAACTTAAACACTAAACCTTTTTCTGACATTTGTTGGTTTCAAGTTAAAATATTTTTTTTTTTTGCTAGAAAAAAAAAAAAAAAAAAAAAAACTTAGAACCCCCAAACACACACACACACATATATATATATTTTTTAGTAGGGACCCTAGAGAATAAAATGGTGGTTGTTGCAATATTTTAGGTCACACTGTATTTGCACAGCGGTCTTTCAAATGCAATTTTTTTGGAAAAAAATACATTTAATAAAAAAAAAAAAAAAAAAAAAAAAAAAAAAAAACAAAACTAACCAGTAAAGTTAGCCCAATTTTTTTTTTTTTGTAGAATGTGAAAGATTTTACGTTGCGAGAATCGTGATCTTTTTATTCTAAGCAAAAAAATCATGAGTCTCATTTTGGCCAAAATCGTGCAGCTCTACATTGCATGTGGCATTCTGCCAAAAATCTCTACCATTAAGCAATCTTTATTTATTTTTTTTAGTTAAATTTTGCTGTAAACTCCTCTCCCCCCCAAAAGAAAAACAAAAAACAACCCCATCACATTGCAGCTTACCAGTCCTTAGGGGAGGGGGGCTGAAGTACAGTATGTTAAAGCCTTTTTTTTTTGCACATTAATCTGCACTGTGTTAGTAGCCCATTCAAAATTAATAAGATGGCATGCGACCCAGAAATCAGACCTGCACCTGTTTTTAGCAGTGTACTGCAATGTATGATAGTGCAGCATCACCCCATGTGCACTGCTGTTGACATGGGGCATTAGAACACCATTCAGAATGAATTGCCCTGCAGCGCACCACTGCCAATAGCATGCAGTCCTGCCCACTGCAATATTGTTGCAGGAGAACTTGCATTATGGTAACATGCACAAACGGGAACGGGGGCATGGTTTTCTTTTATCTTCACTTGATGATCCTGGCAGCAACACACTTCCTGTCCTAGGGTGACAACTCTCTTACTGTCCTGCATCTATTGGAGAAGCAGTATGATCACGCTAGGACAGGAAGATGATGTTAAGATCTACAGAATACCTCACCCTCTAGATAACACATAGGAAAGGTGTACTGAGGTCAATAGAGAAAGCTGGGTTCAATGCGATCCGATAACAGTCAGCAAAGAGCACACACAGTTACCAGCTCACTAGATTTCTGTCTGGATATAAAACATTTTCAATAGTTTAACAGACCAAAAAGGAACAAAGAACAGAAGCTTTGTTAGGGGTGTGATGAGGACATAAATGTGCATGGGGGTACTATGGGGGGGAATAAATCATTTATAAAATAAGATTTTTTTCGGCCCATGAATTTGTGTAAAATGTACATCTTTTGCAGGCCCATCACCCAGATGTGGGGAACGGTACTCGTCAAAAACAAGTACCCATTCCCCCCCCCACTCCCCCCTGAAAGGTGTCACATGTGTCACCAGAGGGGGAGACGCATAGGCAGAAGCTCCACTTTTGAGTGGAACTCCGCTTTAACATGAATCGGGAAAATTCTGTATTAAAGTGGTATTCTCATTATAAAAAAAAAAAATAACAGTAAGCAGCTACAAATAATCAGACACTTACCCGTCCCATGGTCCAGCGATGCGGGAGATCGAAGTCCCACTTGTCTCCCCCTCCATTTGGCAGCGCTGGCATTATAACTGTGGGCGCCCAGCTGTGGCTTCACAGCCAGGCGCCCACTGCGCTTGCGCGAGCGGCGCCGCGCTCTGTGATTGGCCGCGCAATCATCTGGGACCTGTCACGTGTCCCAGATGATTGACAAGAGGGAGGGGGAGAGGTGAGCCATTCCTGCGCCGAGGGGAAGTGATGTCAAGAGCCCAGGCAGGCACTCCCTAGTAACAGCCATTTAGAGGTGAGTAACAAAAAAAATTTTTCCAAGGTTTTTTTTTTTTTTTTTAGGCACATTTCGTGAATTTTTTTTTTTTTTTTTTTTAATTTGGGTGGAACACCAATTTAAGTGTGTGCGTGTGTGTGAATCACCATTTTGCAATGATTGAGCAGCTCTAATACGCAATAATAATTAACCCTGATCACATGACAGCCGTGATTGGCTGTCACGTGATCCAAAAAGCTTTCAGTTACGCACCGTTAACTGTAGTGGGAGAGCTTTCGGCGCCGCTGTATCGGCTGCAATTAAAGCAAATATGCAGGCTCTTGGCGCCAAGGACCAGTCGCTGAGAGGCCGCAGATTTACGTGCAGCCGGCGCCAAGGGGTTAATAAATGAATATTAAAGTGGAGTTCTGCTTAAAAAAAAAAAAAAGAAATTATTAAAAGTCAGCAGCTACAAATACTGCAGCTGCTGACTTAATAAATTGGACACTTACCTGTCCCAGGATCCAGCGAAGCGGGGGGGGGGGGACGGGGGACGAAGCCCCGCTTGTCTCCCCCTCTCTGCGGCGCCGGCATGGTCACTGTGGGTGTGGCGCGCTGTGACTGGCCGGGCAATCGTCTGGGACCTGTCACGTGTCTCAGATGATTGCAGAGAGAGAGGGGGGGGGGCTTGCCTCCGGTGCCGTGGGAGGAAGTGGGAGCTCGAACCCTCTAAAGTGAAGGTTTCTGCTCCCCCCCCCAAAAAAAATGACATGCCAAACGTGGCATGTCAGGGGGCGACCTTCCCTTAAAGCGGAAGTTCCATTTTTGGGTGGAACTCCGCTTTAAATTAATTTTTTTGCTCAAGTTTGGGCGTTTATGTGTTTTATTATACAAGGATTAGGAGTTAATGTATGCATTACATATTAATTTTATTCTGAATTTTACATTAATTTTTTACTACTTTAAAAAAAAAAAAAAAATAATAATATGAATTTGAGCAGAAAAACGCAGCAACAAAAACGCAGCAATCCACACAAAAACGCGGAGGTGTGAATCACCCCTCATGTGTCTGTATGTGATTTTGGGGGGGGGGGGGTAGGATTGGTAAACACTCCTCAGTCATGGTGTGAGACATGGAAGGACATGACAGGACAGGACCAGGGATGCTGCAACCCTCCACACAGGATCTTGAGATCTCCAGAACAGCCAATCACACTTCTGTGATGGAAAACAAAGCAGCACACAGGAGGAGGGGGTCAGTCATTGCCATGGAGACAACCACATCACTGAGTGCAGAAAGAGAGGGGACTGAAGAGAAGAAGAATGTGTTGTCACCTCCAGAGGGCGAGGAGGGCGGAGGGCGGAGGGCGGCGGCCCCCACCCGGTGTTTCCATGGTGTGGCGCACTACAAGTCCCAGCCTATGTGAATGTATAGCACAGGACAGTAGGCCCTGCTTGCTGACACCCCATGGAGGGTCGTCGTCGTCCCCCCCAGTCCAGGGATAGGCCCACTCCTTCCCCGGTGCCCCCACTCACCGGCCTCCCGCTCAGAGCCGCCTTCCCCCGGCTTTCCGTCACTTCCCGGCGCTGCGCCAGTTCTCCGCGTCCGCCGCTCACCCCGAGGTTTGATTTCCCGCCTTCTTCCCCACAGACCCCGCCCACCGAGCCCGGGAAACGCAGCGCGGCGTCCGGAACTGCAGATTCCACACAGAGCCCTGACCCCCTGATAATGAATAAAATATAGATTTATCAATAACATATTTTATTATATTTTATAAAATATATATATAGATAATAGTTACATATGCAGATCCCTGACACTGATATCCAGATAATGAATTAAAATGTATATTTATACACACACACCGGAGAAAAAGTATTTGCCCCTTTCTGTTTTTTTTTTTTTTGCATATTTGTCACACTTAAATGACTCAGATAAATTTTATTATAACACAAAGATAACCCGAGTAAATACAAAATGCAGTTTTTAAATGATGGTTTCATTTATTAAGGTAAAAAAAGCTGTCCAAACCAGCCTGGCTTTATGTGAAAAAGTAATTGCCCCCTAAACCTAATAACTGGTTGCACCACCCTTGGCGGCAACAACTACAATCAGGCGTTTGCGATAACTGGCAATAAGTATTCCACATTGCTGTGGAGCAATTTTGGCCCACTCTTCTTTGCAGAATTGTTTCCTACATGAACGGCCTGTGGAAGGTCATGATACAGTATCTCAATTAGATTTAAGCCCGGGCTTTGACTAGGCCACTCCAAAACCTAAATTTTGCTTTGTTTGAACCGTTTGGAGGTGGACTTGCTGTTGTGTTTCAGATCATTGTCCTGCTCAGGGGCGTTACTAGGTGGCAAAAAGACCAGGGGCTTCAGCCCGAAGTCCAAGGCCGGCACGGGGGGGGGGGGGGGGGGTAGTGCGTGGGACTTCAGTGGCACAGGGTTTTTGGATGGGTGGTGTGGTTGTGTGGCAGGGGGTAAGCTCACTTGCTGGTTGCTGCCTGGCTTACCAGTGCCCATCAATGCTGACCACTAAACTGACCTACCTGACCTACATACACTGACCTACCTGACCTACACACACTGACCTACATACACTGACCTACCTGACCTACACACACTGATCTACACACACTGACCTACATACACTGACCTACCTGACCTACACACACCGACCTACCTGACCTACGCACACTGACCTACCTGACCTACATACACTGAACTACATACACTGACCTTCCTGATCTACATACACTGACCTACCTGACATACACTCACTGACCTACCCTATATACACTGACCTACCTGACACATACTGACCATTACACTGACCTACCTGACATACACTGACCTACCTGACACACACTGACCATTACACTGACCTACCTGACACACACTGACACGTACCGACCTACCTGATACGCACTGACCTACCTGACCAACACTGACCATTACACTGACCTATCTGACATACACTGACCTACCTGACACACACTGACCCACCTACCTGACATACACTCACTGACCCACCTGACCAGGAGACCGACTTCATGTTGTGTCCTGCAGCAGCAGCTCAGCCGTGGTGTACGAGGCAGCCAGAGGAGAGACGCCTGCCCGAGTGGCGATCGATGTATCGCGCGGCGGCCGCATTGTAATTTCCGTCTTCTGGAGCCTGCAGCGCCTATGATGGATGTCACGCGTCCCACGGTCCCGCCATTGGACCAATGGGACGTCCATCATAGCACTGCAGGCTCCAGAAGGCGGGACCTGCTATGTGACTCGGCCACACTCGGCGGCTAATAATAAAATTGTGCATGCCTGACACCCGGGGCTTTTCGGGGACCCATTCTGGGCTCCAGCCCCCCCCCCCCCCTCCCGACGCCACTGGTCCTGCTGTATAACCCAAGTGCACTTGAGCTTGAGGTCACAAACTGATGGCCGGACATTCTCTTTTAGGATTTTCTGGTAGAGCTCAGAGTTCATGGTTCCATCCATTATGGCAAGTCTTCCAGGTCCTGAAGCTGCAAAGCCCCAGACCATCATGCTACCACCACCATGTCTGACTGTTGGTATCATGTTCTTGTTATGAAATGCTGTATTCATTTTATGCCAGATGTAACGGGACGCACACCTTCCAAAAAGTTAAATTTTTGTCTCATCAGTCCACAGAATATTTGCCTAAAAGTCTTGAGGGTTAATCAAGATGTTTTTTGGTAAATGTGAGATGAGCCTTTTGCCGCGTACACACGAGCGGACTTTACGGCAGACTTGGTCCGGCGTACCAGATTTCGTCGGACAATTCGATCGTGTGTGAGCTCCAGCGGACCTTGTTTTTTCAAAAGTTGGACGGACTTAGATTTGAAACATGTTTTAAATCAATCCGTCGAAATCGAGTCCGGTCGAAAAGTCTGCTCGTCTGTATGCTAGTTCGACGGACAAAAAGCCACGCTAGGGCAGCTATTGGCTACTGGCTATGAACTTCCTTATTTTAGTCCGGTCGTACGTCATCACGTACAAATTAGTCGGACTTTGGTTGATTGTGTGTAGGCAAGTCCGTTCATTCAGAAAGTCCGTCGTAAAGTCCGTCAAAAAGTCCGCCGGGCAAAGTCTGCCATAAAGTCCGGTCGTGTGTACGCGGCATTAGTGTTCTTTTTGGTCAGTAGTGGCTTTGGCCTTGGAACTCTCCCATGGATGCCATTTTTGCCCAGTCTCTTTCTTATTGTTGAATCATGAACACTGATCTTACCTGAGGCAAGTGAGGCCTGCAGTACTTTAGATGTTGTTCTGGGTTCTTTTATGACCTCCTGAATGAGTCGTCGTCAGGAGTAATTTTTGTAGGCCGGACACTACTGGGAAGGGTCACCACTGTTCCAAGTTATCTTAATTTGTGGATATTGGCTCTCCCCATGGTTCACCAAAGTTCCAAAGCCTTAGAAATGGCCTTGAAACCCTTCCTAGATGGATATGTGTACATTACTTTGTTTCTAATCTGTTCTTGAATTTTTTTAGATTGTGGCATGATGTATGCCTTTTGTGATCTGTTAGCGTGCTTCACTTTGCAAGACTGCTTCTATTTATGTGATTTCTTGATTCAACAGGTCTGGCAGTAATCAGGCCTGGGTATGGCAAGTGAAATTTAACTCAGCTTTCCAAAAGATTGTGGTTAATCACAGTTCATTCATGATTCAGCATGGGAGGAGGCAATTACTTTTACTTAATAAATAAAACAATAATTTAAAAACTGCATCTTAGATTTACTCGGGTTACCGTTGTTTCATGATAAAATTTGTTTGATGATCTGAATTATTTAAATGTGAGAAATCTGTTAAGAAAATAAAAAATCAGGAAGGGGCAAATACTTTTTTTTAATTTCAATAGATTTTTATTAAGTTTTCAATAGTAAATAGTACAGAAAGGAAGAAAATAGCCGTATACATAGGAAGCTTATATATGATACTTTGTTGTTATTGCTCTATCATGAAAACGTTATTTCGAGAACATCATCTTTATGAATATATATACTTGTAGAAGATAACAAGACGTATATAATATCGTTATATTACCAAGTGCGCGTCTGTCTTCCGGCACCCCTATGGGAACTTTCTGTGCCTCGGTCAACAGACGCACACCCAATATTTTTATTCCGTCTCTATTACTTATAAACTAAGATTATGTTTCAGGGTAGTATTACATTTCGCCTTCATGTAGGACATTATTTATATAAAGATATAGTAAATAGGAGGTTATACTTAAAGGAACTGCCGTAAAAATTGTGACATAAGTGAACCGAGTAAGAGGGTAAAGGGATATCTAGTGTAGTTCTATGGGGTAGACACATCTTCATTTGGTATGTAATGTATGGTGCCAATCTGTCCATGTTTTCCAAATCAGACTTTTAGTTGTGTAATTGCCTTGAGAAGCGGCAAACATAAGTTCGTATGATATATGGAGATTAGTGGTTTTGATTACATCATTAATAGATGGTATTTCAGTTTTTAACCATCGTCTCGTTATTTCGAGGCGAGCGCTAATAAGAATCTGGGTAACTATTTGTCTCATGGAGTGGGGTACCACATCTATTCCCAAGGACAGGATAGCCATATTGGGCGTATTATATATTTGGGTTTTAGTGACCTGTTTTATGAGATGGAATATATTGGTCCAGTAGGTTTTCAATCGTGGGCATGACCAGAAAATATGGGTGATAGATCCTCTTTGATCACAATTTCTCCAACAAAGTGGCGATATTTGTGGGTTGAACCCTGCCAATCGTGTGGGAGTTAGGTACCATCTCAAGAGTAGTTTTTGGCATAACTCCCACAGATTAACACTTCTAGAGGCCTTGTATATGGATGATATTGCTTGTTTCCATTGTTCTAAGGTATAGGATGTATTAAAATCAATTTCCCAAGTTCTCATAGAGGGTGTCTTGTTAAATATTGATTTCTGGTTTAAAAGGTTATAAAATAGCGAGATACCTTTGATAGAGGTAGTGGGGTTTGAGAAATATAAGTATGCCTTCCAAATAATGTTTATATGAGTGTTGTTAATCGATAATAGTAAATGGGATACTTGTAAGTACGTGTAGTATTCTTTAGAGTCTAAGTTATGCTCTATTTGAAGTGCTCGGAAGGTCTTTATTGTGGGTCCTATATAGAAATCTTCGACTGTTTTTAGGCCTTTGGATTCCCAATGTTTAATGTTGATATTAGGTATCAACAGTTGTAAACTGGTAATGGGGAGGGCAATGGATTTGGAAGGATAGTCATTGATGGGAGTGTTTAGGAATGCTTTCCATGTGTTTATAGATGCCTTCATTGTGGGCGAGAGTTTGGTGGAGGAATGTGGCAACAGGGCAAATACTTTTTCACAGCAATATATATATATATATATTTATACAAATTCCACACAGAGCCATAACAACCCAGATAATGAGTAAAATAATAAATACTAATTACTTCTAAAGATTCCACACAGTCCTGACACTGACATCCAGATTATAAATTAAATATGTTAATTGTAAATATATCAACATATTCAATACAGAAACCCAAAACTGACACCCAAATAATAAAGAAAATAATAAATACAAATTACTTCTAAAGATTCCACACCGAGCCCTGACACTGATACCCAGATAACAAATAAATGATAAATAAATACAAATTATTTCTCAAGATTGCATACACAGCCATGGCACTGATATATACACACAGAATCTCACAAAAGTGAGTACACCCCTCACATTTTTGTAAATATATTATTATTATCTTTTCATGTGACAACACTGAAGAAATGACACTTTGCTACAATGTAAAGTAGTGAGTGTACAGCTTGTATAACAGTGTAAATTTGCTGTCCCTTCAAAATAACTCAACACACAGCCATTAATGTCTAAATTACTGGCAACAAAAGTGAGTACACCCCTAAGTGAAAATGTCCATATTGGGCCCAAAGTGTCAATATTTTGTGTGGCCACCATTATTTTCCAGCATTGCCTTAACCCTCATGGGCATGGAGTTCACCAGAGCTTCACAGGTTGCCACTGGAGTCCTCTTCCACTCCTCCATGCTGATATCACAGGGCTGGTAGATGTTAAAGACCTTGCGCTCCTCCACCTTCTGTTTGAGGATGTCCAACAGATGCTCAATAGGGTTTAGGCCTGGAGACATGCGTGGCCAGTCCATCACCTTTACCCTCAGCTTCTTTAGCAAGGCAGTGGTCATCTTGGAGTGTTTGGGGTCATTATCACATTGGAATATTGCCCTGCGGTCCAGTCTCCGAAGGGAGGGGATCATGCTCTGCTTCAGTATGTCACAGTACATGTTGGCATTCATGGTTCCCTTAATGAACTGTAGCTCCCCAGTGCCGGAAGCACTCATGCAGCCCCAGACCATGACACTCCCACCACCATGCTTGACTGTAGGCAAGACACACTTGTCTTTGTACTCCTCACCTGGTTGCCGCCACACACGCTTCACACCATCTGAACCAAATAAGTTTGTCTTGGTCTTATCAGACCACAAGACATGGTTCCAGCAATCAATGTCCTTAGTCTGTTTGTCTTCAGCCAACTGTTTGCAGGCTTTCTTGTGCATCATCTTTAGAAGAGGCTTCCTTCTGGGACAACAGCCATGCAGACCAGTTTGATGCAGTGTGTGGTGTATGGTCTGAGCACTGACAGGCTCAGTGCGCTGGCAGGACGGTAAAAAAAGTCCTGCTAGAAGCATCTTTAAAATGGTGAAGGAGCAGTGTGTATACTGCTCTTTCACCGCTCCTGCCCATTGAAATGAATGGGGCAGCAGCGGTTTGCGGTGTTTTTAACCCTTTCTCGGCCGCTAGCGGGGGGTAAAAGCGCCCCGCTAGCGGCCGAATAGTGCAGCGAAATTGACGGTAAAGCGGCGCTAAAAATAGCGCCGACGCACACACCGCCCCAGTGTGAAAGGGGCCTAAGAGTTCCCTTCACTGGAACTAAGCGGCCAAGCCCAACCCCTGAAAAACAACCCCACACCATAATCCCCCCTCCACCAAATGATTTGGACCACTGCACAAAGCAAGATCCATAAAGACATGAATGAGCGAGTTTGGGGTGGAGGAAGTTGACTGGCTGCTGACCTCAACCCGATAAAACACCTTTGGGATGAATTAGAGCGGAGACTGCGAGCCAGGCCTTCTCATCCAACATCAGTGCCTCACAAATGCATTTCTGGAAGAATGGTCAAACATTCCCATAGACACACTCCTAAACCTTGTGGACAGCCTTCCCAGAAGAGTTGAAGCTGTTATAGCTGCAAAGGGTGGGCCAACTCAATATTGAACCCTACGGACTAAGACTGGGATGCCATTAAAGTTCATGTGCGTGTAAAGGCAGGTGTCCCAATACTTTTGGTAATATAGGGTTTATAAGGCTATCTTTTATTTTATAGAGCTCTCTATGACCACAAGTGTATGAAAATATATCTAAAAATGAAAATCACTTCATGAACAATAAAATCTACTAGACGCATGGAAGAGAAATGCACAGGTGGCCCCATAAAACTAACATAAATCCTCTTGTCACGCATTGTCACATGCCAGCCAACGTTCATAAACCCGCACAGGTGCATTTTCTTTTTTTTCAAATTTACTTTTGACACTCAGCAATAGCAATTCTCATGGAGGATACACGGACACAGCCGCTCGTCCTAATTTAGCAGCGTGCGGGTGAGCGGCCCTGAAAGCTGAAAGTTTGTGTCTGCAGCCACTCACCTGTTGAATTAGGATATCTGCGTCCTAATGGACTGGAATGGGCTGCCTGCACGCTTAAGCTGCATAAACAATGGTACATTTGATTTATCGTATGATTGACTGCAATCTGCTCACATAATTTTTAATAAAAAATCTTTGCCATTCTGAAGCTTCCCTCCAACCACTTTGCATATTATTTTATATATACTGTAATTCTGTACTTGCCAAACATGCTGCAGAAATCTCCCTCCACTAAGTCTGGCTGCAAAAATTTAAACTGTGGGCAGCTGAAGCTGATGACTGTTTACTTCCTGGATTTACACAGACACACAGAGGCACAACTGCAGCTCTCATTGGTCCTCTTATGACTCATCTCCCCTCCCTTCCTGGCAAACTCTCTCGAGAGTGAGAGAAAGAGCTGTGCATGATGTCATAAGCCTAGGCTAATGACCAGACAAGATACAGGAAGTGGGCTGTATAAATTACTATCCAAAGTTAAAACAACAAGGGCAGAAGATTTAATAGATGGAAAGATGAAAAATGACTGAAGGTCCGCTTTAACCACTTCAGCCCTGGAAGGATTTACCCACTTCCTGACCAGGCCATTTTTTTGCACGGTTGTGTAACGCTGTACCCAAACAAAATTGATGTCCTTTTTTTCCCACAAATAGAGCTTTCTTTTGGTGGTATTTGAGCACCTCTGCGTTTTTTTTTTGCTTTTGTTTTGCTATAAACAAAAAAAGAGCGATAATTTTGAAAAAAAAGAAATTTTTTTTTACTTTCTGGTATAAAACATTTCCAAAAAAAAGTAAAAAAAATAATTTATTCATCAGTTTAGGCCAATATGTATTCTGCTACATATTTTTGGTATTGATTGATTTGCGCAAAAGTTATCGCATCTACAAAATAGGGGATACATTTATGACATTTTTTTTTTTTTTTTTTTTTACTGGTAATGGCGGCGATCAGTGACTTTTAGCGGGACTGCGACATTGCGGCGGACAGATCGGACACCTAACTGACATTTTTGACACTGTTTTGTGAACCAGTGACATTATTACAGTAATCAGTGCTAAAAATATGCACTGACATTGTACTAATGACACTGGTAGGGAAGGGGTTAACATCAGGGGTGACCAAGGCGTTAAATGTGTTCCCTGTTTGTGTTTTCTAACTGTATGGGGGACTGTGTGACTGGGGAAACACACAGATCCATCTTCCTGCATAGCACAAAGACAGGATCTGTGTGATCTTCCCTGTCTGAACGGAGATCTACCTTGTTCTACACAGGCAGAACCCCGTTCTGTCACTTGCCGGGAACAATCGTGGGTGGCCGGCGTTCACACTGATTGGCTACCCCGTTGGCCTATGGGAGCGCGCGCGTGCCCACAAAAGTGAGTTCCTGTGCCGATGTACAGCTACGGCGATTTGCGGGAACGAGCAACCTTGCCTTAGTATAGTGATGGTGGCTGGTTGGGAAGCGGTTAATTGCTCTGATTATAAAATACTAAAAAGGGGTTAAAATATTCCTATCACTGTTAGGCCTCGTTTAGACTAAGTGCCAGTTCACACAGGGGCGACTTGTCAGGCGACCTAGCCGCCTGACAAGTCGCCTCCCGTTCTGTACTACGGAACCGTTCTAATAGGAGCGACGCAAGTCGCTCCGACTTAGAAAAAGGTTCCTGTAGCATTTCTGGGGCGACTTCAGGCGACTTGCATAGACTTCTATACAGAAGTCGTTTTGCAAGTCGCCGTGGAAGTCGTGTGCAGGTCACTGTGTTGTTAGCATCCCCCCAACCGCCCCCTTCTTAAGCTGCAATGGCAGCTGACAGGGGTGTATACATGATGCAGTTGCGATGCTTTCTCCAACTCCGCACCTGTGGCAAAAACCATCCAACATGTCGCGATTGGTGGGCGGCAAGTTTACCGATCGCAGCCCATTTAAGTAAATGAGGTAGTGCAGCAAACACCCTGCATCCACATGCAATGCATGCAATTATGGCACATTTGTTCAGCAAAAATGGGGTTTAAACGGATGGTGAGTAGGCATCACATCACCTCTTCACTGCCTGTCAATTGTCTCTGACAAGCGATCAGAACGTAATTCGCTCTTCAGAGGAGCAGCGGGTTTAGACGCAAGTAGGGTTGCCACCTCATCCTTTTAAACCCAAACACATATGAATTACACAGGTTCTGAGGCTAAATAAATGCAGATAAGGCAACAAGTGAGTTTAATTACCACCTTAATCAGCCACAGAACCTGTGTAATTAATATGTGTTTGGGTTTAAAGGGATGAGGTGGCAACTCTAGACGCAAGTCGAAACCTGGCCTTACAGTTGTCAGTGACTTGCATCATGCCTGATCACTATTTATTATTCTGATTATCAGAAGAATGATGACACCATCTGACATCTCTTGGAATGTGCTTCTATGAATATACAACCACTGCACCGCCTTTGGTGTCAAGGCACAGCCAATCAATGAGTTTTCTGTAGAGGACGCCATCTAGGGTCATGTGACAACATGGTGTGATGTGAGGAGAAGCCATTTTTGATCTGGGCACATTCTGGGCTTGTTTTTGAATGGTGTAGGAAGAGAACAGTGACACTTTTTAATATAGAAACATGGCAAACCGCTCTGATTGAAGGTTTTCATGTCAATAACAGTGTCAGCAAAAGAAAATAGTTAATTCAATGGTAAAGGTTCCCATTTTTAACATGGCTGCTCCAGCTTCCTGGCTCCTCCTGTACTGTCAGGGGAGGAAGGAGTCTTGTGTAATGATCCTGCTGACACACATGCTTTCCTGCACTGACATACAGGGATGATGGTCTGTGCTCTCCTCTGTCCTACACTGACAAGACCCCTGCACTCCCCAGGAGGGACCTGATTATTGGCTGCACTCTAGGACAAGATCAACACAGACAGGACACAGTGCAGGCAGCAAGAGGTCAAAGGTACAGTGACACTAGTGGACATTGTAAAGTACTGGCACATTGTGCGTCTGTGGAGCGTGCAACCTCTGCGCTGAACACATGGCTGCCAACGCAGTGCAAACGTCATATACACTGAACAGCTGTATCGCTGTGCATTTTTGCATGCGCTGCAATAAATTGTTTACGCACACTGTGGTGTGGGGTTTTTTTCTTTTGTTTAATCAAATACTGTACATCACTTTTTATTTATCTAAGCGTCACCAAACCCGTTACAATCGGTCTGTACAATCAGCTTTAGATTTAGTAAAACTATGTAATGAGGACCTATTTAATTAACACAATGAGGCAGGCCTTTGTACTACATAGTTGGTGGCAGATCTAAAGGAGATTGTACAATCAGATTGTAGTGTGTGTGTGGAGCTTAACACATTCTGTATCAGGCCACAATACACTGCGATAAGATGCTGACTGTCTCATTTTTATTTATTTTTTTTCACATCAACACACTGACACAATAGAGAACAGGGCTTCCTGCCTTGACCATGTGTTGGGACTGTGCTGAGCAATGCATGTAGTGTGAACAATGTATGTTTGTTCAGAGCCAGTGTATATAAAGCAGATCATTACAGAGTTGCCAGCTGCCCTTGGCATTCAAGGACAATGTCTATAATGAAAGATCTGTGACGGGAATTTCTTGTCCTTGCAAGGGCCCCTAGTTTTTGATGTGAGTAGCTGTTCAGAAAGAATGAAAATACAAATTTCTGCACATCAAAGTGTATTTAAAGTGGTTGTAAACCTCAGACATGAAATATGAACAAAGCATATCCCTCCTATAGCGTGTACTTGTCTCAATTAAAAGCATTAAGGGGACGATTTACTAAAACTGGTGCAGCTCTGCATGGTAGCCAATCAGCTTCTAACTTTAGCTTGTTCAATTAAGCTTTGACGATATGATCTCGTTCACACTGAACACAGCTTTAAAATCCAGAATAGGCTCGCCCTGCTCTGCACATGCTCAATTGCTCTCTCTTTTTTTGGCACTGTGCCGAATATGTAGAGGCCAATCTGCTGACAGCCTAAAGATTTACTGCTGCTCAGGGGTTCTGGGCTTCAGTAAAATGGCAGCCTTCAGCAAGAAGAAACAGGAGCAATGCTGGAGGCAATTTACAGCAGACACTCATTTTGGTAGCATCATTATTATGGTGGAATGTATGTTCCTTACTAAAGAACATTATTTTCTATCAAGTTGTTATGGGTAAAGTTCCACCGTAGTCCTGACCCCTGCAATCTGCATGAAATATTACTGACCTCTGCATTACTTACTACTGATCCCTGAAATCTTAATTAACGGGGCCTCGCTAGTTTAAAAAAATCAAGCTGCACTGTGGCGATCTTTGATCTTTTCCATGTGATTTCAGGTAGATCGATCACAATAAAATTTTCTAAATTTCAAGCAACATTGATAGCTGACCTGCAGATGATGTTGTTCAGTAAAGCTTGAGTTTCACTTTAAGGCCTGTAGAGTGTGATGGAGAAGTCATAGACTTGGCACCCTTGTCCAATACTGTATAGAACTGACTTTTTCATGAATTCTTGTTCTATTTTTTTTTTCTTCTGCAGAAACATGAAGGAACAGGATGAACCAGTGCTTGCATCCACCAACATTACACCTCTACAGCAGATCATGGCCTCTTCAGCTGGAGCTTTGCTTACATCCCTTTTAGGTAAGAACCAAATGTTCCGTTCCGGTATTCTGTATATGTGCAGGTTTATACACCACCTAAACATTCACCACTGCCAAACAACCAATAGCAGACATTGTTGCTGTCAATGACCTTTTGGTAGTGCTATTTGTCCTGGATTTACTGGAACTGGGAAAATAAACAGCCCATATCTGTGCCACAGCTAGATGTCTAATAACCAAGTCCCTCAATAGCAAGCCAACAACTACTAAATAAAATATAAAACTATGTTGTATACTGCTGTTTAGTCTGGATGCCTTCCCCAAAATGTGGTCATCATGGATAGGTTCAAATTCACCTTCTCCTTTGGGGATAGGAAATCTGGAAAATTCTATTCAGGTGATCCTCATCCATCAAGCTTCTACAGCAGGGATATGCAATTTAGCGGACCTCCAGCTGTTGCAGAACTACAAGTTCCATGAGGCATAGCAAGACTCTGATAGCCAAAAGCATGACACCCAGAGACAGAGGCACGATGGGACTTGTAGTTTTGCAACAGCTGGAGGTCCACTAATTGCATATCCCAGTTCTACAGTAAAAGGGAGAGGTATTTGTCTAGCAGGAGGCAATGTTCCTCAAGAGGACAATAAAGAAGGTGGTTTGGGTTTCTCCTTTACTTTGGACCTCACATGCACATAACCCTAAGGGGTCTCTATAGCTATGGTTCCTCATATGTTTCACACAGTGAATGTTTTCTGTACATTCATCCGTCTGTATTTTTTGGCATTCATTTTCTAATCACATTCACCTTGTGAATATATGAGTGTAGTGTTGTTCATGGGTGAACCTTGTTTGACTTTAAATATGATGCATAAGGCCCCTTTCACACGATCGGACCGTTCAGGTCCGCCTGATCGCTGGCGGATCAGGTGAGATCCCTCCATAGGCAGCAGCGGCACCTGACAAGCCCCTCCCCACTCAGTGAGCAGAGAGGGACCTGTCATCTGCCGGCTCAGTGGAGATCAACAGAGAGATCTCCCGCTGAGCCGGCGGACCCCGTGGAAACAGAGTCCGCCTCGTGTGAATGAGGGCTAAATCTCTATTGCCACTTTGTTTACAGTCACAGGTATGCTACTGCCTTTTACCACCATTGTTATTTTTTTTTTTTTTTTGCATACCCATAAAGGGTTATTTTAACTTTACCAAAATTTTGCCTATGCAGATAAGTGTTGTCTTTAGATAAAAACAAACTGTGCAGCTCTGGCTACAGTTGAATAATGTCCTTGGTAAAGGTGTAGGCCATTTATGTACCCCATGAAGCCCATCTGCAATTCTCTCCCAAGACGTTGCTAAGTGAGGCCTAGTCGTTACTTCCTCCATCACAGGAATGAGCTCTCATACGCTGAGCTCAGAGCTACTGCATCCAGGGAGAAAGAGAGTAAGTGAGGAGGTTTAAATCAGAGAAAGAGCTCACTCCTGTGATGGTGGAGGTGAGTAGTAATGACTAGGCCTCACTTGGCAACATCCTGAGAGTATTCCAGTCAGGCTATAGGTAAGTAGGAAAGGCGTGTAAATGGCCTACACCTATAACAATGGCATTATTCAACTTTAGTCAGGGCTTCACAGTTTGTTTTAATCTACAAACGCCCCTCACCTACATAGACAATGTTTTTTGTAAAGGCGTACAAACCCTTTAAGTGTCCTGATGTGGGGAACTACTGGTGTATTTCATAATATAGCTACTAGTGTATTCCGTAATATATGCTGGTAATCCTTTTTGGTTGTGTTTGCTCATGCAGTGACGCCTCTGGATGTTGTCAAGATTCGACTTCAGGCTCAAAGCAAACCCTTTACCAAGGGTAAGTTCTGTGCATCACAAGAGTAAAGAAATTTACTACTAAAAAAATACATTTTTGGTCTGTTGAATATATAGCTGAAAGTGCTCTGCTATATCTAATGAGTGCAATCAAAAATATCCGTTAAGTGTGCATAGCCATGTCAAATAACAGAGCCCTGAAAATGTTTACCTCTTTGTTAAAGTGGTTGTAAACCCTCACATATATCCTGTGAAGTGACTAGCTTCAGATGATACACAGGACTAAAACACATCTTTCTACATAAGTAGTACCTACAGCCTTCTAAAACACACAGATTAAAGGCTATTCTCAGCTCCAGCAGGCAGGGGCTTGAATCCTATGTCATACAGTACAGCATACAATGAGGGGAAAAAAGTATTTGATCTCCTGCTGATCTTGTATGTTTGTCCACTGACAAAGAAATGATCAGTCTATAATTTTAATGATAGGTTTATTTTAACAGTGAGAGACAGAAAAACAACAAAAAAATCCAGAAAAAAGCATTTAAAGAAAGTTTTAAATTGATTTGCATTTTAATGAGTAAAAAAAAGCATTTGATCCCCTATCAATCAGCAAGATTTCTGGCTCCCAGGTGTCTTCTATACAGGAAACGAGCTGAGATTAGGAGCACTCCTAATTTGTGCTCCTAATCTCAGCTTGCTACCTGTATAAAAGACACCTGTCCACAGAAGCAATCAATCAGATTCCAATCTCTCCACCATGGCCAAGACCAAAGAGCTGTCCAAGGATGTCAGGGACAAGATTGTAGACCTGCACAAGGCTGGAATGGGCTACAAGACCATCACCAAGCCGCTTGGTGAGAGGGTGACAACAGTTGGTGCGATTATTCGCAAATGGAAGAAATACAAAATAACTGTCAATCTCCCTCGGTCTGGGGCTCCATGCAAGATCTCACCTCGTGAGAATCTTGTCAATGATCTCAAGGCAGCTGGGACCATAGTCACCAAGAAAACAATTGGTAACACACTACGTTGTGAAGGACTAAAATCCTGCACTGCCTGCAAGGTCCCCCTGTTAAAGAAAGCACATGTACAGGCCTGTCTGAAGTTTGCTAATAAACATCCGAATGATTCAGAGGAGAACTGGGTGAAAGTGTTGTGGTCAGATGAGACCAAAATCAAGCTCTTTGGCATCAATCCAACTCACCGTGTTTGGAGGAGGAGGAGGAATGCTGTCTATGACCCCAAGAACACCATCCCCACCTTCAAACATGGAGGTGGAAACATTATGCTTTGGGGGTGTTTTTCTAAGGGGACAGGACAACTTCACAGCATCAAAGGGACGATGGACGGGGCCATTTACCATCAAATCTTGGGTGAGAACCTCCTTCCCTCAGCCAGGCCATTGAAAATGCGTTGTGGATGGATATTCCAGCATGACAATGACCCAAAACACACAGCCATGGCAACAAAGGAGTGGCTCAAGAAGAAGCACATTAAGGTCCTGTAGTAGCCTAGCCAGTCTCCAGACCTTAATCCCATAGAAAATATGTGGAGAGGGCTGAAGGTTTGAGCTACCAAACGTCAGCCTCGAAAACCTTAATAACTTGGAGATGATCTGCAAAGAGGAGTGGGACAAAATCCCTCCTGAGATGTGTGCAAACCTGGTGGCCAACTATAAGAAACGTCTGACCTCTGTGATTGCCAACAAGGGTTTTGCCACCAAATACTAGTAATAGTCATGTTTTGCGAAGGGGTCAAATACTTATTACACTCGTTAAAATCCAAATCGATGTATAACTTTTTTGAAATGCGTTGTTCTGAATGTGTTTGTTGTTGTTTTGTCTCTCACCGTTAAAATAAACCTACCATTAAAATTATAGACTGATCACTTCTTTGTCAGTGGGCAAACATACGAAATCAGCAGGGTATCAAATACTTTTTTTTCCCCTCACTGTAGAACAGGGGGGCTGAGTGTAATCTGAGACCTGAGTGGAGTGAGTGGACACACACACACTCCTTTACACACTCTCATAGGGAAACATGCACAACCGAGGCTGTCAATCGCCTTCTGTGTGATGGAGGATGGGCGGAGGTCCCTCTCCAAGGATTCTGAAGTTCCCGCAAAACCTGCCAGAGGTGGCTTATGCAGATTGCAGAAGGAAGAGAGAATAGACAGAAATCACACTAGGTGCTTTGAAATGAGGCAAGTACATACTATAGAAGAATATGCTTTATCAGGCAGCTGACAAGGCAGCAAATGTCAGACTTCTCGGCTCTAGAGTCATCTTTGTAAGAAGCGCGCAATGATAATTTTTAAATAAATTGTAGAGGAACTTGAGGAAACTGTCAGAAACCATGAAATCAGGCTGAGACAGAAGTACAGTTGAATCACACTTGTTTAATAAAAAAAGTAAAAAGAACAAACAGAGTCAAAACATAGCCAAAGTTCAGTAACCGGAACGGAAAGTCAGCCAAGCCAGAAGTCAGGGCTCAATGTAGTGGAACAGCAAGCAGGATCTGGAGCCAGAAGGGATGTCAGCACAGCAAGTCTGGAACAGGATCGCAGGCGATAGTTTCTGTGATGTTGACCAAGGCAAAGGCAGAGCTCCTCTTAAGTAGGCAGGCTTAAGTAGGCAGGACTGACGAGCAGGATATCAACAGCTGAGTAACTGTGGAGAGATAGGAGCTGGCAATTAGCCAACAGCTGATATGTGTCCCTTTTCAGCTTTTCATATATGTGTGTGTGTGTGTGTGTGTGTGTGTGTGTGTGTGTGTGTGTGTGTGTGTGTGTATATATATATATATATATATATATAATCTATATATCCATCTATATCTATATCTATATATCCCTATTAAAGGGAAATATGAATCTTCCTTAGCTAAACCTACCTAGTTATAATTTAAGACTTGTACCCAGGTTCTTGCTTAGACATGCCTTGTTCTCTAAAATCAAAATGCTAAGAAAATTTAAAATAACATCCTTTTTACTAGTTATGTATTTATTGTTTACAATATGTTAGAATACTTCTAGGACTTTAATTGTATTGTTTTTTTTTTCTGAATAGCAGAAATTGGACTGACAGTGAAAGGTTTGACAGTGCTGCCAGGCCAACTTGTTTTCATGCACTAGGAGTTTGAGGAGGGAGTGCTTAGCCAGTGTAGAACAGCAGTTCCTAATCTTGGTCATTAAAGCAGAGTTCCGCTTAAAAAAAAAAAAAAAAAATTAAAAGCCAGCAGCTACAAATACTGCAGATGCTGATTTTTAATAATCAGATACTTACCTGTCCCAGGGTTCAGCGATGCGGGGGAACGAAGCCCCGCTCGTCTCCCAATCCTCTGGCATAGTTACTGTGGGCGCCCGGGTGGGGCTCCACAGCCGGGCACGCACTACGCATGCGCGAGCCGTGACTAGCAGGGCAATCATCTGGGACCCGTGAAGTGTCCCAGATGATTGCCGAGAGGGAGGGGGGAGAGGTGATCTTCCTTGCGGTGCACCGGGAGGAAGTGGGAGCTGGAACCCTCTAAAATGAGGGTTTCTGCTCCCACCCCCCCTACTCCCCCCCCAAAAAAAAATGACATGCCAAATGTGGCATGTCAGGGGGTCAATTTCTCTTAAAGCGGAAGTTCCATTTTTGGATGGATCTCCGCTTTTAAAGTGTTTTTCTGAAAAAGTGAACCAACACTGTACACCCCCCCCGAACTTGCATCCCTAGACCACTGACATCTCAGAATCCCTGGATTTTAGTAGCATAGTGGGGATGGGGGTGGGGAGGGTGTACCGCGTTAGTTCACCTTTTTTCATTTTTTTTCTGAAAAGGTGAACTAACGCTTTCAGTGCTCCCAACAGATCATTTTTTGGGGAATTTCCCTTAGAAGTAGCTATCTGTCATAAATACCAAGCCATTGACATTGATGTAAAGCACCTCTGAAAGGTGAAGGAAATCCTAAAAACATGACCTGTTTTGGAGCGTAAATGAGGATTAAGTTTGGGAACCCCTGGTGTAGAGGAATAAACCACAGGGGTGTGATGATACTCATTTACAGTCCAGTGAGCAGGCATTTGCTGCAGTAGACAATAACGGTATAACCATGGTCTCTATGCCCTGTGACAGAGGATGTGTTATTTGCAGGACCAGCTAAAAAAGATCTGTATGTTCTCTGACAGGTCAAATAGTCCACATACTGTATGTGTGTTTCAGATAGGACTGGTATTCTGTTTAAATGTTGTGTCTTTGTGTCATTATTAGGGAAGTGCTTTGTATATTGCAATGGTCTTATGGACCATCTCTGTGTATGTGAGAATGGAAGCAGCAAAGCCTGGTATAAAGCACCACCCGGCCGAATCACAGGAACAGTGGTAAGGACCATGTTATAGTACAAGTATACTTTTACACTATCAAAGCTAAACAGCCCTCCTCCCATTATCCCTCAGTACATTTCTCAGACCAGTGGCTGACCCAGTGCAGGAGTCGCACCCTATAGCAGGCACACTGTTCCTTTCCCCTACCAATCTGGCTGGGCCGTGCTGTGTTGCACATGTGTGGCTTTTCTTTATAGGCCCTATTGGAAGAACCAAAGACAGACCTGTCTACTTGCAATCCTGCAGGCAGGACAGTCTTTCCAAGTCTCTAAAATCTTTAACATTTTAGTGTAATTTTGGAAATAATGTTCAATCCTTTAACCTTGAGCTGTTTTTGCACATATATTTAAAAAAAAAAACATTTTAGGCCTAAAGATTACTTAAAACCACCAAAACATTATATATTTTAAAAGCAGAGAGCCTAGAGAATAAAATGATGGTAGTTTCAATTTTTTATGTTGCATGATATTGTGCTAAATAAGTGCTAAATTTCAGTAAAAACTGTACGATAAAGTTACCTTTTAGGACACACGCACGCAACATAAAACCCATTTTTGGTAAGATATAAAAGATAAGGAGACGCTGAGTAAGTACGGTAGATACCTAACATGTCGAGCTTTAAAATTGCGTGCGCTTATTAAATAACAACAAACTTATATACCCTAAATTTTCCATAGGTGACTCTTTAAAAGACCATACAGGTCATCAGTTTAGAGTTAACAATGAATAATAGGCCTAGAATTCTAATATAATACGTGTAGTGCAAGCAATGTTTGTGTACATACAGTGACTTGAAAAAGTATTCATACCACTTGAAATTTTTCCACATTTTGTCATGTTACAACCAAAAATGTAAATGTATTTTATTGGGATTTTATGTGATAGACCAACACAAAGTGGCACATAATTGTGAAGTGGAAGGAAAATGATAAATGGTTTTCAATTTTTTTTTACAAATAAATATGTGAAAAGTGTGGTGTACATTTGTATTCAGCCCCCCTGAGTCAATACTTTGTAGAACCGCCTTTCACTGCAATTACAGCTGCAAGTCTTTTTGGGAATGTCTCTACCAGCATTGTACATCTAGAGAGTGATATTTTTGCCCATTCTTCTTTGCAAAATATCTCAAGATCTGTCAGATTGGATGGAGAGTGTCTGTGAACAGCAATTTTCAAGTTTTGCCACAGATTCTCAATTGTATTTGGATCTGGACTTTGACTGGGCCATTCTAACACATGAATATGCTTTTAACTAAACTCATTCCATTGTACCTCTGACGGTATGTTTAGGGTTGTTGTCCTGCTGGAAGGTGAACGTCTGCCCCAGTCTCAAGTCTTTTGCAGACTCTTATGCCGTGTATACACAAGCAGACTTTAGACGGACAGAACTCCGAAGGACTTTTTGACGGACTTTCGACGCAACGGACTTGCCTACACACGATCACACCAAAGTCCGATCGTTTTGAACGTGATGACTTACGACTGGACTAAAATAAGGAAGTTCATAGCCAGTAGCCAATAGCTGCCCTAGCATCGGTTGTAGTCCATCAGACTAGCATACAGACGAACTGATTTTTCGACTGGACTTCCGTCGGAAAGATTTGAAACATGTTCCAAATCTAGAGTCCGTCTGATTTTCGACAGAAAAGGTCCGCTGCAGGTCCCATGAAGCCCACACACGGTCGGATTGTCCGACGATTTGTTCCGTCGGACCAGTCCGGTCAAAGTCCGGTCTTTTCTTCAGCAGTCCCTGCTGAAGAAAAGCATCCCCACAACATGATGCTGCCACCACCATGTTTCATGGTGGGGATGGTGTGTTCAGGGTGACGTGCAGTGTTAGCTTTCCGCCACACATAGAGTTTTGCTTTTAGGCCAAAAAGTTAAATTTTGGTCTCATCTGACCAGAGCACCTTCTTCCACATGTTTGCTGTGTCCCTCACATGGCGTCTCGCAAACTGCAAACAGGTCTATTTATGGCTTTCTTTCAACAATGGCTGTCTTCTTGCCACTCTTCCATAAAGACCAGATTTGTGGAGTGCACAACTAATAGTTGTCCTGTGGACAGATTCTCCCACCTGAGCTGTGGATCTCTGCAGCTCCTCCAGAGTTACCATGGACCTCTTGGCTGCTTCTCTGATGAATGCTCTCCTTGGCAGACCCTGTCAGTTTAGGTGGACGGCCATGTCTTGGTAGGTTTGCAGTTGTGCCATACTCTTTCCATTTTCGGATGATGGATTGATCAGTGTTCCGTGAGATGTTCAAAGCTTGGGATATTTTTTTTTTTATAACTTAACCCTGCTTTAAACTTCTCCACAACTTTATCCCTGACCTGTCTGGTGTGTTCCTTGGCTGTCATGATGGTGTTTGTTCACTAAGGTTCTCTAACAAACCTCTGAAGGCTTCACAGAACAGCTGCATTTGTACTGAGATTACATTTTACACAGGTGGACTCAACTTATTAGGTGACTTCTGAAGGCAATTGGTTCCACTAGATTTTAGTTAGGGTTATCAGAGTAAAGGGGGCTGAATACAAATGCACGCCACACTTTTCAGATATTTATTTGTAAAAAATGTGTGTTAAGTGCTTGGGCGTAAATTTTACTTTTTTACACCTGTTTTTTTTTTTTCCCCACTAAACTGTATTTTTTATCACATAGGGGACCAAAAGTCCTCAATGTGATAATATTTAGCTGGGACAGGTTCTCTTATTGAGACATCATTTTTTAGACCCCTAAAGTCTCACACTTCATTAGCTTCTTTCCCAGCCACAGGGGCCAGGGAAAGCAGCAGCCAAACCTAGAAGTGATGTACTATACCTTGTTTCTGTAGGTAGGGGAGATCAGCAAACAGACATTCGCTGGTCTTCTCCGCACTACCTGGAGGCACCTCCCATGCCTGTCTTGGGTCCACAGATGGGAGTATGGAACCTGGAAGACATAGTGGGGGCACACACCGGGTGGGGGGACACAAATGTACAAGGGGTGTGTGGAAGAGATCGGGTGGCTGTACAGCTTACACTCTTACATCTGACAGCTTGTCATATTTACATACCCCTGAAGAAGCCGGGAGTGTGTGTCAAACCCCAGCTGCCACCGACCTATGCATACGTTGGTGGCAGCAAAAGGATTAAATGTGCAACTTTCTTTAGAAGAATAGCCAGTGATCCTGCCTTTTTTAATGCCTTTGTTTGGACACTTTCTAGTATAGGGCGACCACTGTCTCCCAACTTTGCTCCTGTGTTGTCACCATATCTGTAGCAACTGTAGCGGAGACTGTAAGCAGTTGTCCACCGTTGTCACTATCAGTAAATGGGTCCAGGCCGAGGAGGTGCAGTCGACACCGGAGTAATGCCCAGTACACGCCATGAGAAAATTGTTCAAAAAATTCCGCTTTCTGAGTGATCGTCCAATAATCTGATTGTTAGTACACAGCTTTAGAGAGCTGATCACGACAGTTCATGCAAAATTATCCAAAGGGGCAAGCACAAAATTTTTTATCATACGATAACAAAACGAGTGATTTTCGTTTTAATTAGCACAGTATTCGTAAAAAAAAGACAGTTTTTCATAACTCTAGCAACCTATTCCCTTTCGATATGAGACTAGCATGCAGAAAAAAAAAAAGCACTGAGATGCTTTAAAGAATAAAAAAACAAAACCAAAGTGAAAATAGTATTTTTGAAAATAAATGGCACTTAACACACAGTGCTTTAGCAAATATAATGTTGTCTTGTTAGGGTTTGCGTCTGCTTTTAAAGGGGTTGTAAAGTCAGAAGGTTTTTTTTTTATCTTAATGCATTCTATGCATTAAGATAAAAAGCCTTGTGTGTGCATTAGCCCCCTCTAATACTTACTTGAGCCCCATCTCTATCCAGCGATGTCTACGAGTCCCTCTGCCGTCCAGGACTCTCCCGCCTGACTGGCTGAGACACAGCGGTGCCATTGGCTCCCGCTGCTGTCAATCAAATTTAGTCAGCCAATGAAGAGAGAAAGGGGGCAGGGTCAGGTAATGGCTCCGTGTCTGAATGGACACATGGAGCTGTGACTTGGCTCAGGTGCCCCCATAACAAACTGATTGCTGTGGGGGCACTCACCAGGAGGGAGGAGCCAGGAGAGTGCAAGAGGGACCCAAGAAGAGGAGGATCCAGGCTGCACAGAGCAGGTAAGTATAACATGTTTGCTATTTTTATTTAAAAAAAACAAAAAACAAGACTTTACAATCCCTTTTAAAGGAGAAGTACAGCCAAAGCTCGTTTGGCTGTACTTCTCCTGTGGGTCACAGGAGTGCAGTTCATTTTGCACTCCTGTGACCCGTTTTCAGCAGAGAGTGGTCTGAAGTCCGCTCTTTGCTGACGCCACGGATGTCAGTCCAGTCACCGTGACATCCTAACAATAAAGTCTGAATCCACCAGGTGCCTGGACTGACACCCGGCTCAGCCTCTCAATGAGCGAGGAGGGGGAAGAGCAGAGAGCTGTGACTGACAGTCTGCAGCTCTCAGCTCATGGAGCTGTGAGAACCGAGTGATCAGCAGTGTCTGATCACTCGGTTCTCAGTGCAGAGGCACCGGGGGGCAGATGCAGCATCGGAGCGATGCTGCATCCACCTGGGTAAGTATTAATCTACAAAAAAACGAATCATTTACTTCTCTTCTTAAGTTCTTGTTTTCTCCAAAATTCAGATTGCATTGGTCTTCTTTCTGCAGGATGCATTTGTCCAGATTGCAAGGAATGAAGGAGTGCGATCCCTCTGGAGTGGACTTCCTCCAACACTGTAAGTCCTGCATCATTCATATTGCTTGTGTTCTTTGTTGCTTCACTGCTGCCAAAAAACGGAACTGTAATATACCGTAGCTACCAGTTGGGTGACGTGGTTAAGTAAAGCATTATAATGGATAATATAACATTGTTATTCATAAAGATTTATTGGTATTCTCTATGTGGTATAAAGTTGGCTGACTCCATCAATATAATACAAAATACAAACGTTTTTTTCAAAGGAACCTTTAAGGATAGAATTCTAGAAACTGCTACTGATGACGTGTTTTTGAAGGTGCCAGTTCCAGGGTTGTCAGTCACCCTTCTCCTCCTTCCTTCTGGGCCTATAGCGTTATTGACATAGAACAAGCACATCTGTATCGGGTGTCAGACACCTAATATGCATATAATGTCCCGGGACAGTCACTCACCGCATAGTAAAGAACTGTACACACGATCCGAAAATCGTACGAAAAATGCCGCATTCGAATCGATCGTACGATAATCGGAATGTTAGTACGGAGCTTTCGAGAGCCGATCAGGACAGTTCAACTGATATTATTCTATCGGACATGCAAGGAAATTTTTTTCGTACGATGCCAGATCGCACAATTTTCGTTTAATCAGTACACCTATTGTTCGGAAATGCAATACAAATGCATTACAACACATGACATCACTTCCGAATTTTTATGCAGTCGTACGGAAATTTTCGTGACTTTAGTAAACTCGTCAGATTCGATGTGAGATTAGCATGCAAAAAAAAAGCGGTCAATCATTCGTCCGATAATCGGACCGTGTGTACCGGGCATAAAGGAAGGATAAAGATGATGGGCTCAATGCTTGCAGGATGAAGATGAACCTTCAAAAAATATAACGGTTATCATGGCACCACCTACATTCCTTTAACAGTTTCCTTTTAAACATGTATGGAAATTGTTATTTATATTTTTGATGTAACTATATTTAACCACTTGAGCTCCGGAAGGTTTTACCCCCTTGATGACCAGACCATTTTTTGCTATTTACTTATTTATTTTAACTGGTAATTGCGCGGTCATGTAACTTTGTACCTAAACAAAATTTTTGTAATTTTGTTCACATAAATAGAGCTTTTTTTTTTGGTGGTATTTGATCGCCGAACATTTTTAAACAAAAAACAATTTTTTACTTTCTGCTATGAAACATATCGAAAGAAAAAAAAATACAATTTCTTTATACGTTTTGGCCAAAATTTATTCTGCTACATGTTTTTTTGATTTTAATCTAAAGTGACTGATTTTGATCTAAAGTGTTTGATTTGGTTTGCGTGAAAAGTTGTTATAGCATCTACAAACTGATACAAATACAGTATATACTGGAATTATTTTTTTTTTTTCATTTTTTTTATACTACTAACGGTGACAATTAGCGACTTATAATGAGACTGCAATAGTGCAGCGGTCAATCTGACACTAACTGATGCTGGGGGGGAAGTGACTAACTGCCACTGACATCACCTTTGACACTAATACAGTGATCAGTGCTAATGCTATACACTGTCACTGTACTAATGACACTGGCTGGGAAGGGGATAACGACTAGGGCGATCAAGGGGTTAAAAGTGTGCCTAACTATGTGTAATGTGTGTAAAAAGTGCTGATTTTTACTACAGGTCTCTGTTTCTCATCCCTACAGAGGGTACGTCGCTTTGCCTTCAGCCGCCGCTTGTCCGCTGTACATTGCGGGCTGGCAGCAAGTGGTTAAAGTGTAATGTTAAGCCAAATATATTTTTTGCTAAGAATAGACCAATGAATGGCTGTCTTTTTTTAGAGACTTGCAAATATAGATATTGTCTACCTCACCTGCTGGTGAAGTCTGGTATTGCAGCACGCTGTAAAATACAATAGTTCTTTGTATGTATATGATCCATAACATTTTTAAAGACAGTCTTCTTCTGTCACAAGTCTCTCAAACATTGGAGACACCAAAGCATGCTGCTCTGTAAAGAGATGCCATGGTTGAGATTTACAAAAACTGGAGCTCTGCATATCACTCAGAATCTGGTGCAGCTGTGCATGGTAGCCAGTCAGCACCATGGGAGCCTTTCCGGCTGGCAGAACACAATGATATAGCCGCTGGCAGTAATCGCATGTATAAAATCCAACAGGTTGTACCATTCAAGTTGGCCAAAGGATTGACTAGTGTGCAAGCCTGCTCATACATGGATCAAATCTCGGCTGGACCTTGCTGAACTGGCTGAATTTCGAGCCATGTATGGCTGGCTTTAGCTACTTAACCACTTGCCTACTGGGCACTTTTACCCTCTTCCTGCACAGGCCAGTTTTTAGCTTTTAGCTGTCGCACTTTGAATGATAATGGCACGGTCATGCAACGTTGCACCCAAACTAGATTTTTGTCATTTTTTGAGATGGAGAGAGCTTTCTTGCGGTGGTATTTAATCACCACTGGGTTTTTTATTATTTGCTAAACAAATGAAAAAAGACCGAAAATTTTGAAAAAAAATAAATTTTTTTGTTATAAAATTTTGTAAACAAGTAATTTTTTACTCCTTCACTGATGTGCTCTGATGAGGCTACACTGACGGGCACCAATGACGCGGCATGATTATGCAGCACTGATGAGGTGACACTGATGAGTGGCACTTATATGCAGCACTAATGGGCACTGATATGCAGCACTGATAGGTGGTACTGATGGGCTGCCTTTATGGGCACTGATAGGCAGGATGATTATGCAGCACTGATGAGTGGTACTTATATGCAGCACTGATGAGCAGCACTAATAGGTGGTACTGATGGGCAGCCTTTATGGGCACTGATGTGCACTGATGAGGAGACACTGACAGGCATCACAGATGAGCACTAAAAGGCATCATTAGTGGGCACTGATTAGCATAATTGATGGGCATCACAGGTGGGCACTGGTGGGCATCACTGATGGGGCTGCACTGATTATCAGTGCAGATCTTCTTTGTCAGGAAAGTAATTTATGTGCTCTCATCCAGTGGCGGCTGGTGAAGTTTTAAGATGGGGGGGGGGGGGGTTGCCAGACCTTTTTTGACCCCTCACACTTCTCATAAGCCCCCACCCCTTATAGAATCCACCCACTCCGTCCCCTATAGTACATCATATACCAGGCTGTACATTATACACTGGGCTCTGCACATCATATACCAGGCTGTACATTATACACTGGGCTCTGCACATCATATACCAGGCTGTACATTATACACAGGGCTCTGCACATCATATACCAGGCTGTACATTATACACAGGGCTCTGCACATCATATACCAGGCTGTACATTATACACTGGGCTCTGCACATCATATACCAGGCTGTACATTATACACTGGGCTCTGTACATCATATACCAGGCTTTACATTATACACAGGGCTCTGCACATCATATACCAGGCTGTACATTATACACTGGGCTCTGTACATCATATACCAGGCTGTACATTATACACTGGGCTCTGCACATCATATACCAGGCTGTACATTATAAACAGGGCTCTGCACATCATATACCAGGCTCTACATTACTAGGCTCTACATCAATGGGGCAGTGCCGCCAAATTGCCTGGAAAGCAGCGGCGCTTTGCAGGTGGTTTTAGCCCTTTTTCGGGCGCTAGCAAGGGTTAAAACCGTCCGCTGGCGGCCGAATGGCACCGCTAAAATGACGGTAAAGCGGCGCTAAAAATAGCACCGCTATACCACTGCGTACCCCTTTAGACGTATGCAGTACGTCTCAAAGAAGAACTATCAAAATGTTTTCATGTCTTGTATGCCTTTTTGATATCTGATGATATCTGATGATATCTACTATGCTGCGTGGCGTGCTCTCTCTGTCGACGTCACTTCCGGTTTCCCTCTGGTCCAGGAAACCCGGAAGTAACCTCTAAACTTAAACAAAGCTCCCGCCTGTAGTAATACTACGGGCGGAAGCTGCTTGGTGCTTTGGATTGCGCCACAAAGAAGGTAAAATCCTGCAAATAAAGCGCCATGTCTGCAGTCTGGTGATTGCATTGACGTGGCGCTTCCCATAGTGCACTTTGTCTGGCGCCCAAACATAGTGCACTTAGTTAAAGGACATATTTTTCTATTTTTTTTTTCTTAAAGGGCCTTTTTAAAAAAAAAAAACATTTTTTTTTTGGTTACCTGGGGGGGAGGGCGGCGCCCGGGCGCCCCCCTATGGACTGGCCGCCACTGCTCTCCTCTATCTATGCGCTGTCAGTGCAACTAGAGGAATATTGATAACCAGCACTTCCTAGTTACAGTGTGATCAGCTGTGATTGATAACAGCTAATGTGCTCTTTACCTAGATCAGAGATCCGGTGTGTTGGAGCGACACACCGCACCACCGATCGCCGTGCGCCACCGGGTGGCACGCACTAGCAGCGAGCCCTGAAGGACATCATATGAGCCTGATCAGGATAACTGATCCACTACCCGGCCGTCATTTTGCTATTGGTCGGGCGGCATCTGGTTAAAGCTGGAAATGGGGAATATGTTTTTCTATAAGCTGTAGATGCAGTAAAGCTGGGTGTGGTCAGTTTGAAACCTGTCTCTGCCATGTGTCACTGCCGGACCATAAACCACGCTGAGGCTGTTTTCCCCAAACTTTGTCCTTTCATGAACTGTTTTGATCTAAAAAGAAAATGTTTGATTCAGTGGTTGGGTTCCGTAGATGACCTTTATAGCACAACATGTGCAGTTGACTAGGTTATATAAGAATCATTAAACAAACAGATTTCAAAGGTGAAACTCAAAGCTGTTTTGTCCTTTGGACACATTCTGTTTTTCGCATTCCTCAAACATTTCACTCTGTTGCCTTGCAGTGTGACATTAGTGTGATAACCATATTGAGGGTGATGTTGCCTATATTGTTTATGTAAGATATTTAGTTTACAGCATAACTGCAGTCTACCAGCTGAATACAATGTTGAAATACATATTCTTTGGACACTTTTTTAGGTATTACAACAAGGAGTTAAATCTCTCGCTGACAAACCATTCGAGTAGTCCATGTAGTCCATGTAGTCCTATCCTAAATGTGTTTGGCCAGTCTTGCGGTTCACTCATCTCTTCTACAGTACACAGGAGGCAATACAATAATGGGGTTATATTAATAAAGGGTTAACTGTTCTTTTACATAAAATTCAATGATCCTTCCTGCCTAGACCCTCTGAACAAAATAACAGACCCACTCCTTCTCCAGATTCATACTAACCTACTTTGCTCCATCAGATAAATCGATAGTGCAGTTCTTCTTGAGTTATTGGGTTCCCAGATGAAGATGGCGTTTATGGAGAAGGCATTATATATACTCACCAGCCACTTTATTAGGTACACCTGTTCAATTGCTCGGTAACACAAATTGCTACTCAGCCAATCACATGGTAGCAACTCAATGCATTTAAGCATCTAGACGTGGTCAAGACGACTTGCTGAAGTTCAAGCGGAGCATCGGAATTGGGAAGAAAAGGGAATTAAGTGACTTTGAACGTGGTTGTTAGCGCCAGACGGGCTGGTCTGAGTATTTCAAGAACTGCTGATCTACTGGGATTTTCACACACAACCATCTCTCTGGTTTACAGAGAATGATCCCAAAAAGAGAAAATATCCAGTGAGTGGCAGTTGTGTGGATAAAAATGCCTTGTTGATGTCAGAGTAGAATGGGCAGACTGGTTCGAGATGATAGAAAGGCAACAGTAACTCAAATAACCACTCACTACAACCAAGGTATGCAGAATACCATCTCTGAATGCACAACACATTGAACTTTGGAGCAGATGGGCTACAGCATCAGAAGACCACGCCGGGTGCCACTCCTGTCAGCTAAGAAACGGAGGCTACTAATCGCACAGGCTCACCAAAATTGGAAAAACGTTGCCTAGTCTGATGAGTCTTGATTCCAGTTGCAACATTCAGATGGTGGGGTCAGAATTTGGCATAAACATAAAAATATGGCTCCATCCTGCCTTTTATTAAAGGTTCAGGCTGGTGGTGGTGTAATGGTGTGGGGGATATTTTCTTTTTGGGCCCCTTAGTAACAAGTGAGCATTGTTTATGGTTCAATAAGTTTTTATTGTTTTAAACAAATAGTCAAACATAAAAGAAAAGGGAAAAACATTGCCAGTTGCCTGACATCAGGTCTCCTGGTCTACAAATATGGTTTATATAGGTTACAAATACAGTGCAATCAAAAGCATATGTCAAAGTCATTAGACATCAAACTAAATGTTAGGCTTGTAGCTCTATGTCTGATTGATATGGAAGTGTTTTTCTTCCATATCTCTGGGCGCCCCTTTGGGAACCTGCTGCACCCAAAAGACAGGGAAACTGAGCATATAAACAAGAACCAACTTTTTCAGAAGTATTTTAATGACCGAATTCCAGATCTCCTAAAAAATGGAGAGTGGAAAAAAAATACACGTTGAGGGGAGATAGAGAAAAAAAAAAGAGGAGTTAAATATATTGCACCCAAGTTTGGTCCAAGGAGACTGGGGGAGAGGAGAAGGAAATAACAGAATAGAAAAGAAAGGAAATGAGTATAGGAAAGGTTGTAGGAGGGTAGAAAGAGGGGGGAGGGGGGAGATAACTGGGATCATTCAGTGAGCTAAGTCTAGACAAATTTGATAACCTCCATTTTTAACATTATTGTCCTTAGAGGCTGATAAGCTGTGATATTTTTGCCGTGTGGATCGGCTTCTGCTGTTGCCATGACGGCGGCGCTTGCTTTTGATTGACATCCTAGCCATGCCCCACTATGTCCGGCTTCGGCCATTGCAATATACTAGATAAGTTTTATAACTAAAGTTAAACTATCTACGTTTTTCTTAAAGTTTAATTTAAAAAATTACTTACGTCAGTTGTACAGTTTGAATTTAAAATGTATTTGTGTGAACTGTGAAGTTAAGTCCTGGATTGTGGAAAACTAACTAGTGTCTGGTATATAGTGTATTGTATACCACATTTACCACTGACTAATGCAGAGTTGCAATGCAAGGAGATCAGCTAAAAGTAGTTGGATCTGTATGTGCGTTATAATTGATCGAAATTAGTCAGTTAATCGATTAAAAAAAAAAACGATTAATCGAACACGAAAATTTTAATCAGTAACAGCATATATATATTATAATATATTCTCTCTCACAGTACCACGCTTGAATTCACTGGGCTCTTGAGAGCTACCGATTCTTTCACAAATATTTGTAGAACCTGTTGCCATGGACGTGATTTGAACACCTGAATCCAATAATTTGGAGGGGTGTCACGATACTTTTGGCAATATTGTTTCTTATTCCCAACTTTGTGGGAACAGTTTGGGGATGGCCTCTTCCTGTTCCAACATGACTGTGCAGCAGTGCACAAAGCAAGGTCCATAAAGACATGGATGAGCGAGTTTGAGGTGGAGGAACTGGACTGGCCTGCACAGAGTCCTGACCTCAACCCGATAGAACACCTTTGGGATGAATTATGCCGCATACACAGGACCGGACTTTCCGGCAGAAAAGGTCAGACGGAATCATTTCATCAGATATTCCGATCGTGTGTGGGTTTCATTGGACTTTTTCTTTCGAAAATTCTGACGGACCTAGAAATAGAACATGTTTTAAATCTTTTTTTTTTTTTTTTTTTGTTTTTTGAATCAATTCCTATCGGGAAAACCGTTCGTCTTTATGCTATTCCAACGATGCAAGGGCAGCTATTGGCTACTGGCTATTTAACTTCCTTTTTCTAGTCCCGACGTACGTGTTGTACTTTACCGCGTTCTAAACAATCAGACTTTGGTGTGATCGTGTGTGCACAAGTCCGTTTCAGTGGAATAAACTCTGTTTTTCTGACGGAAAAAACAGTCGTGTGTACGCGGCATAGGAGTGGAGACTTCAGTGCCTGACCTCACAAATGCACTTCTGGAAGAATGGTCAAACATTCCCATAGACACACTCCTAAACCTTGTGGACGGCCTTCCCAGAAGAGTTGAAGTTGTTATAGCTACAAAGGGAGGGCCAACTGAATATTGAACCCTACGGATTAAGACTGGGATGACATTAAAGTTCATGTGCGTGTAAAGGCAGGTGTCCCAATACTTCTGGTAATATAGTGTAGATTTTACCACCACTGCTGGCTCAGTGTCATTTTGCCGTTTTTATTAAAGAATTTTTAAGCACTACTTACCTCTAATGCCCCGTACACAGGAGCGGAAGTTCCACCAGCAAAAGTCCGATGAGAGCTTTTGGTCCGAAAATTGCGACCGTGTGTATGCTCCATCGGACTTTTGCTGGCGGAATTCCCAATACTTTTTACGATCAAACCATGCGGACTGAATGCAAAAAATCAAAACCTCAGGATCTTGCAAGGAGCTTGCTGTACTAATTATACGATGTTAGTACAGCGATATCCCTATTCCCAGCATGCCCATTTGACAGAATCCAGGTAGGCTGCTGTACACTCTGGACAAATGTCAGCCGGTTTCTGTTGAACCAGCCGTTACCGGCCAATATTCGGCGCATGTGCACTTGACTTTCCTGAAGTCCAGGAGGATCGATGAATTTTGAGATCGCTCACCCGCACCCTTGCAGTTTGAGGACTACAAGCTGTCTGCCGGGTTGGAAAACAGTTTATTCATTCACAGAACTCGTGGATGTTGTATGATTTTTTTTTTTTTTTTTTCAGTAACTATATTTATTTAGATGTTTATATTATGCTTTTGTTGGTTCATTTGCACCCTGTTTCTAGTGGTTTTTTTTTTTTTTTTAATTTTTTTTATTCTATGAATAATATTAATTTTCTTTGACTCATAAAATCTGGATTTAGGGTTTTGGCCCTGCAGTTTTCTCAGAGATCTTTGGAATAGACACTCATTAGTTCCTTTGCTAGCTGTCCAGTTATCCATTAGTGCAGACTATAGGATTTTGACTTTTTATGAATGGGGAATTCACGTTGATGCTGACCTTTTATTAATGGGCTCCCATGGTCATTTTTTTTTTTTTTAATTTTATTTATTGCTTTTAACACATCTAGTATACATAAGAACCAACCGGCCATACACAAAAATAAACTTTTTACATTACTTCAGCGTTGACTCTCTCCACCTCCTTCTGGACCTTCACTCAGTGAAAATAACACAGTAATAACAAGGCCACCTGTTTTTAGTTACAGTCAATGGTACATTACGATATGTCTGACAATTTACCTACTACATGTGCATGCTATTAGGTGCCACTCAATCCTCTGCCGTAGTTTCACTGTTTATCCAACTGCCCCAAACTTTATCAAATTTCTGCGGTATGCCCCTACTAATGTATGTAGCCATATATAAAGGTGCAGCTCTGTTAACCACACCCTTCCACGCTGATGCAGAGGGAGGATTGGGCTTTTTCCAAGATAACACTATCATTTTCCTAGCATAATCTATTAGGATCATCAGCAGAGTACGACTTACTCTCCTTGGGGCTAGATTGTCCACCCACCAGTCCCAAAAGGCACACCTCTATCGTGGGCTGTATAGGAATGGCGGTTACTTCTGTTATGCATTCTGTGACCCCCTTCCAAAATGTTTGGATGTTCGAGCAATTCCAAAAGATATGCATGAAATCGGCAGCAAGGGAACTGCACCACCAGCAACCAGACGACTGAGTAGAGAACATCTTAGCCAATCTAGCTGGAGTAAGATCTATACGGTGCAAGAATTTAAATTGAATGAGTTGGTCCCTAGAAGAGACTAATCTAGTAAAATGTAATGTCCCATATATCATCCCAGTCGTCCTGGTCTCCCATGGTCATTTTTAATGTTGTCTTAATGTCTGTGTCTTTATCACAGAGTAATGGCCATACCGGCTACGGCCATATACTTCACCTGTTACGACCAACTGCGAGACTTACTGATCCATCGCATGAATAATGCTGAAACCGCGTGCCTCATCGCTGGAGCCACTGCCAGATGTAAGGATTGTGGCCTATTGTTAACAATGATCAACCTCATATATAGAAGAGAATATTTTAAAGTAGATGTAAACCGTAACTGAATAACCTGTATGCTTTATGTATTTAAAGCGGAGTTCCACCCTGAAAAAAAAATTACCAAAAATCCTAAAAAAAAAAATAAAAAAAAAAACATTTGAAAAAAAAAAAAAAAAATTTTTACTTACCTAAACCCTTGTTGCTAGGCAGTCTTCCTAATCTGCCTCTTCCTATTCCGCGGCATGTTCTTCTCCTCGGTGAGCAGCCCTGTTGTCTTCTGGGAACTGTGTGTGTTCCCAGAACACCACGGGGCCATTCACAGAGCGGAGCGCCGCGGCACTCACGCGTGAGCAGTAGGAAACTGGCAGTGAAGCCGCAAGGCTCCACTGCCTGTTTCCCTTACCTAGGATGGCGGTGCCTGGACCTGAGAGCCGAGGGGCGGGGCGGGTCGGCCTCGGGCGGCCGACATCGCGGGCACCCAGGACAGGTAAGTACTTATTTAAAGTCAGCAGCTACAGTGTTTGTAGCTGCTGACTTTTACATTTTTTTTTTTTCAGGCTGAAATCCCGCTTTAAACAGTTGCAATGGTTTTCTATTAATACAATACTTTCATCTTTGTCATACATTGTTGCACTTCTAATCTTCTGCAGCCTCTTTGCAGCCACTGTGTACATGTCGTTTTTAGTCAACTAAAATCTCCAGTACATTTTAGTTGACTAAAACTCATTTTAGTTGTCTAAAATCTAATGGGTGTAATTAAATTGTATTTCATTAGTTAACATTTCTCTACAATTTCCAAACTTATATACTGGTGGAGTGAAAAATCTCATATGTTATTATTTATGGTATTGAGGTATGAACATGCACTACAGACCAGTGTTTAATTTTGAAGTCAAATTTCAATTTCATTTTGGTCTTATGCCGCGTACACACGATCGGTTTTCTCGTCGGAAAAAGATATGACGGCTTTTCCGACAGGATTCCGCTCAAGTTTGCCTTGCATACACACGGTCACGCAAAAGTTCGGTGAAATTACGACCGCCAAGAACGTGGTCACGTACAACACTACGAGGAGCCGAGAAAATGAAGTTCAATGCTTCCGAGCATGTGTCGAATTGTTTCCGAGTATGTGTAGGGATTTCGCATGTCGGAAATGCCACAGACGGTTGCATTTTCGGATAGGAACTTTTCCCAACCGGAAAATTGAGAGCATGCTCTCAATCTTTTGCTGGCTGGAATTCCGCCAGCAAAAGACCGATGGAGCATACACACGGTCGCATTGTCCGACAGAAACGTCTCATCGGTCTTTTGCGGGCTGAAATTCTGACCGTGTGTACGCAGCATTAGTCTTTTGACTAAAATGGCATTTTAGTTTCAGTCCCATTTTAGTCTTTTGACTAAAATTCCATTTTAGTTTTAGTCGTATTTTAGTCATCTCAGTTGTTTTAGTTTTAGTCGTATTTTAGTCGACTAAAATAGTATTCATTTAGTCAACTAAAATGTTTGTCGTTTTAGTCGACAAAATTAACACTGGTGTGTGACAACACAGGAGAACAATTGGAAGGCAGGGAAGACATCAAAAGAGCGTGTGTATGTATACAGTATGTGCATGCTTGGGTCTATGTACATATACCAGTGTGTATACTGTATACAAACACAAGCACATATATGTGTTCCAAGACAGTCCCCCAGGGTTCTGTGCTGGGACTAATCATATTTATCCTATTATTCATAAATGACCTGGAGGATGGGGTAAACAGTTCAATCTCTGTATTTGTGGACAACACTAAGCTAAGCAGGGCAATAACTTCTCTGCAGGATGTGGAAACCTTGCAAAAAGATCTGAACAAATTAATGGGGTGGGCAACTACATGGCAAATGAGGTTCAATGTAGAAAAATGTAAAATAATGCATTTGGGTGGAAAAAATATGAATGCAATCTATACACTGGGGGGGGGGGGACCTCTGGGGGAATCTAGAATGGAAAAGGACCTGGGGGTCCTAGTAGATGATAGGCTCAGCAATGACATGCAACGCCAAGTTGCTGCAAGCAAAGCAAACATTGGCATGCATTAAAAAGATGATCAACTCCAGAGATAAAACGATAATTCTCCCGCTCTACAAGACTCTGGTCCGGCTGCATCTGGAGTATGCTGTCCAGTTCTGGGCACCAGTCCTCAGGAAGGATGTGCTGGAACTGGAGAGAGTCCAGAGAACGGCAACAAAACTAATAAAGGGTCTGGAGGATCTTAGTTATGAGGAAAGGTTATGAGCACTGAACTTATTCTCTCTGGAGAAGAGACACTTAAGAGGGGATATGATTTCAATATACAAATGCCATACTGGTGACCCCACAATAGGGATAAAACTTTTTCGCGTAAGGGAATTTAATAAGACACGCAGCCATTCACTAAAATTAGAAGAAAAGAGGTTTAACCTTAAACTACTTAGAGGGGTCTTTACTGTAAGAGTGGCAAGGATGTGGAATTCCCTTCCACAGGTGATGGTCTCAGCGGGGAGCATTGATAGCTTCAAAAAACTATTAGATAAGCACCTGAACGACCGCAACATACAGGGATATACAATGTAATACTGACATAATCAGACACTCTTTTTTTCAACCTCTCCTAGTATGTAAATATTTTTCAAAAGCTGTTTCTGCACTCCAAAATAATGCAATCTTTTTGCATTCTTGCAGTCTTTTTTTGTAATTTTATTTTGTACCATTATGAATAAAGACTTGAGAAGATTACATTAAGTTGAAATGCAGAAGCATCTTATGGACTATCTATTCCGGACAGGGTGGAACCTGTCTTTTTCTTCACTCAGTATAAAAGCTGATTAGTGCATCTCACAAGGTGGACTAGACACTCTAATGCCGCGTACACCCGATCGGACAACAAAATCCATGTTTTTTTTCCGACGGATGTTGGCTCAAACTTGTCTTGCATACACACGGTCACACAAATGTTGTCGGAAATTCCGAACGTCAAGAACGCGGTGACGTACAACGAGCCAAGAAAAATTAAGTTCAATAGCCAGTGCAGCTCTTCTGCTTGATTCCGAGCATGCCTGGAATTTTGTGCGTCAGAATTGTGTACACACGATCGAAATTTCCGACAACGGATTTTGTTGTCGGACAATTTGAGATCCAGATCTCAAATTTTGTTTGTCGGAAATTCCGACGGAAAATGTCCGATGGAGCCTACACACGGTCGGAATTTCCGATAATGAGCTCCCATCGAACATTTGCTGCCGGAAATTCTGACCGTGTGTACGTGGCATTAGGCCCCTTTCATGCGGGCTGTCCGATCAGGTCCGCCTCTCAGTTTTTCACGCGACACTCCAGTCTCTTCTATGGAGCGGCAGATGTCAGCGGACACATATCCGCTGACGCCTGCTGCAATAAAATTTGATCCTGTCTGCCAAAAACAGACGGATAGTGGCCCTATTCCCCATATGTCCGGGGGATCGCATGGAAACGGACAGACGCTCTGTTTCCATACGATTTGCCCCATACAGGAGAGCGGGGCGGTGTCCGTGCCCACTGCATAGCGGAGCGGACACAGAACTGTCCGCTTAGTGGAGGCAACCGTGTGAAAGGGGCCTTAATGTTTTAGATGTGGAACTCTCAGGTTGTGTGAAAACATGATAGAAGTCATAATTCTCCTAGAACTGTCTGAGAACTGTATGTACAGTTGGTGCTCGTGTTGCTGATGAAAGCCATGTTTTATTTTGCAGTGGGCTCAGCGACTTTAATAAGTCCTTTGGAACTGATCAGGACCAAGATGCAATTCCGACCTCTGTCCTACAAGGAGCTGACGCAGTGCATCCAGATGTCTGTGGCCAATGAGGGCTGGCTGTCTCTCTGGAAAGGATGGGGCCCCACTGTGCTGAGAGATGTCCCATTCTCTGGTGGGTTCCTTATTGATAACACCCTATGCTACCTGAGGAAGAATAAACATATATTTGTTACATTTTGACACTGCCATCATAGTAAGGTAGTACTAATGCTTGGAGGGGTAGAAACAGTAATGGGGGCTCTCTAGTGACGCATTTCCTCTTACACAGCCACCTAGCTGCTGCCAGTCTGTTCCCCAACATTTATAATTGTTGTGTTTGGCATTGTCGCTCATCCTTTTCCCTGCACCTACCATCCTCTAAATGAGCTGTATGATTTGCCTCTAAATTCTGGCCTTAAATCTGAACTTCTAGTATATTTATATGGCAGATTAACAGAATGAAAATGTGTTTTGTTTTTTTTTTGTTTTTAACTGAGCCCTATGTTTTTTGGGGTGGACGGCAGAGTAGTGTCTATTCTGCCTTCATTCTGAGAGTTTATTCATATACACCTCTATGGCCATGATGCTCTCAGTATTACTGCTCCTTGTATTTGTAATATTTTACCACCATTCACTACTGATCACATGACCTGATAACTGCTATAGGAAGGCGATGGTCACTTGATACCAGTCTCTGACCACATTGCTATGTATTGGTATAGCTGATGCAAGGGTCTGATAATATCCCTATGTACTGGTAGATCTAATACAAGGCTCCCACCATATCCCTATTTACTGGTAGATCTGATCGTACCCCTATGTACTGATGAATTTTATACAAGGCTCTGATAAAATTCCTGTGTATTTGTATATCTGATACCAGACTATGTTTCCATGTACCGGTATATCTGATACAAAGCTTTTACCATATCCTTATGAACTGGTATATCCTATACAAGGCTCTGGTTATAACCCTAGTGCTGATATATCTGATACAAGGATCTGATCATATCCCTATATACTGCTATATCTGATACAAGGATCTGATTACATTCCTATATACTGCTATATCTGATGCAAGGCCAGGGGCAGATCCGGGGGGGGGGGGGGGGCGGCGCGGCGCAACAGGGCAATTGCTCCCCCCGAGAAAATATTACAGACTCCGAGGCTGAGCACGCCCCGGGTAGCCAGAGCCTCGGTCGGTATATTTCGCAGCCATTCTAAGCATGAATTACTCTTCAGAAACCTGGGGACTGCACTTTCTGCCCCCTGTACCCCCCCAGCAGTTTTTCAGCCTCTCTCCTGCAAACTGCTGCTTGAGTGGGCGGGATGGGGATGACCCCTGTACATTGCCCTGTTGCCCTCTGTCTTCCACCCAACTTACCCCTTATCCTCTGTCCTTTTACCCCCTGTTCTCTGCCCTGCTGACCCCCTGTTTTCTGCCCTACTGTTCCCTGTACACTGCCCTACATCCTACTGACCTCTGTACACTGCCCTACATCCTATTGACATATGTACACTACCCTACCTACTACTGACCTCTGTACATTGCCCTACATCCTACTGACATATGTACACTACCCTACTTACCACTGACCACTGTACACTGTATTATACATTAAATTCAGTTCCGTAAGCAACACCTTATTTTCTGGCAGTGCCCCTCCCGAGACTAGACTCTGGATCCGCCCCTGTGCAAAGCTCTGCTCATATCCCTATATACTGCTATATCTGATACAAGGCTCTGATCTTATTCCTATATACTGCTGTATCTGATATATAGGAATGTGATAAGATCCTTGTATCAGATACAGCAGTATATAGGGATAAGATGAGAACCTTGTTTCAGATATAGCAGTATATAGGGATATGATCAGAACCTTGTATCAGATATAGCAGTATATAGGGATATGATCAGATCCATGTATCCAATATAGCAGTATATAGGGATATGCTCAGAGCCTTGTATCAGATATAGCAGTATATAGGGATCTGATCATATGCCTATATACTGCTATATCTGATACAAGGTTCTGAGCATATCCCTATATACTGTTATATCTGATACAAGGCTCTGATCTTATCCCTATATACTGCTGTATCTGATACAAGGATCTAATCGCATTCCTATATACTGCTATATCTGATACAAGGATCTGATCACATTCCTATATACTGGTATATCTGATACAAAGCTCTGAGCATATTCCTATATACTGGTATATCTGATACACAGCTGTGACTGTACCTCTGTGTACTAGTATACCTGATACAAGAATCTTGCCATATCCCTCTGTACTGTCTGTAGCTATATACTATATAAATGATACAAGGCTATAACCATATCCATGTTTGCTGTTTCCAGCAATGTACTGGTACAACTATGAGCTTGGCAAGAAGTGGCTGTGTCAGAGATACAACAAGCTGGAGCCAACGTTTACTATAAGTTTTACAGCCGGCGCCATGTCTGGTTCGGTAAGTTTCACAGTTCTGAAAGATTGCAGCAAAGTAATAATATTCATACCCCTGTATTTGTCCTCCCCTCCATAAGAACATATGTGGCTGAAAACTTCTAACTGTCTCAGAAGGATCATCAAATCTCTACTTCAATTCACCCGTCTGTATGGGGCGCTCATACTGGTTGATGGAAGAGTTATCTAAGTCTGTCCCGTGTATTTCAGATTGCTGCTGTCGTAACTTTACCATTTGATGTTGTGAAAACAAGAAGACAGGTAGAACTTGGGGAACTGGAGTCATTAAAAAGTAAGTCTGTCTTCTGCTTTTCTGAAAGTAGAGTCTGCAACATAATATACTGATGTAAGTCGAATTTCTCACATCGAAAAGGTATGAAAAAAAGTGACCTGTGCATGTGTTTTTTTTTTTTTTTTGTGTGTTATAAGCTTATTTATTTTTTACGTTGAAAAAAAGTCTTTATTGGGACAAATACATATACAGCATAGTAGAACATATTAAAGAAAACCATACATGACATGCTTCCGATTAGACCAATACATCAGGATAAAGAAGTATTGGGCTGATGAAATGGAAAAAAATATCAAAGGGATGGGACAAAAAAAAACCCCATATCATTTCTATTGAGCATGTGTAGAACAGCAAAACACATTGCAAATGTTTCCATATATTACACAACCTTGTAGAGCCACCTGTCACTCACACTTCCAAAGAAACTGACCGGAATTCTATATTCTAGGCAAACTAGCCATCATACACAGGTGCTGGGCTGTGCCAGTCAGCGGTCCCAGATTTTATTGTATTTGCAGGGGCAAGCCCTATGTAGGTTATTAGCTTTTTGTATGGAAGAGTAGTATTCGCATCCTTCAAACTCGACTGGAAAATAGGAGCAAGTGCCCGCATCTAGTTTTGTGTAATCACTTTCCTCACACTCAAGAGCGTCTCATGTAAAAATGTAGTTAGAAATTTATCAGTTTCCATGTCCTGGAGGAGGCCAAGCAGGCATTGTTTAGGATCCAGTGATAGCAGAGAAGCCATGTGATCATGGAGAAATCATACTATCTGGACCCCAAATTTTGTATTACTGGGCATGCTCATATCAAGTGATAGAGCAGAGTGGGCACAGTGGGCTTCGAGAGGGGCAGTACCTAGAAATGCAGACTGGGGTCAGATGCACCCTGTGCAAGATGTACATCTGTTAACCAATCAGATTTTAGGAGAAATCAGTTTATAGTTGTATAGTACTCCTCTATTGCACCCAAATCCACTTCCCATCTGGTCTGGTATGCCAGTTTGGTGGTGGAGGGCTTGAGTAAAATGTTGTATAGAGAAGATGTCAATTTGGTGGGGTCTCCACCCAGGATCACTTCCAAAAGAGGTACTGGGGAGTACGTTGGGTACAAATCTGGGAACTGAGCCCGCAAGGCATAGCGGAGCTGGAGATAGGGAACAAGCATATGATTATGGAGTAAAAATGTATCTTTTAAGGCCTGGAAGGTCCTAGGGCCAATGGCGGATAAAATCTGGTGTAAATATAGGATCCCCTTAGAGGTCCTACAGATTCAGCAAAGAAAGAATATCTGGTAAGCGATTGTTATGCCACAGTGGTGAATGGAATTGAAATGTAGGGGTGCCCAGCCTAAGAAAAGCCAGTTCCAAGATGTGCTGATGGTGGAAGAGCATGCTATCCCTTCATTGCACCCATGCCCTACAAAAGGAACCTACCCATGATAGATTGCAGGGATGTGTGGGCTGGGTGATTGGATTGCCTGCAAACCAGTGTTTGGTACCTTTGTGAGATCTGATTTATCCAAGTGATTGAGATAGTTGGGCTGCTAGGTAATAGGTATTGAGGTCTGGTAAGGCTGCTTACCCCAGGGTCACTGGGCTTTTCAAAGTCAGCCATGGTAGTTTGTGCCTTCTGCTGCCCCACACAAAGGTGTTCAGGATGGAATCCATGGTCTTAAAGATTTTTAGTGGTACATACGTGGGAGCATGCCACAGGTTGTAGAGTATTTTGGGTAGTAGTATCATTTTAATTAGATTTATTCTACCTATCAATTTGGTGGTGTCTGCACCCAGGATCACCTCCTAAAGAGGTACTGTGGGAAGGGTTGGGTACGAAGCAGGGAACTGAGACGAGCTTGTTTTAGCATTTCATCCGCCTGCCATCCGATCTGACAAGATCCGCTCAAAACTGACGGATGGGGTTACCTTCACCATCCATCCAGAGGATGGGATCGGATGAAAACGGACAGGCTGTTCGTTTTCATGTGAACCCCCCAAAGAGAATAGGGGGGCTCTGACAGGTCCGTCCCTGCACACTGAGCAGAGACGGACCTGTCACCCGCCTGCCCAGTGGGGATCAACAGAGTGATCCCCTGCTGACCTGGCGGAGTCCTTCCAGCGGATCCGCCCCATGTGAAAGGGGCCTTAGCCCTGGTGCAAATAGTGGGCTGGCTCTTGGGAGGAGTTATGCAAATATCAAAATGCCTTGAAGGGTGAATGTCCGTCTGGAGGAGTGGACATTGCTATGTAGTCTATATTTGCATGCAGGTAACACACACACACACACACCTCTGTGATGTTGAGCCTCCATGATTGAAAGAACATCCAATGAATGAAAGGGGCAGGCCAGGAACGGTAGGGCTGGGGAGGTAAGAACTAGATGTTGCTTGTTATTCTTCAGCCAGGAAATGAGATGGGCTTATAGTACTTGCTGCAGCTTCTAATGCACATTGTGAGAAGCTCGGAGTGTACAGGGAAATCAGAGTAAAACTATTTCGGTACAGGAAAAGGCCCTTTGCAAGACTGAAGGTGAGGCTGGAGTACAGCTTTAAAATAAAGTAGATCTGAAGCAAGTTTTTTCTTTTTTTTTTTTTTTTTGGGTAGGGTTTAAATTAGTAATTTACTAATAAACAATATAACAGACAATATTGGGTGCATCAATAGTGCAATATATTAAATGTGAACCTGTTAATTTTTACATATATTAAAGTGCTCCAGTGCATAAGCAATAAATATTCTGTGTTTGCAATAAAGTGAATTTAGTGCAACAAATCAAATGTCCTCAAATGATTATGAAGCGAAACACATACAATTCTTCTTAGTGGATCCAATCACCACATAATAAAGTGCACATGCTTTCTTATTTGTGCTTCACCCAAAGCGCTCACCAGACAGTAGTGGCCACAGAGTGACCCTCAGGCATGAAAAAACTATATATCTTCAAAGCTAACTTTTCCTGGGAGAAGAACTTCAATCACCAGTCAGCAGGAATTGTGTATAGCTTCTATAGCTGAGCCTCGGTGCATAAATGCATCAGCTAAATCTGTAAAAAGTGGCTCCCCATGAAAGCCACAAAGCTTGGATAGTGTAAAAACGTCTATATTCCAAAAAAACTAAGCTTCCAAACAAATGTGCAGGTACAGGACGAAAACCAGACTGGGCTACAGCTGAAGAGGAAAAGCAGAGCCCGAGCAGTACCTTGTGTTCTGTGTGTGCTTGAGTAGCGTCTCGGCATGCGGCCCAGCTGATCCAGGAACGGAGGACTCGTGAGTATGTCTCGAGCCTCCCTTTCTATATATTTCATGCTGTGCGCGCGTCTTCAGGAAATCTGGTGAGCGCTTTGATATACCACTTCGGGTGAATTGTCTGGTATACACTTAATGACTGTATTTCCTTCTATGGCTGATATTTCTAAGAGCCCTTGCACACTGGGGCGGGGGGCGGCGTCGGCGGTAAAACGCCGCTATTATTAGCGGCGTTTTACCGTCAGTATGCGGCCGCTAGCGGGGCGGTTTTACCCCCCGCTAGCGGCCAAGAAAGGGTTAAATACCACCGCAAAGCGCCTCTGCAGAGGCGCTTTGCCGGCGGTATAGCCGCGCCGTCCCATTGATTTCAATGGGCAGGATCGGTAAGGGAGCGGTATACACACCGCTCCTTCACCGCTCCGAAGATGCTGCTAGCAGGACTTTTTTTACCGTCCTGCCAGCGCATCGCTCCAGTGTGCAAGCCCTCGGGGCTTTCACACTGGAATGAAAGCAGCGGCACTTTCGGGGCGGTTTGCAGGCGCTATTATTAGCGCAATAGCGCCTGCAAACCGCCCCAGTGTGCAAGGGCTCTTATAGATCACTAAAATGTTTTTTTTTTTTTTTTTTTTTTTTTTTTTATACTATGTACGATTTTTACCCTTACTTTTTTCTTTAGATTCCCCAAAAAGATCCTCGTCAACCTGGAAGATCATGTATAGGATTATATCTGAGAATGGATTCCAGGGTCTGTTTGCTGGTGAGTTTGAGTATTGTAAATGGAACCTCTGCCTCACCACTCCTGTTCTTTTATATGGCTTATTACTGAAAGAGTTGCAGTTTATTTAATATTTTTCTGTATAAATCAGCACACTGGTCTGGTTTATCATACAGTGGGGAAAATAATTATTTGATCCCCTGCAGATTTTGTAATCCTTGCCCACTTACAGTACAAAGAAATGAAGGGTCTATCATTTTTATCAAGAGTTGTATTTTAAATGAATATCAACCAAAATCCAGAAAAAAAAACCGCATAAAACAAATGTTATAAATTTGATTTGCAGTTCAGTGAGTAAAATAATTATTTGATCCCCAAGTAAAACATGACTTAGTACTTGGTCGAGAAACTCTTATTGGCAAGTACAGAGGTAGGACGTTTCTTGTAGTTGGTGACCAGGTTTGCACACATCTCAGGAGGGATTTTGGTCCACTCTTCTTTACAGGTCTGGAGCTAGGCCATTCCAAGACCTTAATGTGTTTCCTCTTGCGCAACTCCTTTGGTTGCCTTGGCGGTATGTTTTGGGTCATTGTCATGCTGGAAGATCCATCTTCATTGTTCTGGCTGAGGGAAGAAGGTTCTAATCCAAGATTTTACAATACATGGCCTCTTCCATTGGCCCCTCAATGCGGCAAAGTCAGCCTTTATCTTTAGCAGAGAAACAGCCCCAAAGCATGTTTCCACCTTCGTGCTTGACCATAGGGATGGTGTTCTTAGGGTCATAGCCAGCATTTTTCTTCCTCCTAACACGGCGAGTCGAATTAATGCCAAAGAGCTCAATTTTGGTCCCATCTGACCACAAAACTTTCTCCCAATCCTTCTCTGAATCATTTAGATGTTCATTGGCATGACTGTACATGTGCCTTCTTGAGGAGGAGGACTTGCTGTGTTTGGAGGAAGAAGCTGCTAAGCGATTTAAACAACAATAACACAAGAGAAACACTAATATCAGAATATGATGAAAAAATGTACCAGCGGCAGAGTGTTGTACTGTGTTAGCCATTAACAAAAGTAAAAGTTTGGATTTAAAGGATAAGTTCACTTTAAAAAAAAAAATAAATGCACATATTTTTTTTGCAGGTAAAAAAATGTGCATTTATTATTATCATTATCATTAATAATAATAATAATAATAATAATATTGTGTGTTTGGTTTTTTTTAGCCTGCAAGGCACTGAACCAGCGATCAGCCATGCAGGCCTGGTGCCATGCAGGTCTTCTGAAGATCTGTCATTATATCTGTGTGCCTGTACATCCCGTACGAGCAAGAAGATACACTGACTGGAAGAATCAATTAACTACCACGTTGCTCCACAGCACCGTGGTAGTTCATTAGGAACTAGAAGCCGACATCCGCAAAGGATGTTGGTATTTGTAGTTCATTCATACACAGAGCTCTGTATGACTGTTGTGGCTGTATGGGCGGAGCCCCACATGGACTTGCTGATTTCAAAGCTTAATAGCTAGTACAGGGATCTTTTCCCCATAGTGCTGTCACAGGGAGGGGGGGCTCGGGCAGCGGCTGCAGCATTGGGAACATGTTTCATGTTCCACCCTAAAAACAGGTGGGGCATGTAACATGTTCCCAAAGGTGAATTTCTCTTTTAAGGTGATACCATTCATTGGGTAACTAAATCTATTGTAGTGCAAGCCATTTTTTTAGATACGGCACTGCGTTACTTTAACTGACAATTGCGCGGTCGGGCGACGATCTACACAAACAAAATTGATGTCCTTTTTTTCCCACAAACAGAGCTTTCTTTTGGTGGTATTTGATCACCTCTGCGGTTTTAATTTTTTACGCTTTAAACAAAAAAAGAGGGACAATTTTGAAAAAAACAATATTTTTAAAATTTTTGCTACATGCGACATTGCGGCGGGCAGATCGGACACTTTTTTTTAAATATTTTTTTTTTTTTTGAACCAGTGACATTTAAATAGCGATCAGTGCTATAAAAATGCACTGTTTACTGTATAAATGTCACTGGCAGTGAAGGGGTTAACACCAAAGGGTTAAATGTGTTCCCTGGGAGGTGTTTCTAACTGTATGGGGGCTGGGCTGACTAGAGGAGGAGGCGAGAGATCGCTGTTCCTGATCACTAGGAACAGACTATCACTCTCCGCTTTCCTGTCAGAATGAGGATCTTCCGTGTTTACACTGGCAGATCCCCGTTCTGCCTCTGTGTGGTGCGATCACGGGTGGCTGGTGGACATCGCGCCCACCGGCCACGTGCACAGGCTCTGGGGCCACATGCCTGCTAAATCTATTACACGAAGTGACGTACAATGATGGCAATTCACGTAATAGAGCCAACCTGCCGCAGTACAACTGCGGCGGCTGGTCTTTAAGTGGGTTAAGTGGAACTACAATGCAACTAAACACCACAAACCAAATGCACTGTATAATAAATTTTTCTGTTTCAATAATTTTTATTCGAGTTTAACAAGTAGCCAACATGCAATAATTGCGCCCACGCAGGGGCTAGCATTGACTTATCACACAGGTTAGCCAAAGAACAGTCAAAAGAGTTCATGTAAACATAGAGGAGAAAATGAGGACTAACACAGCAATAGAGGATAGGCCTGTTTCATGAGGCAGCCAGGGGTCCTGAGAGGGTTCCCCAAACCAGTGGGGCATCCCCTGGTCCCACCAATACCCATATAGTGGTGCCATATACAGGTCTGAGGAGATAGGCAAACTAGAACTCAGGAGAAAGTGAGGCTGAAAGGTGGCGCTAAAGAAAGAGGGAGTACGCACCCGTCAGGAAAGGAGCCAAGGAAGGCTAAGAAAAGCAGAATAGGAGAACCAGAGGGTTAGTGAGCGGTAAGGGTTCGGGAGCATTGGGACCTGTCCGTCATAGGCGACCTAAGCTGGCTGGGGGGAGAGTGGGAAAAGCATATGACAGCCATTGTTCCCAAACTTTAAGAAACTTGGCATGGGAATCTTTGCGGATGCTGGACATATGTTTGTTAAGCATCAACGCGGTCATGCGGTCTCCCACCTCCTGGAAGGGGACAGATAGTTTTTTTCCAGGCTTGGGCAATTGTTCTTTTGGCTGACAAGAACAAGTAATTGTATAAATAATTTGTATGTCTCCATCATATTTTGCTGAAAAATCACCCCCCTAGCATTTTTAGCTGTGGCCATCTTAAATAAGGGCAGATGATTCATGCAGCATTTACTTCCTTGAATCTATCTGCTCTTAGCTCAGGTATGCAGATGTTTCATCAGATTAGGCGACCTGTCAGATTTTATAATGGAAGTGACCATCCGTCGCAGCCATCTTGCTACACCCTGCACTTGTCCACAGTAAGGATACAGTGAGAAGGCGGCAAGCGGCCATCTTGTTACACCCACCGTAGCCTTGCATTTCACACTTATTTTTACCAGTAAACTGATCTTATATAGTGAAATACAGTATTTTGAAATCCGTCGGACTGTTTTGATGTTGAATTTTAAAAGCAGCAAGCCTGCTGATCTTACAAATTTGCTAATCTGACAGAACACCGCTGCTTTGAAAAATCAACATCAAAACAGTCAGAGGGATTTCAAAATACTGAAGTTCACTATATAACCTCAGCTTACTGTTAAAAATAAGTGTGAAACGCAAGACTTCGGTGGGTGTAACAAGATGGCTGATTGCTGCTGCCTTCTCACTGTATCTTTACTGTGGACGAGTGCAGGGTGTAGCAAGATGGCCGCGACGGAATGTCACTTCTGTTACAAAATCTGACGGGTCGCCAAATCTGATGAAACACAGGAGGGTGTGCTTAGCTGAGAAAGCCCCTCCTCCCCTCCTGAAGACTCCTGGGATGTATGACCTCATTTGCCTAGGCTAGAAACCAGGAAGTAACTGAAGGAAAAAAAAAAGGTTTAAATCAAGTAAATTTAATATACCTTCCTATCGATTTACTAATGGTAGCAGGATAAGAATTTAAAATAGCCAATGTTGATTGAGAGAATTTCCACTTTGGTTAGCCAGGAAATTGCATCATACTAAATCCAAAATTCTACTAACAATGTGGAGCCCTGCTACCACTGACACAACATTGTTTGTGTCCAATTTTTAGTGACTGACTTCTGTTTTTTTTTTTTTTTTTTTTTTAATATCCTTTGCAGGCCTTATTCCTCGTCTGATCAAAATCGCCCCGGCGTGTGCCATAATGATTAGTACTTATGAATTTGGGAAGGCTTTTTTCCGCAAGTTAAACAATGAACGGCAGCTGAAAGTGTTGTGATGAAGTTTTACGTTTAAGCTTTTCTTGGTCCTCGCATTAGGTGCAAAGCACCTCTCCAGTGTACTTCAATCATTTTTTTTTTCCAGTAAAAATAAAGGTAATGAGAAGAGTACATAAACCCAGAGCAACAAATCAGAAGTAATCTTGCACTAAGTTGCCAACAGTGGAACTCCAGTTGCTATGGGTTCCTGCATTTTGTATTATTATGTTTTCCCCCATTCAGTGTTTTATTGCCTAACCCCAATGGTGTTAAAATGTGTAAGTGGTAGAAGAGACTTGCAGCAATTTGATTGTGGGAATTATGGGCATCTTCCTTCCTGTGTAAGTGCTTTTACATTTTTTGGGTGGAAAATTTCTGTAAAGTGTATCTAAATAAAGCGAAACCTTTTTGAGGTTTTGAATAGAGTGAGGAAGGGTTTGATCCTCTGTCAGGTCTTTGTTGCTGTCATTACCCCCACTGGAGAAATTCACCCTCTCTGTTAGTCCTGGTGACCTTTGTCACCAAGATTAACCTCTTGGGACTGACAGTACACAAATATGCGGCCTCTCGGCGGGTGGGCTTTGACGCTGAGCGGCCTCGTATTTGTGTTCTAGAATGTAAATATAGCTGTGCCGAGAGCTGCACGCTCCTGGCACAGTTGCCAGCGGCTAATGGAAAGCTCCCGCTCACTATTTGCAATTGGGAGCTTTCCGATCATGTGACCGCTGTTACAGCCAATCATATCGGTCACATGATCATAAACCCTGCCCGCTTCCTGGCATCTGAAACACCTTAATGAGCTGGGAGGTGCCCGGTGCCAAGGGGTTAATATGTGAAGTGAAATACTAAATGTGGTGGTTAATACCCAAACTGGAATAGAAGGGAAATTATGCAATGAGAACACTTATTCCAGTGACCACTGTCTATAGCTGGCTATACATTATACAATTTTCCTTTAGATTTACCAAAAACCATATAATATAAGGTCAAACTTAACTACTTCAGCCCTGGAAGGATTTACCCCCTTCCTGACCAGGCCATTTTTTGCGATACGGCACTGCGTCGCTTTAACTGACAATTGTGCGGTCGTGCGAAGTTGTACCCAAACTAAATTAATGTCCTTTTTTCCCCACAAAAAGCTTTCTTTTGGTGGTATTTAATCACCTCTGCATTTTCTCTCTCTCATAGATATAGATATAGAAAGAGAGAGAGAGAGAGAGAGAGAGATTGATTGTGGCGGACAGATTGGACACTTTTGACACTTTTTTGGGACCATTGACATTTATGCAGCGATCAGAGCTAAAAATAACCGCTGGTTGCTGTATAAATGACACTGGCAGGGAAGGGGTTAACACTAGGGGGCCTTCAAGGGGTTAAGTGGTCCCTAGGGAGGTGTTTCTAACTGTGGGGGGCTGGGCTGAATGGAAGAGGAGACCGATCCTAATCACTGGGAACAGGCGATCACTCTCTCTCCCCCCCCCCCGACAGAACGGGGATCTGTTTGTTTACACTGACAGATCTGCCTATCTCTGGAGCGATCGCGGGTGGTCGGTGGACATTGAGTCTGCCGGACTCGCTGGTTGGCTCCCCCACTCGCGAATGGGCGGCGCGTGACCACAAATCGCTGTGTATGTGTCCAACGTACAATGACGCCGATTCCCGCAGAGGAGCCAACAGTACAACTGCGGCAGGCAGTCCGTAACTAGTTAAAGTGGTTGTAAAGCATGAAATATGAACAAAGCATATCCCTATAGTGTGTCTCAATCCAGAGCACTAAGTGTCATATTTTCTCTTCTGCTTCATTCCTCTGCTGTAAGCATGAGTCACTTCTGATGAGTTTTCCTGACACCAAGAGAAAAATGGTGACAGGAGAGGGCAAAGCCTGTGATTGACAGCCTCAGCTCTATTCCTGTGTGCAGTATGAAGGGGGGTTTTCCCTTCCTCCAATCAGCTCTCAGACCTCTCCTCACTGATTTAAGCTCCCCCCCCCCTGATTTTTTAGAGCTGAGAGATCCTGTGTAAATGATGCACTTTGAACAGATGTAGGGAAAAGACGGCTATAGATAATCAGGTACAACGTATGTAGGAGGATTTGTTTAATCTCTGTGTATCACCTGAGGCCAGTCACTTCGCTGGGTATATGTGAGGGTTTACAACCACTTGAAGGTAAATCTAAAGGAGGTTGTACAGAAATTGAACAAGAAAATTGTATAATGTATGGCCAGCTTGAGACGGGACTCCCTCTCACTTTGGAGAGTTTTCCTCTTCTCTTCTGTTGTGTCTGTAAGACAGGAAATGGACAGAAATCTTTTCGGGGGAATACAGATCGCAAAAGAAAAAAAAAACAAACCTGACGGGCCTTAACTATTCCCTACTTTATTCAAAATGAACCTCTTTTTTTTTTTTCTTTAAAGTGCAGCCCACATTAATAAAATGTAGTTTATTTATAATATTTAACTGTGTAAATAGTGTTACGAGAGAATTCAGATATAAAACTTTAAAAAAAAGAAAACTTGGTAAACTATTAGGCTTTTTTCACACTGGGCGGGGGTGCGTTAGCGGTAAAGCGCGGCGCTTTACTGTAGTTTTAACAGCACTTTTAACCCCCGCTAGCGGCCGAAGAAAGGGTTAAAAGTGCCCGTGTTGTGGCGCTGCGGAAGCGCTATGCAGGTGCTTCGGCTGCACTGCCCATTCATTTTCATGTGCAGGGCGATTTGGGAGCGGTGTATACAGCGCCAAAGATGCTGCTTGCAGAACTTTTTTTTTTTTTTTCCCATCCTGCAAGCGCACCGCCCCGGTGTGGAAGCACTCGGGCTTTCACACTGGGGAGGCATGAGAGGCGCTTTTACAGGTGCTATTTTTAGTGCTAAAACGCCTGAAAAGCGCATCAGTGTGAAAGGAGTCTTCTAGTTTATTTTTCACAGTCCTAAGTCTGTATTTGATTATTTTGTGCTACAGAATATTTTTTATGGATATGTGTGTCTAGTTTTATTATAGTAAACCTCACAAACTCAGGTGATTCAGACAAAGCATCTGATGAAAAAATATGTAAAAATAGATGACCGTCAATGAAAACCTCATGTAATTATAGTCAGTAGAGCCCTATACATAAGTAACTAGAGTTATGTGTATGTTTCCTGGAAATGTTTTGCTTGGCTCCATCCTTATGAAATCCTTAAAGTGTTACTAAACCCCCAACAGTAAAATCAGTCTGTATATGCAGTAAATCATGCTTGTTAAACTCACTGTGGAACCTAAGGGGTTAATCCTCTGCATTGTGTAAAAAAGGTTTTTTGATCCTGTCTTCTCTGATTCTCCCCTTCTTCCACTGTCCCCAATCCATCTCCTGACAGAACAGAGCCACGGGGACACTCTGAACATGCTTAATCTTGTGTGTACTGTTAGTCCGTTTTTTTTTTTTTTCGTTTTTTTTTTTTTTCGTTTTTTTTTTTTTTTCGTTTTTTTTTTTTTTTCGTTTTTTTTTTTTTCTTGGGAGGGTGCATGTGATCAGTACAGGGCTAATCAGCACTGTCAAGACAGAGGGTGACCTGCAGCCTGATAGGACAGTCAGAGTGGAATAAAAACTCCTCCTCCTACAAGCTTTAACCAGACACTGATAGAAGTCACAGGACTGCTATATACTGTTGATGAGAAAAGGTATTTAGCAGTTTCTATTTACTAAAATAATTGCATTTCCATGTTCTGTGTACTGTGGGAGACCAGATATAGTGAATGCAGGGTCCTGGGTTTACTAACACTTTAAAGCAGGGGGTAGGCAACCTCGGCCTTCCAGCTGTGGTGAAACTACAAGTCCCATGAGACATTACAAGCCCCTGACAATCAGAGGTGTGACTCCTAGAAGCAGAGGCATGATGGGGTTTGTAGTTTCACCACAGCTAGAGTGCTGAGGTTGCCCACCCCTGCTTTAAAGGGTAACTCCACTTTTGTGGAAAAATAAATAGCAAATAATAAAAATAATAAAATCGTGTATACAATTGCGACACAAGTCATATTGTAATTGAATGTTATTAAAAATTACCTTTCCTTTTCTGTAAAATGCAATATGTCTACCTGGAGGCGTTCTGTACACAATGCCCCCAAGAAATATAATTTCCTACTTTGTGTGATTGGCTCACTAATTTTCCCAGAAGTCTGCACTCATATAAAAGACAGATTTTGGGCATCGCCTGCAACAAAAATGTCATTTTGGTGAGCTACTCCCAAAGAGAAATCACGTCTAACACTGGGTTCACACTAGCGCGATCTCAGAGCTCGCATGTTATTCGCACCCTCACTGCAGGCGCCGATCACATGCGATCTCTGAGCAATGCGAGTTCAGCTATACAGTTGTATGGCTGAACTCGCATTGGATTTGCACAGAAAATATTGCAGGGACGTTTTTTCCCCACACTAGAATCGGATTGCATGGGTGTTCTCGCCTATGTGGTCCGATTCCTGTGTGAGTTCACAGCTCGCACTGCGATCTGTGAACCGATCTGGCGGTGTCATTAACAATTTAATGACACCCGCGGCGGTTCGCAGAAGGCAGAGTGAACTGCCTGCGGGAGAAGAGCGATGCGGGAACCAGCGCTGTAATTGAGCTGGTTCCAGCAACGCATCAGTGTGAGCCTAGGCTAAAGGGATGCAGAAGCCGCAATTTTCCTCATTAGAGCCCTGCAGGTGCAGCAGCTGATTGATAATTATAAAATCACTCCCATACAGATTCACTGTGCACATGGACACAGACAAACAAAAAGCTTAGTCAGGTAGGAGTCTGCACCAAAGTTTGTTACAATCCCTGCAATGTACATAGATCACCCAGATACTTTTTTTGGCTGACTCAGCAACCCGACGCCTCCCGGCTCAAACTTCTGTTGAAGAAAAAAAAAGGAGCTGCATAGAAAATTGTCAGCTGAACAATGACTACACCAGGGATATGCAATTAGCGGACCTCCAGCTGTTGCAGAACTACAATTCCCATGAGGCATAGCAAGACTCTGACAGCCACAAGCATGACACCCAGAGGCAGAGGCATGATGGGACTTGTAGTTTTGCAACAGCTGGAGGTCCGCTGACTGCATATCCATGGACTACACCCAGATGCAGTCACTGTTTCTGTACTCAGACAGCCATGGATGCTGCGGCTGTCTCAATACAATAACCTGCAGCGGAGATTCCTCCATTCACAGGGTTTGTGTGTATGAATAGCTTTAGCCTCCTTATTGGTCAATGAAGCTGCTAATCTTTAAGCTAAGCTATAGAAAGGCACAGGAGGGGGAGGGGCCAAGCTTGACCTTTACAGGAAAAGTCAAGATTTGCAGATATATATATTGCTGTATCTACCTGTGGATGCACTGATTTGTTTTTTATATGTGGTTTACACTGATGGAAGCCTCTGCACAATGTTATAACAGGCTGAGTTTGAGTTTGCGACAGCTTTACTTTAAGAGCAAATTAAGTGATTAGGAGATATTTTTGTACTGGGTGTAACAATCTTACCCACAGGGGGTCTTCTCTGCTTTTGCAATAGTTTCCTATTAATGCAATGGTAATCTATGACATCACATATATGGAGCTTTCTTGGCTTCCCATGTGATGTTGGGCAAATAAGTACAGAAACTTTTTTTTTTAATTCGTTATAAAAGTGCCTTAGGCTTACCATACACATTACAATCTGACCGCACAGTCTCTATACAATCAACCTTAGCTCTACCAAAACTGTCATATGAGGAATTATCTAAACTATCCCATAATCTGTATCCAATCAGACAGGATCTTGCACTACATACTGTTCTTCCCCCCCTTGCTGTGAGTGACCCCTCATTTCCTTATCTCATGCACTAGCATGAGAGAGACATTCAGTGTACTTTCCCAGCTTCATCATCCCCCTCTACTTAGCATCTCACAGCTATTATTACAGCCTGTATTGTGTAGCACATGCGCAGGAGTCACAGTGGGCCGTGAGCGCGTTCTGCTTCCTTTGTGACGCTGCCTGGCCAAAGGGGGGGTGTAGAGGTGGGCGGGGAGTCTAGTGATGTCACGACTCCGCCCACTTAGCTCCGGAGCATAGACCCGCCCATGGATTTCTGAGATTTGCGTGGCTCGTGTGCAGAAGGGGGCGATTTTTTTTTTTTTTTTTTTTTTTTTTTTTAAAGGTAGGGATACGTGCAGGAGGCATATATACATAAGAAAGATGGCAATAGTTGAGAATCATGAGTGGTGGGTTTACATCCACTTTAATGGCATCCCAGTCTTAGGCCATAAAGACATGGATGAGCGAGTTTGGGGTGGAGGAAGTTGACTGGCCTGCACAGAGTCCTGACCTCAACCCGATAGAACACCTTTGGGATGAATTAGAGTGGAGACTTCAAACCAGGCTTTCTCGTCCAACATCAGTGCCTGACCTCACAAATGCACTTCTGGAAGAATGGTCAAACATTCCCATAGACACACTCCTAAACCTTGTGGACAGCCTTCCCAGAAGAGTTGAAGCTGTTATAGCTGCAAAGGGTGGGCCAACTTAATATTGAACCCTACAGACTAAGACTGGGATGCCATTAAAGTTCATGTGCGTGTAAAGGCAGGCGTCCCAATACTTCTGGTAATATAGTGTAGATTTTACCACCACTGCTGGCTCAGTGTCATTTTGCCGTTTTTATTAAAGAATTTTTAAGCACTACTTACCTCTAATGCCCCGTACACAGGAGCGGAAGTTCCGCCAGCAAAAGTCCGATGAGAGCTTTTGGTCCAAAAATTGCGACCGTGTGTATGCTCCACCGGACTTTTGCTGGCGGAATTCCAGCCAGCAAAAAATTGAGAACATGTTCTCAATTTTTCGGTCGGAAAAAGTTCCGATCTGAAATTCCGATCGTCTGTACCAATTCCGACGCGCAAAATTCCTACGCATGCTCGGAAACATTGAACTTCATTTTCTCGGCTTGTCGTTGTGTGGTACATCACCGCCTTCTTGATGGTCGATAGTTCATCAAACTTTTGTGTGACCGTGTGTATGCAAGCCAAGCTTGAGCGGAATTCCATCGGAAAAACCATCCAAGATTTTTCCAACGGAAATTCTGCTCGTGTGTACGTGGCATTAGGCCTTTTTCATCTGGGGGGGGGGGGGGGGGAGGTTGGGTGGGGGGTAGTTTTACCAGCCCCTGGCTGCCCTCCCAAATTATAACAATATAGCTGGACAGGGCTGTACACATCCTGCAATCTTGATGCTTTGCGGCTGCACAATTTGACAGATGGCGCTGCCTATTAGACTCGGCCATGGAGTTCAACGGGGGCCTCTCTGCAACCACGAGGCAAACTCTTGTCCTGCAGTTGCCGTTGCCCTGCAGTGTAAAATTGTCATTTGCAATAAAAAAGTAAAAAAAAAGAAAAGGAACAGGTGCCAGGAGGCAGCAGTAAGCATCTCCTGAATGCCTGTGAGACACTGCTGTACTGTACTCTGAAAAGTGATATATTACAGCTCACTTTTCAGAGGGCAGTAAGCATTAGCGCAAACGTGAAAGATCTTTAGTAGCCGCATAAGAGAACCACAGTTTGATATCAGAAATGTAATATGGGACTCCCATTCATATAGGTATGGAAGAATGAGCACATTTTATATATTGTGATAACAATTCGCTAAGTGCCAATGATTTGTGCCAGTTTTAGTTTTCTCTTTGTTGGACATCAATTTTCCCATCGCTGATCCTCAGTCTACTGAGAAGACATCATTTGTATATATTCTTTTTTTTCCTACGTATTGTCCATCTTTGCTTATCTTCAGTAGGAGTTTCATAACTTTGTTTCGTATTTTATGATGTCGGTGTATGAAGAAGAGTTTTTTATTTATTTTTTTTGTTGCCATTTCCATGTATTGGATATTTTTCTTTACTTGCATTCAGTGGGGGCTATTTACTAAAACCGGAGCACCCAGAATCTGGTGCAGCTGGGCATGGTAGCCAATCCAGCTTCTAACTTCAGCTTGTTCAATGAAGCTTTGACAGTAAAACCTGGAAGCTGATTGGTTTCTATGCAGAGCTGCACACCCACAATGTCTGTGGATCTCATTTGCACAGCTCCATTCACATTTGTACAACTCCAAAGTCAAGCATCTTTGATGCGACTTTGGATGAGTGCAGCTTGGATGTGACTCGTTGTCCCACCGTTGCATGTATACCATTCAGGTGCGACTTTCATGCAGCTTGTGAGGGTTGACATTGAAGTCTTTGGCCCTAAAGTTGCATAAAAGTCGGACCAAAGTAGTGCATGAACTACTTTGAAATCGCTGCAACTTTAAGTCGCACGTATATGAATGTTTATCATTGGAGTATGAGTTTGATGTCCAAAGTCGCATGACAAGTCGCACAAGTGTGAATGGGATGTGGTCAGTGATCTCCTTTGACTGATTTTCTGGTATAATTATTTTTAGATACATATTTATGTCCATAGCAGATGTACAATAGACACAATAAGCCACCTACACTGTTCTCTTTGCAGCAATGTGTTCGGTTAATAAAATCATGCTGTGCGTTTTTTTTCTCTAGGATTTTCTGCCGTTGTAAAAAATCTAAAGATACATTTAGACGTGCATCTATATCTATTTCCTCTGAAGCCCAATCTGTGCTTGGATCGCGCTTCAGAGGCTACTGACAGGCGGCGAGGAAGTGATTTGATGTTTCTTCACTGCCTGTTGTAACCCCATTTTGCTGACAAATGCGCAGCAACCTTGTGCATTGCCCGCAGTTGCAAGGTGTTTGCAAAACTTTCCTATTTGCTTGAGTGTGTAGCTTTCTGTGGGCTTGCTGCCCGCCGATTGCTACATTTCGGGCAAACTTTGCCACAGGTGTGGAGCATTTCAACACCCCCGTCTGCTGCCTATTGCAGCTTAAAGGCGGAAGAAGTTGGGGGACGGCAAAAAAAAAAAAAAAAAACACGGCTCACCCGCACATTTTTCTTGCACCCCCACCACATGTCTAGATGAAGCCTTACAGTGCCTTTAAAGTGCCCCCATTATCCATACATAATACAGGCGGACATTCTGTGGGTTAAACCAACATTCAGCCAGTGAATTCTCTGTGAATTAGTTCCAGTATATCTCTGTGACATGAAGCATTTCTTGTGCCTTATAGGATACCAGTGCTGGGGGAAATGTCCACATTACTACTGCTGACTACTTCTGTTGAAAGTGCTGGTTCCCTGACTGTCTCCAGCTTTAAAGTCTAATTCCAGCATTTTTCAAAGTAGAACTAAAGGTATCATTAAAAAAAAAAAAAAGAATAAGGGAGGGTTATAACTAAGGTTGCGCCGATGCCCATACTAGTCAGAGGCGAAACACTGCGGCATCCATCTTGGTACACCCTGCACTCGACCGCAGTAAGCCTGCAGCAGACATCTTGTTACACCCAGCCCATATAGTTCACTAACTATATGGGCTGGGTGTAACAAGATGTCCGCTGATGCCTTCTGCCTGTAGGCTTACTGCGGCCGAGTACAGGGTGTACCAAGATGGGTGTCATAGTATTTATCCTAGGCTACTACTACTACTACTACTAGCATTGCAAAATCCTTCCTTTCCAAGTTGGTTGAATTGTTATTGTCTCACTCTCATCTCATCATTTATTATGTCAGCAATTGTTCATCAGTGCGTTCCCATTAGTGCCACCTATCAGTGCCACCAATTAATGCTGTATATCAGTGCCATCCATCAGTGGCACCTATCAGTGCTGTATATCAGTGCCCATCAGTACAGCCTCATCAGCGCACATCAGTGAAGGAGAAAAATTACTTATTTACAAAATTGTTCTTTGAAAACTGTCACTAGACATTAAAAAAAGTATTGGTAATCGGTATCGGCGAATGCTTGAAAAAAGTATCGGTACTTGTACTCAGTCCTAAAAAAGTGGTATTGGCGCAACCCTAGTTATAACCCCTGTCAGATTTTTTTTGGCCATCTGTGTCCCATTGTGGAGATTTTTCCTTCACTTCCTGTCTCCTAGCTAAAACAGGAGGTGAGAGGAAATGCCTGGTTGAAAATCCTGGTTGTAAGGGAATTCCTTGTTGCCACCAGAACTAGTGTCCCCATTGGAGGAGTTCCCCTCTATTATTCTGGGGACAACCCAAAATTTGGGATTTTTTGCTGATAATGGTAAACAGGACAAATAAATCAGGAACACAGACAGCAATACAAACCTGACAGGGGTTCTAATCCTTCTCCACTCTATATATATATATATATATATATATATATATATATATATATATATATATATATATATATATAGATATAGATATAGATATAAAAGAAGAACTAAAGGCAAAACTTTTTGTTTAGTTTTGGATAGAGTGGGAAGAGTTACAAATTTTGTCAGGTTTTTGTTTGTCTGTGACCCCTTTCAGGAGCCGGTCCTTCACTTCTTGCTCCTGTGACATTAATTCAAGCAGCTGGTACGGTTGTCACCAGGACAGGAAGCACAGGCAGCAATCAAACCATTGTCTAATGTTTTAGTCCCATCTCAATAAAAAGTCGATTTTGTCTGAGTTCCCATCATCTCCTGTCCAGGCAGTTGGGGGAATTCTGTACAGAAGATGGCAGGTCTACATAGATGGCAGAGGCACCAACCCTTTAATACTCTACTCAAGATGGGTTAGTTTGGGCTTTAAAGCTGAACTTTCAGTCTCACGCAGCTGTACCGGCTCCTCTCCTGGACTGAAGTTGCTTACTCTGATTTCACTGCACACTGTGAGCTTCTCACAGTGAGCATTAAAAGTTGCAGCAAGTCAGACAGAGCCCACCTCATTTTCTGTATCATCTACCCCTTTCCTCCTCAGCCTGACTGTCCTTGGCCTGCTCCTTTCATCCATTGGTTTTCAGTTCTTCCAATCATGGAGGCTCAGCATCACACATGGGCATTACCAAGGGTGGTCTGCATGTAAATAAAGACTGCTCAGACACCAACTCCTCCAGACTGCCACCTGCAGGCAATTTGAAAAACAGGAATATTTTGTTAAAAAAATGTCCTTAGTAAGTTGAATGGCATAGTGGTGGCAAGGCCGGGACAAGGGGTGGGCAGGAGGGTGCCCTGGGCGCAGTGAAGCAAGGGTGCAAAGAATGGATGCAGGATGGTAGATCCATTCTACAGCAGGTATTAACAGTGGGGGAAGGGGGCGCAATCATGGATCATTGCCCGGGGCACTAGACAACCCTGCCCCAGTACTGGGTGGTGGGGAGCAACCAGAGTGACTAACCTGGGATTTTCATCTAGTGGAATTAAGCACCTGATCTATATACTTGTGCCAGCAACTCCAATACTACTGAAGCTATTGGATCAGGTTAACAGCCAGGTAACCAGCATTCTTCAATGACATAAGCAGTGGTGGTTCAGGTATTTCTCTCACACTGATTCCTAGTGTTAAGCTGCTTCCTCTTTTGTCTAGCACACAGAAATGTTCCTTTATTGTGTGAGATACAGGTACTCCTTTAGGATGTTTGAATTAAATGGATTGTAAAAGTCAAGAACGCAACCCTCTATTGTATGGCTTTGTCAGCCTCAGAACTAATAAAGTATTTTTTTTCTACTCACTCAGTGGTGTCTTTTATGTAAAGTGTGAATGATGATCCGTTTTATTTCATATTTCTGATATGCGTCTGCTGTACCATGTACTTGTGTTGAAAAGATTCCTGTTGTCTTTATATTTCTCACTTTGTGTGAAATCCCTGGTGATCCTGCCAGTCCCTCTGCGTTTCTATTAAAACTGACCACATTAGGCATGAGAGCACATCCATCCAAGCATGGTCAGTTTTCTGGCTGTGCTGGGAGAACAGCCTGCTTGTCCTCCAGTGATCAGACTTGTGTCGACACACTCCCCTGCACAGCCATTCACTGGCAGAATCAGTGTGCTGCTGTTTTTCCCCCCTTACCTCTCTAAACCCCTTATGCAGCTGAGAACAGAGATTGGGTTACCACATAATACCTTTTTTTTTTTTTTTCTCCTTTTTTTTTTTTGTTTTGTCTTTTTCTATATATCCAGTATCTCACAAAAGTGAGAGTACACCACTCACATTTTTGTAAATATTTTATTATATCTTTTCATGTGACAACTCTGAAGAAATGACACTTTGCTACAATGTAAAGTAGTGAGTGTACAGCTTGTATAACAGTGTAAATGTGCTGTCCCCTCAAAATAACTCAACACACAGCCATTAAAGCAGAGTTCCACCCAAATTTTGAACAATATCTGTATGTATTCTCTTCCTTGCCTAGATGCTGACATGCCGTTTAAAAAAATTTAAATCGCCGTAATTACTTTTTATTTTTCTATTCTTCTTTGCACTTCCTGGTTCTCCTCCCATGGGAGTAGGCGTGTTTCTAGCCTCTCCCAGATTCCTGGGAGCTAGTCTCAGGCTTCCCAGGATGCCACTGAGCATGTGCGGGAACGAGCGGTGAATGCTGGGAGCACAGCATTCACCACATCCAGGAAATAAATGCTTGTGGGCTTCAAATGCCCACAATGAAGATGGAAACCGCCTGCAGTGAATGATATAAGTTATTCTTTCCGACGAAATCTGACACAGGCGCAAATATTACACACAATATGTGAGTATGTAATGCTGAGAAGAAAAGTTTGTGAATGAACTAAAAAAAAAACAAAAAAACGATGGATAGGTGGACCCCCACTTTAATGTCTAAACCGCTGGCAACAAAAGTGAGTACACCCCTAAGTGAAAATGTCCAAATTGAGCCCAATTAGCCATTTTCCCTCCCCGGTGTCATGTGACTCGTTGGTGTTACAAGGTCTCAGGTGTGAATGGGGAGCAGGTGTGTTAAATTTGGTGTTATCGGTTAGATGATAATACCACGGCAACTGATACAGTAACCAATTCCTAAATTAACATTATGGTTGTAATATGTTAGCAAATTGACCCACTATCATTCGTTCTAATATCATGTCAGTTCAATGCAGAGCATGGATTTTCCTGAATTAAACCTCTCCCCCCATTGGGATATAGTTAAGTAAGTTTGTTTATGTTGAACGATGTGTCCTGGTGCGGTCTATAGCCGCATCAGGGGATATGCCCCTGCGTGGGCAATGTTTGGCCCCTGTCTGGGTACTTTTTGTATGACAATATAAAACTTAATAAAAAGATTTTGCAAAAAAAATAAAAAATTTGGTGTTATCGCTCTCACTCTCTCATACTGGTCCCTGGAAGTTCAACATGGCACCTCATGGGAAAGAACTCTCTGAGGATCTGAAAAAAAAAGAATTGTTGCTCTACATAAAGATGGCCTAGGCCAGGGGTCTTCAAACTACGGCCCTCCAGTTGTTCAAGAACTACAATTCCCATCATGCCTAGTCATGTCTGTGAATGTCAGTTTTACATTGCCTCATGGGACGTGTAGTTCCGCAACAGCTGGAGGGCCGTAGTTTGAAGATCCCTGGCCTAGGCTATAAGAAGATTGCCAAGATCCTGAAACTGAGCTGCAGCACCGTGGCCAAGACTATACAGCAGTTTAACAGGACAGGTTCCACTCAGAACAGGCCTTGCCATGGTCTACCAAAGAAGATGAGAGCACGTGATCAGCGTCCAGAGGTTGTCTTTGGGAAATAGACGTATGAGTGCTGCCAGCATTGCTGCAGAGGTTAAAAGGGTGGGGGGTCAGACTGTCAGTGCTCAGACTATACACCGCACACTGCATCAAATTGGTCTGCATGGCTGTTATCCCAGAAGGAAGCCTCTTCTAAAGATGATGCACAAGAAAGCATGGATTACTGGAACCATGTCCTGTGGTCTGATGAGACCAAGATAAACGTATTTGGTTCAGATGGTGTCAAGCATGTGTGGCGGCAACCAGGTGAGGAGTACAAAGACAAGTGTGTCCTGCCTACAGTCAAGCATGGTGGTGGGAGTGTCATGGTCTGGGGCTGCATGAGTGCTGCCAGCACTGGGGAGCTATAGTTCATTGAGGGAACCATGAATGGCAACATGTACTGTGACATACTGAAGCAGAGCATGATCCCCTCCAAGACGACCACTGCCTTGATAAAGAAGCTGAGCTGATTGCATGCAAATTGAAAGTGTTTAGGAGTTCACCTCATATTATATAGTTTTGGTAAATCTAAAGGAAAATTGCATATTGTATGGTCAGCCTTAAGCTGGATACACACCATACAATTTTCTTTAGATCTTTTCATTTAGATTTACCAAAACCATGTACTATGAGGTCAAACCTAAACACTTGCAATTTGTACGCAATCAGACAGGCCCTTGCACTAACCTAGTTGAAGGTAAATCTAAAGGAAATCGGAAAAAAAAAGTTGCACAGTAGTACCTTGGATTACGAGCATAATTTGTTCCAGAAGCATGCTTGTAATCCAAAGCACTTGTATATCAAAGCGAGTTCCCCCATAGGAATCAATGGAAACGCAGATAATTTGTTCCAGTGTCCCTTCTAGTGTATGCAGTACCACATGTGGCCAGAGGTGGGGGGGTGCTGGAGAAGCTCTGAGACACTCGGGAACAGAGTGTCTCCTGTGCCCCCGCACCTCTGGCCACATGCGGTACTGCACACCCCAAAGGCTTGAATCCTCTCGTCTTGTGAGACAACGCTCGCAAATCAAGTCAGGATTTAAAAAAAAAAAACAGCTCATATTGCGAAACGCTCGTAAACTGTGTTACCTGCAATCCGAGGTTTTACTGTATAGTGTGTATCCAGCTTTAGGCTTAGTAAGCTGCAATACTTTGCATTTTGGTTGGTTTTTGGCTTTTAACTTCAGCAAAGGCTTGTCAAGACAAAACAGTGCGACGGAGGTAAGACCTTTTCTTCCAATAATCAATAAATCCCTGCAGCGTATTTGTTGTCGATTCAAGTTTTTATTTCTCAGTTCTTTTCAATGGATGGATTTTCCTGGCACATACAAAAATAGAAAAGACGGCCCCGGCACACCGCCGTGCGGCCCAGCAATGGCACAGAAAACGTGAAGCTTCCAACAGAAACGTTACAATGCCTGAACAAGCAACTTGTGCCACATCGCCATATAAAAAAAGGACGTGTACATAAACATAGGGGCAGTCCAGTTTTACTTCAGGACAGCGTGGTTGTATTTAAAGGAGAACTCCACAACAGGGCGGTCAACAAGCAAAGTGAATTCCTTGTCAACAATCTGATGATTTAAGCCAGAAAGCATTTTTTTAATTGTTTTTGGTGCTAAAATTTAAAAAAATAAAATTAATAATGTACTTTTCTCTTCTGTTTTGTAATGAGAGATGGTCCCAGCAGAGGGGGGCGGAGGGAATAAATATTTACATCGCTAACATATTTTTCCGTTTGGAAAAGCAGCAGGGAGAGTGTGGAAAATGGGGATTTAAAGTGGAGCTCTCTTTTAAACTGGCAGAGTGGTGACACAGAAATCAGACATATTTATTAGACAGTAAACCTACCTACCATTCCACCCCTGAATACAATATACTTCCCCTAATACTAATAACATATATAGAGAGCTGGTGCTCAGGTCATCGCAAAAATATACTATATGCAGATTTATGCATTCCTGAAAACCTTTTTTTTTTTTTTTAAATAAAAAGCAAATGTAAGACATTTTAAATGTGTATAATTAATGCTTAAGGTGTATTTAACTAAAAATGTAATATATTGTGGTTTACTAGTCCTTGGTGTGGTGGCTGCATTAGTTTTCTTTTTTTCAAGCTTCTTTTGCTTTAGTTTTACCTGTTAATCCTGCAAATAACACACTTTCTGTCCCTGGGTGGCTACACTCATTCCTCCACTGTATCTGTGGAGGGAGCCATGGTTGTCACCCTAGGTTGCTCTCCTGATATGGACTCCAAACATGTCCCTATCTTCTCCATCTCCATTACATAGGGGACAGGGCAATTGGTAGTTTACAGAAGACAGCTAGGAAAGTATTGTGTGCAGCAGGAAGTGACAAGCACGCTGCATTTCTGGCAGGATCAGCAGGTATGTTCTGTAATTGCTGCAAATGTTCTTAGCTTGGAAAAAACAAATGCAGCCACCACATCTAAGGACTATAAGTTGCAATACATTGCATTTTTTGTTCTTAGGTTTAGTTATCCTTTAAAGTGGTAGTAAAGTGTCATCCCCTGTAAAAAAAAAAAATGTTTTGGATATTGTAACTTTCTTTGTTTGAAACCTGAATAAATTTACCCTTAAAAAAAAAAAAAAAAAAAAAAAAGGTTTTAGTAAAGTGGGTAACTACAAAATCCGCTGACGGGCAGGGATTTTATGACAGGAGACCCTTGAGGTCTTTTCTTTCATAAACTTCCCCCTGCCTGTCAGTGGGTAATGTGAACTGAGCTGCACATGTGCAGCTCGAACCACATTTACAGCCCACCCTCTGTGCGGTGGTGATGTGACTCCCGTGTGCATGCGCAGGAGTGACGTCACTTCGGCCTGGCCATTCAAGCAGCCTGAACATACGAAACCCAGAAGCTAGGCTGGGTGAAGATGGAAGCGCCATGGACCAGGGGGAGCCGTGATAGCGCAGCGCTGGAGGGCTCCGTTTGTAGGTAGGTCTGTCATAATGGACTGGTATTCAGTGCACACTAGTCCATTATGACTTAAACCTGCACACGGAGCATTTTTTTTTCACTTATGTAAAAGACTTCACTACCGCTTTAAAGCCCAATTTAACTTTCAGTTTAGATGATATGGGAAGCATCGTGGCCCAGTGGTTAGCACTTCTGCCTTACAGCACTGGGGCCCTTGGTTTGAATCCCAACCCAGACATTATTTACATGGAGTTTGTATTTTTTCTTCTGTGCTTGCATGGGCTTCCTCCCACACCCCGAAAACACGTTGGTGGGTTTGGTGGATTCTGTCTAAATTGGCCCTAGTATGCATGCGAGATAGGAACCCGAGATTGCAAGCTCTTCGAGGGCAGGGATCGATGTGAAAGTACAGTCTGTAAAGTGCTGTGTACATTGATGGCCTGTAATAAATAAATAATAAATTAAAGTAAGCAAAGCAGCAAGGGGCCATAAATGTAGAGCACTGAATGAGCAAAAGTCCACCCCGCTATCAGATCTCCACACCACCAAAAATGTATATTTCATGAAAAAAAAATCCTTTATTACAATAAACAATCACTATATAGAGTCGCATCACACAACTGAAACCACAGTATAAAAACACCCGAAATAACATACCACTAGTCCCCAATGGAAGATTTCAAATGACAGGGAGCTCAAAATGATTTCTCCAAATTGGTTCATTCCCGACTTAAGCAGGGCATACACGGTCGAATTTCGAACGAATTTTCTTTACATAAACAGAATGTTCGTTTTTTTTGTGATCCGATGGCGCCATCATTGATTTTCGAAATTCGGCAGACCAAACCTTCAATTTCACCGCATGTTGCTACAGAAAAGAATTTTCGTGGCTGTGAATCTTCTTTTATCTCCGTAAATGTTCTTTTCTTATTACATTTATCGCACGATTCTCCCATTATTGACTAGAAAATCGTTCGTTTTTCTGAAAATTTCCAACATGTCCGATTCCTAAAATTTGATTGCCGCACGAAAATCGGCCGTTGTTGCAGCTCACTAATGGTGCGAAATTCATACGAAAATTCTTTCATACGATTTTCGAAAGAAAATTCTTACGAAATTCGAACCGTGTATGGCCGGCATTAGCTAGGGTAGGCGGGGCACTTTGGTGTGGGTAAGCCACACCTCCTGCTTTTTGGGGACACACCTCCTGACCTTTTACCCTTGAGGGAGGTCCCTAGTCCAATCCCTAAGTCCTGGCCTTGTTCTTCAAGGGAAAACCCTAACCCCAGGTCACTCAATAGCTGCTGTTACACCCCATATACAGAATATTAAAGCACAATCACCCTTGATGAAACGGCCATCACAGCAACAGAGCATTCTGGCACCAAATCCAGTTTTGACTTCTTAGCACCGCGGACCGATCCAAGAACTCTCTCTAGATTTGTCACAAGTGTATTTCAGCATTTACTGATTACAGGGCCCTGGAGTGCATTGAATTGATTACAAATGTACCGGAGTGCATATGGGATGTATTAAAGTACACCCCCCCCCCCCAAAAAAAAAAACCTGATAAGAGTACCATTACTGCACCGCAAGGCCCTATTCACATGATCACGCCATGGGAACAAGCGTTCCTGATACACAATTTTGACAGCGTGATTTTCACTTGATTCCCTACTCACTTGAATGGGCTGTCATATGCGCAATTGTCTCCCGAAAAGAAGCTCCTTCTTTTTTTCAGGCAGTGACTTTTAAAGGCGCAGTTTGCCGAAATTGCCAAACAGCAATTGCGGCAGAATCACATCTGGTTTGGAGTGCCATTGAAGGATAATGGCATCCAAATACGCACCACCCATTGTGCTGCGATTGCCATGTGATTTGGAATCACGAAAATGTGAATGGAGCCTGAAGGATCCTGTTTAAATTGGCCCACAAATGAGGTTGCTCCTGATGTTATTTAAATACATTTAACGGTAACTGCTTTCGCCCTTTACTGTGGGGCGCCCACTCTAACGGGCCACTTTTCCTCCTCCCCACATCCCGTAAAGCCATTTTTCAGACTTCTTACTTGTTCTGTGCCATCCAACCATTGACATCACTCCTGATCTATGCATACAAATACATTTAAAGCGCTAGTAAACCACTAGTGGTTAAAAAAAAATAAAAATTCCTGAAAGGCAATATCATGATGTGTTAGTATGCATCGCATACTAGCACATTATGAGAAACTTACCTTAGAATAAAGCCCTCCAGCATTGGGATGTCACCGCTGAGACAGCTGACATCTTCCCCCGGTCTTCCTTCTGGGTTCGCAGCCGCCAGCTACATGAGTGGCCAGGGACGCAATGACGTCACTCGCGCACATGCGCCTACGGGAGCCGCCGTTTCTGACAGGGGCTCTGAAGTCCCGGCACTGTAAGCTGGACTATTAGAGCGCATGCACCGATGATGTCATAGGCTGCATGCACTCTGAATATCTCCTAAATTGTGCAATTTTATGAGATATTCACAGTACCTACAGGTAAGCCTTATTATAGGCTTACCTGTAGGTACAAGTGGTAGTACAGAGTTTACTACCACATTAAAGATAACTGCTTTCATCTGTTTTTACCGTGTGGCCTCACTCTAATGTGCTGCTGTTCCTCCTTCTCGCACCCTCACCACCATTGTCAGTCTTCTTCTCACTTGTTCTGTGCCGGTCAACCCACAGATAATGTTCCTGAGCTCACGCATGCGCCGTATGTGAGCAGCACCTGTGAGGTTTAACTGGAAGACACTGGTGACGTAGACCTTCCTAGGGTGCACCTGTGGGACTGGGGCTAGGTCACCAAAGCTTTGCTTTAAAGCAGCCCATAGATGGGTCAATTTTCTTTCCTTCCACCCCAAGTGGAAGGAAAGAAAATTGCTTGATTCCCCCCCATCAACAGTCAGATTTGGGGGAATCCCTCCTGCAGTGCTATTGTGTTCTCCCACAGTGAGGAGCACTCCTGGCCGGCAGAACATAATGATTAATGCTAGCTACTATAGCCACCAGAAGTAATCAAATGTGAGAAATCGACTTGGGTATAATCAGCCTGCCCATAGATGGATCAAATCTCGGCTGGTCCCTGCTAAACCGGCTAACCTTTGATCCATGTATGGCTTTACAAATGGCTTAAAGAGGAAGTAAACCCTGATGGGTTTTACTTCCTCTTTGTTTCCCTGCAAAGGTAAAGCATAATGGGCTACTATGCATCGCATAGTAACCCATTATGTGTCACTTACCTGACACAGGAGCCTGCAATGTCACCGCTGTCCCCTCTTCCACGAAGCGTCCATCTTCCTTCCGGGTATCGCGGCTCCGGCGCTGTGATTGGCGGGAGCTGCGATGACGTCAATCCCGCACATGCGCGCGGGAGCCACCACTAACGGCACAATCACCGTTAGAAACGGCACGCTCAGTGGGCCTGCGCACCATTGTCTACATCGGTGCCTGTCTTTTGCAAATATCTCCTAAACCTACACGGTTTCTTGCACCTACAGGTAAACCTTAGTCTAGGCTTACCTGTAGGTAAATATGGTCTGTAAGGGTTTACAACCCCTTTAAGACATTTAAGGATGGGCATCCAGTCCTGCATGCACCATGAATTTTTTTGTGTGATGGTAAAGGTCCTCTTTAAGAACAGCTATTAATTGATCCCGGTCAGTTCAACTCAAGGCTCAACAGCTGTCAGCTGAAATCTCAGTGATGCCTCATTTGGGGCCGTGGTTTGTACCGTGGTTTCAGTTAGGTGAAGCAGTTTTGAGATCTATACACACAGTGATTGTAATTTGTAATAAAGGATATTTATCATTCAACATACTGTACATTTGTGGTGATGCGGACATTTGTGTAGGGGTGTTGTCTTTTGAGTGTCCATAAATACATTGCAGGCACATCAAATCACAAAAACTGTAGAGATGGTCCCTTGCTTTATTTGTGTAACAAGTGGTCCCTCTGTAGAGAAGGAGGGCGCACCAGCCTTGTGCATTATCCTTAAACGTCTTTTTATTAACAATATGATAAAAAACTACTCACAAACATGTGGGATAAAGTTCGCAGTACAAATGATCTCCAGATGGTAATAAAGGAGTTATCAAAGGCCACTGCTGTCTGACGCATTTCGAAGGGATACCTTCTTCCTCAGAGCCTAGACTGCTAAGCTCCAAGGAAGAAGGTATGCCTTTGAAACGCGTCAGTGGGCAGTGGCTCTTTAAGACTCCTTTATTACCATCTGGAGTCTGTTTGTCAGTCAACTAATTGCTGTCATCTGGAGATCATTTGTACTGAAAACTTTATCCCACGTGTTTGTGAGTAGTTTTGTATCTTATTTTTAATAAAAAGACGTTTAAGGATAATGCACAAGGCTGGTGCGCCCTCTTTTTCTTCTTTCCCTTGATTATTTGGATAGCAAGGCCTGAGGCACCTTCCACCACAAACTTTAGTCCACCTGGTAACTCACTTGTGCGCAGGAGTATTTGTCTTTCTGCTGTCTCTCTGAGATATGACACGCCCTCTACTAAGTCAGAGCTCTCCAATCAGAGAGCATGAAATTTACTGATTGCAAAGCTATAGGTCTGACTGAGCAAGGGGTGTGTCCACCACTTTTTCCTCACAGTGATCAAGAGTTCTTCTCTGCAGCATGCTGGCAGGGGACAGGCTTTTCTACTTAGGCTGTGGCTGCTTCTTAAATACAATTAACTGTAAAACTTTAAACAGCTTTTGTTTTGTTGTACCTGGAATATATTTAGAAGATTTAAACTGAATGTTCAAGTGGGCTTTAAGGGAAGATGCCATCGATTACCCGTCTGCAAACATATTTCACTTTATTACTAAGGGGTTAACTTCTATGACGTCCTCCTCCATCCGATGAGAGCGCCCTTTCTGGTCACTGAGACACTCTTCGGACAGGATAAGGTTAGGCCCTGAAGACAAGAAAGTCAACCCCTTCTTAGTACAGTGAAACTATTTCAGAGTGGTGCACAAGGAGGGCTTTCTGATTAATAATGGCGATAGTGGGCACTTTCTGGCGTCTGCTCTTAGGAGTTTTACATTCAAACATTTTACGTGGGGGGATTTCCAGGAAAACTATACATTTTCTTTATCTTTGCGGTCCCCCTTAACACAGTTAGGGTAATGTCACATTAGTAATCTTTAGATTGGTAAAGGATCTTCAATGACAGTACTGATCCTATAGCGTATCCACCTCATTGGCCAAAACTGCAAAATCTTGCTCACTAATGAGAAAGCAATGTCAAAGCAATAGATGAGAGTACTGTCTTAGCAATGCTGTCAATGGCAAGTTATTGCCAGCTAGTGTGACACGACTCTAAGACAGAAGGGTCCCCCTTCTTGCAGGTTTTAGGCTCTGTTAAAGCAGGGGTTCACACAAAAATTGAACCTCTGCTTTTCAGAACCCTCCCCTCCTCCAGTGTCACATTTGGCACCTTTCAGGGGGAAGGGGGGTGCAGATACCTGTCTAAGACAGGTATTTGCACCCACTTCCGGGCACAGACTCCCGCGGGAGTCTACGCCACTTCCCGTCCCCCCGCGCTGTCCCAGAGACAGCAGGGACCATTCGGATTCCGCAGCGCGACTCGCGCATGCTCAGTAGGGAACTGGGAAGTGAAGGCTTCATTTCCTGATTCCCTTACCGAAGATGGCGGTGTCAGCATCCAAGGACCAAGGGACAATTCGGCCTCGGATGCCAACATCTCTGGACCCAGGGACAGGTAAGTGTCCTTATTTTAAAAGTCAGCAGCTGCAGTATTTGTAGATGCTGACTTTTAAAAAAAAAAATATTTGCGGGACTCCCGCTTTAATACAGAGAGACTGCAATTACAGATTTCACTCACAGGGCCACCTGTTGGTTAAATTTGGCATTGCAGAACACACTTCTGTCTGCCAGACTCTGTAAATACCAGCAGATTTGGGGTCCCAGAAATGGGCTGTAAGGACCCCTATCAAACAGGCTTTTTTGTTTTCTTGGAAATCCCCCCCTTTTTTTTTTTAGCAGGGCTCTAGTTCCAACTCCTGCCCTCCTTTAACAAAAGCATGTTAGGATTGGTACATCCAGAATCATCATTCTGTCAGTAAGCAGCAAGCCCCATCTATAAACCTGTCTGAAGGAAGAACGGATCATGTACCCAATAACCAATCAGAGTCTCTTTTTAACCTTTCCATATTGCACAGGAAAGAGAACAACACAATCTGATCGGTTACTGTAAGGCAGGGGTCTCCAAACTTTTCAAGCAAAGGGCCACTTTATTGTCCTTCAGACTTTAGGCAGGCCGGATTGTGGCCAGCAGGAGCAGAAAATGTCACGGGCCCAGAATCAGTGAGAATAAATATGGCCTCAGGGTTGGTGGTCAATAGGAGGAGTATTCCCCCTATTAATAGGAGGAATAGTATTCCATCATTGGTATCGGTGGAAGATATAGTTCCCCATTGTTGGTGTCAGTGAGAGGAATAGTGCCTCATATCAGTGGAAGGAGTTGTGCCCCAAGGGCCGCATTAAGGCTAGCAAAGGGCCACATCTGGCCCTCAGGCCGCAGTTTGGAGACCCCTGTTATAAGGGAAACAAAAGTTCTTCCTTCAAACACCTTGAAAAGCAAGGCCGGCTGTAGTTTGCGAGAGGCAGGAGTGTGTGAAAACAGCAGGAAAGTCAAATGGTGTGTTATCAACATTTTTTGGGCTTATTTAGTAACATGGCAGAAACATCAAAGGTGTGCAGTAACCTTCAGAAACCAATCAGGATCAGTTTTCACCATTCTGCCTATACCAAGAATGAATGCTGATTTCTGATTGGTTGCTGATGGTTACTACACGCCACTTCTGTGTGACATTGGTCTTGTATATCAAAAGTATTAAAAAAGAAAAAGCATCCAGGATGCCCACAGTAATCAATCATACCTTCCATTTAAATAAAGTCCTCCTGGTAAAAATATAAATTATTGTAAACAGATAATATTAGGCCTCATTCACACGATGTGCAGATCCGTACACCATCTGAATGGCCTTCTTCACACATGTGGGATGCAAAGGTGTCCTGTGCAGCACTGTGCAGGCTTGTTCAGATCAATGATAGGCGGATGGTTGACCTGTAGACCTGGACAAGTCTCCAAGCACATCCCACACTGTACATGTGTGTGGGTCTGATGCATGAATCAGTGGTTCTGTGTTCTGATCCATGCATTGGACCCATGCGGATGTCCAGTCTGGGATCTGCTTAGAGATCCATGCAGCCTGTCATTGATTTGAACAGGATGCTTGTGCTGAACACCTGTGCACCCCAGGTGGGTAAAGACGGCATTTGGCACAGGTGTACGGGTCAGTACGTCTGTGTGAATGAGGCGTTAGATTCAAGTCACAAAGTAAACACGCCAGGATAAAGTTCCTTATTTAAAAAAAAAAAAAAAGAGGTAGTCTAAGAAGGTTTTAAAATTACAGTCACATGGGTAAAATAGGGATTTGTATCCTTGTTTTAAAAATAGTGGTCTCCAAACTGCGGCCTTTGGGCCATATGTGGCCCTTTGCTTGTCTTTATCTGGCCCTTAGGGCACTATTCCTCCCACTGACACCAACAACGGAGCACTACTCCTCCCACTGACACCAACAACGGAGCACTACTCCTCCCACTGACACCAACAACGGAGCACTACTCCTCCCACTGACACCAACAACGGAGCACTACTCCTCCCACTGACACCAACAACGGAGCACTACTCCTCCCACTGACACCAACAACGGGGCACTACTCCTCCCACTGACACCAACAACGGGGCACTACTCCTCCCACTGACACCAACAACGGAGCACTACTCCTCCCACTGACACCAACAACGGGGCACTATTCCTCCCGCTGACACCAACAACGGAGCACTACTCCTCCCACTGACACCAACAACGGAGCACTACTCCTCCCACTGACACCAACAACGGGGCACTATTCCTCCCACTGACACCAACAAAGGGGCACTACTCCTCCCGATGACACCAACAACGGGGCACTACTCCTCCCACTGACACCAACAAAGGGGCACTACTCCTCGCACTGACATCAACAATGGGGCACTATTCCTCGCACTGACATCAACCAAGGGGATTATTCTTCCTACTAATCCCAATGATGGGGCAGTATTATTCCAACTGACACCAATGATGGGGCACTAGTCCTCCCGTTGACGCCAACGATGGGGCCTTATTCCTGCCACTGACACCAACGATGGGGCACTATTTCTCCTACTTATACCAATGAAGGAGCACTATTTCTCTCACAGATACCAACAATGGGGCACTAATTCTCCCACTCATTTCAACAATGGGGCACTATTCTTTCCACTGACACCAACAATGGGGCACTATTCCTTCTACTAATCCCAATGAAGGGGCACTATTCCTCTCACAGATACCAACAATGGGCACTGATCCTCCCAGTAATTTAAACAATGGGGTACTATTCTTTCCACTGACAACAACAATGGGGCACCATTCCCACAGCTGACACTAACAATGGGGCACTATTCCTCCTACTAATACCAATGAAGGGGCACTATTCCTCTCACAGATACCAATGATGGGGCAATAATCCTCCCACTAATATCAACAATGGGGCACTATTCCTCCAACTGATACAAATGATGAGGCACTTATATTCCAACTGACACCAATGATGGGGCACTATTCCTCCCACTGATATCAATAATGGGGCACTATTCCTCCCATTGACACCAACAATGGAGATTATTCTCCTCACTGATACTAATTCCTCCCACTGCTCACAGGTATTATGTCATTATTTTACCCCCCCCCCCCCCACTGACCACCAAGTCTGAGACATTTTCTACTTTCACAGGCCATAATCTGGCCCTCCTAAAGTTTGAAGAACAGTCAACTGGCCCTTTTGAAGACCCCCTGTTTTTAAGGGTGGGGGAAACATGTAGATAAAGTCGCACCAGCGTGAAGCGAGCCTGACTGAATAAGCATGAATTTGTCTTTAGTGTGATTCCATCCTGGTTGACCGTTGTTCCCGCCAAACATAACAGTTTCATATTATTAATAAACCACCCAGTGCCAAACAACTAACCATAATGTCACTGTGGGCAGTCTGGGGCATTATGGAGATTTGTTTGTGAACATATTTCTAGTCCACATTTTATGGGACAGAAAAAGTAAAGGTTGAGTTGGCAAACCCATGGGACCACTGTGTACAATGTTTGAATCATAACCATCAGGAGAACCTTAGTAACTCCCACACGTTTTTTGATACACAAGACCCGATGTTAATAAATAAAGCTTTCTTTCACAGCCATTCTAACACGGAATGTAGTTGCATATGACACAATATAAGCTTGTCCTTCAATAATGGCTTCTTCAAGATGGAGTTAGGCCTGGGCTTGTCATCTCTGTGGTGGGGCTGGCGAGACATTCACTGGATTTCAGACTTGCGAGGGATTTGTAACTGGCCACTGATGTGAGGGAGCCACACAGGCCTAATAATGATGGCGTCTCTTCTTTACCTGGCAATAGAAAAAGGGAACAGGGATGAGCAAGCAAACAATGAGGATCCAAGGAAACGGGTCACGCTCTGAATGACAATTGCGCGGTCATGCAACACTAACAAAACAAAATTTGTATCACTTTTTCCGCATAGAGCTTTCTTTTGTTAGTATTCAATCATCACTGGGGTTTTTATTTTTTGCTAAAGAAACAAAAAAAGACCAAAAATTTTGAAAAAAAACAAAAATTTTTCATAGTTTGTTATAAAATTTTGCAAACAGGTAATTTTTCTCCTTCACGATGTGCGCTGATGAGGCTGCACCGATGGGCACTGATAAGCTGCACCGATGGGCACTGATGAGGGAACACTGATAGGTGGAACTGATGAAGCTGCACTGATAAGGAGGCACTGGTGGGCATTGAGGAGGCTGCACTGATGGGCAACTGATAGGTGGAACTGATGAATCTACACTGATGAGGGGGCACTGGTGGGCATTGATGAGGCTGCACTGATAGGCGGCACTGATGGGCTCTGAAAGGCGATACTGATAGGCAGCACTGATAATGAGGCACTGATAAACATGGATTACTGATGGGCACTGATATGTGGCACTGATTGGCAGCACTGATGGGCACGGATATGGGGCACTGATAGGTGGCACTGGTGGGCACTGATTAGCAGCACTGGTGGGCACAGATTGGGACCGATGTCCCTGTAACAGAAGCCAGTTACCAGCTTTCTTATTTTCTCCTCACGCTGATCGCGAGGAGAAAGAAAGTCGATAACCGGCTTCTGTTTACTTCCATGTTCAGCTGTCATTGGTTGACAGCTGATCACATGGTAAAGGGCTGCTGTGATTGGCCCTTTACCCTGTTCTGTGATCAGCCAAGTCCGAAGGACTAGACGAGCAGCGCGATCACAGGAGGGCGTCGATTGACGCCCTCGCGGCACTGGAAGCTCAAGCTGTAGCCGAGTTTCGGCTATAGCACGGGCGGAAAGTGGTTAATGCCCATTGGATCAAAATATTAAGTATGGCACCAACCTTGTGAAAAGTTGAAAAAAAAAATATTTATTTTATGTAAACGTGAGCAGCTACCCCTTTAAGTAGGTCAACCACCCTTTAAACTATAGTAAATATAAAAAGTCAGGCACTACTAAACCACTTTAGTTTTTCACTGAGCGGCCTGCAGCACACACTAGGCTGTTTATGTTGGTGCTAACGGAATAATTGTTTTTTTTACTCATTTACTCTTAATAAACAATATTATACTATCTTGGAATATTATACTTTTTTCTGGGTCTTGGTGGTTTTAGATGAGAGAAGGAGATCTGGAGGGACAGTTGTAGGTGCGATTGCATACAGCATTATATAAGTGGATCATCAGAACTGTGATCTGAGGAGTGATATCGGGGGATACCCCTAAATATCTGAGGTGGGTTTAACATTTATGGTTAGCAAGTGTGCATTTTGTACGCGCAGTGGTGGAGCACTATTGGAAGAAGACTCAAGTACTTTATATCTCTAAGCACGGTGGTCGGAGAACTTTAAAGAGGACTGTTCACACTTTTATATGGACTTTCAATATTTACACTTTTTATGAATTGATTTTTATGGACCTTTGTTTATTATATTGATTTTTCAAGATTTATTTGTTATGAAAAACTGAAGTGGTTTAGCAGCACCTGACTTTTTATATTCACTACAGTTTAATGCCCATTGATGTCATCATTGGGTTTGTCTGCTTGTCCTTGCTCTATAGGCTGATCACATTTGGTAGGAGGGGCTGGCATGCTCCTCTAAAACATCACAGTGTCCTGTGTTGAATGTTATATGAAAGAAACATCGAAATCCGTTGGGTGTGCATCCCTACTGGGAACTTGGTGCTGCAGACTTTAGTTGTGCATTATGCTGGTCAGTTACACGCTAGCTCATGGGTGCTCAACCTGTGGCCCTCCAGAACTTGCGGAACTAGAAGTCCCTTGAGGCATTGCTAGGCTGATAGGTACAAGCACGACTCCCAAGGGCAGAGGCATGATGGGACTTGGAGTTTCACAACAGCTGGAGGGCCACAGGTTGAGCACCCATGCTGCTGTTCAATCTGTGGATCAGTTACTTAATTTCACTCTATTAGATTGTAATCAAGCAACTGATCAGCAGATTGCACAGCTAAAGGAATGCATGTCTAAAAGGATTTGATTGTAATCAAGCAACTGATCAGCAAATTGCACAGCTAAAGTCTTTCATATAATGCTAGGGAACAGCAGTACAGTGACTGATGCAAGCCCTAAAGATCCCACCCACACACGAAAAAGAGCAAAAGTAACTGATGACAGAGAAAACTAATGAGTGGTGAGCCAACAACAGTAGAGATCAGGTGAAGAGGGGATTGATGATGACTGAGGTTGCTCAGACAGAAAATGAAGGCAGGCTCCACAAAGTTATATTGTAGAACAGCAAGTTTGCTTGGAATTGAGAGTAATTGGTTTCAACACAGGGGAGGACTAGCTAGTGGGAGAAAAAGGTAAGGCTGAGGTTCTTTAAGGTGAACCAGCCATGAATGTACTCATCAAGAACAAACACAAAAATTCTCAGCGCTGCCCTGGATTATCTAGTGTACAATGTCAAAAAAAAAAAATACATTGTCCAAAAAGTAAAAGTAAAAAAAATGTATTATGTGTGTATAAAATTTTGCACCTTTATGCAAAAGTGTCTCTTAGATAATCAGTCTGGATAAAATTAAACGATCAAAGATCAATAATCCATAAAAAAATAAATAAATGTGTCTGTGGTTTCCATTGGAATATAGGCAGCCTGCACTAGGATCAGGGAACCCCCACTGAAACAGTGCTACTCGGCTCCCCACAGCTCGTGGATCCAACGTCCTCTCTCCCACCTCTAAAGAGCCGCTGCTGCGGCAAGGACCACTCTACAATCCCGTGCAGAATCCTTTGCACAGCCCACCTGGGCACAGACAGTCACCCATGGTCATCCTGTGAGTTGAACCAGTTATTCTCTTATATATATATATATATATATATATATATATAGTTATATATATATATATATAGTGGGGACAGAAAATATTCAGACCCCCTTAAATTTTTCACTCTTTCCTATAGTGCAGCCATTTGCTAAAATCATTTAAGTTCATTTTTTTCCTCATTAATGTACACACAGCACCCCATATTGATAGAAAAACACAGAGTTGTTGACATTTTTGCAGATTTATTAAAAAATAAAAACTGAAATATCACATGGTCCTAAGTATTCAGACCCTTTGCTCAGTATTTAGTAGAAGCACCCTTTTGATCTAATACAGCCATGAGTCTTTTTAGGAAAGATGCAACAAGTTTTTCACACCTGGATTTGGGGATCCTCTGCCATTCCTCCTTCCAGATCCTCTCCATTTCTGTCAGGTTGGATGGTAAATGTTGGTGGACGGCCATTTTTAGGTCTCTCCAGAGATGCTCAATTGGGTTTAAGTCAGGGCTCTGGCTGGGCCATTCAAGAACAATCACGGAGTTGTTGTGAAGCCACTACTTCATTATTTTAGCTGTGTGCTTAGGGTCATTGTCTTGTTGGAAGGTAAACCTTCAGCCCAGTCTGAGGTCCTGAGCACTCTGGAGAAGGTTTTCGTCCAGGATTTCCCTGTACTTGGCCGCATTCATCTTTCCCTCGATTGCAACCAGTCGTCCTGTCCCTGCAGCTGAAAAACACCCCCACAGCATGATGCTGCCACCATCATGCTTCACTGTTGGGACTGTATTGGACAGGTGATGAGCAGTGCCTGGTTTTCTCCACACATACCGCTTAGAATTAAGGCCAAAAAGTTCTATCTTGGCCTCATCAGACCAAAGAATCTTATTTCTCACCATCTTGGAGTTCTTCAGGTGTTTTTTAGCAAACTTTATGCGGGTTTTCATGTGCACTAAGGAGAGGCTTCCGTCGGGCCACTCTGCCATAAAGCCCCGACTGGTGGAGGGCTGCAGTGATGGTTGACTCTCTACAACCTTCTCCCATCTCCCGACTGCATCTCTGGAGCTCAGCCACAGTGATCTTTGGGTTCTTCTTTACCTCTCTCACCAAGGCTCTTCTCCCCCGATAGCTCAGTTTGGCCAGACGGCCAGCTCTAGGAAGGGTTCTGGTCGTCCCAAACGTCTTCCATTTAAGGATTATGGAGGCCACTGTGCTCCTAGGAAACTTAAGTGCAGCAGAAATTTTTTTGTAACCTTGGCCAGATCTGTGCCTTGCCACAATTGTGTCTCTGAGCTCTTCAGGCAGTTCCTTTGACCTCATGATTCTCATTTGCTCTGACATGCACTGTGAGCTGTAAGGTCTTATATAGACAGGTGTGTGGCTTTCCTAATCAAGTCCAATCAGTATAATCAAACACAGCTGGACTCAAATGAAGGTGTAGAACCATCTCAAGGATGATCAGAAGAAATGGACAGCACCTGAGTTAAATATATGAGTGTCACAGCAAAGGGTCTGAATACTTAGGACCATGTGATATTTCAGTTTTTCTTTTTTAATAAATCTGTGAAAATGTCAACAATTCTGTGTTTTTCTGTCAATATGGGGTGCTTTGTGTACATTAACCTCCCTGGTGGTATGATTATTTCAGATTTTTGCGTCTCAAAGCAGTACAATTATTTTTCATAGAAATTTGGCGTTTTATACTGTAGGCCTGTAATTCTTAGTAATAACCAACTTAAATCTGTCCACCAAGAGTCTAATAGATATCCTGGGTATGATGGAGTTTGAAACACAAAATCATAAATTATAATATAATAAATAATTATAAAAAATAATAATATAATAATAATAAAATACATTTTACCACAATTCACTATCGCTCAATTCTGCAAGTGTTCTAATTTACTATCGTTGTTTTCTAGCTGGTCTAAAACCACTTTTGATGTAAAGGGACACTTTTTGGTTGCTATGGACATGCTTAAGTTTCCAGGCAGAAAGAACAGTATATGTAATATAAAACTGCATGCAGGGCACTGGACAAAGCACTGGGGACAAAAGGGATGTGAAATGATTTCATACAGTAATGTAATCTGTAAGATTACACTGTACTGTGTTATGAATTTTAAATTTTTTTAATTTGCCGCCAGGCTCCGCCCCCGTGCAACGCTCGCAGGGAATGGAGCCCAGCACAGAGAGGCTTCGGATGGAGGACAGAGCCCGCAGACACAGCGGGGGACATCGCAGGATCCTGGGGACAAGGTAAGTATACTGCACCAGGATCCTGAGATGTAATCCCGAGTGTGGCTCGGGGTTAACGCTAATGGTGCTGAAATTTAACCCCGAGCCACACTCGGGAAAATTGCCAGGGAGGCTACTGAGGAAAAAAATGAACTTAAATGATTTTAGCAAATGGCTGCAATATAACAAAGAGTGAAAAATGTAAGGGGGTCTGAATACTTTCTGTCCACACTGTATACATTAAACTGTGTTACACTATTGGTTGCCTGGCGCCTCTCTCTCCTTCTCTTCTTATGAATGTACTCATGTTAGAATACGCAGTTTGAAAGATAAACTCTAGGCACAACTGCAGTGCTGTGTTTGCCTTTTCATTCTTTTCTTCAATCCATTACAAAGCTTTGAGCTCTAGTTGTGCCTTTTTCCCCAATGACACAAGCACTGCAGCTATGACTGACACCAGTGTTGGTGTTGTGAATTCTCCCTGCGAAGACATTCCTATTCACAAAACACAACTTGTGATACTGCTGCCATGCAGCTGGGCAGGTTCACTTTAAACTTGGCATGGTTAGTATATGGTTGTGGCATTTGGTAATGACTTGTAGGGTCAGAAGCAAATCTTCCTGTTCACAAACTTGAGTCTTTCAAGTTGGATTTACCTGTTCTTACTTTTTTGAGTCAGTTTTGCTAATCATATTCTTCACTGCGGCAAACAGTAAGTAATGTGTCCACAAGATGGCAGCACTTCTGACTAATAACTGATAGAAGTGTTTACAATACACAAAACCAAACTCCATTCTGATCTAAAAGACACAAATTAGTGTATTGTATTTATTAATAAATACTTAAATGTACAGCTCTGTGCAAAACTTTTAGGGTACTTTCACACTGGGGCAGTGCCGACATTAGCGGTAAAGCGCCGCTAGTTTTAGAATGCCTGAAAAGCACCCCAGGTGTGAAAGGGGTCTTATGCAGGTGTGAAGAAATACTATAAAGCAAGACTGCTTTCAAAAATATATATTTTAATTGTATATTTTTAACAATTTCCAAAATGCAAAGTAAGCGAACAGAAGAGAAATCTGAATCAAATTAATATTTGGTGTGACTACCCTTTGGCTTCAAACCAGCATCAGTTCTTACACACTTTCGGGGATTTTGTGGATTAGAGTCAGGTGTATGATTAACTAATTATACCAAGCAGGTGCTAATGATCATCAATTTCATATGTAGGTTGAAACACAGTCATTAAATGAAACAGAAACAACTGTGTAAGGGGATTAAAACGGGGCAAGGAACAGCCAAACTCTTCTACTAAAATGAGGTTGTGGAAGACAGTTTCATGTCACAGGTCATACACCATGGCAAGACTGAGCACAGCAACAAGACACAAGATAGTTATACTGCATCAGCAAGGTCTCTCCCTGGCAAAGATTTCAAAGCAGACTGGGGTTTTAAGATGTGCTGTTTCAAGCTCCTTTGAAGAAGCACAAAGAAATGGGCAAAGTTGAGGACAGTAGACACAGTGGTCGGCCAAGGAAACAATGCATCAGATGAAAGATGCATCAAGCTTACTTCCCTATGACATCAGAAGATGTCCAGCACAAAACTGGCAAAAACCAGTGGGACCCAGGTACACCCATCTACTGTCCGGAGAAGTCTGGCCAAAAGTGGACTTCAGAATTGTGGCCAAAAAGCCAAACCCCTGACTTGGAAACAAGGCTAAGTGACTTAACTCAGGGGCGCATCTACCACGAGGCATTTGCCTTGGGTGGCCTTTTTTCAGGATGGCGGCACCACCCCCTGGCAGGAGGGCAGAGATGGCTCTTTAACCAGTCATGACAAGGACCACCAGACAGATCACTGTGTTCTGGGGAGCCAGATGCCTCCTGTAGTGTTTTGACAAAGGAGCCGTGGAAGGCTCTGAAATTCCCCCTTCCTGCCTCAGGCGCTGCCAACGGTCATAGGCGTTCTGGCGGTCCTTCTCCTGACCGAGCAGCGTATGCTCTTGACTCTACAGATCTTTTCCGTGCTGTGATCCTCCCCACCCCACGCAAGTCCGACAAGCGCAACCCTTTTCTTTACATGTAAGTTGCCATTTGTCTGATAAACTGGTTGTTTAGTTTTAATGCTGTACTTAAAGTTGTACTCTGTGTTTGGTTTTTGATACCCTGTTTCCCCGACAATAAGACCTAGCGTGATTGTCGGTGATGGCTGCAATATAAGCCCTACCCCCCAAATAAGCCCTACCCTGTTTCCCCGAAAATAAGCCCTAGCCTGAAAATAAGACCTACAAGGACTTTAACTAGGGCTTATTTGGGGGGTAGGGCTTATATTGCAGCCATCACCGACAATCACGCTAGGTTTTATTTTCGGGGAAACAGGGTACATGCAGAGATTCCTTCACATTTCCTACTGACCCCATCCTCTGCCCCATTGACCACATATGTGGCACTTGGACGAATCATGTCTCAGGGTCTGATGAGAAAGCTGCAGCTGTTCAATGTGAATGGCTGCAGCTTCCTCATCAAACCCTTAGACAAGACCGGTATACCGTGGCTGGGGTGAGACAGATGTACATGGGGGGCGCCTGAATTTAATCTTACCTAGGGCAGCACAAAATCAAAATACACCACTGAATATGCATGAAAACATAGGAACTGGGGTGCAGAAAAATGGCAACAGGGGCTCTGGACCGATGAGTCAAAATGTGAAATATTTAGATGAGAATAGTGACGATGACCTTGTGGAGGAAGACAACTTGCCCACATCCCTATGAGACTATATATTAGAAACTGGTTTTCCTCTGATGGGACTTTATAAGGCAAGAGTCTGCAAAAATATCAAAAACATGTATAGTTTATTTGGTATCAAAAAGATTAAAAATATAACAAAAAACAACGGGCCCGTGTGGGTTAGACTCCAGTTTGTATAGTTGATGTGGTTTTATGTTCACAGTGTACCTTTACAAGCATACTGTTATTATCCACACCTTTTTTGTAGCATTCTTCATGTTTTCTTCAGTATTTATATATGTTGTTTTGTTATATTTTTAATCTTTTTGATACCAAATAAACTATACATGTTTTTGATATTTTTGAAGACTCTTGCCTTATAAAGTCCCATCAGAGGAAAACCAGTTTCTAATATAAATGTGAAATATTTGGCTGTAGCAGGAGGCAATTTGTTTGCTGAAGGGCTGGAGAGCGGTACAATAATGTGTTTCTGCAGGCAACTGTGAAGCCTGGTGGAGGTTCCTGGCAAGTTTGGGGCTTCATTTCTGTAAATGGAGTTGGAGATTTGGTCAGGATCGAGGGTGTCCTCAAAGCTGAGAAATACAGGCAAATACTTATCCATCATGCCATACCATCAGGGAAGCATGTGATTGGCCCCAAAATTATTTTGCAGCAGGAAAACAACCCCAAACCATAGAGCCAATGTCATTCAGAACCATCTTCAGTGTAAAGAACAAGAAGGAGTCCTGAAAGTGATGGTTTGCCCCCCCACGAGGCTCAACATCGTGGAGTCTGTCTGGGATTACATGGAGAGACAGAAGGATATGAGGCAGCCTACATCCACAGAAGATATGTGGTTAGTTCTCCAAGATGTTTGGAACAACCTACCTGCCGAGTTCCTTCACCAACTGTGTGCAAGTGTACCTAGAAGAATTGATGCTGTTTTGAAGGCAAAGGGTGGTCAAACCAAATATTGATTTGATTTGGGTTTCCCTTCTGTTCATTTACTTTCCATTTTGTCAATTGATAAAAATAAACGTTTATTTCTATTTCTGAAAACATTCTTCATTTACAGAATTTCTTTAGGCCTGCCTAAGACTTTTGCACAGCAGTGTATATATTTTTAAATGCAAGCAGTGCAAGTACCTGAACTTATATCAGCCTCTTGCATTCCCTGTATAACAGAGCTCAGACTAAGGGCTGGTTTACACTGCTGCGATGCGATTACCCGTGCGATTCCAGTACGGGTTCCTGCATCGCACGTCACCCGCCGGCGTTTCACACTGCCCTATGTGAACCACTGCGGGTGTCAATAGAAAGTTAATGACACCCCCAGATCGGTTTGCATATCGCAGTGCGAACTGTCAATTCGGACAGGAATTGGATCGCATTGGGTGTGAACACCCATGCAAACCGATTCTGGTGTAGTCAAAATAAAGGGTCCTGCACGATTTTGGTCCAAATGCAATGCAAATTCAGCCAATCTGTATGGCTGAATTTGCATTGCAGTGCGGTGCGAATCACATGTATCTGATGGGCTGCTCGGCATACCTTCACTTAAATGGGAGCTGTCATGTTTTCCATTTTCATCTTGCGACTGTCCAGGGTCAAATGAAATCTGCGAGAGGCTGGCATCTGCAGACAAATGCCCCAAGCTCTGGAAACTTTTCCTGAAAAACAAAAAAGTAATGAGGGTGTAATGAATGATTTATTGAAAGACTCACAATTATATACAAGATTTTTATTATAAATGCCAAATACTATTACTTTTCCCTATAAGATTGCAGAATAGATCATATACTGTATATTTTATAAGTCTTTTCTTACAGCAGACTGCTTAGCCCAATCACATTTTGCTGTTTTTCGTGCATTCAGTTAGTACACGTGTTGTGTCCTGTGTTGCATTAGGGCAACCTATACAATTGAATGGGGTACCAACCCACTAAAATAGAAAAAAAAAAAAAAAAAAGACATGCAGCACTTTTTGTTTATGCAGGCCACCACAATGCGTGGTAGCACGTTACTGTCTATTGTGGAGCACTAAAACCATGTACATCAATGCTATGTTGCCTATGTGTCTTGGGGTTCCATTAAAAATGAATGGAACCGCAACACACAAACGCACATGCAAAAGTACGATTCTGCCTTAATGGATGTTACATTCTTTAATAAATGAGGCAGGCATTGGGAATAGGTGTTGCGTTTAATACAAATATGTTTGTTTTATGATAGAATACTCAGACTTTATTGTTTGTTGTATTTCAGTTGACAATTGTTCTGTAACCATGGTCAAACAATAGCTTGACCTTCTGACATACAGTATATGACCTATGGCATGTATTATGCAAAAAAGCCATCTTGAGGGTGAACTGGAGTGTTCTTCTTTTCATTGAAACAGTATTGCGAAAGGGGCCACACCCATGTGGAGATGGTAAACTTTCCAAATAAAAGGGCAACGGCATAAGCTGACAAGATGACTCCATAATGACTTAACACCAAGGAAGGCCTGTACCAGCCAGAAGACGCTATACCTGAAGACACTTTCTCCTGAATCTCCAGCAACTGCTTATAGATTAAGCCTGGGATCCTTGTTGCCTACGAAGATGGTGAACTCACTGTAACCTGAGTTAAGTAACTTAAGTGTATTTCTACTGTTTACAGACCATTGTTTCTGCGTATTTGCAAGAAAGTATGTAGCATTTCGCTTGTTACAGCATTTTTTTGTTTAGTAAAAGCCCATTAATATACCGCAGCGGTCTAAGCTTCCATGACTTATACTGCAAAGTAACCCAAATAGTAAAAAGTAAAACAATTGTGGGCTCATCCAGGATAGTAAAACAGTATATCAGCAGGGAGTCACCTGTAGAAACCAACAAAAATAATGAATCCATTCAATGCCATACCTTGCTGGAGGGTGAACATTTCAAACAATATAAAGTAGCCCCTGCTGAAGAGTGCACAACCAACAGTGCAGTCCACTGGGGAGTTGATGCCAGCAATCTTCAGCCCAAGTGAATGCTGGCGATGGTTCTCATAACGCAGGTCTGCTGTAGGTCATGTAGCCTCATATTTTTCCTTTTAAAGTGTACCTGTCGCTAAAAGTTTTCTCATTTTGGATAAAGGAAGAGTTCAAACCCCCGTCAGCTTTTTATTGAGGTCCGTGTCCCCTCTGAGGAGATTCACCCTCTCTGTTGGTCCTGGTGACCATTGTTAGTGTAATAGAAAGTGATGAGAAGTCACATTCTTTTCCACTGTAAAATAAATAGACACGATTTCCCAACTGTTCCAATGACAACTATTGAGAAGGGGATTTCCTAACTTTGGAGAGATTTCCTATCACTTTCTGATGTTTCACTGGGACAAGAAGTAAAGGAAAATCTCACCAACAGGACATACACAGCCAAAAAAAAAAACAAAAAAAAAACAGACATTTCTCTAGTCTAAGAAACTAACAAAACAAACAAACAAAAAAAAGGCTATAAAAATTACATTAAAACTCTTTATATGGTATAGCAAGAGAAATATTGTTTTTCTTACAAAATTTTCCTTACAAAATTTTCCTTTCTTTTTTGTTTATAGCACAAAAAAATAAAATCCGCAGAGGTGATCAAATACCACCAAAAGAAAGCGCTATTTGTTGGGAAAAAAAGGACATCAATTTTATTTGGGTACAGCGTTGCAAGACTGCTCAATTGTCAGTTAAAGTAACGCAGTGCCGTATCACAAAGAATGGGCAGGTTAGGAAGGAGTGTAAATCCTGCGAAGCTGAAGTGGATAATCAACAAGCCCCTCCCATAGGGCGGAGCTTCATTACAAGATCAGCTCACTGGAGACGACCATCAGCAAACACAATAAGCCCCAATAGGAAATCATCAATATATCCATAAATAAATAAGTAGAGGACGACTCCGCAAGGGTGGCAATAGTAACGTTTGTGCATCAAACAGATTTTAGAATGATATTCTGGCCAGCAGTTCATTTTTTTAGTTTTGGCTGGACTAGGAAAAAGTTAAGTCCATATATACATTTCTACAGGCCGCGGTTTTCTCTGTTTTTCACAAAACGCACGTCAACCAAAAATAAAATGCTCATCGTTCCACTTGAAGTATTCAATAGTATTTCTATCCCTTGATATACTGATTGCAAAGTGTCAATCTGAAATAGTTTTACAACAATGAATGTTACAATGACCTTACAGAATATACGAAGTATAATGGCAGTTATTACATTGGGAATATATTTTCCATGAAATTTGTATTCCTGACTCTGCGGAGATTGTTCATTGGCTCCGCTAACATTTGCGCTAATAAATTAGCATTAGCCTGATATTTAAAGCCTGCCGAAATGCCACAACGCTTTCTGTGCTTGGCTGCCTATTACGCAGATAACCTTTTCTACAGTTTCTGCACTTCAGATGTAAAAATTCTGTCAAACTAACTCCATCACTAAGAATCCCGGGAAGGGAGAACAAAATTAAAACAGAACTCTAGGCAACGGCTACACATGGGGGGAAATGTACTAAAAGTAAAATGACAAAACTTTTGCAAGTGAAGTTGCTCCAGAGCTTAGTAAGGCTGCATTCAGGCCTGAGCATTTTTCTGGCTTTTTTTGTGCATTTTTATGCGCAATTTTGGCACTTTTTTTTTATACAGCATTTTTGAGCTTTGCCATTTTTTTCATTAGCCAATAAAGTAAACTATCATCTGTTGCATCATTTGTTGCAAGGTTTTTCAGCTTGTGTAGCTTTTCCATCAGCTTTTATTTATTAATATTCATTTATTATGTTTTATTTCTAATGCCCCGTACACACAGTGGGACATTGATCGGACATTCCGACAACAAAATCCTAGGATTTTTTCAGAAGGATGTTGGCTCAAACTTGTCTTGCATACACACGGTCACACAAAGTTGTCGGAAAATCCAATCGTTCTAAACGCGGTGACGTAAAACACGTACGTCGGGACTATAAACGGGGCAGTGGCCAATAGCTTTCATCTCTATTTATTCTGAGCATGCGTGGCACTTTGTGCATCGGATTTGTGTACACACGATCGGAAATTCCGACAACGGATTTTGTTGTCGGAAAATTTTATAGCAAGCTCTCGAACTTTGTGTGTCGGAAAATCCGATGGAAAAAGTCCGATGGAGCCCACACACGGGCGGAATTTCCGACAACACACTCTGATCGCACATTTTCCGTCGGAAAATCCGACCGTGTGTACGGGGCATTAGGGTAAGGGTTTAGAGTTATGGTTAGGTTATGGTTGTTTATTATTTTTTTGTTTTGTTAGGGTGGTAATAATACTACTACTACCAACAATAATAAATGAATAAATAAATGTAAAATACACAAATAAATAAAAATAATAATAAATAAATCCAATAAATGAATTCTATGTAATAATAAAAAAATGATTAACCCCTAACCCTTAAAGGGGTTGTAAAGGTACATTTTTTTTTTTTTAAATAACAAACATGTTATACTTACCTTCACTGTGCAGCTCGTTCTGCACAGAGTGGCCCCGAACCTGCTTTTCTGGGGTCCCTCGGCGGCTGTCTCAGCTCCTCCCCGCAATAACTAACCACCTTAATGCGAGCTCTCTCGCATGGTGGTTAGTTATTGCGGGCGCGCTCCCGTGATACAGCCGGCGGCTATAGCCGCTCGCTGTATCACTCGGCCCCGCCCCCGGCGCGCCGCGTCATTGGCTGTGATTGACAGCAGCGCGAGCAAATGGCTGCGCTGCTTTCAATCCATCCACTATAGCCAATCAGCGACCAGGCTGATCAGCTGAATGGAGGTCGGGAGCGAGCGACCGAGTTTCGAGGTGTCAGGTAAGTAAAAGAGGGGGGCTGGGGGCGGCGGTATTTTCAAAAGTTTTTTCACCTTAATGCATAGAATGCATTAAGGTGAAAAAATTTATACCTTTACAACCCCTTTAAAGCAGGGGTAGGCAACCTCGGCCCTCCGGCTGTTTTGAAACTACAAATCCCATGAGACATTGCAAGACCCTGACAATCACAGGCATGACTCCTAGAGGCAGAGGCATGATGGGATTTGTAGTTTCAAAACAGCTGGAGGGCGAGGATGCCTTCCCCTGCCTTAAAGGATATGTAAATGTTTCTTTTTTTACAACAAACATGTCATACTTCCCTCCTCTGTGCAGTTGGTTTTGCACAAAGTGGCCCCAAACCTCCTCTTCTGGGGTCCCTCAGCGGCGCTCCTGGCTCCTCCTCTTCTCGAGTGTCCTGTTGGAGAAGCGCTCTCCCTTGGGGCACCTGTGCGGGCGCGCTCCTGTGTCCTGCTGCTGCGTCCACTGACACAGACAGCAGGACTCGGCTCCGCTCCCCGGCTCCCACGTCATTGGATTTGATTGACAGCAGCGGGAGCCAATGTCTGCACTGCTATCAATCTATCCAATCAGGAGCCAAGACACTGGCTGGAGCGGGTGTGCTCGTCCCCGGCGCAGGAACGATCGGGCTCAGGTAAGTAAAAGGGGGACTCTGGGGGGCAGGTGCACTACAAGAGGTTTTTCACCTTAATGCATAGAATGTATTGAGGTGAAAAACCGCGAGGGTTTACAACCCCTACAAAAATAGCTCCGGAACTTTCTTGAGCTTCAGACGACTTGGAGTGGAGATGTGAACCAACTCAATAGAGAATAATTGATTTTTCTCTCCTCCAGCGTTTTGGGGCTTTGAGCTTCAAGCTTCAACACTCTGAGGGGTGAATGGGGCCTAAATGAGGGGAAGCCCTGCTGACTTCCATCATCCAATCAGGTGCAAGCAAAAATGCTGTTTTTATTTTCCTTGCACGTGATTGGGTATTCTTTGTAAAGTGAAGCGTCACCTCATTTACTAAGCTCTGACGCAACTGCACTTGGAGAGTGCACAGTTATTTTTGCCTTGTAAATCAAGGCTGGCCATAAGTTATACAATTTTCTTGTACAACTTTCCATATAATACAAGGTCAAACCTAAACACTTTCAATTTGTATGCAATCAGACAGGCCCTTATACTACATAGTTGAAGGTAAATCTAAAGAAAATTGAATAAGAAAATTGTATGGTGTATGGCCAGCTGAAGGAATTGTATTTCTTGTGATTTACACACCACAATCAGGCGGGTGCTGTCCAGTGCTGCAATTCAACTTCCTGTTTCACGTCTTCACCTTGTTCGCTGGGCAACTGGGGCTCATTCACACCAACCCCATTAGCAGCATTGCTCAACGCAGTCCCAGTACACTGACAAGGCCATTTGCCTTATGTTCTATTGCATTACATTTGGGTGCACTGGGAAAAAAAAAAAAAGATTGCACATTTTTTTTTGCAGTGTGCGCCAACACACTGTAATGCACTGCAATAAATAAAAGCTAAAAAGGGGGAAAAAATAATAAAAGCAAGCACTGTGATGCAGTTGAAAAATACATCACAGTGCATGGCAGCGCGTGCACAATGCAAACCAGCTGTACATTTTATGCACCTTGATGCGCACCTGCTGGTGTGAATAAGTCTGTGCACCAATGGATTTGTAAGCGCTCTAACTTAGGGTGCACATATACTTTCATGAAACTCACATACAACCCAGTTATAAGGAACGCCAATATTTTAAAGCAGAACTTCTACCTGCCCCTTCCCCTTTTTAAAGCGCTGCATAAAAGGGCTTTTTTTTTTTTTTTTTAACTCAGGTGGGTAGGGGCGGAGACAAGGGGTGACTCGGAAAGGGGGAGTACCCATAAAGACATGGATGAGCGAGTTTGGGGTGGAGAAACTTGACTGGCCTGCACAGAGTCCCGACTTCAACCTGATAGAACACCTTTGGGATGAATTAGAGCGGAGACTGCGAGCCAGGCCTTCTCGTCCAACATCAGTGCCTGACCTCACAAATGCGCTTCTGGAAAGAATGGTCAAACATTCCCATAGACACACTCCTAAACCTTGTGGACAGCCATCCCAGAAGAGTTGAAGATGTTATAGCTGCAAATGTTGGGCCAACTCAATATTGAACCCTACAGACTAATGCCCCGTACACACGGTCGGACATTGATCGGACATTCCGACAACAAAATCCTAGGATTTTTTCCGACGGATGTTGGCTCAAACTTGTCTTGCATACACACGGTCACACAAAGTTGTCGGAAAAACCAATCGTTCTGAACGCGGCGACGTAAAACACGTACGTCGGGACTATAAACGGGGCAGTGGCCAATAGCTTTCGTCTCTTAATTTATTGTGAACATGCGTGGCACTTTGTGCGTCGGATTTGTGTACACACGATCGGAATTTAAACAATCGGATTTTGTTGTTGGAAAATGTTATATCCTGCTCTCAAACTTTGTGTGTCGGAAATTCCGATGGAAAATGTGTGATGGAGCCCACGCACGATCGGAATTTCCGACAACACAATCCGTTCGCACTTTTTCCATCGGAAAATCCGACCGTGTGTACGGGGCATAAGGGTGGGATGTCATTAAAGTTCATGTGTGTGTAAAGGCAGGCATCCCAATACTTTTGTTAATATAATGTATCAGAGAAAAACTGTCTTCCGCCCTGCCACATAGGGTTGTACTCTATGGCAGAGCTGTGTACATTTTAGGACTGGATGAACATAAGTGAAAAATCCTTTGACAGCTTATATGTGATTTCATCCGTGTTCTGGAGTTGAGATTTAAATATACGTAGCACTTCTTTCACATAAAGTAACCAATTTATTCCTCTTTATCCATCATTTGCCCAATTACTAGCAAATACGCTGGTGCCAAAGCTTTGATAAAGCCTCCAATGAGTTAACGGATTTTCCTTTTGAGTTGCATGAATCGCTGTCTGCACAGAACATCGGAACACGGCAATTTCCATATGAATAGGCAGAAGCAGCTCCCCACCTCTGATAAAAGGCATCAACGCGACACCGCAGGTCACACGCTTTTCTATATAATAGAATTTTAACCAGCAGCACACAAAATGACGACCTGCTCCTTTGTGGGCACTTTAATCACATGCAAGTCAACATTATCTTCTCTAGATTGTAATACATAAAGAATGTGGCATTTAGCAATGTGTCAAGGCAACGCGGGATTAACCATCTTGGCAGGTAGAGAGGAAGAGCCTGTTGCTTGATCTGGCAGATCAGACTGCCATGTCTATGGGGCCCTGTGCCACTCCTGCAAAAAAAAAAAAAAAAAAGATTTTTCTTGCCAACTGCTATTTTTTCCCTAATGCCGCGTACACACGAGCGGAATTTCCGACAGAAAAAGTTCGATGGGAGCTTTACATCGTATATCCCGTTCGTGTGTATGCCCCATCGGACTTTTTTACGTAGAAAATTCTGACAGACCTAGAAAGAGAACATGTTCTACATTTTTCCAACGGAACCAATTCCTATCGGGAAAATCACTCGTCTGTATGCTGTTCCGACGGACCAAAAACGCATGCTCTGAAGCAAGTACGAGACGGAAGCTATTGGCTACTGGCTATTGAACTTCCGTTTTCTAGTCCCGTCGTACGTGTTGTACGTCACCGCGTTCTGGACGGTCGGGCTTTGGTTGGACTTTGGGTTGACCGTGTGTAGGCAAGACAGCGTGAGCGGAATGCCGTCGAAATTCCGTTGGAGAAACCTTCAGAGTTTATTCTGACGGAAAAAAATGCTCGTGTGTACAAGGCATAAGAGAAGTCTGCTAGCTGGAAAGGCAAAACCTTTGGAAATATCTGTAGTCGTATTGAAAGAGTTAATGTCCTGCTATTTTTAAGATTGACATAATATATACCCATTCTAAAGCCCATCTGCAGGAATAAAAAAAAAACAACAAAAAATACCCTCGCAGTAACCCCCCCTTTCCCTGCACTACAAGCATTAAATGCTCATTATGTCTAGGGGTGCTGGAAAAAGGAGTAAGTACTTACCTAGTTCTACGCTCCAGCAGGGCCCCTCCAACGGTGCAACCGGCCCCTGCAGGCACCTCTTTAGAGCCCTTTCACACTGAGCCGTGGGCAGTGTTAGGGAGAAAGCGCTGCTAGTTTTAGCAGCATTTTACCGTCGTTTTAGCGGCGCTATTTGGCCACAAGCAGGGCTCATTTAACCCCCGCTAGTAACGGAAGAAAGGGTTAAATGCGCCCGTCTAGCGCCCGTCCATTTCAATGGGCAGGGGTGGTGGCGCCCCCAAAGATGCTGCTTGCAGGACTTTTTTTTAACGTCCTGCCAACGTGAAAGCACTCCGGCTTTCACAATCATGTGGCAGGGGAGGTGTTTTTCAGGCGTTTTAAAGGTGCAATTTTAGCCCTTTAGCGCCTGAAAAACGCTTCCAGTGTGAAAGGGGTCTTAAATTAGAACTATAGGCAAAAAAATGTTTTTTTTTTTTATTCTGGATAGAGTAAGGAAGGGTTACAACTCCTATCAGTTTATTTTTTGCCATATGTGTCCCATTGGGTAGATTTACCTTCACTTCCTGTCCCATAGCCACAACAGGAAGTGAGAGGAAATCCCCGCAAACAGGAAGTGAGGGAATTCCTTGGGGACCCCCAGGTCACCAGAACCAGAACCAGAACTAGTGTCCCCCCATTGGAAAATTTCCCCTGTATTACATTTCTGGGGACAACCCAAAATTTGAGGTTTTCACTTTCGATTATGACGGTAACCAGGACAAACAGAGAAAGTGACTCTCCAGGGGGAACAGACTGCAATACAAAACTTATAGGTGTTCTAATCCATCTCCCCTCTGTCCAAAACTAAAACAAAAGTTTAGTCTTTAGTTATCCTTTAAGGACTTTAAAACTGAAGTTGCGGGATGGTAAAATCCTGTGGTTGCGTTGCACTTTTACCACCCCCTTAACCACTCCCCCTTTAGCTGCAGAGGCAGTAGGGGGCTGTACACATGCCTCAGCAAGAATACTGCCCCCTGCTGCTTTAATTGAATGGGGCCGCTCAGTAAAATCATTTTTTTTTCAATTTGTTTAATTTTTTTGCTTTTTATTAAATTATTTTTAAAGTTTTTTTTTTTAACACACTGTGTCCAGAACAATACAGTGTTACCATAATAACACTGTACTACTCTGGGGAAGTGATCCAGATTTATTTATTTTTTTAAAAACACATTATGATTGCTTATACCAGTGAATTTCACTGTTATAAGCAACCATTTTTACTGAATGAGATTGATTAATTCACTGTGTATTGTTGTCATTGACTCTGATTGGTACAGATGGGCTGTAATTGGGCCTGTCTGTACCATGTGATGACTTTGACCAATCACAGCTAGCAACACAATTGTACACAATGAATGGCATGAAAGGAAGCCATCTATTTTTTATTTTATTTTTTTATTTCAGGTACTTATATAGCGCCGTCAATTTACGCAGCACTTTACATATACATTGTACATTCACATCAGTCCCTACCCTCAAGGAGCTTACAATCTAAGGTCCCTAAACTCACATTCATACATACTAGGGACAATTTAAACAGGATCCAATTAACCTACCAGCATGTCTTTGGAGTGTGGGAGGAAACCGGAGTACCCGGAGGAAACCCACACAGGCACAGGGAGAACATGCAAACTCCAGGCAGGTAGTGTCGTGGTTGGGATTCGAACCAGCGACCCTTCTTACTGCTAGGCGAGAGTGCTATCCACTACACCACTGTGCCGCCCCCTATTGTTTACAGTTGTCGTGTGATCTGCTGTGATTGGTCACAGCAATCACATGGTACCGGCAGTGGCCCGGTACAGTGATCTGTCATTGGCTGTGTCCTGCAGATGTCATATGATGTCCACCCTGGAAGGACAAAGGGAATTGGTTAAAATTACTAGTGTATATACCTGAATCTGACTTGATCTCAGCTACTCCTTTGTAAACCTGCACTGGCAGAGAGAGGGGCCAATCAGGTGTTCTGCATGCACATGTGCTGACAAGGAATGTGCTGACAGTAGAAGAAAGCAGACAGATGACCTCATTAGCTTGTTGCTTTTCCTCTACTGTCCAATAACAATGTAGGCTGGGGGCAGGACGGTGACCTGTAGATAAAGGTCAGGTCACCCTGTGCGCACATGGCCAATGCCCGCTATAGGAGTGTTATTTTACCAATCATTTCCCTACACGTTTTAGCTGTGCATTTAGCGGTTTGTCTGAAGCTGTCCATTAATGATAAGGATTTATTTTTAATTCCATATATTTATGACATTAGTCGTGAAATCCGCCGTTGACGGTATTGTAGGCTGAGTAATCCCACTGACAAATGGAACACAAGCTGTCAGTGTGTGGGCACTGGACGTGGTTGGAAAGTTCTAATTTAAGCATTTCTGCCGCTCTCCTCGGTGAAACACATGTCATTTTAGCCATTAGGATGTTTGGGAAAATTACATATCGTCTTCTCATCATCACAAACCTCTTAGATGCGAGAATGATGCTTCGAGTTTATTGAAGGATTTAGAGATGAAGAAAGACAGCGAAGAAGCAGCAACTGTCTGGCAAGAACCCTCCATGAAACTTTGGGTGCGAGTCGGGAATCTAGAGGAGAGAACTAGAACATGGGCAGCTCTCAGTAGCTCAGTCATGCTACTAAACAGTGGCAGCTGGTGCTCCATCGGTCGGGGCGGGGCGTCAGACAGACCTGACCACAGACCCCCCCCCCCCCCGTCGCTCCAGCCCGCCACCCCACACTTACCCCCCCCCCCCATCGCAAATGCAAAACTGTCCAATAATGACAATAATGGCAAGCAAGATAATCCAGCAGTAGTGGATTACTTACCTTCGAGGTGTGGGGGTCCTTCAGCTCTTGCTTCTCCTGGAACACAGGAATCCCTCTGTCTCGCCTGCTTCTAGACTGAGCCGGCAACACAAAAGCTGTGTGCAGTGTAAGACCAGAGGGACCTGCTCGCTGCGGCGGCAGCTTCCCCCCACCGTCTCCTCCGTGTTCCAACCGCCGCTTCTCCTCCTGGCCAATCGGGTCTTAGGAGGAGAAACAGGAAGACATTAGCAAATTTTCATTTGCTAATGTCACACAACAGGGTGGGCTCAGGGTGCAGTGACCTGCGCCCTGAGCCCACCCTTTTTTGAAGCCTCAGGCTTCTAAAAAGGGTGGGCTCAGTGCTTCTAAAAAAAACAACCCACCCCATTGAAATCCATGCGTCCAGCGCCATGCATGTAGATTAGGGGCCAGGCACATGAATTGGGGGGAGCGGCACCCTTGCGCCCCTAATGAGCGGCCCGTCACTGCTACTAAATGTTCCTAGGAATAGCAATCAGTCACTCCACAGATCAAACAAATGGCTCCCTATGGTGCAAGCTACACACATGGCATGTAGCAGCAAGTCAGAAGAGATTAAAGTTGTGAATTCCTTGCAATAAGTTAAAAAAATGTTTAGGCATTAGTGACCACCCCCCCCCCCCCCCTTTTACTTACCTGATAATTTAAAGCATTTTGCCACTTGGCATGAGTAAAATATAAAAAATTTAATATATTTCAGCATACTAGTCCTTAAATGTTGTGGCTGCATTTGTTTTCTTTATTTTTAGGCTTGTGTTTCCATTATTTTCGACTGATGATCCAGCTAGTAACACAATTTCTGTCTTTGGGTGGCAACACCCAGTTCTCCATTCTATCTATAGAGGAGCAATGTAGCTACCCTTGGACAGCAGCACTGGCAACCTGTGGAGAGGTTAGTGTTAAATGAACTGTAGTGGATTTAGTAGTTCATTACATAAGTGACTAACAGATTAATGAGTTAGCTCACATTTTCACAAAAAAATTAACTCACAACATCCTCCCTACCCCCCCCCCCAGGTTTCTGCTGTACTTAGCTTCTTTGATGATTATCTTCTTGCACCTTCCTCAGCCAGTATAGCGGCAGGGGCATTTTAAAAAGCCTGGGTTCTGTGTAGCTTCATAATGCTTACAATAATGAGTGGTCACTGATCAGCCCTGACAAGTGGCCACGCTGAACAATGAGAATCTCTTTGAGCCTACTTTTTCCATGAGTCATAGAAGAAAGAAGATTGCAGTTTTCAGATCTGTGGACCTCTACATCAGCTAGCATGGGTAGGGAAAGACAATCAAAGGAGCTAAGGGCAGCAGGGACCGGAAAAGGTAAACTAACAGTATTGTTGGGATCTACCAGTATTGTCGAGATCCACCAGGCTGGCTGATTGTCAAGTGGCTCCACCACTCAGCGTGTGGCTGAGAGACAGAGCCAGCGGCGCCTGCCCCTTCCCCAGGCTGGTGCTCCAGTGAGTGCTGGAGGAGCAGAGTGGGGAGCAGTTTGAGCAATCGGTGGTCATGTGATCACTCAGTTCTCGGTCTTAGACTCAACATAAGATACCCCATGTGAATGCCCCAGTTGAAGACCATTAGGTCGAAACGCGTCGGACCTTCTGTCCCCACATTGCTTTTACTTTTTATCCTGTTTGTGATCACTTTTTACAGTCATCAATTACAGATGCTTGTAATTTTTTATTAAAATTAAACATCTTTTAAATTTATGAACTGCACCTTATGGAGCCTTTTTTCTTATCACGGTTCCAATGCAATAATTACATCACTGGTTCCTGATACTTGAGATCCAAACAACATCTGCTTCAAGGATTCCTTAGAGCTTTGGATATCTGGCTTGCTACATTGGGATCCATCTTTGAGGATTTATCCAACGCCTGCATCCTGTGCAACTTCTTCACAGAGCGTGTCCCTCAGATGACCATCTGTCCTTGGCCGATATAAGCCCTATTGACCCACTGTCATATGACAGGTAGGTCCATCTTGTCTGGTAAGGAGTATTTATCTATAATTTCCGAACAGACGACTGCCTACCCTGTATTGAATGTGCTTTACAGCTACCCCTGTGATTACATCTCTTCGTTCTTCCACCAAGGAATTGACCATAGTTGTTTTCATTTGGACACTTACCTTATGAGATTCATTTCACATTTTGTCACTTAGTGATTGGACTTTATATGTTGTGGTTATTTTGGATTTCGTGTTTATAACACATCTTATTTTTATTTATTTCACCACACTTCAGTGTTTTTTTAGCGCTTCACTTTTTAGATATTATGAGATAGCTGCAGCATCACGCAGATAGAGGCAAGTATAGAAGATAAATATGTTTGTTTTTTCATAAACCCATACTTCTCCTTTAATTGCTAGTTAGTGGCTTAGGGTCATAGTTACACAGTGAATGTGACATTTACCAAACATTCACTGCCTGGGAATCAATCTCTGTAATTAAAACTCATGCAGCAGCAAGATTCACCTGCAGTGAGAGAGACACTATCAAGAAGAAAGAGAGGTCTTCAGCCAGGAATAAAGGGAGGGCCTCCCTGAAATCTATCCCGGCTCTGACTTTGATCATCTGATGTCATCACTGTGGGTGGGTCCGAGCTTGACAGGAGCCGGCGCTGATCCTGTTCCCCTTGTGGTTACAGTCTTCTAACTCCATCCAGATCTGCACCAACATCCTCTGCATCTATTCCTGGCCCAGACTGTACCATCTTTAAAGGTCTCTGCTTTCTAGTACTGCCGATTAATTGTATGGACTCCTGCCACCTCCCATTTTTGTACATATTTTGTTCATTTAATAAAATTCCACTGTACTTTTACCTACTACACTATCAGCGCTTTTGCGCTGGTGTTTCTGTGTTTGGCTTCAGCCTGTATGACAAATATGGCTTCCTCTATAGATTCAGTGGAGCAATGACTGTAGCTACTCAGTAACAGGAATTGTTTTATTTGGAGGATTACCAGGTAAAAATAAATAAAAAGAAACTAAATGCAGCCACCTTATCTAAGGTTTGGTAAATTGAATATATAAAAATGGTTGTTTTGGGGTTAGGATACTGTTTAAATATTTAAAAGAGAATAAAATTGGTATAACACATTTTAAAACATATAAACCTAAATAAAGAAAATGATTAGAGAAAAAATTGACCTACAATCATTATGGTAAAGGTTACAGCGGAGCTCCACCCAAAAGGGAAAGCTCCACTCCACTTGTTTGCCCCCCCCCCCCCCGCCCTATTCATCTGCCACATTTGGCACCTTTTGGGGGGAGACAGGGGAGCGGGTACCTGGTTTTGACAGGTACCTGCTCCCACTTCCAGGTGACTTCGCCATGGAATGAGAAGCCTTTATCCACGGTGGTTGGTCTACACTGGGATCCCTGTAGCAGTTGCTCTGACAATAATGACAGATTAAACTTACTCATGCCAATGTTCATTGTGCTTTTGGTAGAGCAGTGTATCCAGGGCCACAGCTTTAACATCCGGAGCTCCTGGGGAAGGCCACTGGTTGGTGAGGTGTGTGGTAAGCTCCTGTCTTGATCTTAAGTCATTATTCTTTAGAATAGTCCTGTGAAGATATAGATAGGGAACTCCTTTATTTTCTCTCAAAATAAAGGCCTTGATAATGAATGGAGGCACAACAGAGACTCAAGGAAATGGATGGAAGTGATGGAGGACAGGGATATTTAAAGGGTTAATCCACCCAAAAGAAATCATGCTGGTACTACATGGGACTGTATATTTATATCTGTCTTGCCCACGAGTTGCCTGTAATCAGCATGAAATTTAAACTTTATAAATTTTAATTTTGTACTGAGATCTTGTGCTGTATGTTATTTTTGAAAACCTCAATAATTATTTTTGTAATTATTAAGTAACTTTATAAATTTTAAAACTTGTCAAGAAAAATGTTTCAAAAATTTTCATGACGGTGGTCATGTCTCTCGACTTTGTTTCAGGCACATAATTACCATTTTCCAGACACATGGACATGAGTAGTTAGGAAACATAATGCTCTTTTATTGGATGCTAGTCACAAGGCTTGAAAAAGTGATGATGAAAGAAGGTATGACTGCAATTGTGAATAACAGGGCTAAGGCAAGCCATAGATCAGGGGTCTCCAAACTATGGCCCTCCAGTTGTTCAGCAACTACAATTTCCATCATGCCTAGTCATGTCTGTGAATGTCAGAGATTCTCAATGTCTCATGGGACGTGTAATTCCGCAACAGCTGTAGTTTGGAGATCCCTGCTAGATCCCTGCTAGATTAATCAATTTTCTTTCCTTCCACCAAAGGTGGCCTACAGTCAAACATGGTGGTGGGAGTGTCATGGTCTGGGGCTGCATGAGTGCTGCCGGCACTGGGGAGCTACAGTTCATTGAGGGAACCATGAATGCCAACATGTACTGTGACATACTGAAGCAGAGCATGATCCCCTCCCTTCAGAGACTGGGCCACAGGGCAGTACTCCAACATGATAACGACTACAAACCCACCTCCAAGACGACCTCTGCCTTGCTAAAGAAGCTGAGGGTAAAGGTGATGGACTGGCCAGGCATGTCTCCAGACCTAAACCCTATTGAGCACCTGTGGGGCATCCTCAAACAGAAGGTGGAGGAGCACAAGGTCTCTAACATCCACCAGGTCCGTGATGTCGTCATGAAGGAGTGGAAGAGGACTCCAGTGACAACCTGTGAAGCTCTGGTGAACTCCATGCCCAAGCAGGTTAAGGCAGTGCTGGAAAATAATGGTGGCCACACAAAATATTGACAGTTTGGGCCCAATTTTGAAAATTTTCACTTAGGGGTGTACTCACTTTTGTTGCCAGCAGTTTAGACATTAATGGCTGTGTGTTGAGTTATTTTGAGGGGACAGCACATTTACACGGTTATACAAGCTGTACACTCACTACTTTACATTGTAGCAAAGTGTCATTTCTTCAGTGTTCTTCATGAAAAGATATAATAAAATATTCACAAAAATGTGAGGGGTGTACTCACTTTTGTCAGATACTGTATGTGGCAAAGAGCAATATAACTTATTTTGGATAGAGTGGAGAGAGATTAGAACACTTGTTGATTATTCATTGAGGTTTGTGCCTCTGTTCGGGAGACTCAACCTCTGTATTTGTCCTGTCTACCTTTATCGCAGAGAGTGAAAGTGAAAGAAAATACCAAATTTTGGGTCGCCACTAGAACAGTAACACAATGGAAATCTTCCAATGGGAACACTAGTTCCAGTGACCTGGTGTTAACCAGAGATTTCCACAGTTTGGAGTCATTTCCTCCCACTTCCTGTTGTGGCTGGAAGTAAAAGGAAATCTCTCCACCAGGGGTCACCAGAACTTGTGTTCCCTTTGGACAATTTCTATTGTTTTCCTGATCATTAAAACAAAGTGCACTTATCCTTTTATCCACCTTCCCCATATTTAACTCAACCTACACCCTCCCCCCTGCCACGGTTTGGCTGTTTGTTTGCATCCAGTGGTGCAAGTCATCACTATTCTGGCTATGCCTGCGCATTACAGCCCCATAGACTTCTAATTCGCTACGTCTGGTGACTGGAGACGATTGACGACAGTCCCATAGAGGTCTATGGAGCGTTAAAGTGAAGGCATGGCCAAGATAGCAAAGACTTGCAACGCTAGATGTAAACAAACAGCAAAACTATGGCTGTTGGATCAAGATAAGTATGCATCTTTGGAGAGGTAGGGCGGGTTAGGTTGGTTTATTTTAAAGTGCACTTATCCTTTAAATAACCTGAATAAATATAACTCTATCTACAACTAAAATAATATGGCTAGTGTTATGCTTTAATAAACAGGCCGTGCATCACATGAAAAAAGAGAAGCATATTTGCAGCTTATTTAAAAAACTATTATGCCCTGTACACAAGATCGGACATTCCGACAACAAAATCGGATTTTTTCCGATGGATGTTGGCTCAAACTTGTCTTGCATACACACGGTCACACAAAGTTGGTCGGAAATTCAATAGCCAGTGCAGTCCTTCTGCTTGATTCTCAGCATGCGTGGCACTTTGTACGTCGGAATTGTCTACACACGATCGGAATTTACGCGAACAGATTTTGTTGTCGGAAAATTTTAGATCCAGCTCTCAAACTTTGTGTCGCAAATTCCGATGGAAAAAGTCCGATGCAGCCTACACACGGTCGGAATTTCCGACAACAAGCTCCGATCGCACATTTTCCGTCAAAGTCCGACCGTGTGTACAGGACATTAGAGTGCAAAAAAAAAAAAAAAACTATACAGCACTTAAACTCATGTTTCATTTTTTGTTTAAAGTGGTTGTAAACCCTGTACAACCACTTTTACCTACAGATAAGCCTATAATAAGGCTTACCTGTAGGTACTGTGAATTTCTCCTAAACTTGCACAGTTTAGGAGATATTCACTGTATCCGCATGTGACATCATCAGCACATGCACACTGAAGAAGGGGCTTGCTCGTGCCGTTTCTTCAGCTGCTGTGCTATTACCGGCAGATCCGGCGTACATGCGCGGGAATGATGTCATCACGGAGTCTGACAATCACAGAGCCGGAGCCCGCGAAACTGGAAGTAACTGCGGGACGACATATCACCAGGACTGCTGCAACAGCTTTGATCTAAGGTAAGTATTTCATAATGAGCTAGTATGTGATGCATACTAGCTCATTATGCCTTTGTCTTGCAGGTTTTATTTTTTTTTTTTTAATGTGGGTTTACAACCACTTTAAAGTGGTATTACAGTAAAGTTTTCAAAAACTGCTGAGAGCCAGAGTTTTTATAACAGAAGAGACCCTAGTGGTCTGTTCTGTCTTAAAAGCCTCTCCTGGCCTTTCAGCGGTAACATAATCTGAGCCCTGCATGCATAGCTCAGACTACAATAATGGCACCTGCCCTGTGCTGTGGTGAAGTGACTGATGTGCACATGCGTGAGAGTGACGTCATCGCGGCCCAGCCATTCAAGCGGCCGGAGAGAGCGAACCTGAAAGAAAAACCAGGTGAAGATGGAAGCGCCCTGGACCTACTTGAGCGATGATATGCAGTGCCGAGGGGTGCGTTTGACAAGTAAGTCTGCCAAAATGCGTGAATATGTGGTGCATATTAGCACATTATGGCATAAACCAACTGGGGGCCCAAAAAAAAATAGGAGAGTTGAATACCACTTATTTGAAGGTACAATGTAAGTTTTTAAGATAACCATGCATCTATTAGCCCCCACCAAAATTTCATCAAAATTATCATTTTTGTTTGGGGGCTTAAAAACCTTATTATTAGAATGTAAACAGGTTGGCTTGGATGCACAAAGTGTGTTTAACCACTTCAGCCCTGGAAGGATTTACCCCCTTCCTGACCAGAGCACTTTTTGCGATTCGGCACTGCGTTGCTTTAACTGACAATTGCGCGGTCGTGCGATGTTGTACCCAAACAAAATTGACGTCCTTTTTTTCCCAAAAATAGAGCTTTCTTTTGGTGGTATTTGATCGCCTCTGCGGTTTTTATTTTTTGCTCTATAAACAAAAGAACAGCAACAATTTTGAAAAAAAACAAACACATTATTTGTTACATTTTGCTATAATAAATATCCCCCAAAAATATTTAAAAAAACAATTGTTTTCCTCAGTTTAGTCCGATATGTATTCTTCCAAAAAAAAAAAAAAAAAAATCGCAATAAGCGTATATTGATTGGTTTGAGCAAAAGTTATAGCATCTACAAAATAGGGGATAGATTTATAGCACTTTTAGTATTATTTTTTTTTTTTTACTAGTAATGGCGGCAATCTGCAATTTTTATCGTGACTGTGACATTATGGCGGACACATCGGACAATTTTGACACATTTTTGGGACCATTGGCATTAATACAGCGATCAGTGCTATAAAAATGCATTGATTACTGTAAAAATGTCACTGGCAGTGAAGGGGTTAACACTAGGGGGCGATCGAGGGGTTAAGTGTGTTCCCTGGGAGGTGATTCTAACTGAAGGGGGAGGGGACTGACTAGAGGAAGTGATGGATTGTGGTTCCTAGCTAATAGGAACACACAATCTGTCACTCCTCTCAGAACAGAACAGGGAAGTGTGTGTTTACATACACTTGTGTTCTGTGTCTCCTGCTCATGATCACTCGTGGCCGGCGGTCATCGCGACCGTCGGCAACGAGCATCGGCACCCCCGCTGTGCAGTGGGCGCGCGCCTGCTATTTCCGACCCCGCGAGCCGACGTATAGCTATGACGGCTCAAGCAGGGGAGGATATTTATTGTAGCAAAATGTAAAAAATAATGCGTTTTTTAAAAAATTGTTGCTATTCTTTTGTTTATAGCGCAAAAAATAAAAACCGCAGAGGCGATCAAATACCAACCAGTATAACTGCGGCGGCTGGTCGGGAAGCGGTTAATGTCGTGTGATAAAGCAGTCTCCGCGGTGCTGTAGGGACGGTGGTGGCTGTTCAGGGTAAGCGCTCTCTGGAACTGTCCAATTAATCTAGTATGAATGCAATTTCAGGTTAATGATATCGACTGCCACAGGCTCCCATGCTTTGCTTACATGACTGCAATCATCTGATAAATCACCTTCACATAAATACCAACACTTAACAGTATTTTCCAGAGACATTTTCATTTACTGCGTACAAAGTCTCCTCTCTCAGTGGCAGATTGGAAGGACAGGGAAGTGTTTGAAGGGGAGGGAGGGTATAGTGTCAGAGCAGTCCTGAAAGTCTATTAAATGCCAAAACTTTTTTTTTTTTACTTTTTTGTAAAAGGTTGAACCTTTGAAGGGTGAGAACCCTTGTCAGGGGTTTATAGCTGTACATGGATAAAAATTCAGCCAGTTCAGTAGGAACAGGCCACATTTCAATCCATGAATGGCTAAAAGACAGAATTCAGAGAGTAGTGGTTAATGATTCTTACTCTGAATGATCTAAGCCACATATGTCAAACACAAGGCCCATGGGCTGAATCCGGCCCTCCAAGCCATTTCAAGTGGCCCCCGCACCTCCCCTGCGGCTGCGAAGTGCCCTTTTCCCTTCCTCCACCTTGTTTCAGCAGTCAGCAGCAGAGAGGACAGAACTCCTCTTACAGATCCTGGGCCTCTCTGTGCAGCCGCAGCACCCCTTCGTCTTCGCCTCCCCTGGTCTCAGCATTCAGCCTTCCTCTGGTCCTCCTGCAGACCCTGCACTTTCTGCTTCCCAGCTCCACCCACAGCTTCTTCCTGGCAGCAGCACAGGATAAGGGGGGTGCACTGATGTGTGAGGAAGGGAGACTCTTGACATCTGATGTAAGGGGGGTGAGGTACTCTGGACATCTAGTCTAACAGATACAACAGGCCCTTTGAGGGCAACCATAATGCTGATGCGGCCCGCAATTATATTGAGTTTGACACCCCTGGTCTAAGCCTAAGGTTATCAGAGGTGTACCCCAAGGTTCAGTGTTGGGACCCTTACTTTTTATTATATTTATAAATTATATTGGGTGTGGGATTAAAAGTACAATTTCAGTGCTTGCAGATGACACCAAGCTATGCAGTGGAATAAGGTCCTTACAGGATGTCTCCAACTTACAAGCCGACCTCAATGCACTGTTTAACTGGGCAACTAGGTGGCAAAGGAGGTTTAATGTTGATAAATGTAAAGTTATGCACTTGGGGGCTAAGAATATGCATGCATCATACATACTAGGGGGGAGTACAACTGGGGGAATCAATGGTGGAGAAGGATCTGGGGGTTTTGTTAGATCATAACCTTAATAATAACATGCAATGCCAAGCTGCGATTTCCAACGCGAGCAAAATCTTTTCTTGTATTAAGAGAGGTATGGACTCCAAAGAGAAATATATAATGTTGCCATTGTACAAATCATTAGTAAGGCCTCATCTGGAATATGCAGTTCAGTTTTTGTTGTGTTGCTCAGTTTTGGGTGCCAGTTCTCAAAAAGGATATCGGGAAACTGGAGAAAGTGCAGAGAAGGGCAACCAAACTGATAAGAGGCATGGAGGAGCTCAGCTATGAGGAAAGATTAGAGGAATTGAATTTATTTTCTCTTAAGAAGAAGAGATTAAGGGGGGATATGATCAACATGTACAAATACATAAAGGGGTCCATATAGTGAACTTGGTGTTGAGTTATTCATTTTAAGGTCATCACAGAGTACAAGGGGGCACTCTTTACGTCTAGAGGAAAAGAGATTTTATCTCCAAATACAGAAAATCGGAGTTACTTACCGGTAACGTCCTTTTCCAGGAGTCTTTCAGGACAGCACCATAGAGAGACCTTGGCTCCTCCCCTTCTGAGGAAACACCGCCTTCAACTTAAAGCTTTAAACCTCACCGCTCTCCCCCGGCCCCTCAGTTCTTCAAGAGGACCTCCGGTTAGCTGGGGAGACACAAGAACACGTCATAATAACTTTGATCTTACCTGACGTTCTTCTGCGATGAACTCCATCACGAATATCCCTACAGTAGGGTGGGTAACTGTGCTGTCCTGAAAGACTCCTGGAAAAGGACGTTACCGGTAAGTAACTCCGATTTTCCCATTTCCGTCTTTCAGGACAGCACCATAGAGAGGATAAGCGAGCACCTTACCTTAGGGTGGGACTACTGCCTGCAGAACCTTACGCCCAAAAGCCTGGTCTTTTGCTGACAGAAGGTCCAATCTGTAGTGTTTCACGAACGTGTCGAATCTAGACCACGTTGCCGCTCTACAGATCTGCTCCGGAGACGCACCAGCCCACTCGGCCTGAGAGGTCGCCACTGCCCTTGTGGAGTGTGCCCTGATACCCTTAGGGGCTTCTAACCCGCTAAATATATAAGCCTGACTGATAGCTAACCTTAGCCACCTAGCTAAAGTGCGCCTCGAGGCTTTGCCTCCTTTCCTGGTTCCTGAAAATAACACAAAAAAGGAATCAGATTTTCTAAATGGTTTTGTATCCTCCAAGTATTGCAGGACACACCTTCTTACATCTAGTTTATGAAACCTATGTTCCTGTTCCCTCACAGGATTCAAACAAAAGGTGGGCAAAACAATTTCCTGGCCTCTATGAAAAACCGAGGCTACTTTCGGTAAGAAGGCCGGATCGGCCTTAAAAATTACCCTGTCCGGGAATACCTGAAAAAAGGGGGCCCTAATGGAGAGGGCCTCGAGTTCACTTACTCTTCTTGCCGTAGTGATTGCCACCAAAAACACCGTCTTGAGGCTAATCCATTTTAGCGTACACGTCTCCAATGGCTCAAAGGGTTCCCCTGTAAGTGCTTGTAGGACCAAGGAAAGATCCCACATTGGGAAGGGGGGGACCTTCAGAGGTCTCTGCCTACTCAATGCTTTAAAAAATCTAATGACCCAAGGATCGGAGGCTAGTTGTTTCTCCAGAAACACACTCAAAGCAGAAACCTGTCCTTTCAGGGTGCCAAGGGCTAACCCCTTGTCCGCCCCTGCCTGCAGGAACTCTAAGACCGCTATAGAGCTGTGAGTATCAAAAGAAGTTTCTGTACACCAGCTATTAAAACGCCTCCATGTCTTTTGGTAGATGACCTGGGTTTCTTTTTTCCTGCAGTTAAGGAGGGTCTTTACCAAGCTATCTGAGAAACCTCTGTTCTTCAACAGTTCTTCCTCAGTAGCCAAGCCGCGAGGCTCCATCTCCCCACCTGGGGACAACAGATTGGCCCCTGGGAAAGGAGATTCTCCTGAACTGGCAAAAGCCAGGGGGGTTCCGCAGCCAGACTTCTCAGGATGGAGAACCAAGGCCTCCTGGGCCAATGTGGCGCAATAAGAATGAGAGTTGTGTTTTCCAGTTGGAATTTTCTTAGGACGGCTGGGATTAGTACAGGTGGGGGGAAGGCATAACACCTGTCGAAAGCCCAACTCTGAGCCAGTGCGTCTATCCCTAGAGCTCCATCCCACCTGTTTAGGGAGAAGAAGAGATGCACCTTCCTGTTTTCTCTCGAGGCAAAGAGGTCTATGCATGGCCTCCCCCATTTCTGGGATATTGCTTCGAAAACCCCCTGATTCAGAACCCAGTCGCCTTCCCTCAGCCGTTTCCTGCTGAGGTAATCCGCCACCAGATTTTGATCTCCTTTCAGATGCACTGCCGAGAGGGATAGGACGTTTAATTCGGCCCATCTGAGAATGCTTTCTACCAGGGTCCACAGAGGTCTGCTCCTGGTACCCCCCTGCCTGTTTATGTAGGCTACAGCTGAGGAGTTGTCCGACCGGACTCTCACATGCTGTCCCTGAAGTTCCTTTTGAAAAGTTTTGAGTGCCAAGGCTACTGCCTTCAGCTCCCTCCAGTTGGAGGATCTCCCTGCGTCCTCCTTCCGCCAGCCTCCCTGAGCCACCCGGTCCCCCATATGCGCCCCCCAACCCATGCCACTCGCATCGGTCGTGACGCATCTGGACACCGGCAGAACCCATTCCAGACCCTGAGAGAGATTGGCTTCTTTCCGCCACCACCATAGGGATCTCTTGACCTGGTCCGGTACAGCTATCAGGGAATCCAAAGATTCCTGACTGTGGTCCCAAATGCTCAGGATAAATAGTTGCAAGGGGCGAAAGTGTAATCCTGCCCACTGGACTGCTGGAAGTGCTGCCGTCAGTAACCCCAAGGCTGACATAGCCTTTCTTACTGATATTTGTTGGCTGCCCTGGAGTAACGACATTGCCCTGTCTACCTTCTGGATTTTCTCCATAGGCAGGAAGACCTTTTGTTTTGTTGAGTCCAACAGGTAACCTAAAAAGATTACTTTTTGCGAAGGAGTCAGATTGGACTTCTCCAGATTTAAGAGCCAACCTAGACCCTCTAAGATGTTCCTTGTCAACTGCAGGTCCAGCGACAGTTGTTCCGCGGAAGGGGCAAAAAGTAGTAGATCGTCTAAATAAGCGATCACTGAAATGCCCCTGATCCGTAGGAAAGCCAAGACTTCTACCATGACTTTGGTGAAGATGCGGGGGGAAGAGGATAGTCCGAAGGGAAGGGCCCTGAACTGCCAGTGAAAGGTCCCTTCTCTGGTATTTATTGCCAGCCTGAGGAACCTTTGACACTGATCTGCAATGGGAATGTGCAGGTAGGCATCCCTCAAGTCTATCGATGCCATAAAGCAGTTTGGAGGAAGAAGTGTCTTTACCGAATAGATAGAGTCCATTCGGAACCTCCTGTAGGTGAGAGAGACGTTCAGAGGCTTCAGGTTCAGGATGAGCCTGAACTTCCCCGAGGGTTTGCGCACCACAAAAATGTGGGAGTAAAAGCCTCTGCCCGTCTCTCCTTCTGGCACTCGAACTACCACCTCCTGTTCCTCCAACTCCTGGAGGGAGGAAAGGAGAGCCGCTGACCTCTCTGCACATTTCGGAAGCGTGGTTACGAGGAGTCTGCATGGTGGAGGTTCTGCAAACTCCAACCTGTACCCTCTTCTTATGACTTCCAAAATAAAATTGTTGGAGGTGATCATCTCCCACTGTGGCAGGAAGGCCCCCAGTCTTCCTCCCACCGTTATTCTGTCACTTTGTCTTTTTGGGCTGTTCAGGAGGGCGAAAAATAGCCCCCCCACGCCCCTTCCCTTTTTGTCCCCACCCCTTTTTCTGTTGATCAGATTTTGGGGGGTCCAACTTCTTCCACGGCCGAGACTTTCTTTTAGTCTCTGCCGGTTTTCTTTTAAAAGGAAATGCCTTTTTTCTGTCAGCCGTTCTATCCAACACAGCTTCCAGACCTGGCCCGAAAAGCAAGTCCCCCGTGAGAGGAATGCCGCAGAGTTTAACCTTGGATGCGGTATCTCCCTGCCATGTTTTAAGCCATAGGGCTCTTCTTGCCGAATTGGACAATGCGGCTGATCTTGCAGACATACGCACTGATTCAGCTGACGCATCTGCCAGGTAAGCTATTCCTTTAAGGAGCATGGGAAAAGACGAAAGGATTGTTTCCTTAGGCGTGCCCGCCTCTATATGCGCCTTAATTTGCGTTAGCCAATACTCCATGTTTCGTGCCACCACCGTGGACGCCATGGCAGGTTTGAGGTTCCCTATGGAAGAGTCCCAGGATTTTTTCAGGAGGGAATCTATCCTTTTATCCATGGGATCTGGGAGTGCCCCCATGTCCTCAAAGGCCAAGTCAGTGTGCCTGGAGACCTGCGAAAAGGCTGCGTCTAGCTTAGGCGATTTGTTCCATACCAGCGCCTCCTCTTCTGCAAAGGGGAACCTACGCTTAAGTGCCTTTGAAAGGAAAGGCTTCCTTTCGGGGTCTTGCCACTCCTTTTTGATGGCGTCGACTAAGACCTCATGGACCGGGAACACCTTCCTTTTATGTTCCCCTAGTCCCTTGTACATCTGGTCATGGAGTGAAAGTTTTTTCCTTTCCTCCTGGATTCCTAGGGTGGTATGAATGGCTCCTAGGAGCTCCTCCACCTCCTCCAGGGAAAGCTTGTAGCGAGAGGATCTTGTGGATTCCCCTTCCGCCTCCTCTCCCTCTGATTCCCCCTGGGGATCTGAGGACCCGCTATCAGGCTCTTCCTCAACCTCGAATCTGGCACCTCCTGGATTCTCTCCACTTCCCGAGGGAGCATCCATTAAGGATTGAGGAACACTCTGCTGTGCTGGTGGAGAAACAACCTGCGGCTGTGGCAACTGAAGACTGGCAAATAATGTCTTAAAAGTCTGCACCGTATTAGAAAGTTCTTTCACGGATGCTGCTAAATCTGAAGACTGTTCTCCAGATTGCTCCCTTACTAGCCCCTCTATACAATCCCTGCAAAGGGGTTTAGACCAAGATTCCCCCATTGTGATTTTACATGAGGGGCATTTCTTCTTGGCACTGTGGGGCGACTTGCTTTTCTCTGTAGCTTTGCCCTGGAAAACAAGTTAAAAGTAGGGAGCAATCAGCAAACTTTCACCAGCACTACCACGGAGGGCCACCAGGGGTGCACTTCCCGGGACCAACCATCACCAGGGACCCAGACACAACCCTTTCCCCCCCTTCACCACCAGGGGGAGTTCTACACCTGTGGAGCTTTACAGGAAGCGGTAAGGGAACACCACCCCAGGGTTCCTCTTACCTTAGAGTGGCTGGTGCAGGATTCTCCTGGAGCGGTTCTTGAAGCCTCTGCTTCCGACATCTCCTTAGAGTGCAGTGGTGATCCAAGCCCCTGTGTACTGTCCCCACAGTAAGTCAGAGGCAGCACCAGCCGAACGCGCGGTCCGTTTTCAACACCGCGACCGGAACCGGAAGTCACGGGTCAGACGGAAACACCGACCCCCGCCGGAAATGACGTCACCCGTCCTCCGACCCAGCGCTCAGAGCTCCCACGCTGGCTGCAAGTGCAGGGCGGTCTTCTGTGCCTCCGCCTATGCCACTGCTAGGCAAGAAAGAAAACGGACCCCCCCAGCTTACAACTTCACTAAGAGAAGCTGGGGGAGCGTGATGTGCAGTCTTCTAAAAGGTACTCAGCCACCCTAGCCCCTTAGACTGCAGCTTTCTTTAGAAAAAATGAGCAGGAGAGAGCCAGAGAGAGAGCGCCCCCTTTGGTCAGCCTGCAATTAGCCTCAGCCTCCCTAGCTGTGCGGCCCTGGTTCCTTGCGATGTCTCCCCACCGGAGGAAACACCAGAACTGAGGGGCCGGGGGAGAGCGGTGAGGTTTAAAGCTTTAAGTTGAAGGCGGTGTTTCCTCAGAAGGGGAGGAGCCAAGGTCTCTCTATGGTGCTGTCCTGAAAGACGGAAATGGGAAAGAATGTTTTCCCCTGCTGTAGCCAATTGGATCATAATTTGCTGGGGTTTTCCGCCTTCCTCTGGATCAACTGTGGGTATAGTATTGAGTATATGGGATTGTATAATTTTTTATTTATTTTATTTTTATTTTATTGGTTGAACTAGATGGACTTGTGTCTTTTTTCAACCTGACAACTATGTAACTATGAATGGAAGGTTGGTTGCTCCCTGTCTGGTTTTTCCCAAAGGATCAGTGCTGCCAGCTATAGCTGGTGGTGCTGATCAGCGTATTCTCATGGCAATGAAGGCTCCCCACCTTCAGAACACAATAGCACAGCAGGAGTGATTCCTCCATCCACCTCCAATGTGTGGATAGGGGAATTGGGTCCCTTTTTTTTTTTCTTTCAACCTGCTGATTAATGTATGGCCAGCTTTAAGGAGTTTTACTTTTTCTATTTGTCCTGGGACTTTGAAAATCCAAAATTATGAGTTGTCACCAGAACAGGAATGGAGGAGAAATCTTTAAATTGGGAAACTTATTCCAGGGACAACTATCTAAGAGCCTTTTCACACTGGGGCGGTTTGCAGGCGCTATTGCGCTAATAATAGTGCCTGCAAATCGACCCGAAAGTGCCGCTGCTTTGATTTCAGTGTGAAAGCCCCAAGGGCTTTCACACTGGAGCGGTGCGCTAGCAGGACGGGAAAAAAAGTCCTGCTAGCAGCATCTTCGGAGCGGTGAAGGAGCGGAATGTATACCGCTCCTTCACCGCTCCTGCCCATTGAAACCGCGCTTTGCGGTGGTTTTTAACCCTTTCTCGGCCGCTAGCGGGGGGTAAAACCGCCCCGCTAGCGGCCAAATACTGACGGTAAAGTGCCGCTTACAATAGCGGTGCTTTACCGCCGACGCCGCCCCAGTGTGAAAGGGCCCTAAGAGGGGATTTCCTTCAGATATATACTTTCACTTCCTATTTGTTCCTATAGAACAGGAAGCGAAGGAAATTCTCCCAAATGTGACACATATTCCAGTGATGAGTAAGAGGGGATTTCCTTTCACTTCCAAACGTTCCTATAGAACAGGAAGTGAAAGAAAATCCTCCCAAGTTGTACACAGATAGCAGAAAAACCCCGAAAGGTGTTTTAACCATTCCCTACTATACCCAAAATCTATCCAAACTGGCAATAGAAATAAATGAAGAATAGAAGAAATTCTTGCTGGCGAAGCAGGGTGCTTATAGCAACATGGAACCTGGGACTAAGCCACTATTGGAAAGCCTTTAGGATGTTAAAAAACCACTGAAGCAGATAAAAGACACGTTTGTTAATGTGCACCAAGGGCACTAGGTATCTTGCAGATAAATGGCCATACTAGGTTCAAATTTTGTCCAAATCCTGCTAAGTTTGCCAATATTCGTTCCATGGGTGGCCCTGTCTATGCCACCCAACTTAAAGTCGATTTCAAGTGACTTTTGTTGAAGGAGCCAGGTGGAAAATTCTTGGCTGAATAGTGACTGCATCCAATGACATGTAGGTAATTGCTTGGCCATAGGTGTCAGCTGTCAGAATTCAATAGCCAAAACTGTAGATTCATTCATGGCGGAAATTGAGTGATTTCTCTTACTCATCCCAGCAGGGCTTAAAGTGATTGTAAACAACCCATTCAGTTTAAAATAGAAATGAAAGGCAAAACATATTGTGACAAACTCCCCCGGGACAGAGGCTATTGGAGGGGACTGAACGCAAGCCTCTTGCCCACCGATTATGGGCCCTAGCATTTGGGGGAATGGTGCTCTCTGTGAGCTGTATGCCTGGGGACCCTGGGGTTGGTGTTACTTTGGATTCAGCTCCATGTCCCCCCAAAACACACAGACTCTGAAACCCGTTATATGCCATATTAGAATGATAAGACTGAATTATACTGTTGGGAAACATCCTGTGAGGAGATGCTAATGTCATCAACTCCACTCACCTGTCTGATGTCAGCTATAATGGGTTTAATGTAAATAAGTTTAGTCTAGGTTCTAAGGGTATTCAACTCATTGTTGTTTGTTCTAATTAACCCTGTGTTGATGTTTATGGTAATGTGTGTAAATTGAATGAGCTGATCACATTGTCCTCTATACAATGTAGGAGACGGGACGACTCCTATTGGAGCTCATGTTAATTAGGTTAGCTTTGAGTCATCCTGGTGTATAAATGTGTGGGAGATCTCAAATAAAGAGGAGTTCTGATGTACTCCAAGACTGGTGTTGTCTAGTTCTTGGGGTTCCTATAGCCAGATCCATTGGACTCGTGTTCCAGAACTTAGGAAGCGGTATATGACGGAAGCACTCAAGCGGAGTGTGGGACGTTCCGTGACATTGGTGGCAAGCAGCGGGAAAGCTTCCTGAAGTCTGGGACATCCAAATCTCCAACTGAATCCAAGATCAGCATAGCAGACTTCAGTCACCCCAGCGGAGCTATGGACCTGGCATCAGAATTGCCGGGGCTGCTGCGGATCATCCTTTCAACATACACCAGGACTGTGTCTGAGGATGAATACCTGGAGCTTAGGCAGCAAATTCGGGTGGAGCTCTGGATTGCAGCCCTCCGTCTCGCTGGTATAAAACAGGGCAAGTGCTTTCCAACCCAAGAGCAACGGGCCAGTGACCTACGGGCATTGCGGATGGCACTCCTGGGAGAGCAGCCCCAGGAGCAATGGGTGACTGAGTTGGACAGGTTGGTCCAGCAGGAGATAGAGCTGGACAATCGTTATCGGGCTCTGCAATGGCACGCAGAGGAGGGATATTTAGGGGAGACAACAGAATGCTCTCCGGAGGGATATGACTTTGGCGGCCCTGGATTGCTGTGGGAGAGCCTTACAGATCTTTTTATGTTTGGCGATGAAGGGGAACCTGACCTTGAGGACCTGAGAGACTATAGAGAGTCTATGCTCGGTCTTGCAGGGGTCTCAGAGCTCAAACCTGATCTGGACCATTTGCTAAGGAAGGAACAGCATCTGGAAAGGGCATACAGGAAACTGCTAGAACAAGTTCAGCAGCATGCCAGAGAATCGGCAGTGGAAAATCTGGAGATTGCCGTCCCCAAACCTGAAGTGCTGACAACAGGGCAGAGCTCTGCTAACCTCTGCCCAGAAATGATAGCATCTTCTGGGTTCCATGGACAGGAGATGGTGAACCTCTATCCCCAGACATCAGTTGCAGAGACATGGGATTTGATAGACTTTTCTGCTGAGGAAGAACAACCTGATGAGCCTCCAGCAGAAGAGCTGCTATCAGGGCCAAAGTTCACTGTGTTCTGCCCAGCACCAACAGTGGCTTCAGCCTTCCTGAGAGAAGAGGTAGTCGGCCTTTCTCCCACAACACTGACAGGGACATGTGATTTTCTGCCAGCAGCATCTATGGAGTTAAAACAAACTTCTCCAGCTGAAGATCTGGTAACTGAACAGAGGGTCCAAGACCTCTGTCCCACACTTTTACCAATTCCAGAGACTGGGGATTTAATAGACGTTTCTGTAGAGGAGGAACCACCTGGCAAACCCCCAGCAGAAGTGCTGGCAACCGGACAGAGGGTCCAAGACCTCTGCCCCACACCTGCAGCAATTGTGGAGGCTCAGGCTGAGAAGATGGCAATCACTTCCCAGCAGCAGATACAGGGGGAGAAGGGAGAGGAGGTGTGTGTTGTCCCTCCCCAACAGTTGGCCAGGGTGGAGGAAGTGGGCTTTCCTCCCCAGCAAAGATCCATGTACCTGGGAGACAGTACCATCGACATGTCGTCCCAGCAGCCAGATGAGGGAATGGAAAAGGAAGCAGCCAGCTCACCTCCCCAATGGCAGCTACACAGTTTGGGAGTGGAGGAAGCCAGCCTCCTGCCCCAACGGTTAGCCGGAGCGGAGGATGCGGAGTCCCCAGCAGAAGTGCTGGCAACAGGACAGAGTGCTACCAACCTCTGCCCAGCACCGGCAACAACTACAGAGTTCCAGGGAGGCGGGGCAGTCGGCCTCCCTCCCCAACAGTTAGCTGGAACAGATGGTGTGGGGTTTCCAGCAGAAGGGCTGGCAACAGGGCCGAGGACTGCTGGACTCTGCCCTCAACTAACAGAGGATGGATTTCCTGTGAAGGTGGATGGGACTTCAGTCTCCACCTGTATACCCCAGGGATGCTGGGCAGTGGGCCCAGATCCCCAACAGCATGACAGAGTGAGCCCAGTCACCCTGTCTTCTCTCCAGCGGCAGAAAGGACTCCAGGGAGAAGGGTCAGTCCAGGCCTCTCCCCAGCGGCAGATATGTTCTCTGAGAGAGGCAGAGGTTGGCTGGGTGAGTAATGCTTTGTTTGGAACAATTTATTTGGGGTACTGTGTGGGTACAGGCAGTAGAGGACTGGAGCTACTTGCTAACTTCGGAGTCAACCCGTCTGGGGTCTCCTCCTTTGTTAGTCTCCTGCCGAAAGGGGAGAAATGTGACAAACTCACCCGGGACAGAGGCTATTGGAGGGGACTGAACGCAAGCCTCTTGCCCACCGATTATGGGCCCTAGCATTTGGGGGAATGGTGCTCTCTGTGAGCTGTATGCCTGGGGACCCTGGGGTTGGTGTTACTTTGGATTCAGCTCCATGTCCCCCCAAAACACACAGACTCTGGAACCCGTTATATGCCATATTAGAATGATAAGACTGAATTATACTGTTGGGAAACATCCTGTGAGGAGATGCTAATGTCATCAACTCCACTCACCTGTCTGATGTCAGCTATAATGGGTTTAATGTAAATAAGTTTAGTCTAGGTTCTAAGGGTATTCAACTCATTGTTGTTTGTTCTAATTAACCCTGTGTTGATGTTTATGGTAATGTGTGTAAATTGAATGAGCTGATCACATTGTCCTCTATACAATGTAGGAGACGGGACGACTGCTATTGGAGCTCATGTTAATTAGGTTAGCTTTGAGTCATCCTGGTGTATAAATGTGTGGGAGATCTCAAATAAAGAGGAGTTCTGATGTACTCCAAGACTGGTGTTGTCTAGTTCTTGGGGTTCCTATAGCCAGATCCATTGGACTCGTGTTCCAGAACTTAGGAAGCGGTATATGACGGAAGCACTCAAGCGGAGTGTGGGACGTTCCGTGACACATATATATATATATATATATATATATATATATATATGTAAATTCCTTTTTTTATAAGTCATCACATTCCCTCTGCTCTCTTCTGCATAAGAGCTACAGGGAGGAGAATCAGCAGCACACTGAGCTTCCCAGAATGGCTGTGCAAAGAGGGTGTGTCAGGACAAGTCTGATCACTGGAGGAGAGCAGGCTGAATTCCCAGCATAGCTAGAGAACTGTGTTCTCCCGTTTAGTGTGGTCGGTTTTTAATAGAAAAGCAGAGGGACTGACAGGAACATCAGGGATTTCACACAAAGGAAGTAATACAAATAGAACGGGATACTTTCTTATATAAGTACATGGTACAACAGATACATATCAGAAATATGAAATGTTGGGGTAACAAACGCTTTAATGTATATGGACAACTTAAAGGTGAAGTTCACCTTTTGAAGCATGTTCCATGTTACACTCATATTTAGGGGGCAACATGCACCAGCCCTAGTTCCACACTCCCCCGATTCCCGCCCTCCCTGTGACAGCGGGCATGTTGTCCCTCTTCCTGCACCCGCTGCCACATTTGAAAAATGTCACAGCTGTACGGGGCACAGAAATGTCATTCATTCAAACAAAACTGAAAAGTCCCATCTGCCATCGCAGAAGAAGGCTTGTAGTACTCAATAAACTGTGAGGGTGCTGATGAGCACTCTCATAGTTCATTCACATGTCCTGCAGATTTTAAACAGACAGCCTGTATGGAGCTTCAGGCAGAAAGCTATAGGAGAATGATACTGCACCCATAATTCTCAGATCGCAGGTGCAATGCTTTGCAGGCTCCTGTGCAAGAAATAAATGCTATGTGCATTTATTATTTCGTGCAGAAAGGTAAACTTAGTCTTTGAAGTAGGAGTAAACTCCCATACATGACTTTTACCTATATACCTAATAGGCTTACCTATAGGTACTGTAAATCGTTCCTAAACGTGCACTGTACATGCAGCCGGTGACATCAGCGGGCGCATGTGCTCTGAAGAAACGGCCACCGAGTCATTCCTTCAGAGTCCTATGCCGTAAATGGTGGTTCCTGCACGTGATGTCATTGCGGCTCCGGCCACTCACACAGCCGGAGTCTGCGAACACGAAAGGAAGACGGGTGAAGATGGAAGCCCTGTCAGCGGTGACAGCTCGCTGCTGGAAGGACTTCGTTCTAAGGCAAGTTTCACAATGAGCTAGTATGTGGTGCATTCTAGCACATTATAACTTTGCTTTGGTTTACTATCGGTTCAAGTCTACACTGCAAATCCTGATAACGGTAAAATACAAAAAAAATGGGCTGACATCACAGAAGATAGAATAATCATCCTCTCAAATAAAAAGAAGCAATACTGACTAAATGAATATATATACAATGAGGGAAAAAAGTATTTGATCCCCTGCTGATTTTGTATGTTTGCCCACTGAAAAAGAAATGATCAGTCTATAATTTTAATGGTAGGTTTATTTTAACAGTGAGAGATAGAACAACAACAAAAATATCCAGAAAAACATTTCATTTCAAAAAAGTTATAAATTGGTTTTCATTTTAATGAGTGAAATAATTATTTGATCCCCTATCAATCAGCAAGATTTCTGGCTCCCAGGTATCTCCTATACAGGTAATGAGCTGAGATTAGGAGCACTCTCTTCAAAAGGAAAGTGCTCCTAATCTCAGATTGTTAACTGTATAAAAGCCACCTGTCCACAGAAGCAATCAATCAGATTCCAATCTCTCCACCATGGCCAAGACCAAAGAGCTGTCCAAAGGTTGTCAGGGACGCGATTGTAGACCTACACAAGGCTGGAATGGGCTACAAGACAATCGCCAAGCAGCTTGGTGAGAGGGTGGCAACAGCTGGTGTGATTATTCGCAAATGGAAACCCAAAATAACTGTCAATCTCCCTCGGTCTGGGGCTCCATGCAAGGTCTCACCTTGTGGAGTTCCAATGATCATGAGGAATCAGCCCAGAATTACACGGGAGAATCTTGTCAATGATCTCAAGGCAGCTGGGATCATAGTCTCTAAGAAAACAACTGGTAACACACTACGCTGTGAAGGACTGAAATCCTACAGCGCCCGCAAGGTCCCCCTGTTCAAGAAAGCACATGTGCAGGTCTGTCCGAAGTTTGCTAATAAACATCTGAATGATTCAGAGGAGAACTGGGAGAAAGTGTTATTTTCAGGTACGACAAAATTCAAGCTCTTTGGCATCAACTTGTGTTTGGAGGAGGAGGAATGCTGCCTATGACCCCAAGAAAACCATCCCCACCGTCAAGCATGGAGGTGGAAACATTATGCTTTGGGGGTGTTTTTCTGCTAAGAGGACAGGACAACTTCACTGCATCAAAGGGACGATGGACATGGCCATGTACCGTCAAATCTTGGGTGAAAACCTCCTTCCCTCAGCCAGGGCATTGAAAAAGGGTCATAGATTGGTATTCTAGTATGACAATGACCCAAAACACACTGCCAAGGCAACAAAGGAGTGGCTCAAGAAGAAGCACATCAAGGTCCTGGAGTCTCCAGACCTTAATGCCATAGAAAATACGTGGAGGGAGCTTAAGGTTCGAGTTACCAAACATCAGCCTCAAAACCTTAATGAGGATCTGCAAAGAAGAGTGGGACAAAATCCCTCCTGAGATGTGTGCAGTCCTGGTGGCCAACTACAAGAAACTTCTGACCTCTGTGATTGCCAACAAGGATGACGTGGGACCCAAGCTGCTGTACTTGATCAGTAGATCACGGTAAGGCAAAGCTACATACTCTACGCCAGGTGAGTACCTGAAATGATGACAATGTTGCAAGACAGATAATTAGGAAAAAAAGGGGCGAATGAAGTTCCTCTTTGAGAATATCAAGCTGACCCTTTAGTGACATAATAATATTTCCTACTTTATAAAGGCAGTGCTGTACTTGTAAATCCTCTTTTACAGTTATTAAGCACAGTAGAAAATGTGTTCTAATCAATATTTTAACAAGAGGGACCCATCGCTCTTCTCTTTGATCTGTATAGACATAATGCTAATGGCTTCGGAGACGGCAGCAATTTGCATTTTCCATTCATCTCCAGACTTGCGGTAAAGTTGTCAGAATCGCCGTTCTCCGACTTTCCACCTCCTGCCGCAGTGCGATCCCCCATCTCCTACAGAGACTCCTCCACTCAGACGCTCTCTGTACTTCTCAGTGACAGTCATTGCTTTGAATTTACCGAGGTGACGCGAGTTCAGTACTCACACCCTAGCAACACAGATCTTCAGCGGTAATAAGAGGTCTCATTTCTAGGCTCAGCAATACACCAATTGTAATTATCCCCCAGAGCTTCACAAGGGCCCGGTTCAATCTGAATCTCCGGGAAAAAAATGTTCCTTTATTTTATTTTTTCCTAGCCTTTCCGAGGAGGAATTAGCTGGAATTGCTGAAAAAAAAGAATTCCTTAAGAAGAACTTATCTTCTGAAATGAATAAATGCGCTAACAGCAGCTTGAATACACATTTTATTTGTTTATGTGGACAGCTGGTGTATTTCATGCAGATACTCACTTTTTTCCAGTTTATGCTTAAAGTGTAATTAACCACTTACCTACTGTGCACTTTTACCTTTTACCCCCAGGCCAATTTTCAGCTTTCAGTGTTGTTCCACTTTGAATGACAATTGCGCACTCATGCAAAACTGTACTTATATGAGATTTTTATCATTTTTTTGGGTGATATTTAATCACCGCTGGATTTTTTATTTTTTGTTAAACAAAAAAAGACCAAAAATTTTGAAAAAAAAAATGTTTTTCAAAGTTTGTTATAAAATTTTGCAAACCGGTAATTTTTCTCCTTCACTTTTGTGCGCTGATGAGGGGGCACTGATTGGCAGCCCTGATGGGCACGGTTGTGGCTGCACCGATAATCAATGCTCTGATTATTAGAAAAGGAATTAAAAATAATTTACTTAAGTGCTGATAAAGATAGATTGAGAACCTAGTTAATACCGTATATACTCGAGTATAGGCCGAACCGAATATAAGCCAAGACACCGAATTTTACCACAAAAAACTGGGAAAACTTATTGACTCAATTATAAGCCTAGGGTGAGAAATGCAGAAGCTACTGTAAGAGGAAAAGAGGGTCAACAATGCCCATCTGCATGCCTCACTGTGTCCATCTGCATGCCTCACTGTGTCCATCTGCATGCCTCACTGTGTCCATCTGCATGCCTCACTGTGTCCATCTGCAGCCTCATGTACCTAAACTCCGGCGCTGTGACATGCAGTCAGTCTAGTCGGCGGCCGTCCAGTCTAACAAAGCCCCGCCTCCTCCTCATCCGTGACGGAATGCTGATTCAGTTTCCCAGCAGTCAGTCAGTGTTCTGCCTATCACGGACAAGGAGAAAGCGGGGCTTTGTTACACTGGATGACCGCCGACTAGACTGCATGTCACAGCACCGGGAGATCAGGCGCATGAGGCTGCAGATGGGCACAGTGACTCAAGTATAAGCCAAGGGGGCCTTTTCAGCACAAAAAAATGTGCTGAAAAACTTGGCTTATACTCGAGTATATACGGTAAGTGTAAATAAATGGTTCAGCTGCAGCTATTTAAATGTGCTCTGATACCACATACATGAATAATAAATATAAATAATAATAGTGTGCTCAAACCCAACTTAAAGCGGAGTTTCGCGAAAATTTTTTTTAAAAATGTCAGCAGCTGCAAATACTGCAGCTGCTGACTTTTAAAATAAGGACACTTACCTGTCCCAGGGTCCAGCGATGTCGGCACCCGAGACCGAACCGTCCCTCTGTCCTCGGGTGCTGCCGCCGCCATTCTCACTGAGGGAATCAGGAAGTGAAGCGTTGCGGCTTCACTGCCCGGTTCCCTACTGCGCATGCGCGAGTCGCGCTGCGCGTCTACACTGGTCCCCTTTGTGTTGTGGGAACTGTGTATTTCCCACAACACAACGGGGGTGGGCGGGGGTTTTGCGGCTAGCTATTCCCGGAAGTGGGTGCAGATACCTGTATTATACAGGTATCTGCACCCCCCTCCCCCCTGAAAGACGAGGGTGAGAAATGTAGAGGGTCAACAATGCCCATCTGCACCTGCATGCCTCCCTGTGTCCTGTGCAGCCTACCTGTATCCTGTGCATGTGTCCTGTGTCCTGTACATGTGTCCTGTGCATGTGTCCTGTGTCCCTGTGTCCTGTACATGTCCTGTGAGCATGTGTCCTGTGTGCATGTGCAGCCTACCTGTGGCGATCTCCATCCTCCCTGTGGCGATCTCCATCCTCAGATGGCGGCCATTCCACTGTTCAAAAGCCACGCCTCCTCCTCGTCTGTGATAGGCAGGCAGCGGTCAGCCTATCACGGACATTCTCATACCACGGACGAGGGTGAGAGAATGTCCGTGATAGTCTGTACACTGACAGCTGTTCAGCCTATCACAGACAAGCAGGAGGTGTGGTTTTTGAAAGCTGGAATAGCCTCCGAACAGTATCATTAATTACACGCCGGCCGCCGTCTGCCTGCATGACACGCTGATCATGCAGACAGACGGCGGTGACTCGAGTATAAGTCGAAGGGGGCACTTTCAGCCCAAAAAAAAGGGCTGAAAAATTCGACTTATACTCGAGTATATATGGTAATTGCGCAAGATTGCTGTATATTCAATTATTGCTACTTAATATAGAATGTTCACTCACATTTTAACTTGATGAAAAACGCATATTGAACGATCAGTAGTGCAAGCAGTTCTCCTCCTCACTGCACGTCTGGTATAATGAAACACAGGAAGTGACGCCACTGGCTCCTCCCGACGCGTTGCATCACAGGTCCCGTGCCTTTCTCAAGGGAAATGAAGGGTTCATTTCATCTGACTAATTGAATATACAGCAATCTTGCGCAATGATGTCCTTTTATCTTTGTTAAGAGTGAATTTAATTCAGAAGAACCGATCATTTTTGGAGAAACACAGATAATTCTATAAATCATCACGTAAACACGGGAAACATATAAGCTGATCCTAGTGAGGATCCTTGTTTTGAAAAGTGATATCTGACCCAGGGTGTTTTTCCATTTTTGGAAGGTGAGCAGGAATTTCATACTGAGGTGGTGGTGACTTTTCCGTTGGAATTTTTCTTCACTTATTTATTTATTTTTTCTTCACTTAATTGTCACTGATTGTGTACACATTTTTATTACCTCCACCCATAAAACAGGCGGTCATGAGGCAACATAATGCCTCTTTACCGGCTGTCAAATACCTCTGAAAAGCGATCTGAGCATGGATCACTTTTCAGTGGAACAGCATTTTTTTGCTGGTACTATGAACAAGCAAGAAAAAAAATATGAATTATATGTGATGATCAGAACACAATAGTCTAAGTTGGTGCATACCTTTTTGAAAGGCCCCAGAGGCTGCAACACTTAAGCAAGAGGCACCACTAACCAAACACTGCCATGAAGACCAAGGAACTCTCCAAACAAGTAAGGGACAATGTTGTTGAAAATTATAAGTCAGGGTTAGGTTATAAAAAAATATCCAAATCTTTGATGATCCCTAGGAGCACCATCAAATCTATCATAACCAAATGGAAAGAACATGGCACAACAGCAAACCTGCCAAGAGACGGCCACACACCAAAACTCACGGACCGGGCAAGGAGGGCATTAATCTGAGAGGCAGCACAGAGACCTAAGGTAACCCTGGAGGAGCTGCAGAGTTCCACAGCAGAGACTGGAGTATCTGTACATAGGACGACAATAAGCTGTACGCTCCATAGAGTTGGGCTTTATGGCAGAGTGGCCAGAAGAAAGCCATTATTTTCAGCAAAAAACAAAATGGCACGTTTTTTGCGAAAAGGCATGTGGGAGACTCCCAAAATGTATGGAGGAAGGTGCTCTGGTCTGATAAGACTAAAACTGAACTTTTTGGCCATCAAAGAAAATGCCATGTCTGGCTCAAACCCAACACATCACATCACCCAAGAACACCATTCCCCAAGTGAAACATGGTGGTGGCAGCATCATGCTGTGGGGATGTTTTTCAGCAGTCAGGACAGGGAAACTGGTCAGAGTTGAGGGAAAGATGGATGGTGCTAAATACAGGGATATTCTTGAGCAAAACCTGTACCACGCTGTGTGTGATTTGAGGCTAGGATGGAGGTTCACCTTCCAGCATGACAATGACCCCAAGCACACTGCTAAAGCAACACTTGAGTGGTTTAAGGGGAAACACGTGAATGTCTTGGAATGGCCTAGTCAAAGCCCAGACCTCAATCCAACAGAAAATCTGTGGTCAGACTTAAAAATTGCTGTTCACAAGCGCAAACCATCCAACTTGAAGGAGCTGGAGGAGTTTTGCAAGGAGGAATGGGCAAAAATCCCAGTGGTAAGATGTGACAAGCTCATAGAGACTTATCCAAAGTGACTTGGAGCTGTGATAGCCGCAAAAGGTGGCTCTACAAAGTATTCACTTGAGGGGGGGTGAATAATTATGCACATTGACTTTTTCTGTTATTTTGTCCTATTTGTTGTTTGGTTCACAATTAAAAAAAAAAAAAAAAACATCTTCAAAGTTGTGGGCATGTTCCGTAAATTAAATGATGCATATCCTCAAATGATCCATGTTAATTCCAGGTTGTGAGGCAACAAAACACAAAAAATGCCAAGGGTGGTGAATACTTTTGCAAGGCACTGTATATAAATGCACACACATATAAACACATGCACACACACCTACATACATACATACATACATGTACATGCACACACACACACACACACATACACACACATATATAAACACACATACATACAGATAGCCTTTTAAAAAATGGCTTTACCTTACCGCTTCCTGCCGGGTACTGCACTGTAGGGGGAGACAAAGAGCACAGCACACACTGTGATTTCACTTTAGGTCAAATCAGTGTGACGAGCTCCCTGCAGTCCCGATTACAGTTCGGCTGACGATTGGGGAGCTCGGTCTCAGCCGCCCTAGTCGCTCCTCCCATGGAGTTATACAGGGGCTGGTCGCCATGGCGACCTCAGCGACCCCTATACTTCTGCCACTGCTCTACCCCAATCGGTTATCACCTGTGTCCGAAGGACACATCGATCGCAGAGCGTGAGGGCTGTATGCTGCAGTGGGCTCGGTTCTGGGAAGACGTCAACAGATGCCCTCCCAAAACTAGACGATCATGCTGTAGCTGTCATTCAGCTATAGTGCGGTCCAGAAGTGGTTAACCCCCACAATATTAAAAACTATCAACAAATGCTGTATTACATGCTGTTTATACTCAGTCAACTATGGGATTTGTTTTCTGTATTCTGCAAAAAACTTGGTTGATCCTGTCGTTCTCTGTCTCCTCCTCCTGTCCATGTCCCCACTGTTGGGGATTTGGAAGAGCAGTGTTGGCAGCTCTGCACATGCTCAGTTTCAATGAGTTTCTATGCTGAGCATTTCCTCCATATCACATCTGAGTAGCCCATGTGACTATAGAGTCACACATGTAGGCGTATACACAGTGGTAGATGACAGCCCACTCCCTCCCTCCTCCTCCATACCCACTAACCATCTAAACACAATGGGGGTGGGAAATTACATCTTGATTGATGGTGGCTTCACCTCCCTCTTATTCTAAAACACAGGCTGAAGGGGCATAACACAGCCTGTGACTGGCAGAAATCCACTCACACCATGTTATTGAGACAAATTATTAAAGATTTGATTTCAAATATATATTTGTATGACAATTTATTTGTATGAATTATTTTTCCTCTGTATTCCAAAGGCTGTTTTTTTTTTTTTAATTTTGAACATGTGACCAGCAGCAGAGGACTAGAAGCTCCTCCTGCCACAGTTTCCCTGCATACAGGCTGGGAAAGAGCTGGGTCATGTGACAGCTGTATATCGAATAGGAAAAAAAATACTTTTTTTTGTTTTTATTAAAACAATTACAGTTCCATCACCTATATACAGAAATAATGGGGGCAATGTAAATTAAACAGCATGTGTTTAGTATCACTTTAAAGTGCAAGAAAAGCCTAAAGCTAGCCAGAGATGGCTACAAAAACACAAAACAGATTCCCCCATCCATACAAGCAAGGTTGATAGAGAAATCCTCCCCACCAGGCTATTGTATTCTGACCGATGGACTCCTCTGCTGGCAGAATACACTGAACAGTAGTTGCAGCCTGCAGATCAAGAAAAGCTTTCCAACATTCCCGTTTAATAGAAGTCAATCAGTAGATCGACTTCTGTGGAGCAGGAGCAGCCACACGTGGATCTAATTTCAGACGATTCCTGCTGAACTGGCCAAATTTCGATCCATTGATGGCCAGCTTTATTTAACTTTTTCTAAAGATGTTCAATCCCCGTTCTCCTACCTATCCTGTATAAAAAAGGATCTGGATATTTTCCTATATTTAATCTGCTCCAGTTCGGTTGTATAAACCTGCAGCTCCAGCTCAGACAGCGCTTAACAACAGCTGAACATATTAAAGTGGGAGTAAACTCACATGCATGGTTTCTACCTATAGGTAAGCCTATAATAAGGCTTACCTATAGATACAGTACATATCTTCTAAATGTACACTGTTTAGGAGATATATACTGTACATGCAGCCAGTTTGCTACCGCTTTAATATGATTAAAACGTTACTCCTGCAAAAATGTTTTATTTTATTCTGACTAGAGTGGGGATGGGTTAAAGCAACCTTTCTCCTTCTTTTCACCCCAGGAGAAGCCCTGAAAAAATCTTCAGGTCCTGGGAAACCCTTGCTAAAACCAATTCACTGGGAAGAATGCTCCTATTACAGACTACTACAGCGACAGACAGCTAAAAAGTTCATTGGTGTCTTGTTGCTGGCTTTGCCAAGTGGTGTTGGCCTCCTCAGAACTATGCATGCACCATGAGGTGGGAGGTCAATCAGCCATAGCTCAAAGAAGACCTACCAACCTCTGGAGGAACCCTGGTTGAGAATGTCTGGGTTACAGTCAACTAAAAACAACTATATCTATAGTTCAGGCATTGCAACAGGTAACCTATATATGTTTGAATTAGCAGCACAAGCATTAGTAAAGAAGATGGTACATGCCTGAATAGTTCAGTCAATTTAAATTTCCTGACTGATGGCTGATTCAGGCCTATGTACATCTTCAAGCAAAGGACGGCTGTATACAAAGAGTTGTAATAAAAAAAGCCCTCTTGGCATTCCTCTATATGTACACAATCCCATAGATGAGCATTGAAAAGGAACATCCAAAGACTATCTATAAATACTCTCTTATACAACTTAAAGGCATATTGTCTGCCTTGTCTTCCAATGTTTGGGATGTTCCTTTTATTCAAGGAAGAGCTGAACTCCAGAAAGGATTTTTTAGGCCTGTAAGCTACTGTCTATGGCCTAGCCAGGCAAGAATGTGTTGTGTTTTTTTTTTAGATGTTTTTGTGAAGGAGGAGCACCTTTGCTAATAGTCTTTGTGCAATAATACATATTTTATTATATTATATTACACATTTATTTATTGTATTATATTTTTTTGACTAAAATATAGAATATAAAGCAGACTATTATTCAGCTAACGTTGGCTACGTTGGGCGCAAGTTTTGCCCAAACTGTTACACCTTAGGAAATTTGTTTCTGGTCCCATTGTCTTGATCATTCATGCAGGAGGTACAGTAATGGCGTTAGTATGTGTTGATCTGATTTCCTCAATCAAGCATGACATTGCTCGATGCTGTGCCACTTTCACAAACCTAACCATTGTCTGGTCTGAAATAATCCCCCGCAAAGTGAATGCACAGGTATCTAAATTAGTTTTGCAGGATTGGCGGCTTTATGGTGCGCCACAAGGATCTGGAAAGCAATAATAGCAATTTACTAAGATCTGATGGGGTCCACTTAAATGATAATGTCCTCAACATTTTCAATTTAGGCCAGCGATTGATGTTCCTGTATTGGCTATGCCCTCAAGTTTAATTCTGGGGTCAGTTTAATGCCTGTCTCACACTGATGGTGGAAACAGGCCTCTTAGACTATCCGTTTTTATGTTATGGATGCTCACGGTATAACTGTCACTGGCATAGTTATATGGTATTTTTTAAGATTGTTATATTTGGTAAGTTCAATAAAGCTGTGGCCTTGCCCTTCCAATCTAAAGTAGTCTCTGTGTCTTTTTGGGGAGCAAGGTTTTGGTTTCAATAATGGTTTGAGACATGCCTATGCTTTTCAGCAGTCACGTTGATTTATTGGTGCTGTGGTTTGTGTCTTGTCATGCTCAACAATGGTCATTAAAACCCTACAAACAGCAGGTGGGGTTTAATATTTATAAATGATTGATTGATTTTATTTTTTGTTTTCCACTTGACGCTTTATTTTGCTTGCCTATACACTAGTTATAGGTCCCGTTCCCACTTATGTGATGCGGGAGCATGTGCAATAACGCACGTGTCCCTGTAGTGAATGAAAATGTGCTATGTTCCGGTAAGTGTGGTGCAGTGTCATTCATTCTTAGGCCGACTATACACATTATACAATTGTCTTGTGCAATTTTCCTTTAGATTTACCAAAACTATATAATATGAGGTCAAACTTAAACACTTTCAATTTGTAAGCAATCAGGCAAGCCCTTGTACTACATAGCTGAAAGTAAATCTAAAAGAAAATGAAGAAGAAAACTGTATAATGTGTAGCCAGCTTTAGCGGCAAATTAAGCAACCAATGTGTTGCACAATGGGGTTGATTTACTAAAACAGGAGATTGTAAAATCTGGTGCAGCTGTGCATGGTAACCAATCAGCTTCTAACTTCAGTTTATTCAATTAAGCTTTAAACAAAAAAAAAAAACCTGGAAGCCGATTGTGGTTTCTATGCAGAGCCGCATCAGATTTTGCACTCTCCAGTTTTAGTAAGTCAACCCCATAGTAACTTATTGCCATTTGCTGCAATGCTATTCAATTTAACAAAAAGGTGCCTATGCATCTTCTGCACTATTGTTGCCCTTAGGGCAGCCTATTGAAATTAATAGGCTGCCTTAAATGTGATGCACTAATAGAAGCTCAATCCATTTTTGACCTAATTTACCTACTTGCACTGTTTCCTACTTTATGTTTTTTTTAAACAAATTTTTGCAATGTCGCAAGACTATCATATACAGTATATTGTTGATCACACTTACTGACGTAACTGGAATACCTCTGGGAACAATCTGTATATGTACATGCTTGATAGACAGACATAGATAGTAAATCTGGTTTATATTTTGTGACTTTAATTGCATTACAATAACTGACCAGCGAAGTTGGATGTTTAAAACAGATTACTTTACCCATGTATGAAATTATTACTGTTATTATAAGTGTTTCTATGTCATGCTTCATTGCAAAATAAACAAAATATGCCAAAAAAAGTGACGCCCCTAAATGCGCAAAAACACAAATGCAGTAAAAATGCAGTATTTCAAGCTGGTTTTATGTAGTTTAAAGTGGGTGGCCATATTGACACCACCCAGCTTGACAAACTTCAACTGAGAAATCGAAGGAGCCAGGCAGAAAAAAGTTGGTCAAACAGTGACTGCAGCCAATCAGGGATTCCAAGGTTCCGGCTGCCCTAATACAGCAGCTGAAGGGTCACGCTGTTTAGCATGCGGAAAACTTCACTATTAGATTGTAAGCTCTTCTGAGCAGGGCCCTCTTAATCCTCTTGTATTTTATTGTATTATAACTGTATTGTCTCCCTTTTATATTGTGAAGCGCTGCGTAAACTGTTGGCGCTATGTAAATCCTGAATAATAATAATAATACTACACCCAAAAGTATTGTAATTTCTAGAACAGCTTCTTCCTTTTATTCTGATTGCCCTCCTTTCACACACAAATCCAAGACTTCTCCCAGACTGCTCTCCTACTGTGGAACACCTTCCCTCGTAACAGTAAACATTTCCATAAAAAGTCTCTCAAAACGTACTTCTTCACACTAACATATGATCTGATATTATAAGTACTCCACTCATAATATAATACAGCTTCCAATAGGAGTCACACATATTTTTGTACTCACTCTAAAGTCCTTTTCTCCAATAATTCATTGGAGGACACAGAAGTCAATTCTTCAACATGTGGGTAAAGCTGACACCTCCAGGAGGTTTGTTACTTAAAGGAGAAGTACAGCCAAAGCTCCTTTGGCTGTACTTCTCCTATAGATCACAGTAGTGCAGTTCATTCTGCACTCCTGTAACCTGTGTTCAGCAGACAGCGGGCTGAAGCCTGCTGTCAGCTGACATCACAGAGCCAGTTCAGGCTCGGGAAGGATTGCAACCATATGGTCAGGATCCGCCTACATGCCTGGACCTGCACCCAGCTCAGCAAGCCGCTGAGAGCCTGAGCCGGCCGCTCCTGCCCCCTCCACAGTCCAGCACTCCAGTGAGCGCGGGGGAAGGGGGGGAGGTGGCGGAAGAACAGAGCAGAGAGCCAGTGACTGACGGTCACCAGCTCTCTGCTCACGGAGCCCTGAGAACCGAGTGATCGGCAGTGTTAGATCGCTCGGTTCTCAGTGTTAGAGCCGGAGAGGGACAGATGCAGCATCAAATAAATGCCACATCCACTTAGGTAAGTATGATTTAAAAAAAAAAGCAAATCCCATACATTTCTTTTAATGCAAAACTAAAAGGGGCACAACTAGTAATTAAACCTCTACACATAGGCTCAGGAGTAGCAAGTAGTGAACAACAGACAAAACAATCATAAAATCATCATACCAGTGATAAAAGGCCAACAACACAAAGAACAGTTTTTAGGGTGGACGGAGCTTTGTCCTCCAATGAACTATTGAAATAAAAGGATTTTATAGGGAGTATAAAAAAATCCTACGTTCTCCCACTGTTTATTGGAGGAAACAGATATAGATTATTTAACATTGGGGACGTCCAAAAGCAGCCCACAAAAAATTGAGGGTCGGGACAAGGACACCAAAAACGGGTGCAAATGTGTTCTAGCAACCTGTAAAGTCTAGATCTTGCAGAGCTAGAAATATAGGTCTTCTCAATATATGCAAATTGTGTAATATATTGCAGCTTACTTGTCCTTCGAAATAGTGGCGATATTGGTCTCTTTTTTCAAACTAAATACGTTTTCAGAAAATAGCTGTTCATCTTGCTAGATATGTCACTTCCTCTGAGCTTATAAGAAAGCACAAAGAACCATATCTTTAGTCCCATCAATCTATCATCTAATGAAGATGAACAAAGGCTGACAGGCTGACAGGTCAGCCTGTGTGACAACCATGGCTCTCTCCATAGATACAGTGGAGGAGTGAGTGTAGCCACCCGGGCCAGGAAGGGTTAGGCTCAATGCACACTGGCTTATAAATCATTGTTTCTACAGGAATTTTGTGTTCTGCCTGTAGAAGCAGCTCAGTGCTATCCTATGTGTCCATGCATATTAGGACGATTACAGATAATTTTTGAGCTCATTGTTTAGAGGCAATTCCTTCTGGTTTGCGTTTCTGATTGGAGCTTACTGACAGAAAAAATACAAAACTCTCCTAAACTCATCTAAACTTTGTACAAAAAACACTCTATATGAGCTTTTTTTCAGTCAAGGGACCTGGCATTTTTTTAAGCACAGTGTGCATGGAGCCTTATATTCACAAGATTACCAGGTGAAAATAAAGCATACAAAAAAACTAATGCAACCACGCTGTACTAATAAATTGTACATGGCTACCATTACCTTTTTTATTTGCCAGATATTGCGGCCACTTTTATTGTCAATTGCATTCTTGCAATAAAAATAATAATGAATAATTATTAAAAATACTTTAATAATGAAAAAAAAAACACTTATGCAACAACCACATCAAAGTATGTGCTGTAATATATAAAACTTTTGGGTTTAGATACATTTAAACTAATTTAAGCTCATGAGCATGTACAGGGGTAAAGCCATTAGCTGGGACTGGGCCCTTTTTGCGAGCGAGATTTGCATGGTCATGCAAACTCAGCTTGAGCCCTAGTTCATTTCATTTTGGCTTGTGATTTCATTTAACTGAAGTTTATGCAAGTCGCAATGAAATACCAAAAAGGAGTGCAGTAACCCTTTTCAAAGTTGGTGCGACTTAAGTCGCAATGATTTGAACAGTTCCATTGCCAACAATGGGGTGCAACTTGTCAGCTGATTTTGAACTGTCAAATCGCATGACAAATTGCACCTGTGTGAACCAGGGCTGAAGCAGATCAAATGCAGGACAGAATGAGGTCAACTGCAGGTTAAATGCACCTGTCAATGAATTCTGGATGGTCTAAGAAGGGTCTCAAACTTATGTCAAATGGATGCCATCCACACAAGCCCAAGCCACCAACAAAAGCCCTTTATCCCTAGATTTATAAATTTCCTGGTAATTGCATTATTGCACTAGACTGTACCAGTCACATTGTCCCATATGTGCTGCTTTTTTGTAAATTGCTGTGCAAAACTACTGCTCTTTTGAAAATTAGGAGAATAGTAATAACAGGCATGCAGGTTTGTATGTTTGGACATTGCAAGTTTCACTGTCACACCCTACAACACCAATCACCAATACTATGCAAGGCAAACAGCACTGACACTATCTTCCAATGAATTACATTGAGAGTCTGGGATTATGGCAATCCTGCTGCTGGAGAATCCAATATGTATAAAAAGCCAGGGGCTGACTCGGCCAACCTGGTTTCACCTACAGCCAAATACCTTTTTTGTCTGAACATACCCATTAAACTGACCTAGAACCTCAGTGATGTCATCCACCGCTAAGGCGCTGATATCATATCATTGACAGGTGGACCCCATTGTAGTGTATGGTTACTAAAGTTGAGGAACATTTTTTTTCCCATACTCACAGCTGGTCCTGGAGTTCTACAATTATGTATTCTAGCTGTTCTTTCTCCAGCTTGTGGTTCATGTCGAGGTCCTTAATCCTCTGTAGTAATAACTTGTTTTGGGATACTGAGTCAGATAGTTGAACTTCCCGAAGGCGAACCAATTCTTCAAGATAACCCTGAAAAGGGAACAGTACACATTAATCACCTCAATGTTCAGGATTGCATCTTTAACGAGGTGTATCCATTCTCAGGTGACTGCACAAACCTTTCATCATTGAATGTACAAATCTTCACTTTTGAGGATAAGTTAAAGGTTGACCCAGCCTCTTTGCCAACCAAAACTGCCTATTGGTTTTTCAATGTGATAGGTTGCCTCAACATCCTATAGGGAGCTGAAGACCTGAGATTTGCTATACATGTATATGTATATACGTAAAACCTTGGATTGCGAGTAACTTGGTCTGAGAGTGATTTACAAGACAAGCAACATGTTTTTATAAATGTTACCTTGATAAACGAGTGAGGTCTTGCAATACGAGTAGCGCCACATTACAACTGAGTGTAAAAGAGAAGAGATTTGCGCCTCTAAGTGTAGCAATATAGTTACATTTAATGAAGGTACAACATTTAGGCTCAGTTCACACTTGGGATGCGACTTGTGAGACTCCAAGTCGCGTCACACGTGGAATCCCATTTTAGTCAATGAGAGCAGTCTTAGTTGGTACTACTGAAGTCGCTCCGACTTTAGAAAAGGTTCCTATACTACTTCAAGGTGACTTCTATCTGACTTGTACCTGTATAGACTTTAATGGAAGTTGCCTTGAAGTCACATTGCTATAATCTCTTTATATGGACTATAGACTGAAGGACTTATGAATAAATGGTTGTGGAACAAATCATCCGAGTTTCCATTATTTCTTACGGGGAAATTCAGTTTGATATGCTCGTAATCCAGGGTTTTACTGTATTTGAGATTTGATTTTTGAGATTTGCTGTATTTGAAGCCATTTTGGTGTAGGGATAGGAATATATTTCACTTAAGGGTACTTGAATTTCATTAAGATGTCACTTTACATGGCCTTCTGGAATGGCAACTTTACTTTCAAACTCCTGTGGTATGAAAGTTGTACAAAATTTACTGATAAATGTTACAATAATGACTAAAAAATACTATCATTTTTAAAAATACCAAACACACGCAGCTCTCTCATTCTTGTGCATGATTTGCTAATTTATGTTCAATTTTTTTTAAAAATCACTAAATAATTTTTGCATGGATCTGGTGAATTTACCATGGGTGTTATACCATATATTTTTTGTGGTAGTACATAATTAACCACTTGACCTCCGGAAGATTCACCCCCGTTTATGACCGGGCCATTTTTTGCAATACGGCAGTGCGTTACTTTAACTGACAGTTGTGTGGTCATGTGACGCTGTACCCAAATAAAATGTACCGTATATACTCGAGTATAAGCCGAACCGAGTATAAGCCGAGACACCTAATTTTACCACAAAAAACTGGGAAAACGTATTGACTCGAGTATAAGCCTAGGGTGGGAAATGCAGAAGCTACTGGTACGGTAAATTTCAAAATAAAAATAGATACCAACAAAATGACATTCATTAAAAAAAAGTAAGTATACTTATACGCAACCATATAAAAGGAATAAACTAATCAGTAGCTGTAAACATAAAATGGTGTTCACACACTGATAACTTATTGAGAGAGATAAAAATGTGGCGCTTACTACCAAATAATAAAAAAATCAATAATCAATAAAGTCGATAATATTGCACGTACTGTGCAAAATAAAACAATGTGCAAATCGAGGGTGCTCGATCACTTTCCTCCTGTCCAGCAAACAGCACAGCTCTCCCTGGGGATGACTGAAGATCTCAGAGCACAGATAGTTGGTGCTACACTGTCTATGCACTTTTTGGACTGCTAGATTTGCACATGTTCATGTTATATGCTGAATTGTACATTTTTACGCTGATTTGCACATTGTTTTATTTTGCACAGTACTTACTGACAACATTGTTGTCATACCTGAGAGCCGCTCTGATGATCTGGCCATTCCGCTCCTGCACCAAGGGACTCCACAGTCACAGGAACTGCCAGGTGTGAGCCGCGGCTACGACAAAATGGCGGCGACTCGTAAGCAATGCAGGCCGCTATTAGACGTCTAAAGGCAGATCGTCACGCTATACAGAATAAGAGGCGGTCGCAGTAACAGCACATCGGAGCGGTCCCGGAGACACCAAAGAACAGTAGAAGCTGCTGCCTGTTCACTTCCTGGATTTACACAGACACACCTCCAGCTCTGCAGCTCTGATTGGCCCTCTTATGACTCCCCCCCTCCCTTCCTGGCAAACTCTCACGAGAGTGAGAGAGAGCTGTGCATGATGTCATAAGCCTAGGCTAATGACCAGACAAGAAACAGGAAGTGGGCTGTATATTTACTAGCAGAAAAAAATATTACTATCCAAAGTTAAAACAAAAAGGGCAGAAGATTTAATAGATGGAAAGATGAAAAAAAAACTGATGGTCCGCTTTAAGCTGCACATCTGGTGGTCCTTTTATATATCTATCTGACTTGCGACACGGTGGGAAGCTCACAGTGTGAAGTAAAAACAAAATTAGCAATGCTGTGTAATGCTGAAGTTTCACTTTAAATAGTTTTAATTTAATATAATTAAATGTTCATTTTATTTGAAATGATGACTCCAATCCAAAGTGGCATTCATTTTTGTGAACTGAGCATTTGGTTGTAGAGAAAACTGTCCAGAGACACAATAAGATTGGCATGTAAAATAAGTCGTGGTGCTCTGTGAATTGAACTTAATGTGCCTTTGCTGAAACACTCTCCATAACCAGCTATAAAGTGTCACCATTATCTGAGGGTTTCAAAGAATTAAAATGAAAATAAACAGAGGGAGCTCATCTGGAGCGAAGGGAAAAAGATTGCATGCAGCTCAATTAACAGGATAACACTCTCTAAGTATTTTCTAGAAACATCACAGAAATCCAATTAGATTTAGTGCACAAGCCAAAAATCATACTTCCAATTGACATCAATGTCCACTGTAGACAACACTATATATAGATCTATATAGATATATAAATCTATATAGATATATATATATCTCTACACACTCACACTATCAGCCAATCACATGACAGAAACTCAATGCATTTAGACATCTAGGCGTGGTGAAGACGACTTACTAAAGTTCAAAGCATCAGAACGGGGAAGTAAAGGGATTTAGGTGACTTGGCATGACGTGGCATGGTTGTTGGTGCTAGACGGGCTAGTCTGAGTATTTCAAAAACTGCTGATCTACTGGGATTTTCACGCACAACCATTTCTAGGGTTTACAGAGAATGGTCCGGAAAAGAGAAAATATCCAGTGAGTGGCAGTTGTGTGGAGGAAAATGGCTTGTCGATGTCAGAAGCCGGAGGAGAATGGGCAGATTGGTTCCAGATGATAGAAAGGCAACAGTAACTCAAATAATCACTCGTTAAAACCAAGGAATGCAGAATACCATCTTTGAACGCACAACACATCAAACCTTGAAGCAAAAACAGAAGACCACACCGGGTGCCACTCCTGTCAACTAAGAACCGGAAACTGAGGCTACAAGATTGGAAAAACGTTGCCTGGTCTGATGAGTCTCGATTTCAGCTGCGACATTCAGATGGTAGGGTCAGAATTTGGTGTAAACAACATGAAAGCATGGATCCATCCTGCCTTGTATCAACGGTTCAGGCTGGTGGTTGTGTAAAGGTGTGGGGGATATTTTCTTGGCACACTTTGGGCCCCTTAGTACCAATTGAGCATTGTTTATACGCCACGGCCTACCTGAGTATTGTTGCTGACCATGTCCATCCCTTTATGACTACAGTGTACCCATCTTCTGATGGCTCCTTCCAGCAGGATAATGCACCATGTCACAAAGCTCCGATCGTCTCACCACTGGTTGATTGAACATGACAATGAGATCACTGTAGTCCAATGGCCTCCACAGTCACCAGATCTCATCCAATGAATCACCTTTGGGATGTGGTGGAACGAGTGATTTGCATCATGGATGTGCAGCCGACAAATCTGCAGCAACTGTGTGATGCCATCATGTCAATATGGACTAAAATCTCTGAGGAATGTTTCCAACACCTTGTTGAATCTATGCCATGAAGAATTAACACAGTTCTGAAGGCAAAAGGGGGTCCAACCCGGTACTAGCAAGGTGTACCTAATACATTGGCTGGTATATATATATATATATATATATATATATATATATATATATATATATATAAAATCATAAATCAACTAAAAAATAAAATCACAAGCTATGGAGGTTTCTATTGTCATAGACCAAGTTGTCCTATAGGCAGGTGCAGGCTGCATAGTTCTCCAGCCGGTAGGTGACACTACGCTGCTTCTCCAGGTGCAGAGAGGTTTTATAAAGAAGATAGTCTTCCCTTGTGAGCTCCAGCAGCCATCTTGGGGAGGATGGTTGTCTGCTTGGCCACCGATGGCAGCCATCTTGACTGAGGACCTTATAAATAGGATGCCTCTTGTTATTTGGGCATGCCTGGAGTGTGTGTTGATAGGGATCGCTGGTTAGAATCGGAGAATAATAGAGCTGGGAGAGGTTTGGGATGAGAAGGGACAGGCCTGGGTTTTCTGGCTGTATATATTACATTCCAATGCCTGGGACAGGAAAATTGGACAGGTTCATACAGCAAGGGACTGTGTCACCAGTCACCACACCTCTGGTGGAAGCACCCCCTGGTCCTTCAATCCATAGAAACTGGACATTCTGTTACAGCTATTCTATTGCTCCTCTCTCATCAGTGCATCACTAATACTGTTTGTAACCTTGTTTGAACTAATACAATATACAGTGCATCCGGAAAGTATTCACAGCTCTTCACTTTTTCCACACTTTGTTATGTTACAGCATTATTCCAAAATAGAATAAATTCATTATTTTCCTCCAAATTCTACAAACAATACCCCATAATGACAATGTGAAAGAAGTTTGTTTGAAATCTTTGCAAACTTATTAAAAATAAACAAAAAAAAATCATATGTACATAAGTATTCACAGGCTTTGTCATGACACTCAAAATTGAGCTCAGGCTTATCCTGTTTCCACTGATCATACTTGAGATGGTTCTACAACTTGATTGGAGTCCTCCTGTGGTAAATTCAGTTGATTGTACACGATTTGGAAAGGCACACACCTGTCTATACAAGGTCCCACAGTTAGACCCCTTTCACACTGGGCGGTTTTCAGGCGCTTTAGCGCTGGAAATAGCCTCTGCTAAACGACTGAAAACCGCCTCCCGTTCATTCCAGTGTGTCTTTTCACACTGGGGAGGTGCACTTGCGGGACGTTGTGAAAAGTCCTGCAAGCAGCATCTTTGGGGTGGGTTGGGAGTGCTGTATTTAGCGCTCCCAAAACGCCCTGCCCATTGGAGTGAATAAGCAGCACTTTTAAAGCGCCTGAAAAGCGCTTTCAAAGCGCCGTAAAACAGGAGTTTTTAACCCTTTTTTGGGGGTTAAAAGCACCCGACTAGCTTAAACAGCACTAACTGCTGCTAAAACGAGTGGTGCTTTAGCTCTAACAGCCGGCTCTTTCAGTGTGAAAGCAGTCTTAACAGTGCATGTCAGAGAACAAACCAAGCCATGAAGTCCAAGGAATTGTCTTTAGAACGCAGAGACAGAATTGTATTGAGGCACAGATCTGAGGAAGGGTACAGAAAAATTTCTGTAGGTCCCAATAAGCACAATGGCCTCCATCATCTGTAAATGGAAGAAGTTTGGAACCACCAGGACTCTTCCTAGAGCGGGCTGCTTGGCCAAACTGAGCGATCGGGGGAGAAGGACCTTAGTCAGAGAGGTGACCAAGAACCTGGTGGTCATTCTGACAGAGCTCAAGCGTTTCTCTATGGAGAGAGGAGAACCTTCCAGAAGAACAACCATCTGTGCATCACTCCACCAAGGCCTATATGGTAGAGTGGCCAGATTCTTCAGTTAATGGCACAAGACAGCCCGCCTGGAGTTTGCCAAAGGGTAACTGAAGGACTCTCAGACCATGAGAAACAAAATTCTCTGGTCTGATTAAACAAAGATTGTGTGTCATGTCCGGAGGAAACCGGGCACCGCTCATCATCTGGCCAATACCATCCCTACGGTGAAGCATGGTGGTGGCAGCATCAAGCTGTGGGGATGTTTTTCAGCGGCAGGAACTGGGAGACTAGCCAGAATCGAGGGAAAGATGAATGCAGCAATGCACAGAGACATCCTTGATGAAAAATTGCTCCAGAGCACTCTGGATCTCAGACTGGGGCAAAGGTTCATCTTCCAATAGGACAACAACCCTAAGCAAACAGCCAAGATAACAAAGGAGTGGCTACGGGACAACTCTATGAATGTCCTTGAGTGGCCCAGCCAGAGCCCAGAACCCGATTGAACATCTCTGGAGAGAACTGAAAATGTCTGTGCACCAACGCTCTCCACCCAACCTGATGGAGCTTGAGAGGTCGTGCAACGAACAATGGGAGAAACTGCCCAAAAATAGGTGTGCCAAGCTTGTAGCATCATACTCAAAAAGACCTGAGGCTGTAATTGGTGCCAAATTTGCTTCAACAAAGTATTGAACAAAGGCTTTGAATACTTATGCACGTGATTTTTTTCGTTTTTTATCTTTAATAAATTTGCAAAGATGACAAACAAACTTCTTTCACGTTGTCATTATGGGATATTGTTTGTAGAATTTTGAGGAAAATAGTAAATTCAATCCATTTTGGAATAAGGCTGTAACATAACAAAATGCGGAAAAAGTGAAGCGCTGTGAATACTTTCCGGATGCACTGTAAATACAGTGTCCTCGTAAGTGTGTGGTGGTTTCTCCAGAGTTGGGTACACCTTCCTAGGTCTTGCCTACAGTCCAGTAAAACAGTAAGGCTAGGAGTTATGTTTTTTTTGTAGAAGGACACTGTTAAACACAAAACCCTACCAAAGACACATGTACATACATTTTTAGTTCAATCTTATTTTATTAAGTTTCAAAGAACATGAAAAAAAAACATGAAAAAGGGTGCCCCTGCACCCCATATAGAGCATCCGCCACTGGTTTGCTCTGTACATGATTTATACAGGGTTCGTGTGTGTGTGTGTGTATTTTTTATTTATTTAATATACACATTGCTTTCTGTACTTTAATGTGATGAACCTTAATAAAACGAGATTGAACATAAAAATGCATTAAAAAAGGCACCAGAAAAAAACACATTAAAAAATAAATAAAATAAACACATCAACCACACAGGCATATATGTGAACCTAGCCTAATACAGCAATCTCACTAAATAGTCTGCTGCTTGTTGTGTGCAACTGCTGTTCACACTGAAGAAATTATTTGTAATTATTATTAATCACTTTTTTCTTTGTGCTAGTATGTGTTTCGTCTTGATTATATTATTGTTGCTACCAGCACCTGGGTGTCTTAATTTGTTCCCTTTCACACACACACAACATGTTCTGGAATAGCAACAAAAACATCCTTATCCTTACTGCAGTATTTCACGAGTTGCTGTGCGTTGCTTTAGGCAGCCTATTAATTTAGTATGGCAACGCAAACCAATGGAAAAAAAAACTGACCCCACACTTTTTTTTTTACACATCTGCAATCTGCAGTGCACCACAATGTACGTGCATAGTAGAGCACTGCAGTATACATTTGTTGGCACCCACTGTACTGTGTGTTACCAAACTGCATAGGGAAAATATGGGAAAGGAAAATATATATTAGATCCTATACATTCTCTTAAAGCTAAACTCCAGGTACGGTTCTTATTGCATACTTGTGTAGCGGTGTGGTCACCACTTGGTTACTAGCAATCCGCCAATCACCCTGCTGCCAGACCCCACCCATCAGTTAAGACAATGAACAGTCATTTGCACCATTTTGTTATGTTTATTGCAGGATACAACTTGGATGGGAGAGAGGACGATATGAGATGCCCATAGCATTTAGCACATTATCAGACGTTATTCAGTGGCCTTGGCCTTGCAAAACTGAATGCACACCTTGCACCCCCAGTCTCTTTCCTTTGAATAACTTCTTTGCAGACTGTTGCCCCTTCTTCTCTTGTACAAATCCTTCACTGCAAAATTACTGACATACTATTAATTCACTTCCATTGTGACAAGAAAGAATCACTCTGAATAATTCCACCTTGCAGGCCGTAATGGTATTGCCTCTGCGAATCAAGGAGCCAGAAGCCTACACAGCCTCTCTCCGATGGCCCAATGAATCAGACAGGCAGACAGTCTTTTGGAAGAGATTACCAATGTGCTTAATAAGACCAGAGATACATGGTACCTCCCCACGACGGCCTGACACATGGTAACGGGCGGACTACTGTTTCCAGCCAGTCCATAACTATCAATGATGTGTTCCCCGGTCACAGCATTCTGCACTACTCTCTATGGCTTCTCCTCTTTTGTTTCTCTCACACTGACCTTTCTCCAAAGGGATAGTTCTGTGTCCCCGGTCACAGAACGCTGATCTACTCTCCTCCGCTTGACTGTTACTTCCTCCGTACTGATCTTCTCTAGCATGCAAGTTCTGTGTTCCCCGGTCACAGCAGCTTGATACCTCTTAGAGATGAAGATCTTTATCTAGGACTCCCTCCTGGCGGTTCCCCCAATCCTCCTCCGCGCTCGGCGCATCCCCACATGGGGACGCCCGGAACAGCAACTTAATACTCCATTCTGTCTTTTCCTGCTTTCCAGAACTCCTCCCTGGCAGCATGTGACCTGGTCAGAGCTCCTCACATGAGCTGCCTGCCTGCCAATTACTACTACACCAAACAGTCCCAGTTCCAAATCAAAACAACCAGGCCCAGCCTAAAGCACAGGCCTTGCTAAATTTACCTGTACTTGGATCCTGAGCTATAAAAGAATACTAACAAGCACCTACCTTCAGGTAGAGGGTGCTACATTCACCCCCCACTAAAATCACAACTGTCCTCAGTTGTAGGAAAATGAATTTGCAAAATACCGCCTTAACTAGGGAGGAAAGGCATCTCATATCAATTTAGTTGGATGGGGGAAAAGGAAACAAACTTGGAAGGGGTAACATTGTATAAAAGTACAAAATGACACATATACATTTGCACACTCTATACATTCTAACTACACATCCCTGCAACTAATGTGACATACAAGTGGAACCAGAGCACTGCTCCCTTGAGAGGAATACTCTGCTTACCACAGGTCTTCATCTGTTCTAATGGTGGAGATGTACAGCCATCACATACCAGGGTTTTCCTAAAAGAAGACATAAAAAACACACAACTAACTATAAAACAACTGAAATCAACACTTCACCAAACGGGGGGGGGATGGGGGGGGGGGGTTATAATCCCCTGTCTGGTGACAGAACAAACACAACAAAGTGGCATGCGGTTTCCTACTAAAGCTGTCACTCCCTCAAAAGGAGTCTGAGAGACCTCCTGCAGAGTGCAGCCTAGACAGACACGCCATTAGTTAAACACATGTGCCCGTAGGCAAATAAACTTTCTGTTTGGCTCCCAGACAAGGAGTCCTTCTTTTAAGCAAGTGGCAAAGGGTTGAGCAGAGACAGCACACTCTAGTGTCCATGACATTGTCCTTGTCAGGCACCCTGAGTGGCGGACATCCTGCATTAAAGACAGTCATTGGGGAAGCCCACCCTAACCCGGCTGCAATCCAACAGTCCAAAAGGGTACAATATCCCACCTGTGGCTACACAACAGTAGCCCCAAATCACAGGTAGTACCTCGGGTCCGGCAACCTCTTCCGACTGTCCCCCTCGCCTCTGACCGGAATGGAGTAGCTGCGGGTGTTCTGTCCTGCTTTTACAACCAGCACTTTGTCCTTATAGATAGCCAGCCCAAGCTTCCATTCTCGATGAATGTCCTAAAAGCGGATCCAGACTTCACTCACCGGCAACCGCTTTGGTTTTGGGACATGTAGGTAGTCCCAGATCATGTCCGAAGCCCTGCTAACCCATTGTCGGTACGTGGGTGCTCCGGTGGAAAACCTATGAAGTGGTACTGGGGGTTGTGCTGGGCGGGATAGTTCCTCCGGGCCTCTTCCTGAAGCTACAGTAGACAGGGAGTCTTCTAGTATCCATGGCTCCTCATCACTGCTAGACAGGGCTTCCTCTGGGGAGGACCATTCAAAGAGGTTCTCCACTGACCCATACTTCTCCAACAGTTGAGGAGAACCCCAGTCCACGACCCGGCCCTCGCTTACCTCGTCCAGCTCACCCGAGGGATCTCCCTCCTGCAGCCTAGGCTCCTTCCGAACGAGTCCCACAAGGGGCTTACCTATACCTATCTTCCGGAGGCCGCTCACTGACACCTGCAACCTCCGGGTCCCTGGCCAGGCCACAGGTCTTCTTGACATCCTTTTCGGCTTTGGCCTCCAATAACTCAGAAGTGGATGAGCCAGATGGGAGCTCCTTCACTGCATGGGTGGGTGACGCATGGCCCTCTCCGGCCTTCCAGGTCACCTGGATCTGTGGTAAACAAAGTCCGGTAATCAGACTAGTAGAGTAAAACCGGACCTCTTGCTGTACCGGTCCCAGACGAATCAGTGGGTCCCCGCAGTGTCCACACTGGGCCCAGGCGCTGACCCCAGCCGTCGATCTGCGACATCCCGGACAAAGCATACACAGCAGCTCCACACTTGCGATCACCCCCAGGGCAAGCCCTCCGGTCAGCTCCAATCGAATGCCCGTATCAATTTGCACTCTTTCCTGCATATCAGGCAGGCACTGCATGGCGGGTGTGCTCTGACCACCTTCCGCCATCTTCCTCCGCCTCATGTCTGGCATGTAGCACGCTGAACACTTGTTAACTTCTCCTCTGGGGCGTGAAGAGATTACCAATGTGCTTAACCAGACCAGAGATACATGGTACCGGGCTGTTCCCAGCTAGTCCATAACTATCCATGCTGTGTTCCCCGGCCACAGCATTCTGCACTACTCTCGATGGCTTCTCCTCTTTTGTTTCTCTCACACTGACCTTTCTCCAAAGGGATAGTTCTGTGTCCCCAGTCACAGAACACTGATCTACTCTCCTCCACTTGACTGCTACTTCCTCCGTACTGATCTTCTCTAGCATGCAAGTCCTGTGTTCCCCGGTCACAGCAGCTTTATATCTCTTAGAGATGAAGATCTTTATCTAGGACTCCCTCTTGGCGGTTCCTCCTTTGGACCAATGTAAGTATATATATTTTATAAACGAATACAAGAAGGGCGCACCAGCCTTGTGCATTACCTAAGGAATCATTTATTTGGATTTATAAAAAATATAATATACTCACAAACCCAGTTGGGTATCGAGCTTAGATAAAACTCCAACAAGGGACTTGAACCACAACACTAGGTGTGCATCAGCAACATCAGAAAGCAGAACCATGTGCTAACACATTTCGAGAGCTATATCCTATTCTCCTAAGCACACAGCCAAGATAACAAAAAAGTAGCTATGGGATAACTCTGTTGAATGTCCCTGAGTGGCCCAGCTAGAGTCCAGACTTGAACCCGATTGAACATCTCTGGAGGGACCTGAAAATGGCTGTGCACCGACACTCCCCATCCAACCTGATGGAGCTCAAGAGGTCCTGCAAAGAAGAATGGGAGAAACTGCCCAAAAATAGGTGTGCCAAGCTTCTAGCATCATACGCAAAAAGAATTATGGCTGTAATTGGTGCTAAAGGTGCTTCAACAAAGTATTGAGCAAAGGCTGTGAATAATTATGTACATGGGATTTTTTTTGTTTTTTATTTTTATTAAATTTGCAAAGATTTCAACAAACTTCTTTCACGTTGTCATTATGGGGTATTGTTTGTAGAATGTTAAGGAAAATAATGAATTTAATCCATTTTGGAATAAGGCTGTAACATAACAAAATGTGGAAAAAGTGAAGCGCTGTGAATACTTTCCGGATGCACTGTATACCCCTCGAAACACATTAGCATCTGGTTCTGCTTTGTGATGTCACTGATGCATGCCTAGAGTTGTGGTTTGAGTCTCTTGCTGGAATTTGTTTCACTTTATGTATTTAAAGTGTTTGTGAACCTCAAACATGAAATATGAATAAAGCATATACCTCTAGTGTGTACTTACTTGTCTCTATTTAGGGAACTAAGTGTCCTTTCTGTCTGCTGCCTCATTCCTCTGATATCTGCATAAATCGCTTCTGACAATTTTTCCTGACACCAAAAGATAAAAAGGTGACAGGGAAGTGAGCTCCAGCATACAGCTTGTGATTGACAGCCTCAGCTCTGTCTCTCTGTAATGTGTGAAGGGGGTTCCCTTTCATCCAATCAGCTCTCAGAGCTCTCATCACCGAGCTCTGCAATGTGTAACTTCAGCTCACCGCCCCCTGCTTTCTGAAAGCTCAGACAAGCTTTATAGATTCTGCACAGTACAACCATGGCCAAGTTTTGAGAATTCCAATGCAATATTTCCAACGCACACATTCCTGTAGAGATGGCGGTATTTATAAACGGGTGCTGAAGCGACCACCGGCTGGAACCTTGTGTAGTCAGAGAAAGTAATGTCACCAGCACAACAGGATCTCCAAAAATGGGTCCAAAACTTTAATCAGCAATCACATCCTTACAGCAGAAAGCAACATTTCGGAGCCACGAAAGACCCCTGCATCGTCGCATGCCTGATGAAGGGATTCTGCGTGGCTCTGAAATGTTGCTTTCTGCTGTAATGATGTGATCGCTGATTAAAGCTTTGGACCCATTTTTGAAGATCCTGGTGTGCTGGTGACATTAATTTCTCTGACTATACCAAGTTTTGAGAATGACACAAATATTCATTTTCGCAAAGTCTGCTGCCTCAGTTTTTATGCTGGCAATTTGCATATACACCAGAATGTTATGAAGAGTGATCAAATGAATTGCAAATATTTGCAAAGTCCCTCTTTGCCATGAAATCAAACTTAATCCCATGAAAAACATTTCCACTGCATTTGTGAAGAAGGCTTCAGGGCACCCAAAGTCCAGCAAAGTCCAGCAAGCGCCAGGACCGTCTCCTACAGTTGATACAGCTGCGGGATCGGGGCACCTCCAGTGCAGAGCTTGCTCAGGAATGGCAGCAGGCAGGTATGAGGGCATCTACACGCACAGTGAGAAGACTTTTGGAGGATGGCCTGGTGTCAAAAGGGCATCAAAGAAGCCACTTTTCTTCAGGAAAAACATTAGGGACAGACTGATATTCTGCAAAAGGTACAGGGATTGGACTGCTGAGGACTGGGGTAAATTAATTTTCTCTGATGAATCCCCTTTGTGATTGTTTGGGGCATCAAAAACCTTGTCTGGAGAAAAGGTGAGCGTTACCATCAGTCCTGTGTCATGCCAACAGTAAAGTATCCTGAGACCATTCATGGGTGGGGTTGCTTCTCAGCCAAGGGAGCGGACTCACTCACAATTTTGCCTAAGAACACAGCTATGAATAAAGAATGGTACAAAAACATCCTCTGGGAGCAACTTCTCCCAACCATCCAAGAACAGTTTGGTGATGAACAATGCCTTTTCCAGCATGATGGAGCACCTTGCCATAGGACAAAAGTGATCACTAAGTGGCTTGGGGAACAAAATATCAAAATTTTGGGTCCATGGCCAGGAAACTCCCCAGACCTTAATCCCATTGAGAACTTGTGGTCAATCCTCAAGAGGCGGGAGAACAAAAAAACTCCACAAATTCTGACAAACTCCAAGCATTGATTATGCAAGAATGAGTTGCCATCAGTCAGGATGTGACCCAGAAGTTGATTGGCAGCATGCCCGGGCGAATTGCAGAGGTCTTGAAAAAGTAGGGTCAACACTGCAAATATTGACTCTTTGCATAAACTTAATGTAATTGTCAATAAAAGCCTTTGACACTTATTAAATGCTTGTAGTTATACTTCAGTATACCATAGTAACATCTGACAAAAAGATCTAAAAACACTGAAGCAGCAGACTTTGTGAAAATAATATTTGTGTCATTCTCACAAGCACTGGCTGAACACAAGCTGTACACAAGCACTGGCACATTTAACCCTTTACATGCCCCTGCTGTTAACCCCTTCCCTGCCATTAGTACAGTGACAGTGCATATTTTTTTAGCACTGATAACCGTATTAGTGTCACTGGTCCCCAAAAAGTGTCAAAAGTGTCAGTGTGCGATTTGTCCGCCACAATATCGCAGTCCTGCTTTAAGCCGCTGATCGCCACCATTACTAGTAAAAATAAATAAATAAAATATCACATAGTTTGTAGAAACTATAACTTTTGCGCAAACCAATCAATATTGGGATTTTAAAAACTGTGAGCGAACAAGAAAACAGGCCCCTAAAACTTGTCCTACTACCATTGCGCCCTGGTCTTTAATATGCTATGCCTTATGCTAGCTGCCACTTTAAAAATAAAATAATCAAATCTGAATCATTTATAAGGTAAAACGTAACTAGATGAAGAGTGGCGCTATCCCCTATCAGTGGGATTTAAGGTGAGTGTCCACACAACTTCTAATATATTAAACCAATCCTAAATCCCTATTACAGAGAGTGGATTATCAATAATAAAAATCAATTGTCACACCTAACATCAATAGCTTAATGTGATAGTGACTACTATGAATAACTTAAAAGTGAAAATCCTAATATAACATTTCTTAGACATAAAATGACATGTATATTATTACAAGTGACACCCCGTGAATGGTGAAAAACAATATTGTGATGACGCAAATATATGATAAAATCAAAAAAATCCAAAATGCACAAATCATGTGCAAAATATGTGCACAATATATGATAAGACACAAAATAAATAAAACAAAGCAATCCAATAATGTTGGAAAATCATAAAGTCCACTTCTATTTATAAAATGATGAAAATCAATAAATTAAATGGTGGAAGAAAGTTCAAAAAGTGCCAGTGTCTTCAATCTGCAGATGCTGTAATTCTGTGTACACCACCCCTCAGTGCCGTGATTCCACTCCCTAGTGAATTGCTCACTCACCAGCTGTTAAGGCCTCACACTCTCGTGTTTGGCCGGCAAAACACCTTAACCCACTAACATGGGGGTTATCATGCAGCCACCGATATCCGCTGTTGAGTGTACCATACACTTTTCCTTTGAGAATATGACTCCACATAAAAAAGGAAAAAATGCTCCAAATAGCGTGATACCGTTTAAAACATTTAATCAGAAACTTAAAACCATACATATGCACTCACATGGTAGCTAAAATCAACTCAGCACTTCACAGCAAATAGGAACTGTATCACAGCAAAACGAACCACAGCACGCAGTAACATTAACAGGGACGGCCACAGCGGACCCAGGGAGTGTGGACACCGGCGATCGTCTCACCCGTTCACCGTTCGTACTCTCAGCTGGTCACCGCTCCGTCTCTCGTCAGATCTCCCTCTATCAGACTCCTACGATTGCTGCGTAGCCACGCCCCAACATGTTTCGTCATACGGACTTAATCATGGGGTTGGCTACTCGGCAAGGCAATCACAGTTTTATGCAAATTCCAATGTGCACTGGGCGGGCGTCAATTGCTTGGCGTCTCCACACTTCCTGTGTCCCCATGTCCAGAATACACATACAAAACTCCTCTAAAATACACTATATGGGTAAAAGATGTTCACTAAGAGTCAAAGCCAAACGAAATTACAGGTGGCTTAATCCTAGCGCTATATACAGAGCTCCTATTTCCATAACCCATGCTTCTAAACCCTTATATTCACATGGTAAGGTTTAACCCATTGCAATCATGGTCTACAAGTGACATGTCCAAACACAAACAAAAAGAAAACTGAAAAAATGAGAAAATTAGAAAAATAAAAATTCAAAAAATACAAAATAAATATAAAGATAAAATAAAAGTAAAAAGTAAAAATAAAAAATATAAAATAAATAAAAATAAAAAATAAAAATAAAAAATGAACTATAAAAATATAGTATGTGGAGTGCTGGGGGGGGGGGGGGAGGACGGGGGAGGGGGGGGGAGAATTGGAGGCTTATAGATGCTATTGTAAAAGATATGCCCACTGTCTAAAATATTTGTCCGGTTGAAGAACTGTTGTCTTCAGTCCTTTTTTTCTTTTTTAAGTCAGAAGTTATTTTTTGAGTAAATGAAAATAAAGCAAAATTAAAGAGCGGCCACAATGATGTGAATTAAAGAGATGGGATAGTTTTTGATTTTGGAAGTTGAAACAACGTCTCTTAAAAAAGGATTCTCTGATGTGGCAAGGAAAAAAGGGAAAAGAAAAGGAAAAAAGAAAAACAAAAAAAAACAAAAAAAAAAATATAAAAATAAATAAATAAAATATAAAATAATAAATAGAAATTAGACATATAAAAATGTTTTATATATATTTAAACATGTCACTCATGGTTCCTATCACAGTACCACAACTTGGGTCCTTCAATTTCCCCCTAGAGGTGAACTGGAACCTGAACTACCCTCATGAATTGCTAATAAAGCAATTCAGGTCCAGTTCAATATTCATTCCCCTAGGGAAGAGGCTCTTAAACAAATAGATCCATCGGGTCTCTCTCTGAGAGAGATCCCTGACCCTATTAGACCCTCTCCAAGATTGGTGCACCACATCTATGCCACAAAATTGTAGCAAGCTGGGGTCCCGATTGTGTTTCTCTTTGAAATGGAGAGAAACACTATGGTAACGGAAACCATTTTTTATATTAGTAAGATGTTCAGCAATTCTTAGCCTTAGTAGTCTCTTAGTGCGGCCCACATAGAACAATCCACACGGGCACCACAAGAGATACACTACAAAGGAAGAATTACACGTGATGAATTCACTGATATTGAATGCTTCATCATCTAGATTAGTAATTTGCGTATATTAGCTAAATATGCTCCCAGCCTGGCTAATCTCTTCCTAGCAGAATGGGAGCACAGATGAGTATTTAATGGGAAACCATCTCAATTATTATTTTACCGTAGGTTTATAGACGACCTGTTATTCATCTGGGAGGGGTCGAGGGAATCGGCAGTGGAATTCGTGCCGCGGTTGAACAGTAACTCCAATAATATTCGATTGGATTATGTGATCAGTGATACCACAGTAAATTTTCTTGATGTAACTATAACTAAAATTAACAACATTCTGAACACAAAAGTCTTTTTTAAGACCACAGATCGGAACAGTTACCTGTCCATCAGGAGTGGACACCACCCTGCTTGGATAAAAAATATACCAAAGGGCCAGATGTTAAGGGTCCAGCGCAATTGTTCGGACTTGGATACCTATAAATCCCAAGCCAACCTATTGAAGGAGAGTTTCCTTCAAAAAGGGTACAAGAATGGCACTATAGATATTATTCAGGAGGTAGCGACTATCCCAAGGGAACAGTGTTTGAAGGATAAGGAGATTGGGGAACCTACGAACCAGCCCCAACTGGGTTTTATTTCAAATTTTCATCACCAGTATAGAGATGCTGAACAAATTTTTAAGAAACACTGGCACATCCTGTGTAAAGAGAGGCATCTGGGGGAGATTTTGTCCAATCACCCCAGATTTATCTATAGACGGGCACCTAATTTTGCCCACAGGGTGGTCAAGAAAATTCTCGATCAACCCAGCCATCAAACGTTAAAGATTGACCTTAAAGGGTTTTTTGCATGTAGAAAGTGCATTTGCTGCAGAACGGTGCGGGTGAGAAATAGAGGTACTACGCAAATTACTAATCTAGATGATGAAACATTCAATATCAGTGAATTCATCACGTGTAATTGTTCCTTTGTAGTGTATCTCTTGTGGTGCCCATGTGGATTGTTCTATGTGGGCCGCACTAAGAGACTACTGAGGGTAAGAATTGCTGAACATCTTACTAATATAAAAAATGGTTTCCGTTACCATAGTGTTTCTCTCCATTTCAAAGAGAAACACAATCAGGACCCCAGCTTGCTACAATTTTGTGGCATAGATGTGGTGCACCAATCTTGGAGAGGGTCTAATAGGGTCAGGGATCTCTCTCAGAGAGAGACCCGATGGATCTATTTGTTTAAGAGCCTCTTCCCTAGGGGGAATGAATATTGAACTGGACCTGAATTGCTTTATTAGCAATTCATGAGGGTAGTTCAGGTTCCAGTTCACCTCTAGGGGGAAGTTGAAGGACCCAAGTTGTGGTACTTTGATAGGAACCATGATTGACATGTTTAAATATATATAAAAATTTTTTATATGTCTAATTTCTATTTATTATTTTAATATTTTATTTATTTTTATATTTTTATAGTTCATTTTTAATTTTTAATTTTTATTTTTATTTATTTTATATTTTTTATTTTTACTTTTATCTTTATATTTATTTTGTATTTTTTGAATTTTTATTTTTCTAATTTTCTAATTTTTTCATTTTTCTTATTGTTTGTGTTTGGACATGTCACTTGTAGACCATGATTGCAATGGGTTAAACCTTCCCATGTGAATATAAGGGTTTAAAAGCATGGGTTATGGAAATAGGAGCTCTGTATATAGCGCTAGGATTAAGCCACCTGTAATTTCGTTTGGCTTTGACTCTTAGTGAACATCTTTTACCCATATAGTGTATTTTAGAGGAGTTTTGTATGTGTATTCTGGACATGGGGACACAGGAAGTGTGGAGACGCCAAGCGATTGACGCCCGCCCAGTGCACATTGGAATTTGCATAAAACTGTGATTGCCTTGCCGAGTAGCCAACCCCATAATTAAGTCCGTATGACGAAACATGTTGGGGCGTGGCTACGCGGCAATCGTAGGAGTCTGATAGAGGGAGATCTGACGAGAGATGGAGCGGTGACCAGCTGAGAGTACGAACGGTGAACGGGTGAGACGATCGCGGGCGTCCACACTCCCTGGGTCCGCTGTGGCCGTCCCTGTTAATGTTACTGCGTGCTGTGGTTAGTTTTGCTCTGATACAGTTCCTATTTGCTGTGAAGTGCTGAGTTGATTTTAGCTACCATATGAGGGCATATGTATGGTTTTAAGTTTCTGATTAAATGTTTTAAACGGTATCACGCTATTTTGTGGAGTCATATTCTCAAAGGAAAAGTGTATGGTACACTCAACAGCGGATATCGGTGGCTGCATGATAACCCCCATGTTAGTGGGTTAAGGTGTTTTGCCGGCCAAACACGAGAGTGTGAGGCCTTAACAGCTGGTGAGTGAGCAATTCACTAGGGAATGGAATCACGGCACTGAGGGGTGGTGTACACAGAATTACAGCATCTGCAGATTGAAGACACTGGCACTTTTTGAACTTTCTTCCACCATTTAATTTATTGATTTTCATCATTTTATAAATAGAAGTGGACTTTATGATTTTCTAACATTATTGGATTGCTTTGTTTTATTTATTTTGTGTCTTATCATATATTGTGCTCATATTTTGCACATGATTTGTGCATTTTGGATTTTTTTGATTTTATCATATATTTGTGTCATCACAATATTGTTTTTCACCATTCACGGGGTGTCACTTGTAATAATATACATGTCATTTTATGTCTAAGAAATGTTATATTAGGATTTTCACTTTTAAGTTATTCATAGTAGTCACTATCACATTAAGCTATTGATGTTAGGTGTGACAATTGATTTTTATTATTGATAATCCACTCTCTGTAATAGGGATTTAGGATTGGTTTAATATATTAGAAGTTGTGTGGACACTCACCTTAAATCCCACTGATAGGGGATAGCGCCACTCTTCATCTAGTTACGTTTTACCTTATAGATGATTCAGATTTGAATATTGGGATTTTGTTTACCAAAAATATGTATACATGTTGACCTAAAATGATGCAGAATTTTTTTTTTCTTTTTTCAATTTTCTTTTTGGATATGTTTTATAGCAGAAAGTTAAAAAAATAGTTTTTTCAAAATTGTCGGTCTTTTTTTGTATAAGCAAAAAATAAAAACTGCAGAGGTGATCAAATACCACCAAAAGAAAGCTTAATTTGTGGCGAAAAAAATGTCATAAATTTTATTTGGGTACAGCATCGCATGACCGTGCAATTGTCAGTTAAAATAATGCAGTGCTGTATTAGTTTTTATATATTCAAATAAATGGTGCCTTAGGGAATGCACTAGGCTGGTGCGTTCTTCTTGTGTTCTTTCATTCAGTTTCCAGGATCCTCCATATTCGAAGACGGCAGCAAGGCCTGAGATGCACCTGGATTATTATATACTGCATACTATATATACTATACTATATACTAGCAAAGAAGCCTCTGTCACCTTTAGTTTTTTTCATCTAAATTGACATTTAACTCACTTGAGCACGGAAGAGTGGATTTTTACATGTATTTTATACCTGTGGGACCACTGTGGAAGTGCAGAATCCCTGTAGTAGTTGGCACTACTACAGCAATCGCTGCCATTTTCTGGGTCCTGTGTTGAGCAGCTTCTGCATAGTGAGCAGAGGGACTCGCTCGCTTGGCATGATTGCCATTCACAGAACACCTTGTATTTTTTAAAATGAATACAAAGCCTTCTCAGGATGGGTGTGATGGAGGGGAGGGTGGTGATGTCACAATCTCAACCTCATCCAGTCACAGAACACCTTGTATTCATTGACAAAAATACAAGGCACTCTATGAATGGCAGCCATGCCAAGTGAGCCACTCCCTGTTGTTCACTATGAAGAAGGGCAGCAGCTGTGCACAGGACCCAGAAGACAGCGGCAATCACCACTTCCACAATGGTCCCAAAGGTATGGAATAAGTATACATTGGTCCAGGCGAGACCAATATACCTATGCGATAAAAACCACAGCTGGAGTTCAGCTAGAAAAGGATTATAGGACAGAATATTATAGGAATGGATTTATACAGAACAGAGGAAAAGAATAAAGCTTATCAGATCTCATTCAAGATCGAATTCCTATGCCAAAAACACACAGTCTTCGTAGAGGAGACCTCTCCTTCTGTCTCATTTCACATTCTTTACTGCCGGGGATGTTAACAATACACTTCTGTACACACAGCTTGTATAGCTCGGGATTCTGAATATATTCACAACAGACAGGCGATTATCATAAAACTGGCAGAGCGTGTGCTATGGCCTCAGCAGTCACACAATCCTATTACAGTCATTTCTGTACCGCTTATCACCAAATCCATAGACTCACTTCACTGCTTCCACTTACAGATTCTAAAAACATTAAGCTAAACATGGTTAAAAGAGATTCTTTTAAGAGGATTTTCTACATAAAAGTATTACAGGATGCATGAAGACCTTTTCCAAATTCTTTCTTACTGTCCAGATGTAAGAATATCCTGATGTGGAGAATCAGACTTTAACAATGAGCACGGGGAAAAATACTGCTTTCTCTACTACAGTACAGAACAGCCTTTCTGAACCTTTTCATGACAGAGGAGCCCTTGAAATATTTTTTTAGGTCACAGGGAACCTCTCCTAAAAGCAATTTATTGGTGGTCAGTGGAAAAAAATACCCCTTACATTGGTGGTCATTAGAAAGAATGCTGCTCACATTGGTGGTCAGTGGGAAGAATGTCCATACATTGCTGATCATTGGGAAGAACACTCCTTAGATTGGTGGCCATTGGGAAGAATGTCATGTACATTGGAGGTAATTGGGAAGAATGTTCCTCACATTGGTGGTCAGGGGGAAGAATGATTTTTACAATGGCAGTCAGTGGGAAGAATGCTCCTCACATTGGTGGTCAGTGGGAAGAATGCCCTTACACTGGTGGCCAGTGGGAAGAATGCCCTTACACTGGTGGCAGGTGGGAAGAATGCCCTTACACTGGTGGCAGGTGGGAAGAATGCCCTTACACTGGTGGCAGGTGGGAAGAATGCCCTTACACTGGTGGCAGGTGGGAAGAATGCCCTTACACTGGTGGACAGTGGGAAAAATGCTCCTTACGGTGGTGCCCTGGGGAAGAATGATTTTTTACATTGGTGGTCAGTGGGAAGAATGCCCTTACACTGGTGGCTAGTGGCAAGAATTTCCCTTACACTGATGGCCAGTGTGAAGAATGTTACTTACATTGGTGCCCTTACACTGGTGGCCAGTGGGAACAATGCTCATTATATTGGTAGTCTTTGAAATGCACTCCCCCTTACAGACAACTAAAAAGATAAGCCTTGTCATGCAGCTGGATCTGCCAAATGGTGTTGGCCCCGAATTATGGTGGCACCATCAAATGGCAAGTCAATTGGCCACAGCTCAAGAAACCCCTATCAAGCCAGGCTAAAAGCAGTAAATTGATTTATACACTGGGGGGGGGGGGGATTTATCAAAACTGGAGCAGTCAGGCCCCCCTCCCCACTCCTGGAATCCTTACTATATAAACCTGTATACCCGATTAGGAAGGAAATAAGCAGTCATACTTTTTTCAAATGTTGTTTTTTTTTTTATTTTTTTTAAGATTTTTGGTGCAATTTTTTTTTCAGGGTGGCCCTCCACTTTAAGACCAAGGAAAAGAAGGGGCGGTTCCAAAAAAGTTTCCAAAAAAAAAGAAGTGACTGCTCGGGGCTTCAACAAAATGGCGGCCTCAAGCATGAAGAAACTGGAACAATGCTGGAGGCAATTTACAGCACACACTAATTTTGGTAGCATATTGTGGAATATATGTTCTTTTGTTAAAGAACATTAATTGTTATGGATGAAGTTCTGCTTTAAGACCAGCAATAAAAGAAAACCCCCCTTTCTTGATATAACTAGTACTTTTTTAGCACATGATGGTACCTTTTGCTCCAACGCCAGTCGATACTTCTGCTCCACCCTTTTGCACTTGTTGTACCAGCTATTTTCATCCATGATAAATGGAGGACCAATATTTTCTGGGGTACTGCTCTCACTGCCACTGCTCCCCAGTGTCCGCAGCTCTTCCTCATCGCTGCTGATACTCTCAGAGCTGAGAAAGAAGAAGAGAATAATCAAGTCATGATTAAAAACCTAATTAACAATTGTCTAAGTTCCAGATCTCTTAATGATGTATTGTAACATTTTGAAATGCATGTACATAGATCTTAATTAGTGATGGTTAAAGCTGAACTCCAGGCAGATGCTAAAAACACCAATGAGTTCATTTATGTACTCTGACAAAAATCATTAAATATACTGTAGGTTTAAGTGCAGGTAACATAAGGGCCAGAGTCTGTTTTTTTATTAGCTCTCTGCAATACACTGTGTATCTGGAATCAGACTGGGAGAGGGAGAGCTAGCATTTCACAGTGCTGTCATTTTAACATCAGAGCTTGCTGATGAGAGGAGAGACATTATCAGAGTGAGGACATTATCAGAAAATCATGCCCAAAAAAAAGCAGGCAGAGGACTAGTCATAAGCCCCCGTTCACACTAGTGAGTTTTTTTTTCCTGTGTTGCTGTCATGCTGCACTGCAGAGAGGCTCTTGTTCATTCATAGTAATAAACACAGTTTACTATGCTCAGTTATGAATGGACACAGGAAAGTTCCGTACCAATCGTGTCCAAATCATAAAAAGGGACATATGACATATTTACTGGCTCCTCCCTGCACCCTTCATCTGCTTGTGCCCCCGCAGCAGCCAGCGGGAGAGGGAAGCCATCAGCGCTGGGGGGGGACAAGGGGGGGGCCCGGGCACATGGGAGAATCAGATGTGGGCAGCACAGAGAGGGGAATCAGTGCGGTGGGACGGGAGGACAATTACAGAACAATGCACTGTGTCTTTCCCTCCAGCAGCTGAAATCTGGCAGCAGGGAGAGGGGGAGAAACTGGCTTTCAGCTGCTGGAGGGAGAGGCACAGACACAGTGCGTCATTCTGCAATTGTCCTCCTGTCCCACTGCACTGATCCCCCTGCTGTCCGTGCCCAAACATAGATGTAGAAAAAATGACTCATCTCCTGCGCCTAAAAGGAGTGTGTTGGCAAGGAGACAAAATTAAATTTTCGGCTAATCAGATCTTTGCGCCAGCTTTTCTGCCCCCCAACAATGGACCGGGGAAACCCAAGAGAGTAAATGCAAAAACTTGAAACAGAGGGCACACAAGCGTAGCACATTACCTTTGTGATAGCTTTATGGATATAAAAAATACAGATGTACATTCACAAACGGCATAATCAAATAGACGCATCAAATGCCACAATGTCCAAACGGTATCGGCTGGTGTGCGTTCCAGCATCGAGGCAGCCCTTTCTCCTTTGCATACACATATATTTTTTACATTATTCCTTGGAACGGCATTGTTTACAGAATGTTTGTGTACGGCAGCAATATGTACACCTGATGTACAACAGCCTTGCTCAGCCATGCCCCACTCTTCATGACCAGTAATGGTATGGTATGATCACACATACTGTATATATATTGTATAAAGTTTTACTAATATATATAACATTTGATGTATGATGTTTGATTTGAGTTTTGAGTCCGCACCTGTGTATATTTCTGAGGCTTTTTTTTTTTTCAAATATTTTATTTCAACCACACAAGGCAAGTCCAGGTCAATGCAGTAACCATATGTACTCAGTAATATTACATATACATTGCAGTAATAGAGCAGTGGTCTAGTTGTTAAGTCAGAACATATATAATACTCTTAATGTACATTCATAAAGAATATAATTCCCTTGACATAACCATCAAGGGGAGAACCTTCAACAACAATATCCAGAGTTGCCTTATCTATTTTCCATTTTCTAAATAATAGGATAGAAATCAGTAGAGAAGGGTTAGTTGGGAATAAAGTGAAAAAGAAGAGAAAAAAGAAAAAAGGGGGGGGGGTTGACAAGAAGGGGGGGGGGGAGCCTTGGATGAGCAATGGATAGATCGTTATTGAGTATCCGATCATATCGTCTACTCTCAACAATTATGAGTTGAGGGGGTCAAACCCTCTTCAGAGAAGATAAACATATTCCATAATCTCCATAATTCTGTGTATGTTTCTTGTTTGTTCTGTGCTGTGAGTGTAAGATCTTCCATCTTGTTGATCTCTTCTACTTTATGGAGCCAATGTCCAATAGTAGGGGGTGATGTGTTTTTCCACTTAAGAGGGATGTTCTTTTATGCAGGGCTTTTTTTCAGCGGGAACGCGGGGGAACGCAGTTCCAGCACCTTCACCACTGACAGCAAGTAGTGCTGGGGTGTGCTGCAGGGTTTATTGATGCTCACTGCCAGGGGATCTAGTCTAGCTGGAGGGGATCTATTTTTGCATGGAGGTCTATTGTTTCTGAGGAAATCTATTGTTGCTGGTGGGAGACCTACTGTTGCTGAGGGTGGGTCTTATATTGCTGGGGGGGTCAGTTGTTGCTGGGAGAGATCTATTGTTGCTGGCTGTGGGGAGATCTGCAGTTGCTGCTGGGAGTCTATTGTTGCTGGGGGGGATTTTTTGTGGTGGGGTGGTCTATTGTTGCTGGCGGGGGCTCTATTGTTACTGGCTGCAGGGGATCTATTTTACTGCTTGTCTTGTTATAATTACCAAAATCCTTATGGATTACTTAGCACCACAAATTGATACTTGGTTCTGTATTGTCTAAAAGGGCAGTACTGTGAGGTGGGTAGGGGATGGAACCAAGGAACGGTGCTCGGAGGTGGGTAGGGGTGGAGAAAAGGGGTGGCTCAGAAAGGGGGAGTTCCTGCACCTATTCTCTGAGAAAAAAAGCACTGGTTTTATGTACTATTACACGCTTCCATAGATGGGTGGAGCCTCCCTCTAGTGGTACACCATGTGATTTTCTTAACCACTATATAAGGATCAGGTATGTAGAATCCAAAATTGGTTCTGAGGATGAGGGGATCCCCTCTTGAAACGTGTCAGCTGTTTGCAAATCTTCTTGCGTTTGGGACTTACCCAGTGGACGAGACTGATTGGAGTACCTATAGTATCTATATTTTTTATATTCATAAAGCTTTCACAAAAGTCATGCGCTAGGCTTGGGCGTCCTCTGTTTCTTATTTTTGTACGGCCCCCCCATGTGCCTGGGCCCTCTACAGGAGGCCTGGTGATACCCCCCAATTGGTGGCCCTGGCAGGGAATAACATAATAGCCAACAGAAGACTGCAAGTAAGGAGACCTGTAGAAAGTGCTGTATATTTGTTATGTTTAGCATATTTTATCGCATTTCTTTAATATAAAAAATTCTATATAAATGTCATATCACCACAAAATGATACTTGGTTCCATATTTTCTAAAAGAGAGGGGGGGGGGGTTGGGAGGTGTGGGGCACATACACGGGTGGCCCTTGGGAGGAAAACAAGTGTCTGTACCTATTCACTGACAAAATACCTTGCATATAAGATAAATATGTATGAAGGAAACTTCAAATTTAATCCTTGCAGTACAAAGATGTGTATGAATGAATGTGTGCTATGTGGAACAAATGAATCTGTCCCTCCCTCTGGGGGAGCATAAAGTCTAATGTTCTCCCTCATCTATACTCCTTCACAGAGACATGAACACTAGTAGCAAATTATTTCTGAGTGTAATAAAAATATCACCTTTGTTTTGTTGCCATGTTGATGCATTTATCACAGCCAGAAAACTAATTGATCACATGTGAAAAACGCATTTGTTTTTTAGGTAATAGCAGCAGAGGTCAGATCTTCTTGGCTACACTCAGGTGACCGGGACCAGACTGTATATGCTTTAAAGCGGAGTTCCAATAAAAAAAATATATATATAAAAGTCAGCAGCTACAAAAATACTGCAGCTGCTGACTTTTAATAATCGGACACTTACCTGTCCAGGGTTCAGCGATGCGGGGGAACGAAGCCCTACTCGTCTCCGGCATTGTCACTGTATGCGAGAGCCGCACTGCAACTGGCCGGGCAATCATCTGGGACCTGTGACGTGTCCCAGATGATTGCCGAGAGGGAGGGAGGAGAGGTGATCTTCCTTCCGTGGGAGCTGGAACCCTCTAAAAAGAGGCCCCCCCCCCCCAAAAAAAAGGACATGCCAAATGTGGCATGTCAGGGGGTCACCATCCCTTAAAGCGGAAGTTCCATTTTTGGGTGGAACTCCGCTTTAAGTTAGATTTATTTACAGTGAAACAAAATTCATACAAACACCAGCACACACCAACTACAACTAACTATATACAATTTATACAAAATGTAGAACATAGAAAGGCAAAAAAAAACCTGAAGATGCAAGAAGCAGATGGGAAGGGGCAACCAAAAATGAGGGAAGAAAGAAGGAAGCAGGGTACTGGGTACAGGGTACAGGGTAGGGGCAAGATCAAAATTACTGGCAACAAGATCTGGCAGTAGCAAATAAAAACACTAACGCAAGATGTATCAGCAGAAGAGAGACTAAGTACCCTCCCAGCAGCCAGCATTAGGTGGAGACTAATTACTGGGATCTGCTAGCTGCTAGGAGACACCCTCTGGTGGTCACTGGAACTACAAAATTCCCCTCTAGGAAGCACAGTACCACCAGTGAGTGAACCAAGTCCTGACATCGATACACCTGAAAACGTTAAACAAACAATATAATTAACCCTTAAAATGTAATTAATGTGGTGAGGTTTGACACTCAGACAGGATTTTATTGCTGGTGCCCATAGGAATATTTCCACTACCTTCCTGTCTCAGTGGCCATTTCCACTGGGACAGGAAGTGAGGGGAGTCTTCCCAATAGGGACACAAACAGTAGACAAGGAAGTAAAACCCTTTCCAAGTGTTATTTTTTTAAAAGAGAAGTATAGGGTATGTTATTTATTGTTTTGCAAATTGAGGCTGGGTTCACACCTCAGCATGGAGCGGCTCACAGCAGGGATCTGGTGCATCCCTGTTCACCGTTTCAGGTCTAATTTCAGCCTGAATTTTTGGCTGAATTCAGACCCGAAACGGACCAGAAGATGCACAGGACTACTGTGCAATTCGCACCGGAGCCGCTCAAGAGATGTGTGAACCGGCTCCATAGAGAGCAGGTCACAAACTCCTGTCATGCAAACTGGATGCGGGGAAAGCCGCATTCCAATTCGCAATAGTGTGAACCCAGCCTTATACTTAGCTAGGTGGATGCAGCATTGGTCCGATACTGCATCTGTCCCTGCTGGCTCTAACACTAAGAACCGAGCGATCTAACAGCGCAGATCTCTGAGATCTCACAGCTTCCCAAGCAGAGAGCTGCTGATTGTCAGTCACACTGCTCTCTGCTCTGCCCCCTCCTTGTTCACTGCAGTGCTGGGCTGTGGAGGGAGCAGGAGGGGCTGGCTCAGGCTCTCAGTGGCTCGATGAGAGGCTCAGCGGGGTGCCAGTCCAGGCATGTGAGCGGATACTGACCCCAGTGTCGCGATCTTACCCAAGCCTGGACCGGCTCTGTGACGTCAGCAGACAGCAGACTTCAGCTCGCTGTCTGATGAAAACGGGTCACAGGAGTGCAGAACGATCTGCACTCCTGTGATCCACAGGAGAAGTACAGCCAAACAAGCTTTGGCTGTACTTCTCCTTTAATATCTGTTCTTACCTGGAAATATTTACCCTCATTTCCTGTCTTGGTGACCACTGGCACTGGTACAGCAAGTAAAAGAAACCATCCCTTACAAAGATGCAGACAGCATCTAAACCCGACATCTCAATTGAACCATTGAAAAATAAATGACATTGTGTAATAACCCTTCTTGTATGTTCTTAAAACCCCTAACATATATTTAAATACCAACAGCAGACCTCAGATTCAAAATACCTGTGTTCAGAAAGCTGTGGCCTGCCAGTGACCAAGCAGCCCTCCATGGAGTTGGTGACCTTCGCATAGATTCAAGTTACAGAAGATAGTCAGAAGCCCTATTCATCATGAAGGCTGGAGCCAATCTACTTCAAAGGTCACCAACTTCTCAGAGGCTCCAAAGGCTTTCTGATCAAGAGCAGAACATGGCAACCTTAACAGGGGAATCAGAGTTCTGCTATTGAATTAAATACATCATAGGGGGGTGAGTCAAATGGGAAGGGGCAGGGGTTATTTTAAATTGCCTTTCCTGAATGTGTACCTAAATATAACTCTTAAATTCAACCTTATCCTTACTTCTGACATGTCATTTTTCTTTAAACTCACCTTAAAGAGACCCACTGGGAAGAAGGGGATCAAACTACAAAAGATAAGAAGTGCAGGCCAGGCACATACCTGCAACAGTCTCTTGGAACTTCCCATCATGGCCCTTGAAGCAGCAGACGACGGAGAACAGAGTCTCCTGGTACTGTTAGACCTCAGCGCAGCATTCGATACAGTGGACCACAATACTTTACTTGTCCGCCTCGCTGAAGTAGGAGGAGCTACAGGTTCTGCTCTAAAATGGTTTACATCCTTCTTAGAAAGTCGCTCCCAGACAGTGAAACTAGGAACATTCACCTCGGAAACCCGGGCAGTCTCCTGCGGAGTCCCTCAAGGATCACCCTTGTCAGCAGTACTATTCAACATATACATCCGCCCACTTCTCAATATCATCAGGAAAACTGATCTTTGCTTCCATTCATACGCTGACGACACCCAACTCTACCTTCGCATCAACGGACAAAAAGACCTTCATCAGCAATTACAGAAATGCCTCACCTTAATAGATGACTGGATGTCCACTAGCTCCCTCAAACTTAACGGATCAAAAACAGAGCTTCTTCTCCTACATGCCAACAAAAATTCCAAAATAAAGACTCCGTGGACACCTCCCACCATCCTTGGACAGACCATGTCCCCAAGCACCAAAGCCAAGAGTCTCTGAGTCATTTTTGACTCAGGAATGACAATGGATGCACAAATAGGATCAGTGGTGAGCGGATCCCACCATCTCCTCCGCCAACTACGTGGACTCATCCCCTTCATCCCAGAAGAGGACAAAGCGGCAGTTGTGGGAACAATCATCAATTCCCGACTCGACTACGCAAATTCGCTCAACGTAGGACTACCCCAATATCAGCTTGCGCGCTTACAACTCATCCAAAACACGGTGGCAAGACTGTTAACAGGAAAAAAACCCTGGGAATCCATCTCCCCCTCCCTAAAGAGCCTACACTGGCTAACCGTGAAGAATCGGATCACATTCAAGACCCTCTGCCTCACCCACAAATGCGTACAAGGAAACGCCCCACCATATCTCCGCGAGAAAATAAAACACTACACACCGAATCGCAGTCTTCGATCAGCTAACCAAAACCTCCTTAACATTCCCAAATACCGCTACAAAGCAAAGGGAGAACGAAGATTCGCAGTCCAAGGACCTCGACTATGGAATGCTCTTCCAACTAACATCCGCATGGAAGGAAACCACCAGGCCTTCAGAAAAAAACTAAAGACCTTCCTTTTCTGAGAAGCTGACATCAGAGAATGCATCCAGCGCCTTGAGGCGATTCAGTTCGCATTTGCAGCGCTTTACAAATCATTCATTCATTCATTCATTCAAATGCCGAGGCATTCTGTAAAAACAAAGTTCTGACACTTCCAGGAAGTGTCAGAGCTTGCAAAAAAAAAAAAAAAAAGCCCTGTTCCGCACATTCTGATTGGTCCAGCACCATTATGGGCATCCCTACTGGCCAGTATTAGGGAATGTAGGAAGGGGCAGGAAAGCTTTAGCACCATTAGAAAGCACATAGTCACAACAAGCTGAAATACTGGCTCCTGTGCACTAATTAAAGTAGAACGGGTGTAATGAATATAAATATTTTATTCAGATGACCAATAACTGAATAAAGCTGACCATACACAAGGCAATCCAATTACACTCTTAATTGCATAATCTATTTGCACAAGATGACTGTAATGTGTATGACCAGCTGGCCAACACTAGGCTCCAGGCTCTTCCCTCCCCTCCTAGAGGTTCTCGGCAGTATTTTAGATTTTTATTTTCTTCTACTTACCTTTTCAAGATGTCTTTAGGCCAGTGACATGACACGTGGTCCTTTATGGATCTCCTACAGTGGAAGGCATTCTTCCAATTTGGATCTTTCCCAGCGACGGATGGTCTTCAGCAATACAGAGACTGATAACCTCAGTTCTCCTGGGTGTCATTCATCCCAGAAGACTGGTGACTAGGGATGGACCGAACACCCCCTGGTTCGCACCAGAGTATAGTGAACAGGCAAAAAATTCGGCAGAACACACAAACACCGTTAAAGTCTATGGGACACGAACATGAATAATCAGAAGTGCTAATTTTAAAGGGTTATATGGAAGTTATTCTCGTAAAAAAGTGTTTGGGGACCCGGGTCCTACCCCAGGGGACATGTATCAATGCAAAAAAAGTTTTAAAAAACGTCCCTTTTTTGGGGTGCAGTGATTGTAATAATGCTGAAAACAATAAAAGTGAAATATTCCTTTAAATTTCGCACTTGGGGGGTGTCTATAGTATGCCTGTAAAGTGGCGCATTTTTCCCATGTTTAGAACAGTCTCTGCACAAAATGACATTTCTAAAGGAAAAAAAGTAATTCAAAAGTACTAGCGGCTATAATGAATTGTCGGGTCGCGGCAATACAGATAAAAGTCATTGAAAAAAACGCCATGTGATCCCCCCCCCCCCAGTCCATTACCAGGCCCTTCAGCTCTGGTATAGATATTATTGAAAAAAAAAATGGCGTAGGGGAACCCCGCCCCAAAATTTAAAAAAAATGGCGTGGGCGTCCCCCCAAAAGCCCATACCAGACCCTTATCCGAGCACGCAACCTGGCAGGCCACAGGAAAAGAGGGGGGGGCTAGAGAGCGCCCCCCCTCCTGAACCGTACCAGACCACATTTCCTCAACATGGGGAGGGTGCTTTGGGGTATCCCCTCAAAGCACCTTGTCCCCATGTTGATGGGGACAAGGGCCTCATCCCCACAACCCTTGCCTGGTGATTGTGGGGGTCTGTGGGCAGGCGGCTTATCGAAATCTGGAAGCCCTCTTTAACAAGGGGACCCCCAGATCCCGCCTCTCGTTTGAAATGGTAATGGGTGCATTGTACCCGTACCATTTCACAAAAAATGTGTTAAAATGTTAAAAAAAACACAAGACACACTTTGGGACAACAAGTCCTTTATTAAAAAATAAAAAAATAAAAATGTCCCACAAAGTCCATTCATCTTCTTCTCTCGCTCTGCCGATGGACCGAAAAAAAAAAAAACCTGCAGCCCGCCACCGAGGGCAGGGCCACCCGGATACGTAAACGGTCACCCGGGTACGTCTCACTTATATAAGAACTGTCACCTGCGAGGACGCATCAGACGGTAGGAGCCTCCCATGGAGGCGGATCGGTGGAGGCCTGCAGGTTTTTTTTTTTAATTTTTCGGTCCGTCAAAGGAGCAAGAGAAGAAGATGAATGGAGTTCGTGGGGCATTTTTATTTTTTAATAAAGGACTTGTCCCAAAGTGTGTCTTTTTTTTAACATTTTGACACTTTTTTGTGAAATGGTACATGTACAATATACCCGTTACCATTTCAAACAGGGGGAGATTGGGATCCGGGGGTCCCCTTGTTAAAGGAGGCTTCCAGATTCTGATAAGCCCCCCACCCACAGACCCCCACAACCACCGGGCAAAGGTTGTGGGGATGAGGCCCTTGTTCCCATCAACATGGGGACAAGGTGCTTTGGGGGGCTACCCCAAAGCACCCTCCCCATGTTGAGGGCATGTGGCCTGGTATGGTTCAGGAGGGGGGGAGCTCAATCGCCCCCCTCTTTTCCTGCGGCCTGCCAGGTTGCGTGCTTGGATAAGGGTCTGGTATGGATTTTTGGGGGGACCCCACGCCATTTTTTTTTATTTTGGCACGGGGTTCCCCTTAAAATCCCTACCAGACCTGAAGGGTCTGATAGGGATTTTGATGGGGACCCCTACGCCATTTTTTTTTTAAAATTGGCGCAGGGTTCCCCTTAATATCCATACCAGACCTGAAGGGCCTGGTATGGAATTTGGGGGGACCCCCACGTAATTTTTTTAAAAAATTTTGGTTTGGTGTCCCCCTTAATATTCGTACCAGTCCCAAAAGGGCCTGATAATGGACTGGGGGGATCCCATGCCGTTTTTTTAATGACTTTTATCTGTATTGCCGGGACCGTGAGCCGCGAGTACTTTTAAATGACTTTTTTTCCTTTAGAAATGTCATTTTGTGCAGGGACTGTTCTAAACACGGGAAAAATGCGCCACTTTACAGGCATACTATAGACACTCCCCAGGTATGAAATTTAAAGGAATATTTCACTTTTATTGTTTCACTTTAAGCATTATCAAAATCACTGCTCCCGAAAAAACGGCCGTTTTTAAAACTTTTTTTTGCATTGATACATGTCCCCTGGGGCAGGACCCGGGTCCCCAAAACACTTTTTATGACAATAACTTGCATATAAGCCTTTAAAATGAACACTTTTGATTTTTCATGTTCATGTCCCATAGACTTTAACGGTGTTTCGGCAGCTTTCGAATTTGCCCCGAACACTGCATATTGTTCGGTGTTCGCAGAACATCCGAATAACCAAAGTTCGGCCCGAACTTATGCTCGGGCCGAACTGTTTGCCCATCCCTACTGGTGACATCTAGTGTAGGAAAGAAATTACTGTGGACACAGCTTCAGATGGAAGGCGAGTATTGTAGACAGAAATGCTTTTTTGTTCTTTAATAGCTGCTGGGGGACTATTTTGAAGCCATAATAAAGGTTACAAAGAAAAGAAAGAAAACTGAGCTAGAACAAATAAAATAAAATAAAGCAGTAGCTTATTGTGGGATAACGCAAAACAAAATAAGAAACTGATAATAAAGGTTGCCTGCAGTTGGGCTTTAAGCCCCAACAGAAAGACCACCTCATCTCACCTTTGTGTAAACTTGAGATAAGGCGTGTAGTCTATGACTGCTGGAAAGCTCCCATCAAGGCCCTCTCCTTTAAGGCAAAAGCTAGAAGAGAGGAGCATGCAGTTAGCACTGAAACAACACAGACCACAAAACATCACTTTGTACCGATAATCTTGACTGAGGTCACAAGTTGTCCACTTATCACAGACCAGCCTGACAATTTTATCATCAGCTTTATAGGGGGCTTCATCACCTTTATTACTTGTGAACATTTTAAAGAGGTCCATGTATTGGGATCACATAAAAGAAAACTATATGTAGATAATTTCTGTTGCAGTATCATTTTATTACATATTTCCAGCGCCACCGTCTAGTTATTAATTGGTCTGTGTTCCAGTTTAATCAATAAAACAATGCCATTAAAACTCACTGCACACATATTTATTTTATGTGAGGCTTATAAAAGTGTACAAAAATAAATGGTCATAACAGCAAACCCCATACATCAGTATAGGAACTGAGTCCAGCTTCTTTTTATATAAAAAAAAACCCTGAATAATGAGTCCGTTTGTGAAAAGAGAAGCATAATACAAAGATTCATCACAAGTATCAAACCACCTAGAAATAAGATATGTTAAAATGGAAAACAGTCACCAATGAAGTCTGTAATAGTCTGACGGATAGGCATTCAGGCAAGGTTACAGGAAAGGTTACCCTGCAATACAACATTTCACCAGCAGGTGATACTTCGAGTGACATGTAAAACCTCAGAGCCGTAGCGATAAGCTCTCATAAAATATTTCTAATAACTAATTCCACCTTTCTTACATTGTTTCAAGATAAACCCATAAGGTATAACATAAAACATGGGGCCATTCTGCAGCACTCCACCCTGAAACTGCACCCCCCCACACCTGAATTGAGGGGTGCTTAGGCTGGCCATACAGTATGCAATTTTTTTTTCTTCAACCACGGGTTGAAGGAAAGAAAATCGCTTGATTCCTCCACCAACACAGTCAGTGTTGATGGGGGAATCCCTCCCTCCGATTATTGTATTCTGACAGCGGGAGGTTTCCCAGCCATCAGAATACAATGATCACTTCTGGCAGCTGTAGCCACCGGCAGTGATCGAACGAAAAAGCCAGACAGGCTGGTGGTTTTGAAGTTGATCAATAGATTGACTTCAGTGCATCCAGCCTGCCCACAGATGGAGCGTAATTTAGCTGGTTCCTGCTGAACTGATTCGTCTATTGCCAGCTTTATCCCCAAAGGCTTCTATTAAATTTTGAATTGTGTGTACATAGCCCAGCCTGCACAGCTGTATCATCCAGAGACTACAAACTTTGCCACCTCAGCAGAGAGACTCTGAGTTCTTAAAGTGATTAAAGTCTTGTTATACTTACCTGCTCTGTGCAGTTGGTTTTGCAGAAAGTAGCCCGGATCCTCCTCTTCTCGGGTCCCTCCCTCCTGTCGAGTACCCCCACAGCAAGCAGCTTGCTATGGGGGCACCCGAGCTGAGCCTCTGCTCTGTGTGTCCATTCAGACATGGAGCCATGGTTTGGCCCTGCCCCCTCTCTCCTCACTGGCTAACTGACTTTGATTGACAGCACCGGGAGCCAATGGCGCCACTGCTGTGTCTCAGCCAATCAGGATGGAGAGTCCCAAGTGGCAAAGGCACTCCTGCACATCGCATATGCATTAGGATAAAAAACCTTCTGCCTTTACAACCACTTTAATGGATAACAAGTGCAGTGACATCACGGGGCACTTGTATTCCATTGATTACTTACTTCAACTACATAACTGATAGTCTGTACCTCTGTACAGACCTGGGGCTAAAGGAAGAGTCTGCAGGAGCTTGTGCATTGGACCCGCGATCCACTGATCATGGTTGAAATGCTTTTGCAGGCTCCAATGCAAAAAATGTATCAATACGCATTTTTTCTTTTTGCAATATTGTTGCATTTATTACTTTTTTTTATACAAAAGGTGGAATATGCCTTTTAAATTGAAGCACATTAAAACTGAGACCCAAGCAAAAAACCAACATAGCTTTGTATTTATTAATAAATCATTAAGTGTAATTTTTTACTGCATCTAGTGTACCTAAATCTGACTTGATATCAGCCTCTTGCAATCCCTTACACAGCAGCTGAGGCCAAGAAAAGGTGTGCTACATGCAAACATGTTGACAGGGAACATGCTGACAGGAGTAGAGTGAGCAGAAGGATGACCCCGTCAGTCTACCGCTGTTCCTTCACAATATAATCAGCATGCTGGGGGTGGTGAGAGGGCGGACATCACTGTATTTCTTTTTTAATGGTTAACGTTTGAATATATCTTAACAGACAAAAATTAGCTCTTAATTGAAACAGTGCTTACAGACATAAGTGATATACTTAAACAGACGGCACATAAATTAACATGGTGTATTCATTTTCACGTTCTAAATGAGCAAAAATGCAGATTTGTCATATGACAAAAGTAAGTGCATCCCCACGTTTACCACAACTTGAAATTCATGAAATTGTTGTTGTTCCATATAAGATGCCAATGATAAGATACTCCTTAGATTCTTAAAAATATAAGGAAAATGATCTACAAGTGGCATAGACTTCAGACAGCTGCCAAATTCAGCCCAAGAGAGGTTATAGTCATCACACTGGGGTAAATTTACTAAAACTAGAGAATGAAAAGTCTGGTGCAGCTCTTCATACAAACCAATCAGCTGCCAGCTTTTTTTTTTTGTCAAAGCTTAGACTTGGTTCAATGACTTAGGATCTGACTTGTGAGACCCCAAGACACGTGACATGTGAAGTCCCATTTTAGTCAATGAGAGTTGTCTTAATTAGCATTTCTGAAGTCGCTCCGACTTTGGAAAAAGTTCCTGTACTAATTTAAGGCAACTGCCATTCGACTTGTGCCCATAGGCTTTAAGGCCCCTTTCACACTGGGGCGGTTTGCAGGCGTTATTGCGCTAAAAATAGCGCCTGCAAACCGCCCCTAAACAGCCTCCGCTGTTTGTTCAGTGTGAAAGCCCGAGGGCTTTCACACTGAAGCGGTGCGCTGGCAGGAGAAGAAAAAATCTCCTGCAAGCCGCATCTTTGGAGCGGTGTATTCACCGCTCCTAAACCGCTCCTGCCCATTGAAATCAATGGGACAGCGCGGCTATACCGCGGCTATAGCCACGCTATACGAGGGGTTTTAACCCTTTTTCGGCCGCCAGCGGGGGGTTAAAACCGCACCGCTGGCGGCCGAATACCGCGGTAAAACAGCGCTAAAAATAGCGCTGTTTTACCGCCGACGCCCCCTACCGCCCCAGTGTGAAAGGGGCCTAATGGAAGTCGCCTCCAAGTCGGAGTCTCATTTATATTGATGCGATTTGGATCCGATATTACAGGAAGATTACCTAGGCATTCCCTGAGGCTCGGTTCACACTGCTGCGACCTGAAAGTAGCTCGACTTACTGTGCGACTTTGGCGTGACTTTGAAGCAACTTCAGGGAATGCTTGTGTAATCTTCCTGTAATGTCAGATCCAAATCACATCAATTAAGAGGAGGATCCGACTTGGAGGAACATCCATTAAAGTCTATGGGGCACAAGTCAGATAGGAGTCACCTTGAATTAGTACAGGAGCTTTTTCTAAAGTCGGAGCGACTTCATGAGTGCAAATTATGACAGCTCTCATTGACTAAAATGGGATTTCACATGTCACGCGACTTGGAGTCTCACAAGTCGGATCCCAAGTCGCGGCAGTGTGAATCGAGCCTGAAAATTGCTTCAAAGTCACACCAAGTCGCATTAACTTGCTCTCAAGTCGCCAGAAAATCACCAGGAAGTTGCCTGGCAAAGTCACACCGTAAGTTGCACAACTTTCAAGTCATGGCAGTGTGTACCAAACCTAAATTGAATAAACTGAAGTTAGAAGCTGATTGGCTACCATGCACAGCAGCTGCACCAGGATTTTGAACTCTCCAGTTTTAGTAAATCAACCCCTGTATTTCTTAAAGTGGTTGTATACCCATTTTGTTAATTTTTACCTACAGGTAAGCCTATAATAAGGCTTACCTGTAGTCAACATGAATAAACCTTTACGGTTTAGGAGATATTCACTTTGCATGCAGCCGCTGACGTCAGCGGCGCATGCGCTGTGAATGCCCAGCTGAAGGTCTGGCAGATGCTGCCGGACCATGCCGGGAAGAAGACTCCCATGCGCATGCTAGGAGTGATGTCATCGCGGCTCCACCCACTCACAGCGCCGGAGCCGCGAACCCGGAAGACACGCCGAGGGCAAAATGTCAGCTCCCTCGACGTGGACCGGGATTAGATATGCCTCATTCTAAGGTAAGTATTTCATAATGAGCTCATTATGCCTTACAGGTTTTTTGTTTTTTGTTTTACATTTTTTTCTGCGCTAAGTCACAAGGCTGTGTAAATCTCAGGACTGGTAGGATAGAAATATAAATTATTTGGCCACTAAAACATATATATTTCATCTACCTATTTAGCCGTTTGCCTAGAAACAGATGACGTATGACCCTCCTGACAAGTACAGATGAATTCAGTACTCTTTTCATTCCAGAAGAACCCCATATAATATAACACTTTTGCAGCGGAGGCGGCAAGTGGGTCAAATACCTGAAATCAATGGCATTGAGTCCAAGCAGCATACCGGCGAGCATATTGGCTTCTTCACCCAGCACTATCGCTCCATCATCGTAAAATCTCCTGTGGGGGCAGAAAACAGCTTTCGCTTTAGCAATCTCAATAGCAATAAAGCAGTAGGCCTGCAAAGTATTCCCCGGACCAAAACCACATGTGGCCACCCCCAGCTGGGCCTGCTACTGAATTTTTAGCATCTTCGTAGAAACATACACTGTGATTAATACTTTGTGTCTAGTGTGCAGGGGGGGAGTTTATATTCACATGGCAGGTCATGGAGCACAAATTGTGTTGGAGCGCTGAATACACTATAGAGCAGGGTAATGCAATTTTTATTATTATTATTATACAGGATTTATATAGCACCAACAGTTAACGCAGCAATTTACAATATAAAAGTTAGACAATATGGTTATAATACAATAAAATACAAGAGGATGAAGAGGGCCCTGCTCAGAAGAGCTTACAATCTAATAGAGTGGGGCAGGTGGTACAAAAGGTTGTAGCTGTGGGGAATGAACTGATGGAAGTGGTAGGAGATTAGTTGGAGACGTGATAGGCTTTCCTGAAGAGATGAGTTTTCAGGGATCACCTGATGGTAGCAAGAGTAGGGGATAGCCGGACAGGTGGAGGTAGTAAGTTCGAGGATGGGAGAAGCTCTGGAGAAATCCTGGAGATGAGCATGGAAGGAGGAGATGAGTGAGCTTGAAAGCAGGGGGTCTTGAGATTAGAGGACCTTCAGCTGCTGCAAAACTACAAGTCCCATCATGCCTCTGCCTCTGAGTGTCTTGCTATGCCTCACGGGACTTGTAGTTCTGCAACAGCTGGAGGTCCGCTAATTGCATATCCCTGCTATAGAGGATGTTCAGGTGTTTATAACTAGCCCTGCAGGAAATGTAATTCTTGTATGTGTGCGCTGTAAAATATTTTGTACTGTTTGTAGGTCTTATAGCAGCACCATCTTAAATTTAAACGCATTGTATGGTGTGCCCCCCAAATATGTTCTTGTATATTGTAATAGGCCCTGACCAGGTCTTTTGGGCTGGAGCACCCCTCCGCCTCCTCATTACCTCTTATTTAGTGGCCACCAGTGATTAGGATGTATCCCTTTCAGTTCTCCCACATAGAGGAGTTTAGCTCCCATGGTTGAGACAAAGGATCTTCCATTCTATTACTAGAGTAGGACCCACTAATTTGGGGTACTTTGTCGCAGTAAGTGGGCTTAGCACTATATGACCATATAGTGTGACCAAACCCCCATATTTTTTGAATATGTTCAGGTGTTTTTAACTAGCCCTGCAGGAAATGTCATTCTTGTATGTGTGCGCTGTAAAATATTTTGTACTGTTTGTAGGTCTTATAGCAGCACCATCTTGAATTTAAACGCATTGTATGGTGTGCCCCCCAAATATGTTCTTGCTATAGAGGATATGCCTGGAATCTCTGAGAATCGGCTAAAAAATGTAGATAAGGCATTTACCCTAAACTGGATAACTTGATTTGTTGCAAAAATGGGGTAATGTATTTAAAAGGGAACGGACAGCGCATTTCAGTGAGCACATGTTTTGAGTAATTATTTTGGTGATAACCACTGTTGGGAGGCAACGTTTTTTTTTTTGTTTAGATATCAGAAGTTTCTGGATGGTTGAAACCTGATTACACCTGGCCTGGAATGCCAGCAGAGCAAGTTCACCCAGCAGGAATTCATCTCTGACAGGATGTTCTCGCAGGCCTCTTGATGTGAGGTATAGGTGTAAAGAAGCACAAGATAAGACCTCCTGGAGGGGTGCAAAATCAAATGTCCTGTTACAGAACATCAAAAGCCAGCTGTTACTGAAAGATGACCCAGGTCAGAATCAGTGATTCATGGACTATTTGCTGCCCCTAGTGGGCATACCTCCCAACTTTTTGAGATGGGAATGAGGGACACCTATAAGCAAAAGTATGCAGGCATAGGACACACCCCTTGCCACGCCCCCTTAAAGGAGAATTGTACAAAAAACAAGATTGGTTAAAACCACAAGTGCTTTTTTTACAACTGCTATTCATTTATATTGTCTTTTGGAGTTTACAAATGCAGCAATTTAGAAATCATATGAAAGGTTTAGCACTGGAAAACACTTTTTGATAGATAAAAAGTGTATTTTATATACAACTATATAGATCAGACCAAAATGAGGGACAAATGAGGAGGAATGAGGGACAGAGGGACATTGCTCCAAATCAGGGACAATCCCTCGAAATCAGGGACAGCTGGGAGCTATGCTAGTGGGCACTACAGCATGCTTCCTAGAGGACGGACAGAAGAAGAATATATTATGAAGGAATGCCTATTATGGATTTTTCCTTGGACAGTGAGTGTTGTGTGGGTGGTGTATGAGTGGGCTTTAAAAGTAATGATCAACCTAAAATTCTTCCTCTTTTTGCTCTTGGCTCTTGACATTGAGCCCAGCTGAAGATACTGAACACAGAATACGACCCTACATAAAGTATCATTGATGTTCTTTTGTTTCATATGCTCTGTAATATTTTCTTTTAGTGTTTTATGTTAGCATTCCTATTTCCTTGGGAAATAAATGAGACTCTTGCTTATTTAAACAGTGTATTTATTTTGTATAGCTAACCTTGTTATTGTACCATCACCATTAACTTTATCAGAGCTTTGCTAGACTAGCTAATTATCGAAATAGACAAGTTAATACATAAATAGGGGGAATCCATAACCACCCAATATTTATTTCAACCACAGAGGCTAGAATTCCTGCCGCGGTCACAAAGTGCCATGGCTGCGACATGGGTACACCCCCAGCAGCTGCCTCAGCAGCTAAAGGGGGCAAAAGTTGGGGGGGATGGTAAAAGCATGCCCCCCCAACATCTTGTGTGATCAAGCCCTCATAGTTGTTACATATACCCACTTAGGTGACTGGCCCTGAAGTGGTCTACAGAGATTAAACAATTCCTCTACATAAGTTGTACCTGTTTATCTGCGACCCTTTCTTCTCTATGGCTAATTAAAGCGGGGCTCCACCCAAAAGGGGAAGTTCCGCTTTAGGGCCTCCTCCCCCACTCCGGTTTGTGAAATGGAGCTTTTGGGGGAGGAGAGGCAGAGCGGGTATCCGAATATGACAGGTACCCGCTCCCACTTCCACTCCAACCGTCTAGGTGATCAGAAGCAAAAAGTTCTCCCTCCCAAAGCCTTCTGGGACACATGACAGGTCCCAGAAGACTGCCCGAACCACTCATAATGTGCAGCGGCACTCGCGCATGCGCACTGGGCACCTGGCTGTGAAGCCACAAGCTGTTACAGCCAGGTGCCCATAGTAAAGATGCCGGCACCGGCGAGGGAAGACACGGGGAGAACACAGTGTGGGTGAGAACAACGTTGGATCGTGGGACAGGTTATTAAAAGTCAGCAGCAACAGTTTTTGTAGCTGATGACTTTTAATTTTCACTTAAGAGACTGGAGTTCCTAAAGTCCAAAATTTACACAACATTTTTGAACTTCCAGAGGCAGGAGGTGGTGATCTGGTGTCACCCACTGCACAGCACACAGAGGAAAGCTGAGTGTAATCTGAGATCTGAGTGAAGGGAATGGACACACTTCCTTTACGCAACCTCATAGGAAAACATGCACAACTGAGGCTGTCAATCACAGGCTGTGTATTGGAGGCCCCCTCCCCTATTACTTGGAGGCACAACCTGTCAGAAGTGACTGCAGATAGCAGAGGAACAAGACTGCAGACAGAAATCACATTAGAAACTTTGGACGGAGACAAGTTTATAGAAGGCTATGCATTGTTCATTTTTCATATCAGAGGCTTACAACCACTTAGACAAGGTAAAGCCCACCTTCAGCTAACACTTCCTAAACAGAACAGCAACATTTTTTAAATTTTGGAAAAAGGGTTAAAGCCATACGAAGAAAAACTGACTGTTGTAAGCACACCTGCCAGTTTTAGATTTTTTTTTTCCCACCCCTGTAACTAACACTTTTGTTGGACAGGCCTGTTAAAGGTGGTCAACAATCAGGATTCACAGGCAGGGTCAGCAGTAATAAAACTATGCTACAGGAGGGCTCAGAAAAACAAAAACAATAAACTACTGTATAACTAAAGGCAAAACATATTTTCACAGAGTGGAGGGGGATTAGAACCCTGGGCAGGTCTTCATATACAGTACGTCATTTTTGCCTATAGTTACACTTTATGTTTGCTCGCAGATGGACTTTAACCACTTGCTGACCACCCTATAGAAGTTTTATTGCTACAGGACGGCAGCTGTGCGCCGGATCATGTATATATGCGAGATTCAGCATTTCCGGGTAGCGGGCGTGAATGCGGCTCGCTCTTGCTGTGATTATACACAGGATCAGCAGGTACCACAGGCTCGATGTCAGCCAGCACCCGCCGATCATTTGGTACACAGGCAGAAACAAGGCAATGTAAACAAGGCAATGTAAACAAGGCAGATTGCCATTCTGTCAGTAGGGAAGGTATGGACCCTGTGTTCCTACAAATCAGGGACATGGATCCATGAAAGCACCTTCCCCACAGTACACAAACACTGGTTAGGAACACAGTTAACCCTTTGATTGCCCCTGATGTTAACCCCTTCCCAGCCAGTGTCATTAGTAGAGTGACAGTGCATATTTTTTTAGCACTGATCACTGTATTAGTGTCACTGGTTCCCCAAAAAGTGTAAAAAGTGTCAGTTAGTGTCCGATTTTCCCTCCACAATATCACAGTCCCGCTATAAGTCGCTGATTGCCACCATTGCCAATAAAAAAAAATTCCATAAAAATATCCCATGACTCCACTGTTTGGAACTCCGGCTTTTCCACCAGCCCTACAAGCAGAGAGTTTTGGCCCTTGGTGCAAGAAGGACCACAGACGACTTGCCCAAGTCCTGCGTTCAGATCCTTCTCTGACTCAAGACGTTCCCTCCGGCCCGCCTTCCCATACTTCGACGCACTGGCTGCAGAGGCAACAGGTGCTGTCTTTTATTCGAACCTTCCCATCCTTACCTGATGTACTTACTGACACAACAGACTTGGAGAACATGCTGCTCCAGATTGACCCTCCTACACATGTGGTCTCTCAACTATACTCTCTCATACATATAGTCTATAATCCTGACCTCCCCCCATACACACAGGCCTGGAGTGAAGAATTGGGTCACCCCATCTCACCTGTAGATTGGCAAAAATGCTTCATTTTGACTCATAAAATATCCTTAGCCTCCAAATCGCAAGAAAAGGGATTCAAATTACTGACCCGTTGGTATAGATGCCCGTCGACATTACGATGGATAAACCCGACACTTCCGGATACCTGCTGGCGTTGTTTGTCATCAAAAGGAACCTTGCTCCACATTTGGTGGGAGTGCCCCCCTGTGCGGAGGTTCTGGCAAAAGATCCTCGATCTGTACTGCAGACTCATGGCGACCTCGGTTATATCCTCTCCTGAGGTAGCCCTGCTATCTATGCTCCCTGGCCCGCTTAAATCGGTCAAAAAAGACGTTCTGCGTCACTTTTTAGCGGCAGCTAGAACGGTACTGCCCAGACATTGGAAGTTGACAAGCATGCCTTCCCTGGGGTATTGGGCAATTGAAGTGGACCAAATTAACAGACTGGAACGGATGTTGTCGCAGGAAACGGGTAAGGAGGAACAATTTTCCAAGACCTGGACCTCATGGTCTATCTTCCGCTATTCCGCTGAATTTATCCCATGGGCTACAGAGGACTCCACCAATGCAACTGTGTGACCAGAGTGGAATGTCTTTCTCTTAATATCTGTATCCCTTTCTCCCTTGTCCCCTATATTCCTACCCCTCTTTTTCTCTTTCTCCCCTTATATGATACAACGCTATATGATCACCTAAATCATTCTCTCTAATCTCATCAGACAAATAATGTGACACACACTGAGCTTCCCCATCAGAGAATATACATTTAGCACAGCAACAATAGCCCTAGCTTGTTTGCAATAGGTGGACGCCACTCGGTGAGTGGATAGTGGTGCTCACCTGCACTTTAATCAGCTTAGACGGTATAGCTACGCAGGCAAAATATCAAACCAAATCAATAAAAGCTCACAAGTTGCTTAAGACATAAGATGATATGTTACCAATATCGTAATGATATCTATTTTTACTTTTATGCGTTTCTGTATTACATAATTGTATACTGTACACTTTTTCTCTCTCAATAAAATAAGATTGAATTAAATATCCCATGGTTTGTAGACGCTATACCTTTGGTGTAAACCAATCAATATACACTTATTAGGATTTTTTAAAACTAAAATATGTAGCAAAATACATATTGGCCTAAATTGATGAAGAAATGTGATTTTTACTTTTTATTGGATATGTTTTATAGCAGAAAGTAAAAAATATAGTTTTTTCTTTTTTTCCCAAAATTGTTGGTCTTATTGTTTTTTTGTTCATGGCGCAAATAATAAAAAAAGCGCGGAGGTGATCAAATACCACCAAAAGAAAGCTCTATTTGTGGGAAAAAAGTCAGGTCCATAAATATTGGGACATCGACGCAATTCTAAACTTTTTGGCTGGAAGAGCATCACCAGGGATGAAACCCAGCGTCTGGTGATGTCTATGCGTTCCAGACTTCAGGCTGTAATTGACTGCAAAGGATTTGCAACCAAGTATTAAAAAGTGAAAGTTTGATGGATTTGGTCCCTTAAAAAGTGGGAGGCACATATACAAACTGTTGTAATTCCTACGCCGTTCACCTGATTTGGATGTAAATACCCTCAAATTAAAGCAGAAAGTCTGCAGTTAAAGCACATCTTGTTCGTTTTATTTAAAATCCATTGTGGTGGTGTATAGAGCCAAAAAGATTAGAACTGTGTCGATGTCACAATATTTATGGACCTGATTGTAAATTTTATTTGTGTACAGTGTCGCACGACCGCGCAATTGTCAGTTAAAGCAAGGCAGTGCCGTGTCGCAAAAAATAGCCTGGTCATGAAGGGGGGTAAATTTTCCAGAGCTGAAGTGGTTAAAGTTGAAAAATGTATTAAAACCTGCCAAGAAGTCAGAAATTTCATACTGCGGTTGGAAAGAAAAAATAAATAAATAAATTACAAAATCTTTCCTAAGGAAAACTTCAGTGCTGACATTGTTCAATAAGGAGTTTCTACAAATAGCCGAATACCCGAATACCACGGAACACATTATCCCTTCGGCTGCATCGATCTGTCAATACCATGAAGGCTTCCCCATTGATCTAGGTGAGATCTGACGAAAAGACCATGTTTCTCTAAATAGGCATTACAAGGTGTTGTAGTTACTTTTGGAGAAGCTCAATTCTGAACAAATAAAAAAAGTGTGCCCTTAAAATGTACATAAAACCGAACAATGAATTTCTTTTAATAAGTCCATTTGGTCTGTTAAATATAACATTAAGAAGTTTTGTTATATCTGATAAATGTAAAAAAAAAACAAACATATTGATCCTGCTAGAAATGCTGTAAGCTAATAACTTCCTGTGCTTTGCACTGACTGCTATCACATACATTGTTCTCAGCTAACTCAGAGTCATTTTTCTCTGGAATTTAGCATTAAAGCGGTTGTAACCCTAAAAAGGAAAAAAAAAAAAAAAAAAAGCTTCTGTTCCTTTACGGCATGATCTATAGCATAGTACTTGTGCCGGGTACTTTGTCCGTTTCTAGGCTGTAAAATTTCTGGTTGATACTGCTGGTTCCTGTGTCCCCCTGTGTGTGCTGACCATGGTAATAATGGCTGCCGATCCACGATACCATGGTCAGTTTACATGCCTTCGTCATCCCGCTCCCTCCCTGTCTGTCAGTTCTAAAGCTTGTGGGTGAGAGTCAATCTCCTTCCTGCCCCTCCCCTCCTGCTGCTCTTCCCTGTGGCTTGAAAATACAATAACTGCTACCCCCCCTGTTTTATCAAGATATAAAGTATCTTGTGTCCATTTTTTTTAACTGGAAGTCACTATAGTAGGCACTGCTATACAGTGATCTCCACTACTTTCCGGGTCCCCTACCAAGCAGCTGCCCTCTTGCAATGTGAACACAGGTGGTGCCATTCACAGATAGCTTTGCATTTTCTGAATGGAGGCAAAGTGTTCTCTGATTGGTCAAGGTGGAGAGACAAGGCAGTGACATCATGCCCTCCACCGAAGCCAATGAGATAGAATGCTTTGCATTCATTAAGAAAATTCTATAAATGGCGCCCGTGCCAGGTGGCCAAACTCCTGCGTTCACAATGCAGGAGGGCAGCTGCTTAGCACAGGACCTGGAAGGTAGAGGAGTACACTGGAGCAGCAGAATTTCCTACAGGGTTTCTAGCTTCTAGAGCAGCCTTTCACATACTTTTCAACACATAGGAACCCTTGAAATAACTTTTCTGTCTCAGGCAACCCCTGCTAAAAAGACTATATCTATAAGTCATGATACATTAGTGTGATGGTCAGTGGGTAGAATGCTCCTTACAGGTCATTGGGAAGAATCACCCCCTTATATATGGCTAAAAATATCAATGGTGTCAGTGGAAACGTATCTGAGAGGCAGAAATTGCTCATTGCCCTTACAACCTCTGGAGGAACCCTGGCTGAGAAACTCTTTTCAACAGGGATCCCACAGTTATGGTATATGCTTAACTACATTGGTCCAAGCTGAACCTATGGAACTATGTAAAAACTTCCATACCTGGAATTCTTTATTAGGAACCATTAAGAAAACCCATTTTTAACACCCATTGAAGGCCAATATAAATTACATTCTTCCTTTCAATGAACACCAATGTACGAGGGCTCTTCTTGCTACCTACCAGTGTGAGGGAGAACTTTTCAACTGACAATAAATGTAAGGACACAACACTGACCACCAATTTAAGGGCACTTCCCCACTGAGCACCAATGTGAGCAAACATTACAGTTTTCTATGTGTCTTCCCTGGTCATTATAATGGTCAGTGTTTGCAAGCTTTTGTTCAGAGCAGAAGTGCTTCTCACACCATACAAATCAACAGGAATGTAAAAGCCGCTTGAAGCAGGTTGATACAGCTTAGGCCGAATGTACACGGGACGCTGAGGCAACCTCTTCTGAACAATTTTTTTGACAGCCTAAAACCAGCATTTAAAAACGCTCGTTTAGACGCGTTTGCATGCCACGTTTAGTGGCATTTTGCCGCGTTCGCGTCTAGGAGCGTTTATTTAAGATAACATCATAAGACCCTCCCAAAGCACAAAAAACAGTATTATTTACCTATTTCAGCAATGCTAGTGGTGTATTGGATTGGATCATGGACTCATTAGGGGTATATAAATGGTCTATGAAGCATTGCAAGCAATTCGTTTTTTAAATATTTTTTTGGTGATTTTTCATCATTTGCTATCATTTTATAAGTTTTGTAATGTAAAAAAAATAGGGCACCTTTAAAAATGATTCTAAACGAAAACGCGGCTAAAAGCCGGTACTGCGTTTAGCGTCTGAAACGTCGGAAACTTCGGCGTCTGAACTCATTTTTTTGCCTTCAAAGAAAAGCCTCTAAACTCAACTGACTAAAAATGACATTAAAAGAACCTGTGTACATATACACATAAGATAACATTGGATGAGTTCAGGGGCAGCTGAAAAAAGCATCCAACTGCCTCTGAACGTCTGTTTACCAGCAGCAGTGTACATGAGGCCTTAGGCTTTTTTAGCATTTGTACAGGCATTTTTGCATGCATTTCAGGCTAGAGCGTTTTTTTGGGGGTTTTTTTTTAGCCAAGGGGATGCTAGTTACTTGGTAAGAAAACACTTAAAAAATGCACATTACGTGGTTTTTTTTTTTTGTGTGTTTATCAGGCACTCTATTGAAGTCTATTGGGGCCAAAAAACACAAGCTTCTTTTTGAGGCAAAGTCACGTACTTTTTCAAGCAATGAGCTTCAATGCCACTATACTTAGGTGTAAACAAGTACCATTAAATGTAATGGAAATCTTTTGAGCATTGTATTGCTTTTGGTTAAGCTTCAAATTGACCAGATATAAAAGGGGTATTGGTTAATTTCATAATTATTACCAAAAATACGTTTCACTCTCCTTTTTTGTCCTTGTGCCCTTTGTCACTGGGACAGAAACTGTTGGGAAGTCAAAAATGTTATGACTGTCACCCAAACAGGGGGTGAGGGGAAGAGAGGAACACACCTGTTGTGGTGACATCTTTCTAAGAGGGGATTTGTGCTTACATTAGAAGCTACATGGTTACATAGTAGGTGAGGTCGAAAAAAGACACAAGTCCATCAAGTCCAACCTATGTGTGTGATTATATGTCAGTATTACATTGTATATCCCTGTATGTTGCGGTTGTTCAGGTGCTTATCTAATAGTTTCTTGAAACTATCGATGCTCCCCGCTGAGACCACCGCCTGTGGAAGAGGAAATCCACATCTTTGCCGCTCTTACAGTAAAGAACCTTCTACGTAGTTTAAGGTTAAACCTCTTTTCTTCTAATTTTACTGAGTGGCCACATGACTTGTTAAACTCCCTTCCGCAAAAAAGTTTTATCCCTATTGTGGGGTCACCAGTATGGTATTTGTAAGTATCTCCCCCTACTTCCTATGGTGTTTTGGCTTCAGAGATACTTACACTAGTAAAATTAGAAAAAAAGTGATTGGATAAATATAATATAAAAATAATATCTGGATATGAGTAATGTAGAAGACCCTGCTAATTCATCCTGTTATCATACAAAAAAAAATAAAAAATTGGTAGAATGAAATGTAGAAGACCTTGTAGTTTTATAGTCCCTCAGTGCTGCTGTAATGTATTCAGACAAGCGTTTTTCCATCAGTGCAACTCGGATCCAGGCCCTGCCCTGAAACAAAACACACACAAATTAGGCAGAAAACAAATATATACAGTATAAAAAGTGTTTGTGTTGCCCATAACAACTACACCTCCCCAAAGCAGGAACAGCTTTTAACAGACTCTGATACAAGGCCTGCCCCCGCTTATGTAGCTCTTTACAAAATATAAGCATGATGCCCCACAAACAATTATAAAAACAACATTTTTTTTCCTCCCTACAAAAATCAGCATACTGCACCTGTCCGAAAATTGTCCCGTTTTGGGATAACACATTACAATTGTTTGATAAATTGGTGGGAGATAAAATCCCAAATAAACCTCAGATTACAGTGCCGTCTGTGTTACCAGGCTCTTACAGACAAATTAGGAGAAACCTACAGTAGTTAGGCACTTCATCACAGTGGCTCGTTCTGTAATAGCCAGACGGTGGCGCCAGGTTGAGGCTCCATCAATGGCTGAATGGGCTTGTGAATTGGACAAGATTGAGCTTGTGGAGCTTATGATTGCATGGGATGAGGATAAATCGGAATCACACAAACTCATGTGGACAGTTTGGTCTCATTTCAGATATTCTTCTGACTTTGATTCATTTATCTCCAGTATCGTTTGAGGTTCCACTTGGTTCCGGGATTCCCCCATGGTACTTAACCCCCCCCCCCTTTTTTTTTCTCCTCTTCTTCGTCTCTTCCCCTTCTTTTTTTTCTTCCCTTCTTATTACAATTGTTATTACTTTTCCTGTATATTGAAATAGAAAGCTAGCATCTTTGTGTTGCCTGATACTTCAGGTATTGTGCTCCTGGTTAGGTTTCTAGCTGAACTGGATGTTTCTATCAGATATTCCTCAGTTTACTCACCCAAAAATGTTTCCGTTTTACAGTGTTTGTTGCTCATCATACAGGGGATGTACAAATCCGGATGTATTTGTTCAGTCATAATTTGTATTTGCATAGTACACTTGTATTTTCTAGAACTACTTAAAAGAGATGTATGGGATTTTTTTATCCCATATTTATACTTACCTAGGTGGATGCAGCATTGGTCCAATCCTGCATCTGTCTCCTCCACGCTCATTGGAGTGCTGAGTTGTGGAGGGACAGGGAGCGGCCGTCTCAGAGTCTCGCTTGGAGGCTGAGACACCTATCATTCCAGGCACCTGGCGGATCCAGACTTCTGAAGTCAGTATGACGCGGTGCCTGAACGATCCTGGTGACATCAGCAGAGAGCGGACTTCAGACCACTCTCTACTGAAAACGGGTCACAGGAGTGCTAAACAAATTGCACTCCTGTGACCCATAGGAGAAGCCCAGCCGAATGAGCTCAGGTAGGACTTCTCCTTTAATAAAAAGATTAAACATAAACATCAGCACACCAAAACTGACATGATATGTTCTGGAGTTGCCGGAGGTGGCTCGATTTTGGGCGGAGGTGTTTGAACTCATTAACTACCTCCAGCTGACCCTCGCAGTCTCCCCGGAACTGGCACTGTTGGGTATCCTCAATGATGAGCATTGACCCAGATGCACTAAACTACTAATCTCATACTTGTTATACTATGCCAAGCGAGAGATCATACTTAAGTGGAAAACTTATCCCCCCCCCCCCCAGGGGTTTGTGGGGAAAGTCTATTAACGTGGCTCTTCCTATGTATAAACTGACTTACATTGGTAGGAATTGTCCCAGGAAGTTTGATAGGGTATGGCAGCCATGGACAGCTTAGCAGGGGAGTGTTTACCCATTGCTCGTTTTGTCCCTGTGCTGTTGCGGCTGCGATGCCCTATCTATTTTAATGCGAGTTATGGATATGGGACATTGACACCCCCCTACGGTTTAGTATATAAAATTGTGTACTTTTGTGTTATGCCACGTGGACACTGAGTTACTGTCAGTGTGTGTTCTGCCTTGATACCATTCTGTATTTTTAAATTTTGTACCAAGTTTTCTGTCTTGACGCTTTGATGTCTTCCTTGGTCTACCAGTATGCTTGCCTTTAACCACCTTCCCATGTTGTTTGTATTTGGTCCATGTTTTAGACACAGCTGACTGTGAACAACCAACATCTTGTGCAACACTGCGTGATGATTTACCCTCTTTAAGGAGTTTGATAATCCTCTCTTTTTTTTCAATTGACATCTCTGGTGTTGGAGCCATGCTTCATGTCAGTCCACTTGTTGCAAAAGCTCTTCAAGGTGTGATCACTCCTTTTTACCTACATACTAACAAGCAGATTTAATCTGATGCAGGTGTTAGTGTTTGTAATGGAAATTTACAGGGTGATTCCATAATTTTTTCCCTGAGAATTGAGTGATTCCATAATTTATTCCCTGTGCTTGTTCTATAAATCTAACTGTTACTGGCCACCACAATTATTTTTCTTGATTTCTTTTAGTGTTTCTTAAAGCCAGAAAGTTGCCATTTGAAATGCCTTTAGTTTTTGGCCATGTCTGTGATCTGCTTTTTTTCTACAACAATAAACAACTGAAGGAACATCCTCAGGGACTGGTGATTCCATAATTTTTGCCAGGGGTTGTAATTTCTTTACTCACTTTTGTTGCCAGCAGTTTAGACATTAATAGCTGTGTGTTGAGTTATTTTGAGGGGACAGCAAATTTACACTGTTATACAAGCTGTACACTCACTACTTTACATTGTAGCAAAGTGTCATTTCTTCAGTGTTGTCACATGAAAAGATATAATAAAATATTTACAAAAATGTGAGGGGTGTACTCACTTTTGTGACATACTGTATGTGTATATATATATATATATATATATATACACACACACACACACACACACACACACACACACATACACACACACACACACACACATACATATACACCATATCTGCCCAATGCCCCTGGAAGCTGGAAATCACTGAAGTACACACCGCTACTGCAATGATCTTCACTTGCTTCTGAGTCCCATGCTAAGCGGCTGGCCCACAGGAGGTTGGCTGCCTTAGCACAGGTGCCATTCAGAGAATGCTTTGCATTTTCTAAATGAATGCAAAGCATTCTCTGATAGGATGAAGCGGAGAGGTGGAGCAGTAATGTCAGGTTCTCTACCTTGTCCAATCAGAGAACGCTTTCTGTGTTCAGAATGCAGTAGTCCAGCTGCTCATCATGAGACCCAGAAGCAAGTGGAGATCACTGGAGGTGCAGCACCTACTACAGCGATTTTCAGCTTCCAGGGGCATTGGCCAGGTATTGTATATACTTTGTTACAGTGGTCCAAGCTCCGTGTTTGAGCAGGCAATTACCAGCTGGTGGGAGGACGGAGAGTGAGTTATATGATCTCCCACAACCAGTATTTCTTTTGGAAGCGGCTGTGCTGGCGATTAGGAATAACAGATTTCCTGTAGTATATTATTACTTGAGGTTTCCAAGAAATCCTCTTATCATATACTTCAAGCGGAAAGAAAGTGGCCTGAGCTATTGACCACGATAGGACCGAATGACGGGACAATGAGAGTAAATAGAAGTCTTTACTAAATTACTGTAATTCAGTTAAAGTGATTGTAAAGTCTCATTTAAAAAAAAACAAAAAAAAAACACGTTATACTTCCCTCCTCTGTGCAGTTGGTTTTGCACAGAGCAACCCAGATCCTCCTCTTCTTGGGTTCCTCTTTGCTGCTCCTGGCCCCTTCCTCCTATGGAGTGCCCCCTCAGCCAGCAGCTTTCTATGGGAGCACCTGAGCCGAGTCAGAGCTCCGTGTATCCATTCAGACTCGGAGCCCCGACCCCGCCCCCTCTCTCCCTCCCCCGATTGGCGGACTGACTTTGATTGACACCCGCATGAGTCAATGGCACCGCTGCTGTGTCTCAGCCAATCAGGAGGCATGTCCCGGGTGGCTTAAACACTTGTGGACTTCGCTGGAGAGAGATGGGGCTCAGGTAAGTAATTAGGGGGTGCTGGGGGGCTGCTACACACAAAAGGTTTTTTATCTTAAAATAAAAAAACCTCTTGCCTTTACAACCCCTTTAAGTATAACACCACTGGTAAATCAGCATTAGCAAATGTTGCCAAGGCTTTAAAGTATATCTGTAAAGTAGCCCCCTTCAAGATGCAGCTATACTGAGAGTCAGCCTTGCTCTTCCTACACATAGGGTTTTAAAGTAAACATGTCATGTAATTAGAAGTATTAAATACACCCCCCCCCCCCCCCCCCCCGGAATTGATAGGTATTTAAAGATAATAAAATAACTTTGTGGTTTGAGGGGTAACCAAAAGTACCACATCCCTAAAATATTATATCCATCACCAATCCCTCAGTTGGGGTTGGACTTTTAAGGTGCTAAATATGAGTCTAAGACCGTATGATAAAATCAAACAATTGTACTTTATTACATTTTCTGAAAAATATTAAGAAACCCTTAAAAAAGGCAATTTTTGGTTCAATTCCATACGAAGCCTTAATTTAACAGTGACCTTAAAATGCAGGACTTTATCTCATCTTGCTTCTCTACCACCTGCAAATGTGGGTGAATCTGCAAACTATACCAAATCCTCAAAATGACAAATTATACATTGCTCATGGTCATAGTCTGCTTCTGGTAGTATTAAAACATACAACAATGTCAGAGGCACCTAGACTGCCCACTCAGGGGCTAGAACTGGAGCATAGAAAACAGCAGATACACGACATAAACAGGGGAGGAAGCCTCCTGTCTAAACAATCACAAAAATGGTCACAGTCTACTTCATGTGTATGTACATTAAAAGGTGACTGTAATCCTAACACGTTTCACCATTTGCTTCCTTGGGAGATCAAGGCAAAATAAGAATAAAATTAAAAAAGAAAAATATGTAGCCCAATACGACCAAAGCATCACACTCACATGATGGCATAGACATGGCTCCCAGGGACCCGTGGGAACTCAAGCAAGGGGATAGGCTCTGTATGCAAAGAGGACCTTTGCTGCTACACTGGGGACATTTATCCAGCCCTGTCCTTGATAGGAGAGACACTTGGTGGAAGTCACCAGTAAGATTTTACCTCTAGAACCCTTGAGAAATGCAACATTGGGGGATAAAACTCGATACATCAAGCCTCAAGTATAATACATTCTCCCACATGATGACAATTGAATGTTGGAGGCTATAGTTTGAGCATCTTTAGATAATTTAAATAATTTAAGGACTTGGTGGAGTGTTTGACTGCTCTCTCTCCCCCATGATGGCGCCCACACAGGGAACATCTTTACCATTACACTTTGGTCCATAGGCGTGCGAAGCCTATTGCATTAGGGTGTGCACCTCAAACCAAAGCTCAAACACACGTGCGTCTGTGTGTGTGTGTGTGTGTATGTATATGTATATATATATACACATACACACACACACTCATATAGGGCGTACACACGGTCGGACTTTGTTCGGACATTCCGACAACAAAATCCTAGGATTTTTTCCGACGGATGTTGGCTCAAACTTGTCTTGCATACACACGGTCACACAAAGTTGTCGGAAAATCCGATCGTTCTGAACGCGGTGACGTAAAATACATACGACGGGACTATAAACGGGGCAGCGGCCAATAGCTTTCATCTCTTTATTTATTCTGAGCATGCATGGCACTTTGTCCGTCGGATTTGTGTACACACGATCGGAATTTCTGACAACGGATTTTGTTGTCGGAAAATTTTATCTCCTGCTCTCAAACTTTGTGTGTCGGAAAATCCGATGGAAAATGTCTGATGGAGCCCACACACGGTCGGAATTTCCGACAACACGCTCCGATCGGACATTTTCCATCGGAAAATCCGACCGTGTGTACGGGGCATTATAAATAAATGTTAACAAACATTTTAAAATGTATTAAAACATTTTTAATTAAAAAAAAATTTATCATTGTAAACAAACATAATTTTTTTAACTTATTAATTAAATAATCTTTTAACATAAACAAAGCTTTTAAATAAATCTCTAAATCAAATAAGCAATTTTAAAAACTGCATGGTAAGTAGGATTTTTTCTTAATAAGTGTCATGTTTTAATATCCTGAATTGTATTTACTGCTTTAAATAAATTTGTTAGATCCCCCAGCAACAATAGATTCCCTCAGCAACAATAGATCCCTCCCATTAACAATAGATCTCCCCAGCAACAATCACCCCACAAGAAAATAACCCCCAGCAACAATAGATCTCCCAAACTGTGGGCATATGGGAAGTGGTTAATATACACTTGGGATTTATTTTTTTATACCAAAGACATGTAAAATATATATACAGTGGGGACGGAAAGTATTCAGACCCCCTTAAATTTTTCACTCTTTGTTATATTGCAGCCATTTGCTAAAATCATTTAAGTTAATTTTTTTCCTCATTAATGTACACACAACACCCCATATTGACAGAAAAACACAGAATTGTCGTAATTTTTGCAGATTTATTAAGAAAGAAAAACTGAAATATCACATGGTCCTAAGTATTCAGACCCTTTGCTCAGTATTTAGTAGAAGCACCCTTTTGATCTAATACAGCCATGAGTCTTTTTGGGAAAGATGCAACAAGTTTTTCACACCTGGATTTGGGGATTCTCTGCCATTCCTCCTTGCAGATCCTCTCCAGTTCTGTCAGGTTGGATGGTAAACGTTGGTGGACAGCCATTTTTAGTTCTCTCCAGAGATGCTCAATTGGGTTTAAGTCAGGGCTCTGTCTGGGCCATTCAAGAACAGTCACAGAGTTGTTGTGAAGCCACTCCTTTATTATTTTAGCTGTGTGCTTAGGGTCATTGTCTTGTTGGAAGGTAAACCTTCGGCCCAGTCTAGGGTCCTGAGCACTGTAGAGAAGGTTTTCGTCCAGGATATCCCTGTACCATGCTTCACTGTTGGGACTGTATTGGACAGGTGATGAGCAGTGCCTGGTCTTCTCCACACATACCGCTTAGAATTAAGGCCAAAAAGTTCTATCTTGGTCTCATCAGACCAGAGAATCTTAGAGAGGCTTCCGTCGGGCCACTCTGCCATAAAGCCCCGACTGGTGGAGGGCTACATTGATGATTGACTTTCTACAACTTTCTCCCATCTCCTGACTGCATCTCTGGAGCTCAGCCACAGTGATCTTTGGGTTCTTCTTTACCTCTCTAACCAAAGCTCTTCTCCCCGGATAGCTCAGTTTGGCCGGACGGCCAGCTCTAGGAAGGGTTCTGGTCATCCCAAACGTCTTCCATTTAAGGATTATGGAGGCCACTGTGCTCTTAGGAACCTTAAGTGCAGCAGAATTTTTTTTGAAACCTTAGCCAGATCTGTGCCTTGCCACAATTCTGTCTCTGAGTTCTTCAGGCAGTTCCTTTGACCTCATGATTCTCATTTTCTCTGACATGCACTGTGAGCTGTAAGGTCTTATATAGCCAAGTGTGTGGCTTTCTTAATCAAGTCCAATCAGTATAATCAAACACAGCTGGACTCAAATGAAGGTGTAGAACCATCTCAAGGATGATGAGAAGAAATGGACAGCACCTGAGTTAAATATATGAGTGTCACAGCAAAGGGTCTGAATACTTAGGACCATGTGATATTTCAGTTTTTCTTTTTTAATAAATCTGCAAAAATGTCAACAATTCTGTGTTTTTCTGTCAATATGGAGTGCTGTGTGTACATTAATGAGGAAAAAAAAACGAACTTAAATGATTTTAGCAAATGGTTGCAATATAACAAAAAATGAAAAATTTAAGGGGGTCTGAATACTTTCCATCCCCACTATATATATAGTGACAAGCTAGGGTAAGGTTCATCAATTGGTTGGCTATTTTCTTTCTTTTTTTTTAGTCCACTACTTCTAAGGGAGAGAAAGGCCGGAGGGGGGGCGGAGTGCAGATGTAGATCAATCTGCAGGCGCCTGCGGGATTTGCAGCCGGAACTATAGAAGCTGCATCGGCAAATGCGGCTCCTGGATGGGTTACTCCGCGGCTGTGGTCCTAGTTCCCTCCCTGCTCAATCCTCCCACTCGCAGCACACAGCTGTTTTTGCCGGCCGGACCCGACCCCAGGCAGTGTTGGTGACTGAGTTACACAGGGATATGTTGCAGACAGTCAGCACAAAACAAAAGGTGTGAAACACAGACAGAGCACAGGGATGATTAGGGTGTGCCTGGGTGTTCTTTTTTGATTGTATTCTTATATTGCTTTGACTCCCTAAGGAAGCGAATAGTGAAATGTGCTGAAAATACAGCTACCTTCTATGTTTTGTGGGAGATTAGCTCTTGGGGTTCATCTTTTCTGGAAATTAAGGTCAGCGTGCGGGCAGTTTCTCTAAAATCAGGCGGGTTGCCAGCTTTATTTAGAAGAGGCTGGCAAAGTCATGAAAACAAACAAAAACAGCAAAAGTAAATCCTTGCCGTCTGGTGCTAAACTAAACAGTAGACTTCTCTCTATACGGTGTGGGGCTGGTCCCCGTCACCCACAAAACATGTGGTAAAGCAAACCTTCTTTTTAAATCCAAACAGAGCTCCTCTCTCTCAGATTCCCTTCTGAGTCTCAGGTCAGAGCTCTGCTGTGCTCTCTTCCTGCTCATTTAAAGTCCACCTGAGCATGGTCTCAAGTGGACCACAACATCCAGACCGGAAACCAAGCCTGCCACAGAGGCTGGAAAAACCCAGGCCGGATTCCAGTTCAGTCTCTTACAATAGAATGCATGTGAGGGGAAATATACCGATTATCCATTACCTCACCTCGCATACCGTCACAATACATATATACACAAAGTGGTCTCTGACAATGAGCAATGCATAATTTGTTATTTTGAGCATATGGGTATAGTTTGCAGGTGTACCCATATTTAGAAGTAATGGTTGAGAGGCAAGTTGACATAAAGTCCTGCCTTTTAAGGTCACTGAAAAAGTTTGGTATAGAATTCTCAAATATTGCTTATTACTGATATATTATATACGGTATTTATTATTATATTAATATATATATATTGATATATTAATTTATATTATTATATTGATATTACTGAATATGTAATAAAGTACCTACATGATTTTATCGTATGGCCTTAAACTAGGATAATTAGCTTTTAAAGCCCCTAACCCCAGGGAACACTATTGCATAAATATAGCAACGTGGACCTGCCTCATTAATGCCTCACAGTCCCAGCACCCCCAAAACTCAGGGTGCTCTATTATGCAAATAGCAGTCAGACTTTGCATGGTTATACTGTGGTCTACCTATTTGCCTTCCTAGTGACCCTTGAAGCAGCCTATTACACTTAGTGGCCAATAGAGACATAAGTAAGATGGACCACATTCTGACCATACAAAGTTGCTTTTTAATAGAGTTCCTCTGGGTTTTGGAGGTCCCTAGACACACTGGAAGTAAAGTAAGCATACATTTCCACCATATCGTTCTGCAGTCAGTCTACAACCATTAACCAGCCCACAGGGTTGCTGTAACTGGAACTAAATCCATCAATTTAACAGTTTCAAAAAACAGTTATGCCGCGTACACACGAGCGGAATGTCCGACGGAAAAAGTCAGACGGAAGCTTTTCATCGTCTATTCCGATCGTGTGTATACCTCATCGGACTTTTTTTTTCGAAAATTCTGATGGACCCAGAAATGAAACATATTCTAAATATTTCCGACGGAACCAATTCCTACCGGGAAAACCGCTTGTCTGTATGCTGTTCCGACAGACCAAAAACGACGCATTCTCTGAAGCAAGTACGAGATGGAAGCTATTGGCTACTGGCTATTGCACTTCCCTTTTCTAGTACCATCGTACGTGTTGTACATCACCGCGTTCTGGACGGTCAGACTTTGGTGTGACCGTGTGTAGGCAAGACCGCTTGAGCGAAGTTCCACCAGAGAAACCTTCGGAGTTTATTCCGACGGCAAAACCGGTTGTGTGTACAGGGCATTACATACCCATTCAGGATTGCAACTATTACATTTAGTGTGCTGTCAACCAAACTGTCAAACCATTAAATGGCTGGTGTAATAACTGATCAGCATAATGGCGTTGAAGGTCAAACAGAGGCCAAGATGACAGCTTCCTTGGCTGAAAATGATAGGAGGGTTAAGTTCCACTTTAAGTATCATCTTGAATATGTAAATTGTCAGTTTGGATCACAAACAAAATCAAAAGAGAAACAGAAGCGTTCTTTAAAAAAAAAAAAGTGTAAGTTCTTACCTTGGCTCTCGAGGAGCTAACATTTTCCATGTTTTCAATACTACAAATACAGCTGTGGGGCACTTTGGAACATGCGACCCGTATGTAATCCCAAAAGCTTCGAGGACTTTCATAACCAAACCAGGTGAGCTGGCCTGTAAGAAAAACACACAGAACTCAAATGCCATAAACAGTATTATAAAAAAATATATATTGAGGCGGGCAACCTGTATTCTGCAATTTGACACTATGGGGTTCATTTACTAAACGCAAATAAGCTGTCCACCTTTTCATGGAAGTTGCACTTTGTAAGGGAATTTGCCACAGAGCTTAGATACCCAATCACATGCAAGGGAATTTTTTTTTTTTAAAAAAAGCATTTATTTTATTTATTTTTTTCGTGCACCTAATTGGATGATGGAAGTTAACAGAGCAAGGCACCTCATTCACTAAGCTAACATTCCCTTGCAAAGGGCAACTTGTCTTGCAAAGTGAACAATGTATTTGCCTTTAATCAACCCCTATACGATTCAGTAAACCACATAAGTCTTTTGAACCTTAGCTTGTCTGAAACTATAGGAACCAGCAAGCCACATAAATCTCTAGATCTATGGAATTTTTTCAATCTCAACATACTGACTCTCTGGTTGTTATACCACTTTAAATCCTAGCATGGAAAAAGGCCTCTGCCTGTATTGTGGGTTTTAGGAGTCCAAGGCTGGATTTATACTTCCTCCCCCCTCCAGATCTTGGTCTCTGTTTCACTTGCCAATTGATTTGCGTTACTGTCCGTGTAGTTCTGAAATTTACACATCGCCGCCTGGGAATACCCTCCCTTTTTTCTACTGCAGTTAAACACACCTTGTTCACCTCCATGCCCTGAGAATGTGATTGGACAGTGAAAGAGAAGCAGGAGACTAATGAGCTCATCCCTCTGCCACTCTGATCTCCTAGTTGTATTGTACACAGAATTTTAAGAGACCATAAGCAGGTAAACTTTAGGTAATTATAACAGATACATTTAAAGTGAAGTGGCTAGTCTCAGGTAATACACAGAGATGAAAAAATCCTTCTACATAAGTTGCGCCTGTTTATCTATAGCTCACTCTCCTGTTCTAAAATATACAGATCAAAGGCTATTTCTCAGCTCCAGTGGGCGAGAAGATCCGCCGTCACACACTGCACAGCATGGAGCAGAAAGCCGAGTGTAATCTGAAACCTGAGTGGAGGGAAGGGGCACACACCCTGTGATGGACTCCGGACACCCTGTTGGGTATTTCCGCCAAGAAGCTGCTTCCCAAGTCCTGGAACACAAGACCAATGGATCTGGCTACAGTAACCCCCAAGAACCAGGCAACAACAGTCTTGGAGTACACCAGAAATAGGACTGCTTTTTTTTTAGAAACACACTGAATTTATACAGCAAACTATCAGATAAGGGCTACTCCCATGATCTCAGACAAAGGTCACCTTAGGCAGTAGAACTAATCCTATTATTATAACAATGACCACCCCAGACAGTCCAGCTCCCCCATAGGACTAACTTATGCATAAGAAGCCAAAAACAATTAGTGACCAGCTCTGTCTGGATAACTTAAAGCGGAGTTCCACCCAAAAATGGAACTTCCACTTTTTGGAATCCTCCCCCCCTCCGGTGTCACATTTGGCACCTTTCAGGAGGGAGGTCTAATTTGGGTATTTTGCTCCCACTTCCGGGCATAGATAGCCGAGTCACCCGCGGGTATCTACGCCCCTTCCGGCGCCTTCTCCGTCCCCCCCCGCTGTCTTCTGGTAGACACACAGGTCCCAGAAGACAGCAGGGACCAGTGAGGACGCACAGCACGACTCGCGCATGCGCACTAGGGAACCAGGCTGTGAAGACACAAGGCTTCACTTCCTGATTCCCTTACCGAAGATGTCGGCGCCTCCACCTGAGAGCCGAGGGACGGGTCGGCTTTGGGTGCCGACATCGCGGGCGCCCCCGACAGGTAAGTGTCCTCATTTTAAAAGTCAGCAGCTGCACTATTTGTAGCTGCTGAATTTAAAAAAAAAAAAAATTAGGAGGCACTCCAGGGAATGATTCTGCTGCAGCCCAAAGTCGGTGACACACCCCTCTACACAGTCTCATAGGGAAACATGCACAGCTGACACTGACAATCACCAGCTGTGTGCTGAAGGGGGGTGGGGCCGTCTCCCAGGATTGCTTGGTATGGGCATATAGACTATCAAAAGTGACTCATGCAGATAGCAGGGGGAAGAGACAAGAGACAGAAATCACTCTAGGTGCTCTAGGATACACTACAAAGGGAAATGCTCTGTTCATTTTTCATTTCAGAGGTTTACAACCACTTTAACTGCTTGAACATATATTTTTTTTTTTATTCCGTATACACCTTAACTTTTAGTTTTAGCTTTTAACAAAATACTCCCATCAACACTTTATTTGTTTGTGTTATGCCGCGTAAACAGGACGGAAAAAAAGGTCGTGGGTATGCGGCATAACACAAACAAATAAAGTCTAGAGTCAATAGCAATACCTTAGACTCTCTTAAGCAGTGTATCAGGAAGACCAGATGTCTGGTCTTCAGCACAGTATGTGTTTATACTTATTTGTCATCTTTATCCTTTAGCACCTGCATTGGCGTCCATCATGCACTCTGACAACTTTCATTGTTCATATACAGTCATTTTCTAGCCATATTTTCTGGCTTGACTACCGCTTAATAACCACTTCCTCAACTTATTGGCATTGTGATCACTATGCGGTGCTAATCAGGAGTTTTTCATCTCTATGTTTTGGCTTCCATCTTCATTTCAAGTCAGGTTGTACCCAGCAGTGAAGCTATTTTCTTCTCTCATCAGGTTATATTTATATATATTTTTTTTTTGTGGAGGTGGGGTTAATCTTGCATGTGTTGGGATCATGATTTTCTTGCACTCCCCTGCCCTTAACGAAGCTCACTTCATGCATTCTGTTTATATGATTCTCAATGTTGATTTATGTTTTATTATAGATGTACATTGTCTTCCACAAGGAACCGCCCCTGAGGAAAGGACAAGTTCCTGAAGCGCGTTGGGCGTAATTTTCATCTAGGAGACAATACTTATTTGTACTTGTACATTCTGATGTTGTTCTTAAATAGTCAAATTGCAATTTCTATGCAGATATTGGCTTTTTATAATATTAAATAAATTACAATTTGTTATAAATCAATACTTGGTTTTGTACCATTACTCAGTTGCCCTTAAAATCCCAATCCTCCTTGGGGGACCCTTTCTCACATATTATTGTATGGGGTGGTGGCAACAAATTAGAGCACTTATGGTGAAATATATTCTTTTGGAGTTATCTTTTTTTTGGTCCGGACTGAAATCAGATCACATGGGTGTTCACATCTATGCGATCTGATTCCTGGACCATTTGACAGTTCGCACTGCGATCTGTGAACTGACCTGGGGGTGCCATTAATGTTACACTGAAACCTCCAGTTGTTCATGTCAGTGTAAACCAGTGTTCGATTCAGGTGTTGTGTGGGGACCGGCACTGAATCACAGGGTTTGCCACATCGCACAAGTGTACCAAAGTAAATCCATCAGCCACTGAAAATGAATAGTGCCCAAGTGTTTTTAAAATTAAAAAAAAACAAACACAGACTGCAATACCCGCCTCCTTATCTGCGCAGTCCCCCACAGACATTAAAAACATGCTATTTTTTCCACTCCATTCCCGAGAGAGAGATTGTTTTATTCATTCCGACGTAATGTTTATTATACGAAAATGGCTTCCTTTTTATTTGTCTTTGCAGATTCAATTAGAAAAGGAAAAAATGGCACCAGCGGTGCGCACTCGAAGTACGCAGGCAGCAGTACTTTATTGAGCGATAACACTGAGATATAATAGGTTCTGAGATTGTCATCTTGCCGCTGTGTTTTATTAAATTTGCATTTAAATTTTTATCTTGATTTTCCAAGACTTGTCTGCTATTTAAATGAAAAATATTTGTATTTTTCCAGTACCTAGTTTGAGTCAGTATTACACCCAAAGTAATCATTGGCTTGAAAGTAGTTCTTGATGTGATACTCATATTTGTATATGCTTTCTATGCCACATTTTATAGATTATATTTCGTATACAAAGTTGCAGGCAATTCTTTTAGATATTTTCTGTATGTCAGACAGAGCAGTCAGCATCTGTGTGTCAGGTCACCTAGAGGATGGGTGACAGATGCACACCATTGGGATCAGGAGTGCACCGCAAGGTAGTGGACCCTACGGCTGACTGCTGCGGATTGAACCCTGGGAGGTCCAGGAAGCAGGTCTACTGGTTCACTGACACAGATCCCACTGGGAGCTAGAGCATAGATTCCCCAGGGCGCGGAGTCTAAGAGCCAGCAGGTGTTCACCAGAGCCTTTAATGGTAAGGATGGACTGCGCTGCAGTCTGGCTCCAGGTCGCGGCCCCCAGGGTCTCACAGCTCACGGTAGACTACAGGAGAAGAGGAAGGAGGCAGCAGGCTGGAACAACAAGGAAAGTAAGGGACGAGCCAAGGTCGGGGCCACAAGCAGACAAGGACAACAGAGTACACGCCAAGGTTCAGGGTCACAGGCAAACAGGGATGGTCGGGAACGCGCCAAAGTCGGTAACAGGAATCAGATGTAGGAAATACAGCAAGTACACACAGAGGCTAACACACAATGGTTGATCAGCACTGCTGGCTTGCAGTGCACAGGTTAATATAGGGTTCCCTGATCGGGCCTGGGGTGGGGCCATGCTTAGAGGAGAGGTTACAAAAGCAGTCAGGTGAGGGTCAGCTGGTCTCTAGAGATGAACACAAGGAGACAGGTATGCTGATCGACAAGCTCTATTGCATAACCATGACACTGTGCTAGATGACTACAGCAATAAAATTATTTCCCAGATAAATGATTTCAAGAGTGAATTGTTTTCAGTGAATGTCTATAGGAACTGGTGTAGAAGCTGTCTTGAAAATAAACAAGCATAAAAGAGTTAGGTGCCCTACAATCCCCTAAAGGCTGGTCCAAGATGTGGGAGACATTTTTTCATTCTTCCCGTAACATCATAGCATCAGAGAATTTGTTCAAAGTTATCTCTAGATGGTAATACCCAGTGGGAATTGCAAAATACCTTCCTAAATACCCAGCAATGTGTTTCAGGAGTTGTTCAGACCAGGGCAATATGAAGCACATACGGTGAGGGAAAAAAGTATTTGATCCCCTGCTGATTTTTTACGTTTTCCCACTGACAAAGAAATGATCAGTCTATAATTTTAATGCTAGGTTTATTTTAATAGTGAAAAACAGAAAAACAACATAGAAATAAAGAAAAACTTCAAAAAAGTTATAAGCTGATTTGAATTTTAATAAGGGAAATAAGTATTTGACCCCTTCGCAAAACATGACTTAGTACTTGGTGGCAAAACCCTTGTTGGCAATCACAGAGGTCAGACGTTTCTTGTAGTTGGCTACCAGGTTTAAATTTATATAATTATTCCCGCGCAATCAGGTGTAAAGTAAACTGAACTCAAAATAGGAGAAGCTGCCTGCACCGAAACAGGTACAAACCAAACCCTGTGGATAAATAATAATATAACTAGATGGTGCCGCGCCAATCCTGGGTAAATTAGCTAAAATAACTTAAAGTGGTGTGACATACATTAGGGGTGTGCAATCGAAGCTGTAGTAACACTATAAGAGTGATAACATCAACTGTGTAACACTCTCCACTCATATGGCAGCAACTCTGAGTGGTGGAATGATAATCATCTGTGGTGACAATAATCAATAAATATATCTCATCATGTCCGTAAGCAAAATATCAGTACTGTAAAGAGTGTCACTAATCAATAAATAATCAATCAATAAATATATCTCATCATGTCCATAAGCAAAATATCAATAATATAAAGAGTGTCAATTAATAATAAAGTGCATGATGCAATCTAAAGTGACTCATAGTGTATAGCAAACAAGCAACACATAAAGTGACATGGTGCAGCAGTGCAATAACATTTGTTTTTTAAAAAATAGTAAAGTGTCCAAACATTATCAGGTGCTATAACATAAAATCCTTTTGATATAATGTGACTGTAATGTCCTGACATGCAACAGTTGTAACAGTACAAAGTGTTACAGCAAAAAAGTCCTTCTTTTAAAATGTGGCAGCAACGTCCTAACAAGCAACAGTCGCAGTGCAGTGCTCAAGATAAATCACACAGTGCACATCTTCGTGTTTAGACACACGGGTAAGAAGTGGCCCCTTACCTTAGGGCAATAGGGCAAACGCATATGACCAAAAATCTTTAAGGGGATCCTCCTAAACGTGTAGAACGCTATCCTCACGGTCCTAGTCACAAGGGGTGATTCCCTCAGTTGTATAGGAGGACAGAAAAAACACGGGGAGTCCCAATAGCGTAATAACGTTTTAACCAACAGCTTTTATTTAAATAAGATAAGGGTACTCACATAAACAGCATAAAAACATTCCTATCACCAACGAGCGGCAAGCTCGTATACCTCTCACAGCATGTAAAGCCTGTCCCGTCCCTACGCGTGACGTCACACCGCACGTGACTTCATCCCCTGATACCTTCTTCTTAATTTTTTTTTCTCTGTGATTACTTCTCCTTCAGCTTCTTCTTTTTACTCTCCCTCTTGTTCTGTTGTCTTCTCTTTCTTTTTTGTTTTTCGATTATTTACCGCCAGATGCCAGTTCGCTGTGTCTGTTAACTGCTCTCTGGCCATACTTTTGAGGTCATATTTTTCTTTTTCGATGGTATAGCTTATCGGTCTATAGATGGGGGTAAAGCTCCTTTTTATATTAGGAGACTTACTAGATAGTTTTCTCCCCTCCCCCTCCTTTTTTTAAATTTTATTTGTATTTTTACACACCCCGCGCGCGAGAGCTACGGTTCTGAGGCGCCAATATATGATATTGTCTCAGAACGAGAGTGTCACCCCACCGTTGTCTATACAGCGGGCGGCAAGTAGTTACTGACTCTGTGCAGCGGATCTAAAAGATTTCAGTGTATTTTTCAACTGAGTTGTACAGTTTATAGGTCACATTAAAGGTGCAAAAAGTTCTGAAATTATTTATTTTTGTCTCATTTTTTTACATCACAGAAACCTGACATTTTAACAGGGGTGTGTAGACTTTTTATATCCACTGTATAGCCTCTTTCCCACGTGTGAGCTGTGCACCCCTGACAGTAAAGCAATGAATTTTGGGATCATCCTAAATTAAATTATAGGCATCTACATTCTTAACTCATATGTATTCGTAGGCTTCTTCCAAAAGCTGCTAGGGGTTTCATGGGTAGTGACTTATTGACCTCCCATTTAATGGTTCCTGCATATTTCAAGGGCTAACACCACCTGGCAGAGCCAGCAGAGTAACACCAATCATCTTTTTAGCTGTCCGTAAAGTTTGCATTCTTCTTTTGACCACCACTATGAGGGATGTTATTCTCACTGATCATCAATAAAATGATGCATTCTATCGTTGATCAGTGTAAGGGACAATCTTCTTATTGAACCTGGATATAAAGAGACACCACTCTCCATGACCATTATGTGAGGGGTCACTTAATGGATCTCCAGGGGGGACAGTTCTTTCACTGACCACAATGTAAAATGATCCTTAAAGCGGAGTTCAACCCAAAAGTGGAACTCTCACTTATACGCCTCTTCCCCCCACTGGTCCCACATTTGGCACCTTTCTGGGGGGAGGGTGGAACTGTTTTTGACAGGTCCCCTTCCCTACTCCTGGAGATGGGCCATGGCCCAATCCCCTGGAAGTTCGCCCCCCCCCCCCTCCAGGCCAAATATAAAGTGCACTGCGCTTTCACGGATGTGCAGTAGGGAACCCGTTGTGAAGCCTAAAGGCTTCACTACCAGTTTCCCTTACCAGGAATGGTGGCGGCAGCACCCGGGAGTCGATCCGAAGATCACGGCTCCCTGGACATCACGGGCTCCCTGGACAAGTAAGTGCCCTAATATTAAAAGATAGCTGCTGACTTAATTTTTTTTCACCCAGGCTGGACCTCCTCTTTAGCTTAACTAAACCAATCAAGGAGGCATTTCTCCAAAGACATCATACTTGTTAAAGGAAGTGGGGGATCAGAAGAATAACCCCCAAAAGTAACAGCCTGGGATATCATCCCATAAAATCCACTAAATTAAAAAAATATTTTTGCATTTCTCCATGGAACCACCAGAGTAAGGGAGTATGTCTGCATTTCTTTTCTGGTAATTTTTTGATTATTACTGCATATTATGCTATCATATAGAACAAAGAGAGTTAAAATGATCCACCTTGGGTGTCAAATGCTCTAGGTACTTAACATTCTTAATTTTTTTATTTATTACTGATCTTTCTAATGCACCATGAGCTGAAGAAGCATTTTATTTCAAGGATACCTCCAGGGTAAAAGTTTGAGAAAACCAGATTTACAATATATTGTATGTGACTGCATGTACCTTTCATTGCTGAGCATCCATAGAGCCCCAGAACCAATGGCGATCTGATATACAAATGTCAACTTCAGGAACACAAGATAAGAAAATGACCCTCTCTCTCCGCTCAAATGAAGGTACCTGCATTTCATTTATTTTGCCATTTCACATGGATTTTTAACAGGACTTCAAAGAAGACAACAAAAACAAAGGAAAACGTGTTTTGAGCAAAGTAATAGACAGTAAATATGAAGGTCAAGTCCTTGTCATTCTCCCTGCCTTAGGGATTGCTTACACCACATAAATAAACTACATTGGGAAAACAAGTCAGCAATATGACATTAGCCAATGGACTCCTTAATATGACCTTCAAACTGCAGATACAAAAACAAACAAAAAAAGAAACCGGACATATTAGAAATAGCCCTGGTGGGCCTAATACAGAGGTAACTTACTGCATACATGACAGGTTTTTTACTGTTGCCCAGAGTGAGGCTTTAAAATGTGTTTATAGCCAAATCATTTCTTTGCAGTTTTGGGCAAAATAGGGAAGAGATAAAACTTCCGTGAGATTACTCTTTGGTGTCTGTGTCTTTTGGGGATAGTTCCCCTTCACTTCCTGTCCTGGGGACACAACAGGAAATGAGATGGAGGGGAAACAACCTCTTAGACAGTTGTCACTGGAAAAGGTGTCTTATTTTGTTATTGTGACAACTGCAAAACTTTGGATTTCCCCATATTTTTTTTTTTCTCTCGGTGACAGTGGTCACCAGCACAAAATAGAAAGGGTTACGGTGGCCATACTATTGAATTTGCCAAAATTCAAACTGTGGGTGGCTTTCTCAGCACCTCCTGACCTGACAAAAAACTGATTGAAAATTGAAGAAGAGGGGTAGAAAATTGTAGACTAAAACCCCGTACACACAATTGGATTTTCTCTTGTTAATTTTACATTGTATTTTTAAAAATGTACCTGCCTACTCCCAAACTGTCATTTGAAGTAAAACACATATCCAAGTACCGTATATACTCGAGTATAAGTCGAGTTTTTCAGCACATTTTTTTGTGCTGAAAGTGCCTCGACTTATACTCGAGTCAAGCACTTTTCTGCAGCAAAAAATTTCATTTTCCGAACCGAGTTTGTGGCCCCGTATCTCAGGGCCACTTGGTGCTAGGAACCTCAAATTTGGTGTGCAGTGGAACTGGTACCATAACATATCCAAAGCTTGAGTTCCTAGCACTAAGTAACCCTGAGATACGGGGCCCCAAATTCGGTTCGGAAAATGTCATTCTCTGCTGCAGAAAAGTGCTTGACATTTTCTGAACCGAATTTGGGGCCCTGTATCTCAGGGCCACTTGGTGCTAGGAACCCCAAATTTGGTGTGCAAACCCAGCAGAACTGGTACCATAACATATCCAAAGCTGGAGTTTCTAGCACCAAGTGGCCCCGAGATAACGGGCCCCAAAGCCGGTTCGGAAAATGTCATTCTCTGCTGCAGAAAAGTGCTTGACATTTTCTGAACCGATGTTTGGGGCCCTGTATCTCGGGTCCACTTGGTGCTAGAAACCCCAGCTTTGGATATTTTATGGTTCTAGTTCCACTGGGTTTGCACACCAAATTTGGGGTTCTTAGCACTAAGTGGCCCCGAGATATGGGGCCCCAAATTCGGTCAACTGTGTCCATCTGCAGCAATGTTATTTCGGGACCCTTTGGGTTCAGAGACCCCAAATTTTGGCTGCAGCTAGGGGGCATCTAGGAACCCTTTACTACCGAGTTTGAAGTTCGGGGGACCTATGGCTGCAAATGGGCACAGTGAGGCTGCAAATGGGCATTGTTGACCCTCTTTTCCACTTACAGTAGCTGTGCATTTCTCACCCTCGTCTTATACTCGGGTCAATAAGTTTTTCCCATTTTTTTGTGGTAAATTAGGGCCTCGACTTATACTCGGATCGACTTATACTCGAGTATATACGGTATTATTCTCCACATTTTTTATTGTGCATTAAAAAAAGAAAACAAATAAAATTAGACGTACTATCTGCCAATAGAACTTAACCAAAAAGTGCATTCTATGCATCCAAAAATATAACAGTGAGAGACAGAATAACAACAAATACATCCAGAAAAATGTATTTAAAAAAGTTAAAAAAAGATTTGAATTTTAATGAGTGAAATAATATATTGATCTCTTTGCAAAACATGACTTAGTACTTGGTGGCAAAACCCTTGTTGGCGATCACAGAGGTCAGACATTTCTTGTAGTTGACCACCAGGTTTGCACACATCTCAGGAGGGATTTTGTCCCACTCCTCTTTACAGAACCTCTCCAAGTCATTTAAGGTTTCGAGGCTGACGTTTGGTAACTCGAACCTTCAGCTCCCATCACATTTTTTCTATTTTTATTGAGGTCTGAAGACTGGCTAGGCCACTCCAGGACCTTAATGTGCTTCTTCTTGAGCCACTTCTTTGTTGCCTTAGCCATGAGTTTTAGGTCATTGTCATGCTGTAATACCCATCCACGGCCCATTTACAATGCCCTGGCTGAAGAAAGGAGGTTCTCACCCAAGATTTGATGGTACATGGCCCTGTCTATTGTCCGTTTGATGTGGTGAAGTTGTCCTGTCCCCTTAGCAGGAAAACACCCCCAAAGCATAATGTTTCCACCTCCATGTTTGATGGTGGGGATGGTGTTCTTGGGGTCATAGGCAGCATTCCTCCTCCTCCAAACGAGGCAAATCGAGTTGATGCCAAAGAGCTTGAATTTGGTCTTACCTGACCACAACACTATTACCCAGTTCTCATCTGAATCATTCAGATGTTCATTAGCAAACTTTGGAAGGGCCTGTACATGTGCTTTCTTGAGCAGGGGTACCTTGCGGGCGCTGCAGCATTTCAGTCATTCACAGCGTAGTGTGTTACCAATTGTATTCTTGGTGACTATGGTCCCAGCTGCCTTGAGATCATTGACAAGATTCTCCTGTGTAGTTCTGGGCTGATTCCTGACCGTTTTCATGATCATTGAAACTCCATGAGGTCAGATCTTGCATGGAGCCCCAGACCGAGGGAGATTGACAGTGTTTCTTCCGTATGCGAATAATCACACCAACTGTTGTCACCCTCTCACCAAGCTGCATGACATCTTTGGACAGCTCTTTGGTCTTGGCCATGGTGGAGAGATTGGAATCTGATTGATTGATTGCTTCTGTGGACAGGTGTCTTTTATACAGGTAACAAGCTGAGATTAGGAGCACTCCCTTTAACGGAGTGCTCCTAATCCCAGCTTGTTACCTATTTAGAAGACACCTGGGAGCCAGAAATCTTGCTGATTGATAGGGGATCAAATACTTATTTCACTCATGAAAATGCAGATCAATTTATAACTTTATTGAAATGCTATTTTCTGGATGATTTTGTTCTTATTCTGTCACTCACTGTTAAAATAAACCTACTATTAAAATTATAGACTGAACATTTCTTTGTCGGTGGGCAAACGTACAAAATCAGCAGGGGATCAAATACTCTTTTTCCCTCACTGTAACTCTAAACAGCGCTTGCTCTAATATGCAAAACCATACCGATCTTTCAATTTTCATAGAACATTGATATTCCACGAAAACCAAACTTACAAAGCAGCCATGTGCTTATATTATGTAATATGTGTAATAAAAATAGTCCATATACAGTATAAAAAATTTATATTGTGAATAGTCCTTGTGAATGTGCAAAATTCACAAGGAGAAGCAGCTTCTGAAGACCTCACTTATTGATGACGAAACGCATCAAGGGGAAATTCCAGTGTGTCCTTTCCCATCTGTAGGTGGAACGCGCGCCCGGTTACAGAAGGCATCCATCTTGCTTTTTAAACAGCGGACCAATGATATTATAATTTGTGGCTTTGTAGCATTTTTTTGTTACATTTTAATAAATCATAAAATGGTGTTACACCATGAGAGGACTCCTCTCCTTCATTTTACTTTCTGCCCATTGAACTAAGTGGAGAAAGACCAGGACCAAACCAAGGAAGGGACAGAATACAAGACAGAGGTTGATGGAAAGACCAGGATAGGTCCCAAAGTGACCAAGAAAGCGTTACTGACTCCTCTTGCTGTATAGTAAGGTGGTCATTGGCATTCGGTGAGTGCGGTTGATATCGCAAGAGCACATGGTGGAAAAGTATTATGAGGGTTGTTTTGGGTGTAGGAATCTAAGCACTCAATTTTGCACATTCACAATATATATATTTTTTATATGGACTATTTTTATTACACATATTTAGTAATATAAGCACATGGCTGCTTTGTAAGTTTGGTTTTCATGGAATAGCAATGTTATATGATAATTGAAAGAAGCACATATATTTTATAGATGGGTATGGTTTTGCATTATAGAGCAAGCGCTGTTTAGCGTTAATACCGACTGTCTTTGGACCTCTTGTTAATGGTAGTAGACAGCAGCTGCAATTTATAGGTGTTATTATTTATTATTTTAGTTATTCGCGGTGGCACGGGTGTTTTATCAGTATACAGGCGGTCCCCTAGTTATAAACATCGGACTTACAAACAACTCCTACTTACAAACGGAGGGAGACAACAGGAAGTGAGAGGAAATCTACCCCTAGGAAGGGAAATTCACTCCTGTAAGAGTTATTATGGGAAAAAGGTACCTCCACTGATGCTTTATCACCAAGGCTTTATCACCAAGGCACCACAACAACAAAAAATGTTCAAAATCCAATTGTCATTGGGACAAAAAGTGATGTGAAATCTTCTGAACAGGGGAAGAGACAGCAACACATAGATTACATGGGGTGTTAACCTTTCCCTATGCTATTCAAAAAGCTTAAAAATATTTTTTTTGGCTGGAGCTACACTTAAAAAAATGTACCTGTTCCAACTTATAAACAGATTCAACTTAAGAACAAATCTACAGACCTTATCTTGTTTGTAACCTGGGGACCGCCTGTACATACCTGTCAGTTTTTATTGCGGTCTGTGTCCCTGTTATGGAGATTCGCCCTCTCCATTTGTCCTGTTTACCATTACCATTGAAACTGAAAGTAAAAAAAAATCCCAAATTTTGGGTTGTTCCCAGAAAAGTAATAGAGGAGGAATCTCCCAATGGGGACACTAGTTCTGGTGAATTGGGGTTCCCCAAGGGATTCCCTTAATTTGTACGGATTTCCTCTCACTTCCTGTTTGACTATGGGACACGAAGTGAAGGGAAATCTCCCTAATGGGACACAGATGGCAAAATAAAAATCTGACAGGGGTTATAACGCTACCTATAGTTCTACTTTTACTTTAACGTACCCAGTGAGATACAGACAGTAATAAAAGATAATTTCTTATATCTCTCCAGGACCTTATAGGTAAAATCTCAGTGTCAAGTTCCTGGGTCTTCACACCTGCCCTATCCAATGTGTGGGTTCGGTCTCTCTCTGTTGGATTATGTATTACTTTTCTATTATTGAGAATGCAACAGGAAGAGCTGAAAACCCTGATTTACTGCAATGGGGTCTACCTTTATCTAAAAATTCATCTCTGGGTACAAAACTTAGAACCAACCCTTAAAATGACCCAACCATCATGACAACATTCAATGCTAATCAGACCACATCTTTGCAGGATGTAGATAATGTACTGGAGTATCTAAATTAAATTCAGTGTTTAAGTTGCTCTGCTGAATTCTGCTTTAAAATATACAGTATGTCTTAAGATCCTCTGCATGCTCTGTTTAGCTATATATAAACTGTACATTGGAAATCTCATTAAGCTATCAGCATCTCAGATGGTCAGCAAATGGGTATTGATTTTCCATATTTCTCCTTTACTCTTTGCTAACAATTCTTAATGTTACATCTCGAAGGTTCCCTTGCAGAAGATGGATTTGAAAATAAGTTACTAAACATACAAGAAGATGTTAATATATAGATATTATTATCAGTATTATTGTTAGTATTTTGAAGAAAGTACACGCTGAACAACTTATCGGCTATATTTTTAAATATTTTATGTAATAATTTAAAAAAAATGATTCTCTTGAAAATGAGCCTAGCTACAAATATGTTATAGGCCCCATTCACACCTAAGTGATTTGACGCTTGAAGGTAGAAGATCAAAAACACTCAAGTCAAATCCCATTGTTTTTAACAGCCCCCTTTTCACGAATCTGAGCGTTTTATCGGTCCCACCAGTGGCGGACCATCCATTAGGGGCGCTGGAGCGTCGCCCCCTCTATCCACGACCGCCACCCCCAGGCTCTATCCACTGCCACTATTTTGACAGGACCCCGCCACCCCCTATTCATGCGTCAAGCCCCTTTCAGGATGCGGGGCATGTGAATTTCAGCGGCGGAGGTGTTTTTTTGAAGCACCTGATTAGAGCCAAAGGCTCCAATAGGCTTCAAAATAGGGTGGGCTCGTGGCACAGTGCATTGCACCAGGAGCCCACCCAGGTGTTTCAACAGCGAATATTTGCTATTGAAACACTGATCCTCAATCCAGCCAATCAGAAGCAGGTCTGAGACCCGTTTTCTGAAAAGAGAAAAGTCCAAATTGGCCGCCGAGGAGGAGGAAGGAAACGGAAGCCGCCGCGATGCCCGTGGAGAGCAGGGGAAGGGAAAGCCATCACCGCCGCCGAGGAAGGGAAGGTGCCGGTGAATCTGAGAAGCGCTGCCCACCATAAATGGGGTAGTGCACCAGACCCACCTGACCGACCGACGGGGGGGTTACTCTTTGCCGTCCCCCCCAAAAAAATTACCACCGGCCGCCACTGGGCCCACAGATTTAAAGTGATACTAAAGGTTCGTTTTTTTTTTCAAATAACAAACATGTCATACTTACTTCCAATGTGCAGCTCGTTTTGCACAGTGTGGCCCCGAACTTGGTCTTCTGGGGTCCCCCGGTGGCTCTCTCGGCTCCTCCCCGCATTAGATAACCCCCTAGGAGAAGCGCTCTCCCAGGGGTTACCTTGCGGGCGTGCTCCCGAGTCCATCATTCGGCGTCCATAGAGGCCGAATGCATTATTCGGCCCCGCTCCCCACGTCATTGGATTTGATTGACAGCACCGAGAACCCCCTGCAGAGAGAGGGCGCTTCCCCGTGGGCCAAGTTTGAGGGTTCAGGTAAGTAAAATGGGGGGGGGGGGGCTGGGGGGCCGGTCACTGACAGGTGTTTTTTCACCTTAATGCATAGGACGCATTAAGGTGAAAAAACACGAACCTTTACAACCCCTTGAAACCTGTGTTTTTCGCACATTTTCAGACAAAACAGCAGCTCTTCACCCCTAATCTCATCCTCTACTGCTTTCTATTGGCTAAAATAAAAATGCCTGAAGCTTAAATACACATGTAAAATGCCCATATATGGTTGCAAAGAAACTCAAAATCTGTCCAAAAAGAATCTGAAAATCGCTCTGTGAAGGTGTGAATGTAGCCTTATGGTCAGAAGTATGTGAATATCAGTGTGCTGCTTGTACTCTTCCCCCAGGTCTTGCGCAGCTGAGAACAGAGGGAATGAGATCACTTATAAAAAAGGTGAAACAAGATATGTATATATATGTATATATATATATATATTTTTTTTTTTTTTTTTTATATCCATACACAAATGTTTTACCTTTCATTTCCATTTTAAAATGAATGAGTTGTTTTACAAGGTGAGGGTTTACAATCTCTTTAATTTTGTCATTTATAGGAGATTGTTCAGACCAGCCCACATGCTCTGTGTATTGTGTGCACCAGTGTTCATTGTGTAGGGGCGGTGCGATGCTTTGCTACAGTGCCTCACATTGTTTCATTTTTTTCTCTTTTTTGAGATTATTGAAGTTTCAAAAAAATGGCACTTTATTCAGCTCTGTGCCCCACTCCTCACTGCATTGCATAGATCAAAGCATGTTAACAGACATCGTGTGCCTTAAAGTGGTTGCAAAGCCTAAACATTTCTTACCCTAAAGCATTCCTTGCATCAAGGTAAAAAATGTTTAGATGTCAGCATCCCCCCCCTCATCCCCCCTCTTACTTACCTAAGCCCTTATTCGATCCATCTCTTCTCTCCCCTCACTGGGTCTTGCTGGCTTTGCTGGGGCACCCTGTGCTGTCAATCAAAGCCACTGATTAGGAAGCGGCGGGTGGGGACGAGTCCTGCTGTTTGCGTCAATGAATGCAGCAGTGTGGCTTCCCATGGGGGTCACTGGACAGAGGGGAGGGGGCAGGAGCGCTGTCGGGGGACCCAAAAAAGGAGGTTCGCGGCCGCTCTGTGCAATAGAATCTCACAGAGCAGGTAAGTATAGACATGTTTGCTATTTTTTAAAATTTTTTTATTTAGCTTTATAATCACTTTAACCATTTGCCTACCAGGCCAATTCTGACATTTCTTTTCTACATGTAAAAATCATCATTTTTTTACTGGAAAATTACACAGTGTACTCCAGTACCATTATCAGCCCTGCCCAGTTCCCCTCTGTGAATGTGAACTACAAAACCTCTCCACCTCTCTATGTTAAGGAGCTGCAGAGATGGGGGGGGGTTGTTCTGTATTACTAAAACCAGGGTGACAAACAGTGTTAATTTTAGTCTTAGGACTAAAATGGCATTTTAGTTTTAGTCCCATTTTAGTCTTCTGCAATTGTTTTCGTTTTAGTCGTATTTAATCGACTAAATCTCCAGTACATTTTAGTCGACTAAAATCTCCAGTAATTGCAATTTAGTTTTAGTCATAGTCTTTTGACTAAAATGGCATTTTAGTTTTAGTCTCATTTTAGTCTTTAGACTAAAATGGCTTTTAGTTTTAGTGGTATTTTAGACATCTCAATTGTTTTAGTTTTAGTCGTATTTTAGTCGACTAAAATAGTGTTCATTTAGTCGACTAAAATGTTTTGGTCATTTTAGTCGACTAAAATGTTTTAGTCGACTAAATTAACACTGGTGACAAGACTGCTCCTCCATATATACAGTACAGTTAGTGAGTTTGGACATCTTAGGAAATGTGGTTCCAACAGATACACCAGGTATCTAGGTGCTTTTCTCGCCACCGAACCACACGGTAATATAGAACCATGTGGTTTGGTGTAGCGCAATTTTAGAAATTGTACCTGCACTACTTTTTTAAATGAATGGGCTTGCCAAAAGGCACACAAAATGTGCATAATACTCAGATGTACCTTATAGCGTGAACGAGCCTTTAAAGTGGAGCTAAACCCTCCTATCCTTTACAACCAAGGAAGATGCCATCTTAGCATCCGTTTGATCTGCAGTTGTCATGGTGCTGCACATATGATCAGTTATAACACCAGTCATTTGATGACTTGATAGCTCAGTTACAAGTACAAGCAACTGTGACAGTTATCATTCATGGCATATGTACCTGTTTTGGGAAACTGTTAAAGCAATGGAATTTGTTCTTCTTGTAAGCTGCAATATTTACGTTACATTCTTGGGTTTAGATCCATTTTAATGTAAAAATCCAGGTAAATAGATAAATACATGGCTGAAATAAATAAATGCTTATTGTATTAAAGAGGTTGTACACCTGCAAGACAAAGGCATAATGAGCTAGTATGCATAGCATACTAGCTCATTATAAAATACTTACCTTAGAACGATACCCTGCAGTGCCACCCGCACTCCGCTCCCATGGCCGGGTACTGCTGTTTCCTCCCACACTCCAAAGACATGCTGGTAGGTTAATTGGATCCTGTCTAAAAATTGTCCCTAGTATATGAATGTGAGTTAGGGACCTTAGATTGTAAGCTCCTTGAGGGTAGGGACTGATGTGAATGTACAATGTATATGTAAAGCGCTGCGTAAATTGAAAGCGCTATATAAATAACTGAAACAAATAAAAATAAAATATACTAATTTACTGAAGGTCCAGTAAAGAAGACTTGGCTTACTCACATACCAGGCTTTTTATGTATATAATAAGGATGGACCAAAACAATTTATGAAAACCAAATTAATAAAAAAACCTAATTCATTTACAGGAACCTAAACAAGTAATACACAAATAAAAAGCAACCCAAACAGAAGCCAGTTTAGCTCAGTAAATCTTAATTATCTACCTACAGATTCATCCTTTTCTGATGAGATTCATTCTTCTGTAGGTAATTAGCGCTAACACTCATTTAATAAAATTAGGCTTCTTTGAATTGAGCTCTTGAGGAAAGAATCATATTCTTTAGTGAGGATGAAAAAAAAAAACATTCATTGGCTTCCTGCCATTTCCATAGCAGAAAAGAGGATTTTTTTTCCCCCTGTAATTCAAAAAGATCTGAAGAGTATTAAAATGCCAGCCATGGGTCCAGAGGAGGAATCGTTCTTCCCGTTTAATTGGAAAAACTAAATTAGCGCAAGGCTCTGCTGTAAACAAGCAAATTTCTATTATTTTCACAGCTTAAATGTTATTTTGAGAGGAAAATAAATACCTCTGTATTTGCTATCACATATTTCTCTCTAAAAGGAGAAGTGACTTGGTAAATACTATTGTTTTGTGCTATATTAATGTAATTTTTCTGTGACAGACCGTAATATTTTTTTAAACATATAAACGTTAGATGTTTTCCACTTTTATGTTACAAAGTATTTTATTGGATTATTAGTTTTGTAGGAAAGCTAGTACAAAACTGCTAAATACGCTTAAAGTCAGCCTACAAGGAGCATTGAAGGCAAGAAACCTAGGTGTACTCCATCAAACATATACCGGCAGCACATAAAAGTCACAGTTTTAGCCAAGGATATTGACTAGTACATTACTGAGACATTAGCCTGGTTAAAAAAACGGCACCGTGGCAATAAAGGGTACCAGTCCAAGCGTAACCTTGCCCCATCATGGGGGAGAGAAAAAGGGGGAAAGGAGAAGAAAAAAAGGGGGGGGGGGATTCCGGGGCCTACAAAGGAACACCATGGGACAGGAAAAGGGGAACAGAACTGAAAAGTGCCACCCAGACTCCTCAACAGGCAGCAAAAGAAGAAAAAAGGATAAGAGAGTAGAGGAAGAGGAGACAGAGAGGGGTCTCGTGGGGTCCAGCCCATTATGCAGAAATGGGTTGTGCCCATGTTCATAAAGAAAGCAAGGGACGATCAAGATTTAAAGTGGTCATTGTAGGTTTTCCATGGGTCCCAAATCTTCAGGAAATTTGCGTGGGTATCGGAGAGGACTGAGGCGAGTTTCTCGTGAACCATGGTGATGTCAGGGCTGGGCTCAGCCCTTCCTTCTCTGAGCTGGCCGCTCAGCTGTTGGCTAATTGCCAGATCCTATCTCTCTCCAGTTACTCAGCTCTGCCTACGCCTTGGTCATCATCACAGAAACTGCGATCCTGTTCAAGTCTTGCTTTGCTGACATCCCTTCTGGCTCCAGATCCTGCTTGCTGTTCTACTACATTGATCCCTGACTGCTGGCTTGGCTGACTATCCGTTCCGGTTACCGAACTTTGGCTATATTTTGACTACGTTTGTTCTTTTTACTTTTATTATTAAACAAGTGTGATTTAACTGTACTTCTGTCTCGGCCTGATTTTGATGAAGAAAGCCAACAGCTTTCAAAGAAATAACATCCCTGGAGCGACACCAGTACTCATCAATGGAATCAGCCTAAAGACTCAAAAGAGAAAAGCAAAGTTCCACTTTTAGTATCCTCGCTTTGTCTCTTTCTCTACATTTACACTATACACCAAAAGTTTAACCATTAAACCTATATGAGCTTGATGGAAGTCCCATTCCAAAACCACTGGCATTAATATGGAGTTGCCTCCACCCCAACAGTTTGGTGAAGGGCCTTTTCTGTTCCCACGACTGGGCCCTATCCACAAAGCCAGCTCCCTAAAGACATGGTTTGATGAGTTTGGTATGGAGAACCTCAAACAGTCTACACAGAGCCCTGACCTCAGCTCTACTGAACACCTATGGGATGACTAGAAAACCTGACTGCAAGCCGGGTCTTCTCGTCCAATGTCAGTACCTGACCTCACAAATGCTTGTTTGGCTCAATGAAAAAAATTCCAAAGTCATGCTACAAAATTTTGTGGGAAGCCTTTTCAGAAGAGTGAAGACTGTCATAGTCCTAATGGGGATAGGGTAATGAAATCATTCCATATGGTTTTGGAATGGGATGACTCTGGGAAGCTTTCCTAGAAGAGTAAAGGCTGGTACTGCCACAGGGAAAAAGTGTGTGTGTGTGTGTGTGTGTGTGTGTGTGTGTGTGTGGGGCTATGGTTTTGGAATGATTTGCCCTATGTTACACCCTAAACATGAGTGTAACATGTAACATGGTCCAGAAGTTGGAGTTAGACTTTAATATTTGCAATTAAATGTGATAAAATTAGGGCAAAGTGTAAAAAAATAACTTGTATGATAAAAGAACAGTCTGCAAAAGCAATTTGTACCTGTAAGATATAGCTTTTTAGCTAATTCTGATAGAGGGCAAAGGATCCCCTGGAGGGAAGGCTGAGTTAGCCTTGATCTCGGCTGATGAAACAAACAGATTTGAGAGACCAATAAGACATGTGTCGAGACAAAGTGATAAAGTCAGCTTCACCTGCCATAAAATGGTTCTGCTCTCTTTTAAAGCATATATACATAATTGCATTTCCTCTGCGGAATCTAAAATGACTATGTCATCAAATATGACCGGCTGTCAAAGATTGGACTTGAAAGACAAGCACTGGGGGAGACGCTCACATTTGCATGTAATTGAAAGACACTAGCTTCTAAAAGACCTGAAAGACAAGGTTGTAAAATCAGTCAAAACTAATATCTTATGAAGAGTGACAAGGTCAGTAAGTCTTGGTTAACCTAGCTGTTGGGTTACTAAGGAAAGTAACAGCTGGATATTATATTTCACTGATATACTACACAAGAAAGGGACTGCAAAGAAAAGGAGGGTACGTTTTTCAGACTCTACCACATGGAAAAAATGTTTACGCTTTCTTCAAGGTAGGTGTCTCCAAGGTTTTGAGTACAGGGGCCACATCATATATTTTACAGATATTCATAGGACAAACAGCTATATAAATGAATGCATACAAATTACATGAATGAATAAGTTTTACATGGATCCTTTTGTAATCAGCATGACATGATTGAAAACAGGAGAGAACATTTTGTAAGATTCACCATTGGATTACCTTCTACAAGAGAACACCCTCCCCCCTTACATTAGGATCCCCCTTAGAGTTCCCTAATTACATCAGGGTCCCCATCAGAGTCCCCCCCTTACTTTGGGGCCCCATTCCAGCCACCCATTGCAACAGGGCCCCCATCAGAGTCCCCTCTTACATCAGGGTCCCTACCATAGTCCTCTACTTACATAAGGCCCTCCATCAGTGGCCCTTGCTTACATCAAGGACACCATCAAAATCCTCCTTTTACATCAGGGTCTCCAATCCAATAGAGTCCCCGTCAACTCTTCTCTGCTTTTACTGCTCTACTTCATCCTCCACTGCCTCCACCCACTAACTCACTCACTGCTCAGGGGATTCACCAAAAATAAGACTGATAGAATATGTGAAGAGATCCACTGTACAGATACCTCCAACCACTTAACACTTCATGTCCACAGGAACTCTCACTACTTCCCTCATTCAACCCCACTACTATGGACGAGGTTGATAAGCACTTCTCTAACACCCACCTGTGCACGGTTCTCTCCCAAATACTATGGTCACCCTCTGGAACTATCCTATGCTGTCTTACTAACATCTTCAATCTTTCCCTCTCTTCTGGCATCTTCCCCAATGCTCTAAAACATGTACTAGTCACCCCCATACTCAAAACGCCCTTATTGGACCTCAGCAATCTTTACAACCTACTCCCCATCTCCTTTCTCCACTTTTCCCCCAAACTCTTTGAATTTCTAGTCTACTACCAACTAGGCAACCGCCTCATTGAGAATAATCTTCTTGACCCCTTTCAGTCTGGATTTCCCCCTCAACAGTCCACATAAACTGCTCTCCGAAGACTCACAAACAATCTACTAACAGCTAAAAGCAATGGACTAGGGCTGCAACCAATAATCGATAAATCGTTGTCAACGATTTTCATTATCGATTAGTTGATCTAACGTCACCTACCTCTGTCCCAGTGAATCCTGTTCCTGTGCACAAGGCGGCGGCACCACCGTTTTCTCAAGAGAATACAGTGCCGCTCATGTGACCAGGCACATCCGCCTCTCTCCTCCTCGCTGACGTCAGCTCCCCCCCTCAGCCCCGCCTGCTGCTGCCTTGAGGGAATAGAGAGAGAGGTGAGAAGCAGCCATGAGCGCTGTCCTCTCTCCTCCTCGCTGATTTCAGCTCCTTAGCCCTGTCCGCTGCTGCCTGGAGGGAAGAGAGAGAGAGAGGCGAGAAGCAGCCGTGATATAAGGTAGTGGCGCTGTGGCTGTATACAACAATACAACAATACTAGTAGTAGTACATACATTGTGATGACAAGTGCCCCTTGACTTGATCATAAGTATTTCTGGGGGAGTGGGGAAATTTTAGTGCCCCATCATTGGTGTTCCGGGGGGGTGGGTGGAATAGTGCCCCATCATTGGTTTTCCTGGGAGGGGGAATAGTGTCCCATTGGTGTTGCTGGGAGAGGGGTGAATAGTGCCCCATTGGTGTATTTGAACCGGGATGTTCCTGGTCCCACTTCTGCAGTCTTACTTGTTGTTCTCTTAGTTTGATGCATTACCTTGGACTAGCCCCACCTGCTGCCAGCTGTGGACAATCTACAATCAAAGCAGCCCATAAATAGCAGCACTTCCTATCTCTCAGTGCCCGTTTGTTTGGACTAGCTTCCTGGGTGTTCTGACTACTTTTTGAATCTAAATACCGTATTTGAACTTCTGCCTGAATTCCTGACTACTCTCTAGTCTGCTGATTTTGTACTTCACCGCCAGGTCGTGTATGACCTTTGCCTGCCTGACCAATCTCTGGATTTCGATCATGTATATGACATATCAGTCTGGATGTCACACCACTTCCTCGAACTCAATCTATCCAAAACTGAGCTCATAATATTTCCTCCACCATGTGCTCCTTCTACTGACTTCTCTGTCAAGATCGATGGCACAACTATCAACCCGTCCCCATATGCCAGGGTGCTAGGTGTAATTCTGGACTCTGAACTCTCCTTTCATTCCCACATCCAATCATTGTCCAAAGCTTGCCCCCTCAAAAAATGCACCGTCCCCAAAATACACTCGTTCCTAACAAATTACACCACAAAGCTTACAATTCACTTCCCGGTAATCTCTCGCCGTAACTACAGCAACTTCCGCCTCATTGGCTTACCTTTACATAGACTATTCCCATTCAGTCCATCGTGAATGCTGTCGACAGACTCATCTACCTTACAATTCAGTGTCTGTTACCCCCTTTTGCCAATCCCTCCACTGGCTTCCTTTTACCCAATGAATTAAATTCAAAATAATAACAACAACTTACAAAGTCATCCACAACAACTCGGCCCCCAGCTACATCGCTAACCTAGTCTCTTCGTTCCTCCTGCTCTCTAGCTTCCTTGTCACTTCCTCCCTTGCTCGCCTCCAGGACTTCTCTCAAGCCTCTCCCATCCTCTAGAATTCCCTACCGCAATCTGTCTATTTCCCACTTTTAGAAGATCCCTGAAAACCCTTCTCTTCAGAGAAGCCTATCCTGCCCCCAACAACTGTACTTTTATTTTCTCCATCAGCTCACCCCCCACAGTTATTACCTTTTGTATCACTTGACCTCTGTTTGAGATATTTTGATTGTAAGTTCTAACAAGCAGAGCCCTCTGATTCCTCCTGTAATGAACTGCATTGTAACTGTACTGTCTGCCCTGATGTTGTAAAGCACTGCGCAAACTGTTTGCACTATATAAATTCTGTATGATGTTAATAATAATAATAATATTATGTAAGTAATTAGGTACTCTTTCAGGTTGAATGATGGCCAGTGTGATCCAACACACTTCCTGTCCCTTGAGAGCACATTATCATGCAGCCAAATATTACTAACTTGTTGGGTTTATGCTTGTAACAGTTACCTGCCATGGAGACAATTTAGAGTTGCCCATGTTTGGCACGACAATAACAACCCAAATAATGTAAGTATTATAATTTCCCATAAAATATACTTTGATTGCTGTGACACAATCAAGGATCTCACAGACACACACAAACCTCAGTACAAATTATATATAAATATACATATAAAAAGAAATACTGCTATCATATATGATTTTGTGCACACTGAAAATAGACAACCAGCTAACACTTAGTCTGAGCCTGAGACTGCCTAACAAGCACTAAATGTTGTTGTTGCTGGCCACGTCTGACCACTGAACATCGCTTTTTACAAACAAGTTTACCTGCCTTTATCCTTGGAACATGGCTGTGTTTTGAGTTCTGCCTTTGATCGCCAGGTGCCATACTACTTACATGCTATCTATCGGGTGGGTTAGTCTTTTGATTGGATTGAGGTTTCCCTTTCCCCTTCCTCTGTCCCTTATCTTCCCCTCCTTCCCAACACCTTCCCTCTCTCCCCACCCCCTTTCCTCCCCTCTCCAGCACTAATTTGCACGCTCACCTCAATCTCCCTTCCCAACAGAAATCCTCTTCCCTTCCCAGCACAAAATCTCTTTTCCTGCAATCCCCCCTACTAGACAAAATTTCTCCCCTCCAATTACCCCTTCCAGCACTCTCCCACTCTATGATTCCCCCCTCCCAGCCCAAGCACAACCCCCAGCATAATGTAGGCAGTTGTGGTTGCAGAGCACTAGTGCAGGGTTTAGGGAGGTTAAAAGAGGTGGTGAAGAGGAGATCCAATGCCTCCTCATGACCTGTGAAATGCCCTCGGAAAAGCAATCCAAACACGACTCACTCTTCAGAGGGCAACAATAGTGTAAACTAGCCCTTACCCCTACATCCCCACAGTCACTCCTCCCAACATAAATCCTTCACCCCCAGCACAAATGTTTGTTACCTGCCCCCACCCCCACTGTTCCTTGCAGGAGGATGTCCCTCCTTTCAGGCTCCTCCTCTTTTGTGGATATGGTTTATAATTATTGCACTATCCTCAAAAAATAGTGACACTAAATAAATGATTGAAAACAAAATTAATAAATGTAAACGGCTACGACTTTGCTGCAAGATACACACATCAATTTTCAAATATCAAGCTGCGTTGTAAACTAGAAAAGTGACAAATATAATTATATGACTTTATGCAGATGAGAAAATTAATTGAATAAAACTGATCAAATAATAAGAGATTGATAGCCCATTCCAATTGATAGTCGATCTCCTCTGTGCAAATAACACACACAACACCCAAGAATGGTGATAAGAGAAAAGGGTCTGCCTTCCACCTCCACACAAACTGCTGCTTACCGGCTCATATGGATCTCTTAGTTATAGGAGATCATAGGCGCCTGTGGCTTGATACCCAGCCAGGGCCTTTGATTGCACACGGTCAAGATCCCAGCGCCTTTGCAGGAGTATGTGACTCAATCAGGAGGTTATAACAGATGTTTCCCAGAAAAGTGTGATAAAAGAGCTTCCATAGCATAAAACATGTATTTTATAAAAGAAAGATAAGAGGTATTGCCCTTACATTTATGTAAAAACATCATATGTAGAGTAAAAACTAAGCTCTCTGTAACAGCCCGTGATTCCGGGACTTCCATGTATCGCGGTGATGTCAGCACGTCACTCCTCCCTACGCGTTTCATTACACCTGACTTCGTCCTGGGGCACTGTTCCCTGCAGGAGGACGTCCCTCCTTTCAGGCTCCTCGTCTTTTGTGTCGTGAAACAAGTCAGAGCTGAGCAGGAGCCTAGAGGAAGCTTCCCTTGGTGCTGACCTGTATTCTTGAGACAGGTAGATGGCAGTGAGAGATGCCAGCTGCTGCTGAGGGGGCAGTCGCAGCAGAAGGGTCCCAAGGGTACCCCACAGGAGATGCAGGGCTCGTGCCCCTGCAAAGTGAATCAGTGGAGCCAAGTGTCAGAAAAGATTCTGGGCACTAGTCTCAGGGACACCACCCAGAACCACAGTAGGATTTTGCTGAAATCTCAAGACAGTGTCATGAAATCCACAATTGTTGGGAGGTATGCATCACGTACAATTCTTAACCCTGCACTGTATGCAGAGGAGAGAGCATTTGACTGCTGCTTAAGGTGCCTTAGAGGCACAGCAGCTCTAGACCAGTGGTATGAATGGAGAAAGCCTGCTGGAGCCAGGAACAAGGTAAGTATTGCACCTTATCCTTGTACCGCTAAATAAGCTTTGACCCCTTGCAAAGCAGAGGGCCTCACAGCAAGGGTAGCTTTTGTCTAATTCCCGAAGTTCACCTTTAACTCATGGCTTGTACCATTTTTGGAAATCCCAAAATGCCTATAGGTCTTGCAAAAGCCTACATACAGAAACATTGCAAATATAAACTTTTAAAAGAAACATTTGATTTCCAGGAAAAATGTTATCACTACTAGTTCAGTTATATTTGTCTTATGCATGGGATCAGTAGCTGTATGCTCCAGGTCTACAGGAGAATTGCTTCTTCTAAGAGGCTTTGAAGCTTTAATCAAAATCAGAATGGGAAAAGGGATGATTTCCATAATATATTCTTTTTCACAATAATCCCATACGGAGCCTTTTACTAAAGCTGAACCAACATTTATGAAAGATGAACTCCAGGCTAAAAGCAAAGATGCAATTGAAAAAATACATTTATAGGTGTTAATATCTGGTATGCAGCCTGGCTGCTCATTGGACAGTGATGAGCTGAAGATGACGCTTTTCTACTCTCCCCTCCTGTAAGCATGTTTATGATGAGAACGAACTGATGGGATGGGAACGAAAAGCCTGAATGACAGATTGCTGTGCTTCTCAGGAGACTGAGGCTGGGTTCACACTATTGCAAATTGGATGTGGATTTCCCCCGCATCCAATTCGCATGTCAGGAGACTGTGACCGGGTCTCAATGGAGCCGGTTCACACAGCTCTGGGACGGCTGCGTCGCGAATTGCACAGGGGTCCTGTGCGTTTTCTGGTCCGTTTCAGGTCCAAATTCAGCCAAAAATTCAGGCTGAAATCAGACCTGAAGCGGTGAACAGGGGCGCACCGGACCTCTATCGTGAGCTGTTCCGCACGGCAGTGTGAACCCACCCTGATAGTAAAAAAGTCCATACAGAAGTAAAATACTGTACATTTAGGGCTCTTTTACACTTGCAGCTGAAGGATGGTAAAACCAGGTGGCTGAGCTGCAGTTTTACTACCTCCTTGCCCCCCACTGGACTTCTAACATTACAGCCTGAGGAGGCTGTTCACATACCGAAACCAGAGCTTTCTTCACACAGGCTGCCGAGTTTGACAGGTGGCACCGCCTGTCAAACTTGCTTATTGAGCTCAATGGGGCCACACAGCAAACAAGCGCAAAACGCATGGGTCACTGGTCCCGCAATTCAAAACTGCCAGTCAGCAGACAGGAAAAAAAAATTGAAAATAGGACTCTTAACCACTGCTATACTGGACTATGCATTACCACCTGTCTGAAAGAGCCCTTTTTAAAAAAAAGATTACAGTTCAATTAACCACTTCAGCCCCGGAAGATTTGGCTGCTTTTGACCAGAGCACTGTTTGCGATATGGCACTGCGTCGCTTTAACTGACAATTGCGCGGTGGTACGACGTTGTACCCAAACAAAATTGACATCCTTTTTTTCCCATAAATAGAGCTTTCTTTTGGAGGCATTTGATCATCTCTGCAGTTTTTATTTTTTGCGTTATAAACTAAAAAATAGCGACAATTTTGAAAAAAACACAACATTTTTTTGTACTTTTTGCTATAATAAATATCCCCAATTTTTTTAAAAAAAGCACATTTTTTTCTCAGTTTAGGCCGATATGTATTCTTCTACATATTTTTGGTAATAAAAATCACAAGAAGTGTCTACAAAATAGGGGATAGATTTATGGCATTTTTATTATTATTATTTTTTTTACTAGTAATGGCGGTGATCTGCGATTTTTATCGTGACTGCGACATTATGGCGTACACATCGGACACTTCTGACACATTTTTGGGGACGACTGACAATTATACTGCGATCAGTGCTATAAAAACGCACTGATTACTGTATAAATGTCACTGGCAGGTAAGGGGTTAACACTAGGGGGCGATCGAGGGGTTAACTGTGTTCCCTGACTGTGTGTTCTAACTGTAGGGGGAGGGGCTTGACTATAGGAGATGACAGATCGTGGTTCCTAGCTATTAGGAACTCACGATCTGCATCTCCTCTCAGAACAGAACAGGGATTTGTGTGTTTACACACGCACATTCCTGTTCTGCCTCTCATGCCTGCGACCGCTCGTGGCCAGCGGTCATGGCGACCGCTGGTCACGAGCATCGGCATCCCCGCAGTGCAGCGGGCGCGTGTGCGCGCCTGCTATCCCGCTTAAAGGAGCCGACGTATAGCTATGACGGCTCGCAGGATCGTGCTGACCTGCCGCAGGAAAAATGATGGCGGATGGTCGGCAAGTGTTTAACAGCACTAATTCAGGGGCAGCATTTAGTAAAACCGATTGCTACATTTTCCCCCCCTGCAGCAGCTGAATGCCCTCCCCTCCTCTCCAGGCTCCTCTTTCCTCTGTTGCCCGGCCCCTCTATGTGCTCCCCTTTCCCTCGTCCACTGTAAAAACTAAACAGTTTACTATGAGTCCGTTTGTGAATGAACAGGAAGCCTCTCAGCACGGAGCACTTCCCATTCATTCACTGTCCAGTGCAGCTGAGGCTGCAGAGAAAGAGAATGGGGAATCTCTGTCTCTTTCTCTGTTTAGACCCCTGATATTTCATCAAAGTCAACAAAGAATTGTAAAAAATAATATAAAAATAAAAGAATAAAAAACGACTGATACCGTCCATTGCCCTACTGACACTGTCCACACACAGTCCACTGCCCTACTGACACTGTTCACTGCCCTACTGACTAGCACTAGAACACACAGCACATTGCAGGTTGCTGCATAGCCACAGATTGATCAGAGTGCTCATGTTGACCCGTGTCCACAGCCAAAAGCATCTACAATGGGAATGTGAGCATTAGAACTGGACCACAGAGCAATGGAAGAAGGTGGTATGGTTTGATGAATTCAAGAATGGTTTGAGGAACACAACCACGAGTTCAAGGTGTTGACTTCCAAATTCTCTAGATCTCAATCTAATCTAGCATCTGTGGGATGTGCTGGAAAAACAAGTCTGATATATGGAGGCCTCATCTCACAGTTTACAGGACTGTTACTGACAGATTGGTGCAGATACCACAGCATACCTTCAGAGGTCTAGTGGAGTCTATGCCTCGATGAGTTATGATTGGTGGTCATAATGTTATGGCTGATCAGTGTATTTGCTAAAAATTCCCAAAACTGAGACCATTTACATCCTGCTTAGTTCACAAACATTTGCTTTCTACTGCACATCGGTCATTAACTTCTTAAAAAATAGACTTGGGAAAAAAAAAAAAAAAAACCTGATTAAAATTTCATAAGCCACAACAGCAGTATATTATGCGAACGTCAGCTGTAAGCCAATGCTAATTTCCAACTTTAAGAGAAACTAAGCAGTTTAAGGGAATATAGACACTTTAAGTGTTGTATAAAAAGCCTGATTGTAACATCCCTTCCAACAATAACATTACACATAAAAACAGATGACAGCATTGTCACCCGACATAAACACGACATCTCATTCCTGCATGCAGTCAATGAGACCCCCCTCAGCCAGATATAAAGGCATAATGGTCAAAGTACAATAAGGGAAGTACAGTGGTTTAGTGGTTAGCATTCCTTCCTTGCAGCACAGGGGTCCTTGGTTTGAATCCCTACCAAGACGCTATCTGCATGGAGTTTGCATGTTCTCCTGGAGCTTGCCTGGTTTTACTACCATACTCACATAACATGCTGGTAGGTTGGGTCTAATATGGTCCTTGTATGTATGTATGTTAGACAAGGACATCATTGACTGTAAGCATCTTCAGGGGATGGGCTGATGTAAATGAACAATATGTAAAGCACGTCATAAATTGTTGGCTACACTACCTGTTGGAAATAAGGTCATCAGAATACATGAAAGTATTCACACTGTGATGAAATATTGAGTCTAGGGCCCCTTTCACACTAGCGGTCCAAACAGGTTCGCCTGTCTGTTTTTCCTCCATTCTCTATGTAAACTGACATTTGTCTGTTTACACCCGCTTACATTCACTCCGATTTGCTAAAAACAGACAGATGAGGATCTGTTTCCCTTCTGTCTACTGGATTGGATGGCAGTCGGGTGTAAATGGACAGGCAGTCCATTTACATCCGACCACCAACAGAAGAGCGGGCTGTGTCTATGTTTGCTCTGCATAAGAGTAGTAAGCACACCCCAACCATCTGCCTGCTCAGAGGGGATCAGTGGACAGATCTCCCCACTGAGGAAGCCAACTCCTGGTGGAGTCTACCCCATGTGAAAGGGGCTTAATGAACCTCTTATAGTGTTTACACAGATAGGGAAGTTTAATCATTTCATTGAATCCTTAGCTAACATCCAATCTCATGTCCAACACCACTGAGATATTAGGATGAACAGCAAATTGTGGATTTAAAGCAGACCTTCAAGGGGGAATTCAGCTCCTCCTCCTCTGACATATTTGGGACATTTTTTTGGGGGGGAGGGGGGTTTGAGGGAGCGGGTACCTGGTTTTGACAGGTACCCGCTCAGGTACCCGCTCCCACGTCTGCTCAGTTTGCCTAAGCAATCCGAGCAGAAGTTCTCCTCCACCCTGCCCGCAGCCCCTATGGGACACATTTCCCAGAAGACTTCGGGACCATTCACAGGGCGCAGGGCAGCTCATGCATGCGCAGTGGGCAACTGGTTGTGAGGCTGCAAGGAGTCACAGCCGGCTGCCCACAGTTAAGATGCTAGCATCAGGGACCCAAAGGCCAGTGAAGAGACCGGCCAGGTGAGGACAATGCTGGATCCTTGGACAGGTGAGTGTTTATTAACCCCTTGGCGCCAGCGCCTCCCAGCCCTTTAGGGGTTTTCAGATGCTGGAAGGCAGGGAAAGGTTTATGATCATGTGACCGCCATGATTTGCTGTCACGGCCGTCACATGATTGGAAAGCAAGAAGCGATCGGGAGCTTTCCATTGGCCTCTGGCAACTGTCCCGGGAGCATGCAAATATGCGGCCTTTTGGTGTCAAGGCCCATCTGCCACATATTTGAGTACCATCAGTGCCCAGGGTTTAAACAGCTAAGAAAATACCCTTGAATAATCAGTGGCGGCTGGTGCTCAAAATTTTTAGGGGGGCGCAAACAAACTGAAAAATTCTGAAAAAAAAACAAACAATTGCAGCCACTGTGCTCATAAAATGTAGGCACTGTTCCATCAATTGCAGCCACTGTGCACATCATATGCAGCGTCTCTGCCCATCATATGCAGCCTGTACCCATCATATGTAGCCTCTGTGACCCATTATATGTAGCCTGCGTGACCATCATATGTAGCCTCTGTGCCCATCATATGTAGCCTCTGTGCCCATCATATGTAGGCTCTGTGCCCATCATATGTAGCCTCTGTGCCCATCATATGTAGCCTGTGTGCCCATCATATGCAGCCTCTGTGACCCCCCCACGCTCGCCGTTTGACCAGCACACATTTACCCCATCCTGGTGGCGGGTGACGGCGGTGAGTTGTGGGACATGCAGCAGGTGACGGCGGCGTACTCCTGTGTCCCCCGTGGCTCTCTGTCCTCCCGTTTCATTAGGCGTCCAATCAGGGCGCCTGTGCCTTCAGTCAATTAGGAGACGGGTATTAGATCTGCGCCTCCTGATTGGCTGATAGAGGGAGTGGCTGGAGAGGGGGGGCAGCGCCCATATGTTCTTAATGGAAAGCACCGCCGCTGATGGGACTTTAAGGGCAACTAAGGAGTCATCATATTAGGATAAATTAATTCCAATGCTTTATTACAACATGTAAAAACATAAAAAATAGATACCAAAAATATAATTAACATTCGTAAAAATTCTGTAAACATTACAAACATTGTTAACTGTTGGGCAGATAATGTACCATCCAATAAATATACCACACAAAACACAGCTGTTGTTTCTCTACCTTACCCTAAATGAGAAAAATTAAAGTGGATGTAAACCCTCCCATATACCCAGTGAAGTGAACAGCCTCAGATGATACACAGAGATGAAACAAATCTCCCTACATAAGTTTTACATGTATATCTGCTTCAGCTTTATATACTGTTTAGAAAGTGCACGTTCTGTTAGATATTTCTCTTCCTGATTCACCTGTGGGTGTGGATTCTTGCCATACACTGTGAGACAGCTGATTGGAGGAAAGAGGCACCCCCCCCCCCATAGGCAGAGACATGCAGAGCTGTGCTGTAAATTGACCAGCTATCTGCTAATCTATTTATAGCACCCACCCTGACACAAAATTCAGCCTGGTTTTAGCACAGTTGACGGAGAACTGTCAGAAGTTATCATGCTGGTAGCAGAAGAATGGAGCAGGAGAAAGCCACTGGACTTTGAAGAGAGATAAGAAAACACTGCAGATATATGTGCCCAGCTTAAAGCGGAGTTCCACCCAAATTTTGAACAATATCTGTATGTATTCTCTTCCTTGCCTAGATGCTGACATGCCGTTTAAAAAAATTTAAAACGCCGTAATTACCTTTTATTTTTCTATTCTTCTTTGCACTTCCTGGTTCTCCTCCCGTGGGAGTAGGCGTGTTTCTAGCCTCTCCCAGACTCCTGGGAGCTAGTCTCAGGCTTCCCAGGATGCCTCTGAGCATGTGCGGGAACAAGCAGTGAATGCTGGGAGCACAGCATTCACCACATCCAGGAAATAAATGCTTGTGGGCTTCAAATGCCCACAATGAAGATGGAAACCGCCTGCAGTGAATAATATAAGTTATTCTTTCCAACGAAATCTGACACAGGCGGACATATTACACACAATATGTGAGTATGTAATGCTGAGAAGAAAAGTTTGTGAATGAACTCAAAAAAAAAAAAAAGCATAGATAGGTGGACCCCCGCTTTAAATTTTATGAATGGGGTTTACATCCATGTTAATCATTTCTGAACTATGAAAAGGATATTCATCTACACTAAGCTTCTGTCTTTGTATAGAGTACTCAGCCATTGTTGATAGAAAATAGATCCCAAAAATGTGATAAAACCTATGTTTTTACATGTTGTAATAAAGTATTGGAAATTATTTATACTAACATGATGACTCCTTAGTTGTCATTAAAGTCCCATTATTCAGGGGTATTTTCTTTGCTTTTTATAACTTTTGGGATGTTGGCAACATAGTTACATAGTAGGTGAGGTTGAAAAAAGACAAAGTCCATCAAATCCAACCTATGTGTGTGATTATGTGTCAGTATTACATTACATATCCCTGTATATTGCGGTCATTCAGGTGATTATCTAATAGTTTCTTGAAGCTATCAATGCTCCCCGCTGAGACCACCGCCTGTGGAAGGGAATTCCACATCCTTGCCGCTCTTACAGTAAAGAACCCTCTACGTAGTTTAAGGTTAAACCTCTTTTCTTCTAATTGTAATGAGTGGCCACGAGTCTTATTAAACTCTCTTCTGCGAAAAAGTTTTATCCCTATAGTGGGGTCACCAGTACAGTATTTGTAAATTGAAATCATATCCCCTCTCAAGCGTCTCTTCTCCAGAGAGAATAAGTTCAGTGCTCGCAACCTTTCCTCATAACTAAGATCCTCCAGACCCTTTATTAGCTTTGTTGCCCTTCTTTGTACTCGCTCCATTTCCAGTACGTCCCTCCTGAGGACTGGTGCCCAGAACTGGACAGCATACTCCAGGTGCGGCCGGACCAGAGTCTTGTAGAGCGGGAGAATTATCGTTTTATCTCTGCAGTTGATCCCCCTTTTAATGCATGCCAATATTCTGTTTGCTTTATTAGCAGCAGCTTGGCATTGCATGCCATTGCTGAGCCTATCATCTACTAGGACCCCCAGGTCCTTTTCCATCCTAGATTACCCCAGAGGTTCTCCCCCCAGTGTATAGATTGCATTCATATTTTTGCCACCCAAATGCATTATTTTACATTTTTCTACATTGAACCTCATTTGCCATGTAGTCGCCCACCCCATTAATTTGTTCAGGTCTTTTTGCAAGATTTCCACATCCTGCGGAGAAGTTATTGCCCTGCTTAGCTTAGTATCGTCTGCAAATACAGAGATTGAACTGTTTATCCCATCCTCCAGGTCGTTTATGAACAAATTAAATAGGATTGGTCCCAGCACAGAACCCTGGGGAACCCCACTACCCACCCCTGACCATTCTGAGTACTCCCCATTTATCACCACCCTCTGAACACGCCCTTGTAGCCAGTTTTCAATCCATGTACTCACCCTATGGTCCATGCCAACGCACCTTATTTTGTACAGTAAACGTTTATGGGGAACTGTGTCAAATGCTTTTGCAAAATCCAGATACACCACGTCTACGGGCCTTCCTTTATCTAGATGGCAACTCACCTCCTCATAGAAGGTTAATAGATTGGTTTGGCAAGAACGATTCTTCATGAATCCATGCTTATTACTGCTAATGATATCACTCTTATTACTAAAATCTTGTATATAGTCCCTTATCATCCCCTCCAAGAGTTTACATACTATTGATGTTAGGCTAACTGGTCTGTAATTCCCAGGGATGTTTTTTGGGCCCTTTTTAATTATTGGTGCTACATTGGCTTTTCTCCAATCAGCTGGTACCATTCCAGTCAATAGACTGTCTGTAAAAATTAGGAACAACGGTCTGGCAATCACCTGACTGAGTTCCCTAAGTACCCTCGGATGCAAGCCATCTGGTCCCGGTGATTTATTAATGTTAAGTTTCTCAAGTCTAATTTTAATTCCGTCCTCTGTTAACCATGTAGGTTCTTCCTGTGTTGTGTCATGAGGATAAACACTGCAGTTTTGGTTACTGAAGCCCCCCGATTCACTCGTGAAGACTGAGGAGAAGAATAAATTCAATACCTTTGCCATCTCCCCATCCTTTGTAACCAGATGTCCTTCCTCATTCTTTATGGGGCCAATATGGTCTGTCCTCCCTTTTTTACTGTTTACATACTTAAAGAATTTCTTGGGATTTACCTAGTGTTTTTTTTTATGGTGGTTAAATGACTGTTTATTAAACATTTTTTGTAGCTGCTGACTTTTAACGTTTAAAGAAATGACTGAAGAACCGCTTTAAGAATAAATAAATGAATAAGAGAATGTGTCCCCTTATGTTGGTGGTCAGTGTGCCCACTTACATTGCTGGTGTGTTCCTTATATGTTGGAGGTCAGTGTGCACCTTACAACATTGATGTTCAGTGTGCCCCCTTAGAACATTGATGGTCAGTGTGCCCTCTTAGAACATTGATGGTCAGTGTGCCCTCTTAGAAGATTGATGGTCAGTGTGCCCTCTTAGAAGATTGATGGTCAGTGTGCCCTCTTAGAAGATTGATGGTCAGTGTGCCATCTTAGAACATTGATGGTCAGTGTGCCCTCTTAGAACATTGATGGTCAGTGTGCCCTCTTAGAAGATTGATGGTCAGTGTGCCCTCTTAGAAGATTGATGGTCAGTGTGCCCTCAGAAGATTGATGGTCAGTGTGCCCTCTTAGAACATTGATGGTCAGTGTGCCATCTTAGAACATTGATGGTCAGTGTGCCATCTTAGAACATTGATGGTCAGTGTGCCCTCTTAGAACATTGATGGTCAGTGTGCCCTCTTAGAACATTGATGGTCAGTGTGCCATCTTAGAACATTGATGGTAAGTGTGCCCTCTTAGAACATTGATGGTCAGTGTGCCATCTTAGAACATTGATGGTCAGTGTGCCATCTTAGAACATTGATGGTCAGTGCGCCCTCTTAGAACATAGATGGTCAGTGTGCACCCTTATTACATTGATGGTCAGTGTGCCCCCTTATTAAATTGATGGTCAGTGTGCCCCCTTAGAACATAGATGGTCAGTGTGCCCCCTTATAACATTGATGGTCAGTGTGCCCTCTTATTACATTGATGATCAGTGTGCCCTCTTAATACATTGATGGTCAGTGTGCCCCTTTATTACATTGATGGTCAGTGTGCCCTCTTAATACATTGATGGTCAGTGTGCCATCTTAGAACATTGATGGTCAGTGTGCCCTCTTAGAACATTGATGGTCAGTGTGCCATCTTAGAACATTGATGGTCAGTGTGCCATCTTAGAACATTGATGGTCAGTGTGCCCTCTTAGAACATTGATGGTCAGTGTGCCATCTTAGAACATTGATGGTCAGTGTGCCATCTTAGAACATTGATGGTCAGTGTGCCCTCTTAGAACATAGATGGTCAGTGTGCACCCTTATTACATTGATGGTCAGTGTGCCCCCTTATTAAATTGATGGTCAGTGTGCCCCCTTAGAACATAGATGGTCAGTGTGCCCCCTTATAACATTGATGGTCAGTGTGCCCTCTTATTACATTGATGATCAGTGTGCCCTCTTAATACATTGATGATCAGTGTGCCCCTTTATTACATTGATGGTCAGTGTGCCCTCTTAATACATTGATGGTCAGTGTGCCCCCTTATTACATTGATGGTCAGTGTGCCCCCTTATAACATTGATGGTCAGTGCTCAGTTTCTTACCCTGGCTGCCTCCTCTTCACAGGTAACTGGCAGCTTCCTTTTGCAGGTGGGAGGGTGGGGAGAAAACCGGCATGCAGGCTGATGTCACATGCTGGCAGTGGGTCCCTGACTCTAACTCCATGGCTGGTGAAGTGCCGGGGACGGGAGTAACACCCCTTCCAAGGGCCTAGGTCTACTTGGTGAATTGCCCACAAGTAAAATGATTGCTTTTCACTATTCAGTCCATGCCAAATGGTGAAAAACTACTTAATTTTGAGCATTCAGGGATTGCTGCACAAACTTGTTGGCACTATATACATGCTGTATAATAATAATAATGTTAATAAGAATAAAAAATATTATTATTATTAAGAACGGTCAGTCTAGATATGCTGTTATAATAGTTTTGAGCCACGTCATAATATTGATTATACCTTTCAGTGATGACGGACATGAGATGAAGAGGATCAGACCCTATTCCACATAAAGGCGAGATGCCAGCTATAGATTCAATGAAATGATTAAGCTTCCCCATCTGCGTCCTCTCTATAGGAGGTTCATCAGACTCAGGAAATTGAATATTTCATCACAGTGCGTGGACACTGATTTATTCTGACAGCCTTATTTCCTCTGATAAGAACAATTGCACTTTGTCCATTATGTGCGGACATCTGCTTGAGATGGGGGTCACTGGTTACATGCAGGAATAGGGGAGCCGTAGTGTGCACAGGCTGGGTGTGTTTGTCTCAAATAGCAAGTTTCTTTGGAGGGAGTCCTTGCTTGGAATTGCCCCTCGGTGGACTGGGGAAGTTAAACCTTATGGCCCGTACACACGATCTGAAATTTGGACAAAAAAAACGCTTTCGAAGCGATCGTGCAATAATCGGATCGTTAGTACAGAGCTTTCGAGAGCCGATCACGACAGTTAATCCGATATTATAGGATCAGACAAACACAAACTTTTTTTCGCAGGATACCAAGATCGTAAGATTTTCGTTTAATCAGTACAGCTGTCCTCCGAAAATACAACAGAAATACACTACAACACATGACATCACTTTCGATTTTTTTATTCTGTCGCACGAGAATTTTTGTAACTTTATTAACCTTTCCATTTTCCATATGTGACTAGCATGCAAAAAAAAAAAAAAGACAGACGTTCTGTTGTCCGATTTTCAGGTTGTGTGTATGGGCCATTAAACTGATTGTAAAGTCTATTTTTTTGGTTTTTTTTAAATTAAAATAACAAACATGTTATACTTACCTCCTCTGAGCAGTTGGTTTTGCATAATGCAGCCCAGATCCTCCTCTTCTCGGGTCCCTCTTCTGCTCCTCCCTCCTGGTGAGTGCCCCCACAGCAAGCAGCTTGCTAAGGGGGCACCCGAGCCGAGTCACAGCTCTTTGTGTCCATTCAGACAGGGAGCTGCGACCCTCTGTCCCTTTCTCTCCTCATTGGCTGACTGACTTTGACAGCAGCGGGAGCCAATGGCCACGCTGCTGTGTCTCAGCCAATCAGGAGGGGGGTCCCAGGACGGCGAGGGACTCGTGGACATCACTGGACAGAGCTGGGGGCTAAGTTAAGTATTAGGGGGGGCTGGGGGAGCTGCTGCACACAGAAGGCTTTTTATCTTAATGCATAGAATGCATTAAGATAAAAAACCTTCTGCCTTTACAACCCCTTTACCTTTATATAGCGGTTACTGGCCTGATTTACTCCTCCTGGGGCCAGCATACTATTTACCTTGCCCTCTTTTTTTGGGTGTGTTCCCGCTTATTGAATGTTTATGTGGATCTATGGACTTTGATGTCGGACTGTTTTTTTGGATTGATACACAGACAGCTAGAACAATTTGGTGTGGTAACTTAAATCCCCTGAAGAAGCCTAGCAATCGGTGAAACGTCAGGATTATTATTCCACGATTACCATCCATTATAGATCATGTTTGTAAATATCCAAAATGAAATGATCCAAATCTTTTAATTAATCTTACATTTTTATTTTTTTTTCACAAATATCTTTTTGATTTCTCTATCTTTTAATATGAATTGATTTAATAAAATATATGCATTTTATCTGATGTTGTGACTTAAGTTATTGGCAACTTAAAAATTCCTGCTCTTTGTTTGAGCATTTTTTGTGTCTTGTCCAATATTGATGGGATGCAGTGCCTATGAGATCTCCTCTGAACGTTCTTGTGTCAAAGATGTAGTATTGCTGTTGGTTGACAATGTTGTTGTGTAAAGCAGGGACCAGTCGAATTTTAATCCATCTATGGCCGCTCTTACTCAACAGAAGTCGATCCAATGACTGACTTTTGTCGAACAGGAATATTGGAAAATTTGAATTCGATCAGCTAGTTGGATGCAGCGCTGATCGGTGTATTCTAATGCCCTGTACACACAATCGGACATTCCGACAACAATATCCATTGGATTTTTTCCAACGGATGTTGGCTCAAACTTCAAAAAAAACAATCGTTACAAACGCGGTGATGTAAAACATGTAGGTCGGGACTATAAACGGGGAAATAGCCAATAGCTTTCGTCTCTTAATTTATTCTGAACATGCGTGGCACTTTGTGCATCGGAATTGTCCACACGCGGTCAGAATTTACGTGAACGGATTTTGTTGTCGGAAAATTTTATAGCCAGCTCTAAAACTTTGTGTGTCGGAAATTCCGATGGAGCCCACACACGGTCAGAATTTCCGACAACAAGCTCCGATCGCATATATTCCGTCAGAAAGTCCGACCGTGTGTACGGGGCATTACAGTGGAAGAGTCCCAGCTGTCAATATACAATGGCACGGTGGGGAGGATTCCTTCATCCACGATGCTTGTGTGGATGGGGGAAAACATTTTTTTTTTGATCAGCCCTGTATCTGATAAAAAAAAAAAAGAATCATCTATATCCAGCCTTATTGTGTGTATACTGTGGGAGGTATTGTTGGAAAGGTAGATCCACTCAAGTTTTTACAGTCTGATGTAATAAAGGAGGGATTTACTAAAACTGGAGCTTGCAAAAATCTGGTGCATGTCTGTATAGAAACCAATCAATGTCCAGGTTTTATGGGCAAAGCTTAAAGTAGTTGTAAACCCTTCCATATACCCAGTGAAGTGACTGGCCTCAGGTAATACACAGAGAATAAGCAAATCCTCCTAGATAAGATGTACCTATTTATCGGCATTCTTCTCTACATCTGTTTAAAGTGCTGAATTTATAAGCTTGTCTGAGAGTTAAAAAAAAGAGAGCAGAGAGCTGAAGTTACACTTTGTAGCGCTCAGTGAGGAGAGTCCTGAAAGCTGATTGGAGGGAAAAGAAACATGCCCTTCACACAGTACACAGGAACAGAGCTGAGGCTGTCAATCATCTGGAGGTCCCTCCCCTGTTGCCCTTTTATTCTTGGTGTCAGGAAATCTTGCTAGAAGTCATTCATGCCGATAGAGGGATACACACTATAGAGGGATATGCTTTTTCATATTTCATATTAGAGGTTTACAACCACTGGCATTAAAAGCAGGCCTTTGAGAGGCATTAAAAATGTCCCTTCGATGCCTATGCAAATGATACAATGGACAGAATACAGTGCTGTTCACACTATCAACACATGAAGCGTTAGCATCGCGTTGCTTCAAAATTGAAGCCTCATGTCAAGTCAGGAGGAGTTTGAAGCCTTTCAACACCTCCCATTCAAGTCTATGGTAATGTTTTGCAAACACTCTGGCAGGCAGGTGAGGTTGCGTGGCGTTAAGATTAATTTGTTTCCTGTAATAGTATAGGTGTTTATGGATCGGTTTTATCGCGCCTTAACGCTCATCAAACGCTTCAAAACTGCCCATAGGGTGTTTGGGGAGCATTTTTAACTGTTTGTTATCGCTTGTAAAACGCCTATACGAAGGGCTTGTTCACATGTGACTAAATCTCTAACGCTTAACAAACGCTCCTATAGCGTTAGTTTTGGGCGTTAGACTGGCCTTAATGAGCTTTAGTATGGGCATTAGAGTGACGTTTTACAAGCATTAATGAGGCGTTAAAAATGCTCCCCAAACGCCCAATAGGCAGCTTTGAAGCGTTTGACAAGCGTTAAGGCACGTTAAAACTGCTCCACAAATGCCTATTACATTACAGTAATTGAACTAATCTTAACACCCCACACCGCCCCGCAACTGCCTGCTAGAGCATTTGCCAGGCGTTACCATAGACTTGAATAGGAGGTCTTGAAAGACGACCCTCACGCTTAGTGTGAACAGCTCTATAAGTCTATTGTATCTTTTGCATACAGTGCCTTGCAAAAGTATTCACCCCCTTGGCTTTTTACCTATTTTGTTACATTACAGCCTTTAGTTCAATGTTTTTTTAATCTGAATTATATGTGATGGATCAGAACACAATAGTCTAAGTTGGTGAAGTAAAATTAGAAAAATATATACATAAAACTTTTTTTCAGAAATAAAAAACTGATCATTGGCATGTGCATATGTATTCACCCCCTTTGTTATGAAGCCCATAAAAAGCTCTGGTGCAACCAATTACCTTCAGAAGTCACATAATTAGTGAAATGATGTCCAACTGTGTGCAATCTAAGTGTCACATGATCTGTCATTACATATACACACCTTTTTGAAAGGCCCCGGAGGCTGCAACACCTAAGAAAGAGGCACCCCTAACCAAACACTGCCATGAAGACCAAGGAACTCTCCAAACAAGTAAGGGACAATGTTGTTGAGAAGTCAGGGTTAGGTTATAAAAAAATATCCAAATCTTTGATGATCCCTAGGAGCACCATCAAATCTATCATAACCAAATGGAAATAATATCAGCAAACCTGCCAAGAGATGGCCGCACACCAAAACTCACGGACCGGGCAAGGAGGGCATTAATCAGAGAGGCAGCACAGAGACCTAAGGTAACCCTAGAGGAGCTGCAGAGTTCCACAGCAGAGACTGGAATATCTGTACATAGGACGACATTAAGCCGTACGCTCCATAGAGTTGGGCTTTATGGCAGAGTGGCCAGAAGAAAGCCATTACTTTCCGCAAAAAACAAAATGACACGTTTTGAGTTTGCGAAAAGGCATGTGGGAGACTCCCAAAATGTATGGAGGAAGGTGCTCTGGTCTGATGAGACTAAAATTGAACTTTTTGGCTATCAAAGAAAACGCTATGTCTGGCGCAAACCCAACACATCACATCACCCAAAGAACACCATCCCCACAGTGAAACATGGTGGTGGCAGCATCATGCTGTGGGGATGTTTTTCAGCAGTCGGGACTGGGAAACTGGTCAGAGTTGAGGGAAAGATGGATGGAGCTAAATAAAGGGAGATTCTTGAGCAAAACCTGTACCACTCTGTGTGTGATTTGAGGCTAGGACAGAGGTTCACGTTCCAGCAGGACAATGACCCCAAACACACGCTAAAGCAATACTTGAGTGGTTTAAGGGGAAACATGTAAATGTGTTGGAATGGCCTAGTCAAAGCCCAGACATCAATCCAATAGAAAATCTGTGGTCAGACTTAAAGATCGCTGTTCACAAGCACAAACCATCCAACTTAAAGGAGCTGGAGCAGTTTTGCAAGGAGGAATGGGTAAAAATCCCAGTGGTAAGATGTAGCAAGCTCATAGAGACTTATACAAAGCGACTTGGAGCTGTGATAGCCACAAAAGGTGGCTCTACAAAGTATTGACTTTAGGGGGGTGAATAGTTATGCACATTGACTTTTCTGTTATTTTGTCCTATTTGTTGTTTGCTTCAGATTTAAAAAAAAACACATCTTCAAAGTTGTGGGCATGTTCTGTAAATTAAATGATGCAAAAACAATCCATGTTAATTCCAGGTTGTGAGGCAACAAAACTCGAAAAATGCCAAGGGGGGTTTATACTTTTGCAAGGCAATGTACATGTTTAAAGTATGGATTACATGTAAGAAATGGCTCGTCCATGCGTGACATTTCTATTTATTTTGCCAGTCAATCTGTGCAGTGGAGGGGGTAATATATAGATAATGGCTATGACAAATAATTATTATAATTACATTCACATCAGACTAAGAACCAATGGCAGATAAAAGCTGTACAAACTCTGAGGACAGATAAGCTTAAATTAAATGAAGGTTTATAGACGGATGTCAGCACTCTATGGCCAAGAATGGAGAGGACAGTCACAGTGTGCCCATGACACACTTATGCCCCGTACACACGGTCGGACATTGATCGTACACTCCGACAACAAAATCCTTGGATTTTTTCCTGACGGCTGTTGGCTCAAACTTGTCTTGTATACACACGGTCACACAAAGTTGTCGGAAAATCCGATCATTCTGAACGCGGTGACGTAAAACACGTATGTTGGGACTATAAACAGGGCAGTAGCCAATAGCTTTCATCTCTTTATTTATTCTGAGCATGCATGGCACTTTGTGCTTCGGATTTGTATACACACGATCGGAAATTCGGACAACAGATTTTGTTGTCGGAAAATTTTATAGCCTGCTCTCAAACTTTGTGTGTCGGAAAATCCGATGGAAAATGTGTGATGGAGCCCACACACAGTCGGAATTTCCGACAACAAGGTCCTATCACACATTTTCCATCGCAAAATCCGACCGTGTGTACAGGGCATTAGAATGATTGTGTACTTAAAAAAAAAAGTGACACTAGAAATATGTTTCAAGCAATTTGATCTAAATTATAACATTTTCTATTTACAGTGCCTTGAAAAAGTATTAATACCCCTTGAAATTTTCCACATTTTGTCATGTTACAACCCAAAACGTAAATGTATTTTATTGGGATTATGTGATAGATCAACACAAAGTGGCACATAATTGTGAAGTAGAAGGATAATGATAAATGGTTTTCCAATTTTTTTTTTACAAATAAATATGGGAAGTAATAGGCGCCTATTGATAAAGACGGATTCACGAAACGCGTCTAGGTGTATCACACGGCTTGCTACACAGGTCCTTGGCTCTGGTTTCTCCCCGGGAACCACCACAGACGATCACAGCTTTCCGACAGGTGGTGAGATTAACAGAACCGAATGCAACGTGCTATCATTTATTGGATGCTCTATTTTTAACTTTTGTTTGTAAGTTTAATGTATTAAGGGAAGGGGATTTTTTGGTTAATAAAAAGCTTTACAGTTTTACACGATGAGGCTTCCTATTCTCTTTCTTTGCCCGAGTATTATGGAAAACTTCCAGCTGATTGGATCCTGTTGAATCAGAGGACGTTGAGCGTCTGTCTTCACACCGCCTGATCGTTCACTAAAGGTCGGAGGGATGTTCGCTTGACAGTAATCGCAACCACCACATACATACTAAGAGGCTTCAATTGATCGTGGATCTGGTGAGTGCAATTCCTATAGGGAGTACAAGCACTAGATACAATAATGGTCGATCATTTAAAACAGCTGACAAATTGTTTATGGACTGCTAAATGCAAAAGACTGGTTTTGAACCTCGAGTTCATTGGGATTGATAGACTATTAATCTTTTATGCATTCATTGAAAACCTTTAGTGCTGCTGAAGTTTAAAAGACTATTTTTTAAATTTTATTAGAAGTATAGTTTTGATTGCTTCCTGTTTAGTAATGCTTGTTTATATTATAGCAGCTGCTTTTTTTACCATAATAGCACATTTCCTTGAGTGCCAGATAAGTGATCTTTTGAGGATTAGGTTATAAAAAAAAAAAAAAAAAAAAAATCCCAAACTTTGGACATCATTTCACGGAGCACTGTTCAATCCATCATCCGAAAATGGAAAGAGTATGGCACAACTGCAAACCTACGGAGACATGATCATCCACCTAAACTGACAGGCTGGGCAAGGAGAGAAGCATCCAAAAGGCTCATGGTAACTCCAGCGATCCACAGCTCAGGTGGGAGAATCTGTCCACAGGACAACTATTAGTCGTGCACTCCACAAATCTGGCCTTTATGGAAGAGTGGCAAGAAGAAAGCAAGCCATTGTTGAAAGAAGTCCCATTTACAGTTTGCGAGAAGCCATGTGGGGGACACAGCAAACATGTGGAAGAAGGTGCTCTGGTCAGATGAGACCAAAATTGAACTTTTTGGCCTAAAAGCAAAATGCTATGTGTGGCAGAAAACTAACACTGCACATCACCCTGAACACACCATGCCCACCGTGAAACATGTTGGTGGCAGCATCATGTTGTGGGGATGCTTTTCTACAGCAAGGACATGGAAGCTGGTCAGAGTTGATGGGAAGATGGATGGAGCCAAATACAGCACAGTCTCAGAAGAAAACCTGCAAAAGACTTGAGACTGGGGCGGAGGTTCACCTTCCAGCAAGACAATGACCCTAAAAATACAGCCATAGCTACAATGGAATGGTTTAAATTAAAGCATATTCATGTGTTAGAATGGCCCAGCCAAAGTCCAGAGCTAAATCCAATGGAGAATCTGTGGCAAGACTTGAACAATTGCTGTTCACAGACACTCTCCATCCAGTCTGACAGAGCTTGAGCTATTTTGCAAAGTAAAATGTGCAAAACTTTCACTCTCTAGATGTGCAAAGCTGGTAGAGACATCCCCAAAAAGACTTGCAGCTATAAATGCAGAAAAAGGTGGTTCTACAAAGTAATGACTCAGGGGGGATAAATACAAATGCATGCCAGACTTCTCACATATTTGTTTGAAAAAAATTGTGAAAACCATTTAGCATTTTCCTTCTACTTCACAATTATGTGCCACTTTGTGTTGGTCTATCACATAAAATCCCAATAAAATACATTTATATTTTTGGTTGTAACGTGACAAAATGTGGATCATTTCAAGGAGTATGAATACTTTTTCAAGATACTGTACTTGAAGCTGCACTCCAGCCTTACCTTGGCTTCATTTAGTCATGCGGATGGGGGGTGCTCAACTGCACTCTAGGCTCCTCCTCTTCTCCGTGCATGACCATTGGAAGTCACTTCCTATGGTGAAACACCGGCAGTCTAACTCCCGAGCCTGGCTGTGTGCATCCTCCTTACAGGATTTGGTGGGTAGCAGCAGGAGCCTGTGAGAGGGTAAAGACAGAACTAGCGCTGCTGCAGACGGGCACAGCACTGGATCAAGAAAGGCTCAGGTAAGAATAAGGGGGTGAAAAAACAACTGGGACATTTTTTACCTTAATGCAGGGAATGCATTAAAGTAAAAAAAGTTGTGCCTTTACAACCACTTTAAAGTGGTTGTAAAGGCAGAAGATTTTTTTATCTTAATGCATTAAGATAAAAAAAACTTCTGTGTGCAACAGCCCTTCCATACTTACCTGAGCCCCATCTTGATCCAGCGATGCTGCACCTCAGCTGTCCAGGGACTCTCCCTCCTCATACTGATACAGTTGTGGGTGCCATTGGCTACCACTGCTGTCAATCAAAGTTAGTGAGCCAATGAGGAGACAGAGGGGGTGGGGCCGAGCTGCGGCTCCGTGTCTTAATGGACACAGAAGCAGGAGGGAGGTGCTAGGAGCGCCGGTGGGGGACCCAAGAAGAGGGTGATCTGAGCTGCAAAACCATTACACACAGCAGGTAAGTAAGTATACCATGTTTGTTATTTTCAAACAAAAAAACAAGATATTAATATCACTTTAAGCTTTAAAGCCTAACTCCATGCACTGTTAAAATAATCAAAATGGTTTAAACCCCCAATCCCCCAGAGATTTATTTTTAGTTTTTCTAGAGGCTGGGGTAACGCAGAGTAATACTTACCTTAAATCATGGTCTTCCTCCCTGCAGGTTCCAGTTATAATGATCAGTCCACCAAAGCTGCTCTCCAACTGGTCTTGTTGCCGACCCTCTTGGTGAGATCATCATCATGTCCAATGCAAAACCAGTGGCCAAAGCCCATCATGATGACTATGGGTTCTGCATTGTACGTGGTCAAGTAGGAGTGCCTCCCACATTCAAGTGCTGGTGTGTTAGCCCATCTCCCAGCAAAATGAGCAATATATTTTTCATCGGCTAGGAGTAGAATTCCAATTTTAGTTATTTTATTACTGTCAGTGCCCTCCTGTCTTAAAGCACAGGGACAAGAAGTGAGAAAAAAATGTTTATAATATATATATATATGTATATATATATATAGACACACACACACACACACACACACAGTGGGGATGGAAAGTATTCAGAATGGGGTGAATGGCGCTCCCTAATTGGGAGGTATGTGAACTGTATGTGCAACACCAGTGCTACCAAAACCACTGTGATGATATTCACATAATATAATAACCCCCTATAAACATATATCTATATCCAAACTAATCAATCAGTTAAAAATAAAAGTGATCAATTATATAAAATGAAAAATGACACCAGCATGTAAAGTGATCTGCGGTACTAAAAAAATATGCACATACAGTTCACATACCCCCCAATTAGGGAGCACCATTCACCCCATTATTTATTTATACACACTAGCCCCCTCGTGGGTCTATTAGGGGAGGCTGCATACCTTCTTTTCTTTTGTAGTCCTAAGCGTGGAGTTTCTGTGTTTTTTGGAAAGTATTCAGACCCCCTTAAATTTTTCACTCTTTGTTATATTGCAGCCATTTGCTAAAATCATTTAAGTTCATTTTTTCCTCATTAATGTACACACAGCACCCCATATTGACAGAAAAACACAGAATTGTTGACATTTTTTCAGATTTATTAAAAAAGAAAAACTGAAAAAAGAAAAACTGAAATATCACATGGTCCTAAGTATTCAGACCCTTTGCTATGACACTCACATATTTAACTCAGGTGCAGTCCATTTCTTCTGTTCATCCTTGAGATGGTTCTACACCTTCATTTTTTGTCCAGCTGTGTTTGATTATACTGATTGGACTTGATTAGGAAAGCCACACGCCTGTCTATATAAGACCTTACAGCTCACAGTGCATGTCAGAGCAAATGAGAATCATGAGGTCAAAGGAACTGCCTGAAGAGCTCAGAGACAGAATTGTGGCAAGGCACAGATCTGGCCAAGGTTACAAAAAAAATTCTGCTGCACTTAAGGTTCCTAAGAGCACAGTGGCCTCCATAATCCTTAAATGGAAGACGTTTGGGATGACCAGAACCCTTCCTAGAGCTGGCCGTCCGGCCAAACTGAGCTATCGGGGGAGAAGAGCCTTGGTGAGAGAGGTAAAGAAGAACCCAAAGATCACTGTGGCTGAGCTCCAGAGATGCAGTCGGGAGAAGGGAGAAAGTTGTAGAAAGTCAACCATCACTGCAGCCCTCCACCAGTCGGGGCTTTATGGCAGAGTGGCCCGACAGAAGCCTCTCCTCAATGCAAGACACATGAAAGCCCGCATGGAGTTTGCTAAAAACACCTGAAGGATTTCAAAATGGTGAGAAATAAGATTCTTTGGTCTGATAAGACCAAGATAGAACTTTTTGGCCTTAATTCTAAGCGGTATGTGTGGAGAAAACCAGGCACTGCTCATCACCTGTCCAATACAGTCCCAACAGTGAAGCATGGTGGTGGCAGCATCATGCTGTGGGGGTGTTTTTCAGCTGCAGGGACAGGACGACTGGTTGCAATTGAGGGAAAGATGAATGCGGCCAAGTACAGGGATATCCTGCACGAAAACCTTCTCCAGAGTGCTCAGGACCTCAGACTGAGCCGAAGGTTTATCTTCCAACAAGACAATGACCCTAAGCACACAGCTAAAATAACGAAGGAGTGGCTTCACAACAACTCCGTGACTGTTCTTGAATGGCCCAGCCAGAGCCCTGACTTAAACCCAATTGAGCATCTCTGGAGAGACCTAAAAATGGCTGTCCACCAACGTTTACCATCCAACCTGACAGAACTGGAGAGGATCTGCAAGGAGGAATGGCAGAGGATCCCCAAATCCAGGTGTGAAAAACATGTTGCATCTTTCCCAAAAAGACTCATGGCTGTATTAGATCAAAAGGGTGCTTCTACTAAATACTGAGCAAAGGGTCTGAATACGTAGGACCATGTGATATCCTAGTGTTTCTTTTTAAATAAATCTGCAAAAATGTCAACAATTCTGTGTTTTTCTGTCAATATGGGGTGCTGTGTGTATATTAATGAGGAAAAAAATGAACTTAAATGATTTTAGCAAATGGCTGCAATATAACAAAGAGTGAAAAATTTAAGGGGGTCTGAATACTTTCCGTCCCCACTGTATGTATATATATATATATATATATATATATATACATATATATATACACATACATACACACACATATATATATATACACATATACATACACACACACATAGTATCTCACTACTTTACATTGTAGCAAAGTGTCATTTCTTCGGTGTCGTCACATGAAAAGAGAATGAAATATTTACAAAAATGTGAGGGGTGTACTCACTTTTGTGAGATACTGTATATATACACACACACACATATATATATATATATATACACACACACACACACACATTCAAAAATGCAAAGACAACTGCTTAAAGCCCAACTCTGGGAAATTTGAAAATTCTTCCTTCCAGTGGGGCTGTGCCCACACTAGGGTTAACGGCCCCTTTAGGTCTAGAGAGCTTATACTTACCCAATCCTCTGCTGACTTGGCAGATAGCGCTCCTCCATGCTGCTGCAATGGACTGTTCCTCGATGTCATCAAGTATAATGTAGAGTATGGTCCCTGCGTTGGTATTAATGATGTCTAAACCTTAAACTGCTGGAGCACTAAGGGGGAAGACACTGCAGGGACTAGTCTCGCAGTGTGGAGGATTGGGTAAGTAAATCTACTTTTCCATGCCTCCTAGACCTAAACAAGCAGTTAAAAGGATATGTAAAGGTTTGTTTAGAACAAAAGAAAAACAACATGTCATACTTACCTCCTCTGTGCAGTTGGTTTTGCACAGAGTGACCCTGATCTTCCTCTTCTGGGGTTCCTCAGCGGCGCTCCTGGCTCCTCCACTTCTCGAGTGCCCCGCTCTCCCTCGGGGGAATCGTGCGGGCGCACTCCTGTGTCCTGCTGCTGCGTCCATTGACACAGACAGCAGAAGAACTCTGCCCCGCCCCGGCCCGGCATCATTGGATTATATTGACAGCAGCGGGAGTCAATGGTTCCTGCTGATATCAATCTATCCAATGAGGACCCGAGACACCGGCTGGAGCTGGTGTGCTCGTTCTCGTCGCTGGAAAGATCGGGTTCAGGTAAGTAAAAGGGGGGCTCTGGGGGGCTGCTGCACTACAGAAGGTTTTTCACCTTAATGCATAGAATGCATTAAGGTGAAAAACATTGAGAGTTTACAACCCCTTTCACCATTGCAGTGCAGACACAGCCCCACTACAAGGAGGAGTCCTCAAGCTTCCTGGAGTTGGCCTTTAATTATCCCTGGCAGTGTTAGAGTTTGCCCCAAACACTGTCACTTTGTTTTGTCATTCTGCAACAATAGAATTTAGTCTACAAAGTGTGATACGCCCAAAGATCTCTCTATAAGTCACATTGTATTGCATCTCTCATGCTGCTCCTGGAGCCTTTTAGAAAGAACAACCACCTTACATTGTCACGTGACCAATGATTCTACGCATTTGCTGGAAAAAAATGTGATTTCATTGTTGCACTAAATGTGCCTACCCAACATGGCCCAAAGGCTCTTTCAAGCTTAAACCGTCCTGATTTCTCAAGTGAAATGGCATTTTATCAATATGTGCCTGTAGAACAAACAATTAAGAATTTTATTAAGTAGAAGGTCATGGCAACATTAATCTGACATGATCTGCAATGAAAGGGAACATTACTCGGCGTAATTAAATTCACTGATGAAAGATGACAAATGCTGAGACATTTGGTGTTCCCTTCAAGATCAAAAACAGCTTTCTACTGTTGATTTCAGAGCACAAATGTTCTGATAGATAGCGAGGACCTTCCTGACCTCCAGCAGCTTCTCCTTTTATCTGTCCTGCTCTCATTACAATGAAAATGTGTGTGCCGCTTAATAGCAGGTACAAGAACTAGGTGTTCCTTGGAAAAGAGCTGAGTTCATCACACATAAAGTCTTTCAGTTTCCTAGGATTTAAAGTAAAACTGAAGGCAGAATTGTTTTTACCCTTTTGGATAGAGCAAGGGAGTGTAAAAAAAAACCCCTAATCAGGTTTTTTTTTGCCATCTGTGTCCCATTGGGGAGATTTCTCTTTACTTCCCATCCCATAGCCAAAACAAGAAGTGAGAGGAAATCCCTCCAAAGTGGAGGATGTCCCTGGTAGTCACGAGGTTCACAAGAACAAGTGTTCCAATTGGAAAATTTCCCTACTACTTTTGTTCTGGTGACCACTCAAATTTTTCTTTTACTGTAGTAATTTACTTTACTTACTTTGTTGATAACGGTCAACAGGACATTTATAATTTAACCACTTCCCGCCCGGTCAATAGCATATTGACGTCCGGGAAGTGGTTGCGTTATCCTGACTGGGCATCATATGACGTCCAGCAGTATAACATGCCGGCGTGTGCCCGCGGGGGCGCGCAGCGCGGCGATCGGCGGCGGCGTGTGTCCCTCGGACACATCGCTTCCCCGATCTAGGTAAACAGCCAATTTTATTGGCTGTTTACCCCGTGATCGGCTGTGTCAAAGTCACAGCCGATCACCTGTCACAGCAAACTCGGCATCTAGAGCAGTGATCGAGGAAGGCGAGTGTCCCTTGGACTCAGCGCTTCCCCGATCGGTAAACAGCCAATGAAATTGGCTGTTTACCAGGTGACCGGCTGTGTCCAATCACAGCCGGTCACAAATGTAAACAAGTCAGTAGCTGTTACTATCTGATCCCTGCTCTCTCCTCACACACACCGATCGTGAGAGGAGAGAGCAGGGATCAGTGAGTGAATCAGTGTCTGTCTGACCTTACTGTTTTGTACTGTACTGTGCACAACACGGCCCCCCCCCAATAAAGTGGACCTGTCACACAGCCCAGCCAATCAGCCCATCTGTCAATCAGTCCATCTGTCACAGGCCCACCGCCATCGGTACCGCCATCGGTACCACCACCAGTAACGCCACTAGTACCTCTATCAGGCCCACCATCTATACTGCCACACAGGCCGCTACCAGTATCGCCACTAGTGCCGTCATCGGTACCACCACCACCCGTACCACCGTCAGTAGCGCCATCGGTACCACCACCACCCATACCGCCACCTGTACCGCCATCACCACCTGTACCGCCATTGGTACCACCACCACCTGTACCGCCACCGGTACCGCAATCACCACCTGTACCGCCACCACCACCTGTACCGCCACCACCACCTGTACCGCCATCGGTACCACCACCACCCGTACCGCCACCGGTACTGCCACCACCACCTGTACCGCCACCGGTTCCACAATCACCACCTGTACCACCACCACCACCTGTACCACCATCGGTACCACCACCACCCGTACCGCCACCACCACCACCCGTACCGCCATCGGTACCACCACCCATACCGCCATCTGTACCACCACACAGGCCCGCCAATAAGCATTGCCATAATGTCCCAAAGGGTTTACACACCTGAGGAGGCATATGAGATTCTTGCCATGTCGGATGATGAGAGCAGTGGGGAGCTCACATCATCTGGTTCGGAATACGAGCCAGTGGAGGATAGTGGATCAGAGTCTGAGTCCGTGGAGGAAACCGTCCCTCCCAAAAGAATGCGATCAGGACCAAGATCAGGACCAAGATCAGGAGATCTGCCCACCACCAGCAGCGCCAGACCCCAGGAAGAGGAAGAGGAGCCCAGTACAAGCACTGGAATTACCCACCCAACCCGAAGAACCCAGCCCCAGTCCTACCTTCCGATGCCCTGGCAAACCCCTTATGGTTGCCTGCCAACTCAGGACCTGCTATCATCCCCCCCTTCACCGCAAAGCCAGGTGTGCAGCCCGACACAACAAATTTTTCTGAATTCGATTATTTTTCTTTATTTTTCCCACAAGATTTTCTGCAGAATATGGTGGATCAAACTAATTTGTATGCATCCCAATTTATTGCTGCCAACCCCAATTCTTCCTACGCCCGCATGTTCCAGTGGCGATGTGTCACACTGGATGAATTTAAATTGTTTTTGGGCCTAACTTTTAATATGGGGCTTACAAAAAAGAACGAAGTCCATGCATATTGGTCCACCCACCCCATCCAACACATGCCCATATATTCCGCTGTCATGTCCAGGACAAGATACGACATGATTATGCGTTTTCTCCACTTCAATGATAATTCCCAGTGCCTTCCCCGAGATCATCCCAACCATGACAAATTGTACAAGATACGCCCCCTAATCAATTCCTTTTCCCAGCGATTTAGAGAAGTTTCCATCCCAGACCAAAAAATTTGTGTGGACGAGTCCCTCATACATTTCACTGGCCGACTGCACTTCAAGCAGTATATACCAAGCAAGAGATCCAGGTATGGGGTAAAGGTAAATAAATTATGCGACCAAGCCACTGGATATGTCTTCACATTCCGGATCTACGAAGGCAAAGATTCCCAGCTCCAGCCCCATGATTGCCCCACATATATTGGAACCAGTGGGAAAATTGTCTGGGAGCTGGCATACCCCCTATTCGACAAAGCATACCATTTATATGTCGACAACTACTATACCAGCCTGCCCCTTTTTCGTCACCTTTATAGTAAAAAAAACCCCGGCCTGTGGTACCTTAAAAAAAAACCGTAAGGGATTCCCACAAAATCTGTTGGCAAAAAAATTAAGAAAGGGAGAATCGGCATTCATGAGGAACAAGGAGGTGTTGGCCATGAAGTGGAGGGACAAGAAAGATGTCCACATGCTCTCTACCAGCCACAATGACACCGCGGTGGAGATCCAAAGAAGACGCGGCCCCATTGTAAAGCCCGAATGTGTCCACGACTACAATATGTATATGGGGGGGGTGGATTTAAACGATCAAATGCTACAGCCCTTCTTATCAAACAGAAAGTCCCGTTACTGGTACAAGAAAGTTGCCTTTCACCTTTTTCACATGGCCCTTTTTAATTTGTTTGTCTGCTACCAAAAAGCAACTCAAAACCAACAAGTCACCTACCTCAAGTATTTTGAATCGATCGTCACTGCCCTCATTTACCAACAAGGTCCCGCCCCAGGAAGCATTCGCTCGGATGCTGTGAGTCGACTTCACGAGCAACATCTTCCCTATAGCATTCCCCCCACAGAATCTGGAAGAAGACGCCAAAAGAAATGCCGTGTATGCAGCAGAGGAGGAGTAAGAAGAGATTCCAGCTATTATTGTCCCCAATGTCCCTCCCAACCTGGCCTGTGCATCGGAGGTTGCTTCAAAAATTATCATACATTCATCCAATATTAGTTCCCTGTATTATTACCAGACTGCCATTTCCCCATTTGCCTGCTACCATGTTAATTAACTGACCCTGGCCTGTTTACCGACAATGTCTTTGCTTGCCGATTTAAACCACGTTTCTGACTTGCACGTGTACCAACCTCAGCCTGTTTACCGACGATGCCTCTGCCTGCCGATTTAAACCACGTTTCTGACTTCCACGTCTACCGACCTTGGCCTGTTAATCGACCATGTTTTTGCCTGCCACTGGGACTGATCTTTTGGCCATCTACTTTAGTACACAGGGGTCTCACATATGTGAGGGGCTTCAGAATAGCGTTATGAGTAGAGAAAACCAGTTTTTCGTTTTCTGTGCTCCCAGAACAGGGTCTGGTTGCCCCGGAGGCTTCAAAGCAATTTGGGTGGGAGAAGCCTCTACCCCTGTCCCCCTGGCCCTAAGCTTGATGGTCCTTCCTGCTGCCTGGACCAATACTTTGGCTGTGCTGACCATATTGCTGCCTGTAAAGACCCATGACATTATGGACCATGTTTCTTCCTGCTGTTTGGACCAATACTTTGGCTGTGTTGACCATATATCTGCCTGCTGCCTCTACTGAATTTGGACAGTATTTCTGCCGGGACACCTCTGCCTGCTACCTGGACCTGTGCTTTGGCTGTGCTCTGGATGTGCTTTGGCTGTGCTCTGGCTGTGCTGACAGTATCTCTGCCTGTATGAACTATGGACAGTATTCCTGCCTGCTGCCTGGATGATTGCTTTTGCTGTCACTGACCTCATTCCTGCCTGCTGCCTGGACCGATGCTCTCCTCTGTGGACCACTGCACTTCTAAAACCACAGGTAATCTTTTGTTATTTGGTATGTACCTGCTATGTGTTAGAAATACGAAGGGCCTTCAAAAATGTGATCGGTAGTCAGAAAATGATATGTGTAATTAATGCTGCTAGAATGCCAGGAGGTGCTACTTGGATTTTGGGCCTCTGTATGTGGCCAGGTTGTGTAAAAGTCTCAAACATGTGGTATCGCCATACTCAGGAGGAGTAGCAGAATGTATTTTGGGGTGTCATTTTTGCTATGTACATGCTATGCGTTATACATATCTTATAAAGGGACAACTTTGTGTAAAAAAAATGCATTTTCATTTTTTTTCCACTTTTTTCAAAACCTTCTGGAAAAAAATGAACCGTTCAAAAGACTCATTATGCCTCACAGATTATACGTTGGGGTGTGTGCTTTCCAAAATGGGTTCATTTTTTGGATAATTCCATTGTTCTGGTGCTCCAGGGCCTTCAAAACTGTAATAGGTGGTTGAGAAAGGATATGTGCAATTTATGCTTGTAAAACGCATGAAAGTGCTACTTCAGTGTTGGCCCTTTGTATGTGGCCAGGCTGTGTAAAAGTCTCACACATGTGGTATCGCTATACTCAGGAGGAGTAGAGGAATGCATTTTGGGGTGTCATTTTTGCTATGTACATGCTATGTGTTAGAAATATCTTATAAATGGGCAACTTTGTGTAAAAAAAATGCATTTTCATTTTTTTCCCACATTTTCCAAAAACTTCTGGAAAAAAAATGAACCGTTCAAAAGACTCATTATGCCTCATAGATTATACATTGGGGTGTGTGCTTTCCAAAATGGGGTCATTTTGTGGACAATTCAACTGTCCTGGTGCTCCAGCGCCTTCAAAAGTGTAATAGGTGGTTGAGAAAGGATATGTGCAATTTATGCTTGTAGAACGCCTGAAAGTGCTACTTCAGTGTTGGCCCTTTGTATGTGGCCAGGCTGTGTAAAAGTCTCACACATGTGGTATCGCTATACTCAGGAGGAGTAGCAGAATGTATTTTGGGGTGTAGTTGCAATTATGCATATGCTGTGTGAGAGAAATAACCTGTTAATATGACCAGTTTGTGTAAAAAAAAAAAAAAATCTTAATTTTCCCAAGAATTGTGGGAAAAAAAATACAGCTTCAAAAAACTCACCATGCCTCTTAGTAAATACATTGGACTGTCTACTTTCTAAAAAGGGGTCATTTGGGGGGTATTTGTACTTTCCTGGCTTGTTAGTGTCTCAAGAAATGAGAAAGGCCTTCAGGTGAGATAGTACATCAGTTGTGATCAATTTTCAGTGATTGGCACCATAGTTTGTAGACTCTATAACTTTCACAAAGACCAAATAATATACATTAATTTGGGTTATTTTTACCAAAGATATGTAGCAGTATAAATTTTGGCACAAATTTATGAAGAAAAATGACTTGTTTGCAAAATTTTACAATAGCAACTAAAAAAAAGTACGTTTTTTTCAAAATTTTTGCTGTTTTTTTGCTTATATCGCAAAAAAATGAAAAACCCAGTGGTGATTAAATACCACCAAAAGAAAGCTCTATTTGTGAGAAGAAAATGATAAACATTTTGTTTGGATACAGTGTAGCATGACTGAGTAATTGTCATTCAAAGTGTGAGAGCGCTGAAAGCTGAAAATTGGTCTGGGCGGGAAGGTGCATAAGTGCCTGGTATTGAAGTGGTTAAAGGACAGCTCCTGCCAATTCACAGTTGTAACAGCTACAATAAATTGTATTTCAAACCTAAAGCTCTGTACAATACTGCAGGTAATATTATGATGTATAAATCAATGCTGCACTATATGCTTCACAGCATAAGGAGGGTCTACATCAGAGCCCATATAAAGTGGAACAGAACTCTAATAATGCAATTTTGCTGTGTTGTAGGGAAAAAGAAGGCCACAGGCAATACTGGTGACCAGTGCTTTGCACTTTGCCTGCTTTTTGTGGGCATATCTTCCAGAGTTCCTTGCTGCGCTCTCCCAGCAGCCCTTAGAGAAGTATTAAACTGAAAAGCAGACATTTATTATATTGCTGTTTTAAGGTGGTTCAAAGGAATCTCCTTGTCAGTCCCTTTAAAGCTATTGCCATATCCAACTTAGGAAAAGGGGGTCCCCCAACTGGTCTCTGCATGGATAGAGCTTTAAAAAAAAAAAAATACCCACCAATGCATTGCTGGCCCAAGATTTCTTGATGAAAACACCAAGTGCCGAAATCTGACTCTACCTTGAAGTAATTCCAGAACTGTTACTAGGCTGTAAAAATGTAAAATGAAGGAATTCTTTCCACACCACCTACTGAAGAGTTTCCAGACCTTAAAGTATATTGATTGTGTCTCCTCCTTCCTACTACTCAACAGGGTAGACACCTCTTGGGCTGAAAAACTCTTATAGGGCGTACACACGGTCGGACTTTGTTCGGACATTCCGACAACAAAATCCTAGGATTTTTTCTGACGGATGTTGGCTCAAACTTATTTTGTCTACACACGGTCGCACAAAGTTGTCGGAAAATCCGATCGTTCTGAATGCACTGACGTAAAACACGTACGTCGGGACTATATACGGGGCTGTGGCCAATAGCTCCGATGGAGCCCACACACGGTCGGAATTTCCGACAACACGCTCCGATCGGACATTTTCCATCGGAAAATCCGACCGTGTGTACGGGGCATTAGACCTCAGGAGTGGCGCCTCAGAAACCACGTCTCTAGGCTCAGCCTCTATACCTACCAATGGATCGCTTGACAAAGGTTTCAAAGTCCCGAAACCTGACTCTTCAGTGTACAGATGGTGAGGCCCTTATCAGCCCCAATCTGAAGGCATTCCAGATACATTATTAGGCACTACCTATTGAAGAGTTTCCAGTTTGCGTCTATGGATCGTGTCTCCTCCTTCCTGCTACTCAACAGGGTTAATGCCATATGGGCCTAAAATCCCTTAGACCTTAGGAGCTGCTCCTCAGTAACCACACTGCTAGGCTCAGCCTCTCTACCTGTGGACAAATGACAGGATGCAGAGAGAGCAGATCTTCCTGGCATGAAAGCATCCAAGGAGGTTTAGCCGCCAGATCAAAAGGGTCAAAATCCAAGCCATCCTGAGCCAGCTCGGGGCTGTGAAACTCAAGGTGGTCCTCTCGCTTCAAAACTTCCTTAAGACCGCTGGCAGCAATGCTGGGGGGGCATAAAACAGAGGAAATCTTTATGGCTGCAAGCTGCAACCATTAGTGCCCCGTCCCCACTGCTTAGGGAAAGAAATAGCACCGCTTATGTGTCTTCCTTTGTCGCCAGCAGATCTACCCCACTTCTGCATGATCTCCCGGTTGAGGATCCAATCGGCTTCCCTCACCTGCCTCCTGCTGAGTAAATCTGCAACCTGGTTGAATTCCCCCTTAGATATGGTTAAGAGATAACCTGTGCCCACCAGATCAGTGAAGAGATGGTCTGAGGAGTCCTTTGAGTTACTGCTGGGCTGTTTTGAGGCAACAGATTGGAATACACTCTGTGAGCCACATGGAACATTGATGGGCTTACTGAGTGCATAACACATTATATTAATTTCTGTGTAGATTCTATTGTTCCAACAAGAATTGTTCATTGTTATTAAAATAATAAACCGTGGGTAACTAGGGATATGAAGGATATTCTTAACTCCAAGAAGGTGGCATTTAGAGTAGGTAATAGGGAGGCATTAAAAATTATTCAGAGGGACCTGAGGATAAAGATTTGAGAGGCTAAGGAGTAATATAGGAGAAAGCTGGAGCGGAAACTCCAGCAAAACAAAGTGAGAGAGGTCTGGAGTGGAATAAGAACCATTATAGGTCTTAAGCAGGTCGGTGGAGGGACTAGGGGTGTTGTGGAGAGGGCAAATGAACGTAACCATTTTTTTAATAGGTTTGATTTGGAGGCCCTGGCTTTAACTCCCTCAGATTCAACACAAAGCTGTAGGAGAGTAAAGTTGCGGAAAGTACTTTTCTCTTCTCATACTAGATGTCCTTCCTCCTTTAATGTGTGTTCTGATTTAACACTATTGGATACTTTTACTGGTTGTTCTTTTTATAAGAACAACTCTACTCCTCCTTTATATGGGAAAGTTCATCAATGTCGTTTACAGGTGATCAGGTGAGTAGACAGTTGAGGAGACTTAAGGTAGTAAAATCAGCAGACCCTGATGGAGTTAGCCCCAGGGTGCTTAGGACATGTGCAGACCAGCTTCAACGGGTCTTTAACTTGACTCTTTGTCTACAAAAGGTTCCTGTGTTATGGAAGACATCCTGTCTTGTCCCTGTGCCAAAGATACCACGTCCTCGTGGCTCCAAGGATTATAGACCAGTGGCTTTGACCTCCCACATAATGAACATCTTGAAGAGACTTGTTTTATATCAGTTATGGCACATGGTTAGTAAATGTTTGGACCCTTTGCATACCAGCCAAGACGGGGGTTTGAGGATGAGATAATTTTCATGGTAAATCGCATGTATGCACACCTGGATAAGTCAGCGAGCACTGTGAGGGTCATGTATTTTTACTTCTCCAGTGCTTTTGATACTATCAGGCCGGATGTTTTGGGTGAGAAGCTAGCAGCAATGCAGGTTGACGTTACCCTTGTGTCATGAATTGTAGGCTACCTAACAGGAAGACCACAGTATGTGCGTTTGCAAGACCGTGTCAGAAAGGGTGATCAGCAACATTGGGGTTCCACAGGGGACAGTTCTCTCCCTGTCTTTTTACTGTCTACACCACTGATTTCAGCTACCAGACACAGTCTTGCCATCTTCAGAAGTTTTCTGATGACTCTGCGGTAATGGGATGTATCAGGGATGGGGAAGACACTGAGTATAGGACTGTGGTGGAAAACTTTGTCACATGGTGTGAGGTTAATCATCTGTATCTAAATGTGGCAAAGAAAGGATCTGGTTGTGGATTTAAGAAAGAGGAAGCCACCAGTGACCCCAATCTCTATTCGAGGAGTGAATGTGGAGGTAGTAGAGAGTTACAAGTATCTGGGGGTGCACATAGATAAAAAGCTGGACTGGAGCAAGAACACTGAGGTGCTCTAAAGGAAGGGCCAGAGCTGCCTTTACTTTTTAAGGAGACTGAGGTCCTTTAACATCTGCCGGAAGATGCTGAACATGTTTTATGAGTCTGTGATGGCCAGTGCTCTCCTGTATGCAGTGGCATGCTGGGAAAGTAGGGTTAGGGTGTCCGACACCAACAGACTTAAAGCAAAGTTCCAATAAAAAAAATAAATAAATAAAAGTCAGCAGCTACAAATGCTGCAGCTGCTGACTTTTAATAATCGGACACTTACCTGTCCCAGGGTACAGTGATGCGGTGGAACAAAGCCCCGCTTGTCTCCCCCTCCTCGCTGCGGCGCCAGCATCGTCACTGTGGGTGCTTGGCTGTGGCTCCACAGCCGGGCATGCACTGCGCATGCGCAAGCCGCACTGTGACTGGCCAGGCAATCATCTGGGACCTGTTACGTGTCCCAGATGATTGCCGAGAGGGAGGGGGGGAGAGGTGATCTTCCTTCCGGCGCCCGGGAGGAAGTGGGAGCTGGAACCCTCAAAAAGAGGGTTTCCGCTCCCTCTTCCCAAAAAAAAAAAAAAATGACATGTCAAATGTGGCATGTCAGGGGGTCACCTTCCCTTAAAGAGGAAGTTCCATTTTTGGGTGGAACTCCGCTTTAACAAACTGATTCGCAAAGCCAGTGAAGTTGTTGGATTGGAATTGGAGTCTTTTACAATAGTGTTGGAGAGAAGAATGTTCAAGGTACGTTCAATCTTGGACAACTCCTCCCACCCACTCCCCAAAATGCTGGTCAGTCTACGAAGTACCATCAGTGATAGATTGTTACTCCCACAATACACCACAGAGGGACACAGGAAATCATTTTTGCCTGTGGCGATCAAGATATATAATTTTGTAAGGGCTGGAGATGAAGATTAAATTCTGGTTTATGATCAGGATTTTGTGTTGATTTTATAGTATGTTGGTATTGTGTTGGTTATTATCTGGAGTGGTGTTAGAGAAAGTGGTGTATTATTTGTATCTGGTAGTTTGCCTGTTATTTTAACCTGTGTTATTTATTCTATGTTGTATTTTAATTGTATCGATGTTTTATTTGTAGTGTAGTTTTAATTTTGTTATTTGGTGTCAATGCCTGTTATTAGTAATTTTGTTGTCTTTTTGCATCTTGTTCAGTCTATTGTTGTGATCTTGTGTTGCTTTTGTTAAGTGTTTCTGTGTCATAACAATTTCCCAATTTCCCTTTGGGATTAATAAAGTATTCTGTAGATGAACCGCCAAGATGGACGCTGCATTGCTCCCAGCTTACCTGAGGAGTTCCACTGAAAGCAACCACAGAGCGCTGCTCCAGGTGACCAGATCCCTCCTATATGTTGATATATGCCACTGCTGTACACTCCAGCTCTTGCTTCCTCCATAATATTATTTCATTTAAAATCCAGCAGCAAATACAGCTAATAAGTGCCAGATCAGATACATAAAGCTAGAAAATCAACAAAAGGATCTCATCAAGGACTCACTGCAAGCAATCAGGTAAAACAGCCAAACACATGCATGAAATACATATATCTTAACTGTTTGACCTAGCAAATGTTTTGTATTTCTGTCCACATAGTCCTTAGATTAATTTACATGGACCGTCAGGCAACAGAGCCAGCCTGGCGACCTGGCTTTTCTCTACTGCTGTAAAGCAAAAGAGCCTGGTCACTTCTCTGCCACCAGCCTGTTATTGGACAGTGAATGCGAAGTAACAAACTGAAGGGGCTGTCTATCCACCCCCCTCCTGTCAATAGGTTACTCATCCATATACAGTATATGCATGCAGCACTCCCGATTACCCTACATGCTGGCCTTCCCTCTTCCAATCTGAGTGCTGCTGTACAGAGGATCATATGAGTCTCAGAGCAAGTCAATTTCAGGTATCTGGACTAGTTGCATTTAAAATATTTTTTTAAACACATAATTGCATTAAATGATGTTTTTTTTACCATCCTGGAGTTCAGCTTTAATGCGCCTGCATATACCAAAGATCAAATATCAGGTTTGGGTGACCTAAACCTTTAAACATAAGCAGGAAATCATTTAGTCAACCAACCAGAGGGAAAAAAAAAAATCAATATCTTCCTAGATGGCAACCATTGATCCTGCTAGCAAGAGATGGAAGATTATTGAATTTCTAATTGGCACACCTTTTCTTAAACTTTAAAAAGACTTGGAAATCAGTAAGACATTTCTAAAGTCGATACGATTTCACATTTTGAAGTGGGCAGAGAAATATTGGCATTGAATCTGAAGTATATAAGAATGTCACATTTGGGAAAAGCTTTGAGGTGACCTCTCCGCAGAGTAGAAAATAAAACACACGCAGGCTCAGTGTCACCTGTGCCAGTGGTTCCCAACCTCAGTCTTCAAGTACCCCCAAAAGGTCAGGTTTTCAGTATTTCCTTCATCTCGCAGAGGTGCTTAAAATCAATGTCAATGGTTTGGTATTCATGACAGCTATTTTACCATGGCCTATTGGGAGTGCGGGGAGGGGAGAGACTGGGAATCGCTGATCTGTGCAGTCATATTCCGCATTAAAGCTAACGTTTAGGTATGGCAATTTTTACATAGTTACACTGGTCCAGCTTGGACTGATGTAAGTACCGGTATGTATGTGCCATACCCAGGGCAGGACTTAGGGTGGTGGGGGCCCCCGGGCCCTACCTTCTATACATATGCACAGCTCTACAAAACAGAAATAGAAAAGGATAAGGTGCGCCAGACTCAGTGCAGTATTAAAGAACTTCTGTTTAATTGGACAAGAGAAAAACAGCCAAATGGCTACTCACAAAAGTACATAATATATAAGCGTATAAGTGGGGGATACTGTACTGGTATTCGTTCTGGGTCCATGATTAATAAAAGCAATAAAAATGGATAAAATGATAATTACCGTATTTATCGGCGTATAACACGCGTCGGCGTATAACACACACCCCAAGTTTAGGAGGGAATTTTCTGTGAAATAAACTTTTAGGAGGGAAGTTTAAGGAAAAAAAACTTACATTTAAATGACCATCAATGCAGCCTTATCAGTGTCCATCTGCAGCCTTGTCAGTGTCATTGCAGCCTTGCCCAGTGTCAGTGTAGCCTTGCCCCAGTGTCATTTGCAGACTTGTCAGTGCAGCCTTGATCCAGTGTCATTGCTGCCTTGTCATTGCAGCCTTTCAGTTCAAAAATGGCGCCACCGAGATACAGAGCCGGCGGCTTTCGGCTGCATTTGGAATGGGCGGGCCCTCCTATTGGCCGGGGCCCATGGGCTTGAGCCCCCCGTCAAGCCCAATGGAAAGTCCGGCCCTGGCCATACCTGTGGGATCCCAATTTGATCTCCACTAGCTTCCAGGTGGTATCCCAAGCGGCTGCCCTACTGCACAGGAGGTCGCTTGCTGGGCACAGGAAAACTCTATTTTCTTAGTGAAAGCAAAGCATTCTTTGACGGTGGTGACATCAGGACCTCCACCTCATCCAATCAAAGAACACTTGGCACAGGACCCAAAAGCTAGCTGCAATCACTGTAGTAGTGGTGCCTACCACAGTTATTTCCAGCTTCCATGGGGATCCCACAGGTATGGCACATACATACCTACATGGGTCCAAGCTAGACCATGATAACTATGTAAAAATGGCCAAACCTAAACTTCAGCTTTAAATCACTACAGGCACTTTCACACAGTCTTTCTGGTCAGGTCTGCCTGTTTGTTTTTCAGGTGGACTTGATCGGAAGCTCCATGCAGCTCCAAGGACAGATGGATGTAAACAGACGTGTGTTCATCCAGGTCTGGAAAAAAAAAAAAACTTAAAAAAGGGCCCTTTTCTGTTTTTCTGGACCTAAATATGATGAATCGGAGGCAGACTGACATAAACAGAAACAAAAGTCTGTTTACATCTGGCCAACCATAGAGCCATCATAGGTCCGCTGTGTAAGTGCAGACCTAAACTGAACAGACACAGAAGTAAAAAAAAAACGACATCCTTCCCGTTGAGCTCGGGATCTGCTCACAGCGGTGTGACTCCATGTGAAAGGTCTCTAGGTGGTAAAGAGGTCCTAACAAACACTCCACAGATTGCTGGGATGCAGACACAGAGCAGCCTTATTACTGTGTGAACTGTCACCAACAAGTCTTCTTATAGGTTAGTGAGCCTTGCTAACCACTGCACATCTCTGCTAAAGACAGCCTAAATTGTTAAAGTTTAGTTATCTTAGTTCCTCCTCAGAGGAGACAACTTTATTATGACAAGCCAGCATTTAAGGCCTCATGCACAAAGGGCATTAAAAAAACAAAAAAACAAAAAAAACAAGCTGTAAAGCCAGTACTGATGCCGGGAAAATGCGGCTGTAAAAAAATGCGCTTTCAGAAGCATTTTGTATTGACATTAATGTGCGTTTAGCTGCGTTACTGTTTGTCAGCATTTTTCTGCCCTCTTCTATTTTCCACTCCCAAATCCAATTACTACAGCTTAAATATGCTTGATGCTGTTTAACGTTGTATACAGCATTAACACACATTTATCCACGTCAGACATTTTTACAGCTGAACGCTGCTGCTCCAGAATGCCCTGGTCCTGGGATTTTTTTACAGCTTGAAAACACCTATACCACTTACAGCTCCTAAAAGCCTGCGTGTGCACAGACACATAGAATAACATGGAGAGGGATTTTGAAGCTGTAAAAAAAAAAAATAAATAATAATCTGACGCTGTTAAAAGTGCCAGTAAACGCTGTGTGTGCATGAGGCCTAACAGTCAAACACTGAACAGATTACCTAAAACCTTAGTCTGAGTCTTTCGACAGCATGCAACTAATAATGTTAATTATAAGCTTTGTACAACATCAGCTTATACAACAGCAGTGTGTACAGGAAGCTTTTTAGTGGACAGGGGTGTCCAACCCTTGACCTTCCTGGGCCTCATTGGAAGAAGAGCAATTGTCTTGGGTCAACCATACAATACACTAATAATAAGGATACTATATATAGCCCAGTCTGGTTTCAGGATTAAAATTAGGCACATTCTCTCTCTTTTTTTTCCCCTTCATCTATTGTCCTATTATGTTTTTCTGACGTAGTGGGAAACTCCATGGCAACCTTTGTGCTCCAATAGCCTGAACCTCTTTCTCTGGGGGGTTTCTCCCTCTCAGGAAACATGATGATTATGTAACCATTAGTCCTATACGTTGGGGATGATTCATTTTGTACTAGTCCATTTGGGACACTTTTTATACATTGTGGATGTGACAGATTTAGCCACTGTGATACATCTAACAGATGAAGATTTGTGCAAAGAATTATAACACGCTGGGTTTTTTTCTTATGCAGCATTATGCTTATGTATTTCTTTTTTTTTTTTTAACAATAATTTTTATTGAAATTATTAGGTATCAATACAAATTGTCATTTATTTTAGCCATTAATAATAAGAATAGTTACTAAGTAATTACTTAGGAATTCAGGAATGTTGTTTCGTACTTATATAACGCTTGATATCCTGGACCTGCTTACCCCTAATGGGTTTATGCTTATGTATTTCATTGTGGTTTTCTTACATGGTTACGGGCCAGGCTCTATCATGCTTTTATCTTTTATGTACATATGGATTCTTGTGTTTTTTATTTTTTTTTATTTAAATAATAAGAAAGCTTTCTTTTTTTTTTCTTTTTTTCATATGCTTCTATGTCCCCCTCTATGTGCCCCTTGCTGCAAAGGCCAGTGATAGGGTCAGGGTGGTTGCCATTAATTGGTGAGGGGACGCACTGGATACCTTCCCTGCCATTGTGCCCTTGCTGGGTGTCCAATCCACCCATGTAATTAAAGAAGGGGTTGGCTCCCTCCAGGCATACCTGCCCTTAATCTATTCTATATATATATATATATATATATATATATATATATATATATATATATATATATATATATATATACACACACACATATATATACACACACACACATACATACATACATATATATATATATATATATATATATATATATATATATATATATATATATATATATATACACACAATATGTGAACCAACTTGGGAGGCTCTCAAAATTATAGAGTTGGGACTGCAGTGTGATGTGGCCACTGCAGCAGACACATATATTTGCAAACGTGTGCAAGCTAAACCTCTTGGTTTTAATGTGAACTGTTCATCAGTAACATGCAAAATCCGGAATATTGCTGCACTCGTTGGTATCTTTATTGAAGCATCAAAATCACATCACGGGTGTGTTAGATAGTGTTAATTCAATTTGTTGCAAGCTGGCTGGTAAGTGAGCTGGGAATTTTTGCTTGTTTTGTTGTAATTTTTAAAATTTTGTCTGATATTTTTTGGTGCCCTTAACCACTTAACGCTAGGTGGACGTCATATGACGTCCTGGACTTTGAGTGTTTAAATATGAATGATGCCTGCAGCTGCAGGCATCATTCGGATATCGTTTTTTCTGCTGGCAATTCCCTGCAATGTAAACACAATCATAGCGGCTGTTTAGCTGTTTGCTTTTACAGGGAGTGGGAGGGGAGATCCGCCCCCTCTCGTTGCCCTCCAGTGTGTCTCCCAGCTGGCCCGTGCGATCGGGGAGCCAGAGAATGAATTGGCCGATGGCGGCGGTTTACCATAGAGCTGACCAAGGACCAGATGGTCCCCAGCCATTTCTATAACCTTTGGAGGCCAGGAGCGATGGCGCTGGCAGATGTAAACACTGCCGTTTTTTTTAACTGGAAAGCCTGAGATCGCTTTTTTATTTTTGATCTCAGGTTTTCCAGCCTAGAGGAGAGATGTGGGGTCTTACAGACCCCACATCTCTCTGTAAAGACGACCTGTCATGCCCTATTCCTTTTACAAGGGATGTTTACATTACTAAAACTAGTGCAATATTTGACACTGTTTTTGATAAACTAAACACTATCTATCACAATATCTGCTTTGATGGATGTAATAGCAATTCTCAAGGTGCTCATCAGATATTTTGGTTCCAATTTTGCCCTTCGTGTCCTTCATCCTTGAAAATAGTTACACATTTTTTACACTCTCAGCAGCTATGTTCCATCTGTCTAACATCTTGGCAATTACAAAAAGTCCCTTTACGCTATGTTTTGTACTTTACTTTTTTTTTTTTTTTTAATAAAAATCGATTAAAAGTGAAAATAGCTGTTCCCAAAAATAGGTGCTGCTGAAAACTGATGACATGGATGAGGTGTGATTGTGATTGTGACACTGTAAATTTTTTCTTTGGCTGCATGAGTTCACCAAGTCTAAATGCATTTTTACAAACCCCCCCCCCCCCCCCCCCAAAAAAAAAAATCAACATTTTTAAGTAAGTTTATGATTTTGTGTTGGGCCACATGCACACGTTGGACATCCCCAGTCTACATGTTTCAGGAGCTCACAACTCCCCCTTCATCAGGGATGAAGTGCAAAATAACATAAAACAATATAAATAGGAGAATAGCAAAACACAAAACCCTTTTGGAAAAGTATGGTGCATCAATATAATAATTATATAGAATGATGTAAAAAGCCATAACTATCTCTGGAAGTAAAATATGCATTATATTTAAAAATACAAATAAAACAAGGACATTTAAAAAGTTTTATTACTAATAAGAAATATAGTAATAAAAAATAGTAATTCACTAAAAATTAGTATTTTTTTCCACCTAACCAGCTTCTTAATGGGTTCTGCATTCCACCAATACATAAAAGAAATAACAAGACTCCCTCTGTGATGTTCTGCATAATCAGAGGGCATTTATTTAAATAAGAAGCATATCATATATTGGTATCAAAAAGCAACCTTGACACGTTTTGCACATGCCAAACAAGACAAGGTTGCTTTTTGATGTCGGGGTATGATATACTTCCTTTTTGAACAAACACCCACTGATTGTGCAGAACATCTTAGGACTCATAGTGTATACTGTAGGGTTGCACCGATACCGAGCATTTGCGGGAGTACTTGTACTCCCGCAAATGCTCTGATGCTTCACGCAATGCCTGGGCAGTCAGGGATGATCGGTGCGGCGGTGGGGGGAGTTACAAGCACCGATCTCCCTGTATAGATTTCAATAAAGCGGCCAACAGCCGCATCTTTCAGATGCTTTATTGAAATTTAAACAGGGAGATCGGTGCTTGTAACTCCCCCCACCACCACACCGATCATCCCTGACTGTCCTAAGTCCACCTCTCTGTGCTCCTCCGGTCCCCCGCCATGTCCTCTGTGCTCCTCCGGCCCCCCTCCATGTCCTCCCTGCTCCTCCGTTCCCCGGCCATGTCCTCCCTGCTCCTCTGTTCCCCGGCCATGTCCTCCCTGCTCCTCTGTTCCCCGGCCATGTCCTCCCTGCTCCTCCGGTCCCCAGCCATATCCTCCATGCTCCTCTGGTCCCCCACCATGTCCTCCCTGCTCCTTGCCACCAAATCACATTCCTGTACATTTGGCTTCACGTGGTTGTACCGGGGTGATGCCTGAAGCTGCTTGCATTACCATGGTACCGTATCGGCTTTCTTGTAATAACAATCGATATAGCTAAGGCTGTTTTTACAAGCAGCAGGAGGGAGAGTCTTTCTCTGGGGGAGGGAGGGCTTCTCCCTCTCAGGAAACCTGCGGCTCACCCGGGCTCTCCCGTCCCAGATCGACCAGCCGGCACGTCCGAGACCAAAACAAAGCCGGAATCGACTTTGCTTGGGTTTCAGGTGTAGTAACCCGGAAGCGCCAGATTAAAAAAATTTCAGTATTCAAAACCAAAAATCTTGCCCCCGCCCCCCTATGCTAGCACACAAAGTCGAATGCCTGAATGCACGCAAACCGCAATCGTCCAACACGTGTGAGGTACCACCGCAAACGACAGATCATGGGCAGTAATTCTAGCACTAGACCTCCTCTACATCTAAAGTGGTAACCTGTAAAGGCATTTAAAGCATGGCCTATGGATAGTATAATGTACATAGTTTGTCACCATTGTGCGGGCATGCGCAATTTTAAAGTGTGACATGTTTGGTATCTATTTACTTGGCGTGATGTCATCTTTTATATTTTCCAAAAATAACATTGAGTTATGTATTGTTTTTTGCATTAAATTTTGAAAAAGTGTCTTTTTTGTATTTTTTCCCCACAAAAACTGCGTTTGAAAAAACGCTGCATAAAAACCGTGTGACAAACATTTGCAAAACCCACCAATTTATTCTCAAAGGCCTCTGCTTTAAAAAAAAATATATAATATTTGGAGGTTCAAACTAATTTTCTAACAAAAAAAAAAAATGATTTTCACATATAGGGGTTGATTTGCTAAAACTGGAGAGTACAAAATCTGGTGCAGCTCTGCATAGAAACCAACCTGCTGTCCACTATGTCTCTACTGGATGTAGCGGTGACATAAATGTCAGCTGGAGGTACAACTGAGCGTAGTGAGGGATCAGGAAATCGAAACTCCGTAGACTTTTCTTCAGTGGAGCAACATTTGGCAGCCTGGACATTGGGAGAGCCAAGAATTCACGTAAGTACCTATAGGGGTTGATTTACTAAAACTGGAGAGTACAAAACCTGAGTGCATAGAAACCAATCAGCTTCCAGGTTTTTTGTCAAAGCTTAAAGTGTAAGTCCGGGCAAAATCTAAAATCCCTGCATCTATAGCCACAAACATTCTAACGCCAACCTATCTAGCCCTGAAAATTAAAAATCAGTATACATACCTTTTCTGCAGGCGATATGACCTGATTTCCAGCGGCGGAAGCTTTGATTTCACGCTGAGCTGTCAGCCGCAGCTTCCCTTTGTAGCCGGGTGCAGAGAACACGTCCGTCAACCGAAGCCCCATAGTAACTCTATTGGGTGACTTCACTTCCCATTCATTTCACAGCCATTGTCAGCCGTGTCCTCCGCAGAGCTTCCGCCGATGGAGATCGGGTCAGATCTCCGCCGATGGAGATCCGGTCCGATCGCCTGCAGAAAAGGTATTTATACTGATTTTTTTCTTTTCATGGTTAGTGTTAGAATGTTTGTGGCTACAGATGCAGGGATTTTAGTTTAGCCCGGACTTCCACTTTAAGCTTTGACAAAAAACCTGGAAGCTGATTGGTTTCTATGCAGAGCTGCACCAGATTTTGTACTCTCCAGTTTTAGTAAATCAACCCCTATAGGTACTTACGTGAATTCTTGGCTCTCCCAATGTCCACGCTGCCAAATGTTGCTCCACTGAAGAAAAGTCTATGGAGTTTCGATCTCCTGATCCCTCACTGCGCTCACTTGTACCTCCAGCTGACATTTATGTCACCACTACATCCAGTAGAGACATAGTGGACAGCAGGAGGAACCATTGAGTGCAGTGGAGGATGGAAATCAACCTAAAATATCAGAGAATTAATGCTGCTACCACATCTAGGGACTGGCAAGCTGAAATAATTACATTTTTTGTTATGAAGTTTAGATACACTTTCAATGTTTAAAAAAAAAAGTAGGCAACATATTAAAGACCGAGCATTCATAATTTAAGGCTACATCCACCCTACAGCAATCCTGTTGTTAGTTTTTTTTTGCTGCAGTTAAAGCAATCATCCTTTTCAGCTCCAACTATAAAAGGGTGAAGGGAATCAAAGACTATGAAGCTGCACGGCTGTGTATTCCGATGATATGAGTCACGATGCTTTGTGATCTTTTTCCTGGATTGCATTTGTGAGCAGTGTGCTAAGAAAAATGATTGAGAGTAGAAACTATGCTTAGCTACATCTGCGACTCGAATTAGGAAATATTCTATATTTTAATGCTATTTGTAAGAGTACAAGGTAACTGTCTTTTTTTTTTTTTTTTTCTTTTTTTTTTTAACTGCAGTGACAGTCACAAGTAAATGTATGCACCTCTGCCCACATTTTGGACATTAAAGTGTTGCTAAACCCACAACAGTGAAATCAGTCTGTACATGCAGTAAGGCATGCTTGTTATGCCCATTGAGGATTAACCCCTTAGGATCCGCTGCATGTGTAAAAAAAAGTCTGTTTGATCAATGATCTTGCCCTTCTTCCACTGTCCCCGATCCATCTCCTGATAAGACAGAATCTTTGTAGTCATTCTGCACATGCTCAGTTTGGTGTGTATTGCTAAGAATTTTTTTTCTTGGGAGGGTGCATGTGATCAGCACAGGGCCAATCAGAACTGTCCAGAGAGAGCGTCAGGGATCCTGCAGCCTCATAGGACAGTCAGAGTAGAATTAAAACTCCTACAAGCTTTAACCAGACACTGATAGAAGCCATACGACTGCTATATACAGCTGATGAGAAAAGGTATTTAGCAGTTTCTGTTTACTAAACTAATTGCATTTCCATGTCCTGTGTACTGTGGGAGATGAGATATAGGGAATGCAGGGTCCTGGGTTTAGTAACACTTTAATATATGTACAGTACATTTTTTTTAAAGGTTTAAAACAAGATCCCTATAGTTTTAGGCATTGTGAAGAAATGCATCCTCAAAGAATACGACAGATGCACTGAAGTGCCATCTCCTCTCCCCTTAATTTCTCTGGCAGCAGGGACTTGCCAGCCTTTTAATTTTAATCAAACACCACATGTATAAGCCATTAGGGTAAGCACAGCACACACAGTGCAAATTCCGATCGATTCTATGAACAATCCAATATGTGCAACACACTGTCACAGTTCTAAATTCAAACATTTCATGCAGGCATTCTCAACCAGGGTTCTGTGGAAAGCTAGGCTTACTCCAAATGTTGCTAGGGGTTCCTTGAGCTGTAGCTGACTGACCTCCTATTTGATGGTGGCACCGCTTGGTAATGTCAGTGGCATGACACCAATGATCTTTTGGGCTCTCTGTAAGGGGGAAATCCTGACTACAATGTAAGGGGGAATTCTTCCCACTGACCCCCAATGAACTGATTTTAGCAGGGGATCACCGAGTCCTGGAAATGGTTCCTCCAGGGCAGGGATATGCAGTTAGCGGACCTCCAGCTGTTGCAGAACTACAAGTCCCATGAGGCATAGCAAGACTCTGACAGCCACAAGCATGACACCCAGAGGCAGAGGCATGATGGGACTTGTAGTTTTGCAACAGCTGGAGGTCCACTAACTGCATATCCCTGCTCTAGGGTAAAAAGTTTGAGAAAGACTGATTGAGCCCCGATTCACACTAGAATGTGGTGCAGAAAACCCACGATCTATGATGTGTTTTCAAAGTTGGTGCATGTACGACTTTGGTGCAATTGTGAAAATGAATGGACTTAAATCACACTGCAATCAATCGCATTTGATTATGATCAGGAATGTGGTGCACTTTTTGTGCAATTCATGGTGTGAACCGAGGCTGAATTCATTTATGGAAAAAAAGTGTAGTACTGTAATCCTTACTTTATGCATTTACTATGTGCAAACAATGAAAACACATATACACTATATTACCAAAAGTATTGGGACACCTGCCTTTACACGCACACGAACTTTAATGGCATCCCAGTCTTAGTCCGTAGGGTTCAATAATGAGTTGGTCCACCTTTTGCAGCTATAACAGCTTCAACTCTTCTGGGAAGGCTGTCCACTGGGTTTAGGAGTGTGTCTATGGGAATGTTTGACCATTCTTATAAAAGCGCATTTATGAGGTCAGGCACCGATGTTGGGAAGGCCTGGCTCGCAGTCTCTGCTCTAATTCATTCTAAAGGTTTTCTATCGGGTTGAGGTCAGGACTCTGAGCAGGCCGGTCAAGTTCCTCCACCCCAAACTCGCTCATCCATGTGTTTATGGACCTTGCTTTGTGCACTGGTCCAAATCATTTAGTGGAGGGGGGATTATGGTGTGGGGTTGTTTTTCAGGGGTTGGGTTTGGCCCCTTAGTTCCAGTGAAGGGAACTCTTAAGGTGTCAGCATACCAAGACATTTTGGACAATTTTATGCTCCCAACTTTGTGGGAACAGTTTGGGGATTGTCCCTTCCTGTTCCAACATGACTGCACACCAGTGCACAAAGCAAGGTCCATAAAGACATGGATGAGCGACTTTGGGGTGGAGGAACTTGACTGGCCTGCACAGAGTCCTGACCTCAACCTAATAGAACACCTTTGATGAATTAGAGCGGAGACTGCGAGCCAGGCCTTCATCATCCAACATCAGTGCCTGACCTCACAAATGCTCTTCTGGAAGAATGGTCAAACATTCCCATAGAAACACTCCTACTAATACTTTTGGTAATATAGTGTTTGTGTATTGTAAAAAAACTGTTAATGCCATATATTTTAATGAATAAACTTGTAATAAAATAAAGTAAATAGGTGGGGATGCTGCACTTTTTTCCACAGATGATGTTTGTAATAATTCTTTAGAATAAGCAGTGGCTGCTAGAAATAGAGAACAGATAGATTTAGTGCAAAAAAAAAAAAAGATCCTGCGGGAGATTTTTCAATAATTCAATGCAAAACAAAGGGGCTGCGTGTGACAGAACATGAATTATCAATCAAAAACATTGATTGCTGAGTATAAACCCATTTTCCAATCAACACTGTGATGTATTAGAAGTGACAACCTTCCTAAGGATAGACCTGATAAGAAGCTCCCCAGCCAACTGTGCTGCAACTGGTAGGATCATTTAGGTTCAGTTTTATCGAGCAACAACAAGCAGCATGTCTTTGAATAGCAGGATAGGATTTGAGATGAGAATTACTTGTTACCTTTCAGGCGATGGCTTAGGATCTGCTCCAAAATAGAGGCAAAGTTTAGAAATTCAGGTGCAGAATCGTCAATGGTTTCAAAGCACGATCGGTCAATCAGGGTCTTGACAGAGAATCTGCAACACAGGGAGCACATCCCAGTTACACACCCTATATAAAATCTAAATAAACTTAAACACAACTTCTGCCCTGTTGGCAACACCAAAGTTCTTTTCATTTTTCGATCATAAAAATGATTGTATTTTGATACCCGAGTGCAGCTAATAATTGTAAAGATAGCATTCTGTATATATACATCCCTTTATTTGTATTGTTCTCCCCATTTACAGGAACAGCAAGCTGACCAGCAAAATTGACAGAGGTGAAAGTGGTTTTAAACTTCCCCAAAAACATTTAAAACATAATTTCTATTATCTTTCTGTGTTCTTAGTTTTTTACATTAAAAGGAGAAATTTGGGACTATGAAACAACACAAAAATCCATGCTCACTTCTATGCTGCAACATTGGTGTCCCATGTTGGCCCGAAGACCGAGAACTGAGCGATCACATGGCCGTTGATCGCTCAGTTCTCGGTCTGCTTAGGGTGGAGAGCAGTGACTTGGAGTCTCTGCTCTTCGTTCTGCACCTCCAATGCTCAATGGAACACCACACTGGGGAGGGGGCAGAATCGGCTGGCTCCGGCTCTTAGCTGCATGCTGAGAAGTGGAGTCAGGCAGATAGATTCCAGAAATATTGTTAGGATCCTTCCAGAGCCCAGAGCTACCAAACTTTACTTTTCCTGTTAACAAGCTGGTGATTGGTTGCTCGTACTGCCTAGCAACCAATCATCAGCTTGTTAACAGGAAAAGTTAATTTGGGCAGCTCCTGCTCCCCTGTCCAGTGCTGCGCTCCACTGTAAGTCTCTCTTTCTCCTAAATCAGTGAAAGTGTCATTCGTTGGTTTTCATTTTTTTAATTATGTATATATGATGTGTACAGTGCCAATAGTAGTCAATCATATTTTAACATAAGGCTTCATGTACACGGAATGTTTTACAACCTCCCCTGAACGGTTTAACTTGACAGATTATAAACAACGTTTAAAAATGTCCGTTTTGCCACGTTTACATGCTGCGTTTAGAAGCATTTAAAAAAAAAAAATAGTCAAAAATGAAAAAAGCCTGTAACCGATATGTGACTAAAGGCGGGTTTACAAGCTGTTACAGGCATTTTGCGTTTGGAATGCCTCTGAACATCCGTACTGAACGCATTTTTTTGCTTTCCAAAAAATGATTCTGAGCTCAACTGCCTAGAAATGACTATAAATGACCCTGTGTACATTTACTGATAAGATAACATAGAGGAGAATTCAGGGGGCAGCTGAAAAAAAAAAAGTCCAACTGCTCCTAAATGTCCGTTTACCAGCAGCAGTGTATATGAGGCCTTATTTTATCAGTCAGACCCCTTTCACACTGGGGCGGTTTGCAGGCGGTATTGCGCTAAAAATACCGCCTGCAAACGGCCCCTAAACAGCCTCCGCTGTTTGTTCAGTGTGAAAGCCCGAGGGCTTTCACACTGAAGCGGTGCGCAGGCAGGACGGTGAAAAAAGTCCTGCAAACCGCTTTTTTGGAGCGGTGAAGGAGCGGTGTATTCACCGCTCCTTCACCGCTCCTGCCCATTGAAATCAATGGGACAGCGTGGCTATACCGCGGCAATGCCGCAGCTATAGCCGCGCTGTACGAGGGATTTTAACCCTTTTTCGGCCGCCAGCGGGGAGTTAAAACCGCACCGCTAGCGGCCGAATACCGCTGCAAGAACGACGGTACAGCAGCGCTAAAAATAGCGATGTTGTACCGCCGACGCCCCCACCGCCCCAGTGTGAAAGGGGCCTCAGGCTTTGTGCTAATATTTTTAAAGTTGTTATTTATTTTAGTAACTTAATTCTTCTTAAAACATTTAACAGTGTAATTTCATGAGATCATTTCCGAGGTCGTGTTTAGGGGAGGCGTCAGGAAGGGGTTGGGTGGGGCAAAGGGTGGCGAGTAATTCTTAAGGTCTGGCTAGTAGCTCAGGACTTGAAATTTTAAGTATTGACAATACAATCTAGTTCACAATAGTGCTTCTTTGAAAGCCAGCTGCATTAAATTTGCACTTCATATTTTAGACACATTTTTATCTATTTAAATACAGTAGAAAAAAAATCAGCAATATAGAAAAAAAAAAAAAAAGATAAAACTTTTTAGCAGCAAAATAAACAAAATACAAACAAACATGAGAATAAAAGTACAAATAAATCAGTGAGTTAATAAAACAAAAAATAGAGAGTTAAATCACGCTGAAAGTTCTAGCGGTGACATTTCCCAGCGGTACCTGATATACTCACATTCTTTTGTGTAATAAATGAAAAATAATTGAAAGTTGCAGAAAAGAGAACAGGATATATAAAACAATAAATATGAATCATGTATAGTTTTTGGTTTGTTTGGAAACCACTAAACCACAAGAAATGGCAAGAAATAAGAAGACAGGGATATTGTTGATCTTTTTTTTTTACTTTGTTAATAACTAGATGGTTTATGTCTAATGCCCCGTACACACGGTCGGACTTTGTTCGGACATTCCGACAACAAAATTCTAGGATTTTTTCTGACAGATGTTGGCTCAAACTTGTCTTGCATACACACGGTCACACAAAGTTGTCGGAAAATCCGATCATTCTGAACCCGGTGACGTAAAACACGTACGTCGGGACTATAAACGGGGCAGTAGCCAATAGCTTTCATCTCTTTATTTCTTCTGAGCATGCGTGGCACTTTGTCCGTCGGATTTGTGTACACACGATCGGAATTTCCGACAACGGATTTTGTTGTCGGAAAATTTTATATCCTGCTCTCAAACTTTGTGTGTCGGAAAATCCGATGGAAAATGTGTGATGGAGCCCACACACGGTCGGAATTTCCGACAAGAAGGTCCTATCACACATTTTCCGTCGGAAAATCCGACCGTGTGTACGGGGCATAAGATGAGATGAGGGGGTGCCAGTTTTTGGACAACATGGGAAATCAATGGTTGCCTTGAGCTGTGACAGGTATAGACTGATCTAGAATTGAAGTGCCACACCTCGATATTATAATCCAGATGCATACTGATTTGCAGCATTAAAAAGCCAACCGATTTCGTGGGCTACGGCTGGCCATACACTAGTAGAATTGGATTTTCTATTTGTTAATGTGATCAAATCGATGTTCGTTTCCAACTGTAGTGATGAGAAAATTCGAAAGAGCAGGATAAAACATTTTTCTTAAATTTCTAATAGTGTACAGGAAGTCCCCGAATTACGAACATCCGACTTGCGAACGACTCCTACTTACGAACGGGACGGCAGGCACATTGGATGGAACCTTTTCGACGGCGGGCACATTCGACGGAATATCGGAAAATGACATATCTGCCGTTCTGCCCATGCTGTTCCGACTTACAAACATATTCGACTTAAGAACAAACCTACAGTTCCTAACCCGTTCGTAACTCGGGGACTGCCTGTATGTAGTTTTTGTTTGGGTTCATTTGTTCCCAAATTGAATGTTAAAAACCTACGAAATTTTGACATTTTCCAACGAAATTCATCCAGTCATTGAACGTACTGAGAATTTTCATTCAAATTTTCATATGAATATTTGTTTGCATATCTACTATTCTATGGTCAGCTTTATCCATGGTCTCCCTATCAGAGCTTAATAGAATGACATATTAATATAACCTTGAATGTAATCAATGAATCGATAAAATCTAACCACAAAGGTGTATATTATATATATACATATATATATATATATATATATATATATATATATACACACACACACACATACACACATATATACACTCACCGGACACTTTATTAGTTACACCTTGCTGGTATCGGGTTGGATCACTTTATGCCACGAAGAAGAACTGCCTTCATTCTTCATAGCATAGATTCAACAAGGTGTTGGAAACATTTCTCAAAGATTTTGGTCCATAGTGACATGACGACGCAAATTTGTCGGCTGCAAATTCATGATGCAAATCTCTTGTTCCACCACATTCCAAAGGTGCTCTATTGGATGAGATCTGGTGAGTGTGGAGGCCATTGGAGTACAGTGACCTCATTGTCCAGTGGTGAGATGATTGGATCTTTGTGACATGGTGCATTATCCTGCTAGAAGTAGCCATCAGAAGATGGGTACACTGTAGTCATAAAGGGATGGACATGGTCAGCAACAATACTCAGGTAGGCCGTGGTGTTTAAACGATGCTCAATTGGTACTAAGGGGCCCAAAGTGTGCCAAGAAAATATCCCCCCCACCATTACACCACCACCAGCCTGAACCATTGATACAAGGCAGGATGGATCCATGTTTTTATGTTGTTTACACCAAATTCTGACACTACCATCTGAATGCCGCAGCTGAAATCGAGACTTAGACCAGGCAATGTTTTTACAATCTTCTATTATCCAATTTTGGTGAACCTGTGCGAATTGTAGCCTCAGTTTACTGTTCTTAGCTGACAGGAGTGACACCCAGTGTGGCCTTTAGCTGCTGTAGCCCATCTGCTTCAAGGTTTGATGTGTTGTGCATTCATAGATGGTGTTCTGCATACCTTGCTTGTAATGATTTGAGTTACTGTTGCCTTTCTATCATCTCAAACCAGTCTGCCCATTCTCCTCTGACATCTACAAGCCATTTTCCTCCACACAACTGCCCTCACTGGAAATTTTCTCTTTTTCGGACCATTCTCTGTAAACCCGAGAGATGGTTGTGTGTGAAAATCCCAGTAAAACAGCAGTTTTTGAAATACTCAGACCAGCCCGTCTGGCACCAACAACCATGCCATGTTCAAAGTCACTTAAATTCCCTTTCTTCCCCATTCTGATGCTCGGTTTGAACTTCAGCAAGTCGTCTTTACCACATCTAGATGCCCAAATGCATTGAGTTGCTGCCATGTGATTGGCTGATTAGCAATTTGTGTTGCCAAGCAATTGAACAGGTGTACCTAATAAAATGACCGGTGAGTGAATACATATACAGCGAGGGAAAAAAGTATTTAATCCCCTGCTGATTTTGTACATTTGCCCACTGACAAAGAAATGATCAGTCTATAATTTTAATGGTAGGTTTATTTTAACAGTGAGAGAGAGAATAACAACAAAAATATCCAGAAAAACACATTTCAAAAAAGTTGTAAATTGATTTGCATTTTAATGAGTAAAATAACTTAGTATTTGATCCCTTATCAAATCAGCAAGATTTCTGGCTCCCAGGTGTCCATAGAACACAGGTAATGAGCTGAGAGTAGGAGCACTCTCTTAAAGGGAGTGCTTCTAATCTCAGCTTGTTACCTGTATAAAAGTCACCTGTCCACAAAAGCAATCAATCAAACAGATTCCAATCTCTCCACCATGGCCAAGACCAAAGAGCTGTCCAAGGATGTCAGGGGCAAGATTGTAGCCCTACACAAGGCTGGAATGGGCTACAAGACCATCACCAAGAAGCTTGGTTAGAGGGTGACAACAGTTGGTGCGATAATTCGCAAATGGAAGAAACACAAAATAACTGTCAATCTCCCTCAGTCTGGGGTTCCATCATATAAGATCTCACCTCGTGGAATTTCAATGATCATGAGAACGGTGAGGAATCAGCCCAGAACTACACGGGAGAATCTTGTCAACGATCTCAAGGCAGCTGGGACCATAGTCACCAAGAAAACAATTGGTAACACACTAGGCCGTGAAGGACTGAAATCCTGCAGCGCCCACAAGGTCCTCCTGCTCAAGAAAGCACATGTACAGGACCATCTGAAGCTTGCAAATAAACGTCTGAATGATTCAGAGAACTGGGTGAAAGTGTTGTGGTCAGATGAGAAAAAAAATCAAGCACTTTGGGATCAACTCAACTTGCCGTGTTTGGAGGAGGAGGAATGCTGCCTATGACCCCAAGAACACCATCCCCACCGTCAAATGTGGAGGTGGGAACATTATGCTTTGGGGGTGTTTTTCTGCTAAGGGGACAGGACAACTTTACTGCATCAAAGGAAGTAGGGACGGGGCCCATGTATCATCAAATTTTGGGTGAGAACCTCCTTTCCTCAGCCAGGGCATTGAAAATGGGTCATGGATGGGTATTCTAGCATGACAACGACCCAAAAAACACGGCCAAGGCAACAAGGGAGTGGATCAAGAAGAAGCACATTAAGGTCCTGGAGTGGCATAGCCAGTCTCCAGACCGTAATCCCAAAGAAAATATGTGGAGGGAGCTGATGGTTCGAGTTACCAAACGTCAGCCTTGAAACATTAATGACTTGGAGAGGATCTGCAAAGAGGAGTGGGACAAAATCCCTCCCGAGATGTGTGCAAACCTGGTGGCCAACTACAAGAAACATGTGACCTCTGTGATTGCCAACAAGGGTTTTGCCACCAAGTACTAAGTCATGTTTTGCGAAGAGGTCAAATACTTATTTAGCTCATTAAAATGCAAATCACCTTTTTTGAAATGCGGTTTTCTGGATTTCTTTGTTCCTATTCTGTATCTCACTGTTAAAATAAGCCTACTATTCAAATTATAGACTGATCATTTCTTTGTCAGTGGGCAAATGTACAAAATCAGCAGGGGATCAAATACTTCCCCCCCCACTATACATATACATACACAAACACTGTATACACACACCAACGGATGCATACTAAGAACTAATACATATTTTACTGCCATCTTAAGTACATAGTTACATAGTAGGTGAGGTTGAAAAAAAGACACAAGTCCATCAAGTCCAACCTATGTGTGTGATTATATGTCAGTATTACATTGTATATACCTGTATGTTGCGGACGTTCAGGTGATTATCTAATAGTTTCTTGAAGCTATCAATGCTCCCCGCTGAGACCACCGCCTGTGGAAGGGAATTCCACATCCTTGCCGCTCTTACAGCAAAGAACCCCCTACGTAGTTTAAGGTTAAACCTCTTTTCTTCTAATTTTAATGAGTGGCCACGAGTCTTATTAAACTCTCTTCTGCGAAAAAGTTTTATCCCTATTGTGGGGTCACCAGTACGGTATTTGTATATTGAAATCATATCCCCTCTCAAGCGTCTCTTCTCCAGAGAGAAAAAGTTCAGTGCTCACAACCTTTCCTCATAACTAATATCCTCCAGACCCTTTATTAGCTTTGTTGCCCTTCTTTGTACTCGAAAGAACAAATCCGTGACAAACACAAAGCAACTCTTCTATGAGAACAAACCGGTGATGAAGGTATTAATCTTTATTAGAGACTATCCAAAAATACAAAAAAACTAAATATAGATAAATATCACAATACAACCCTATTCCCAGTACACATTAAATAGACCTAAAGTCTAGAGAAGCTCGCTGTACCGTTCCAGCTTATGGTAAAGTCAGATTTACTTTTCAAATATCGCTTAGATGTTACGCTCCACCTGCTGTGTTATTCCATTACCGGTTCTTTCTGAATAGACTATGCTTACATCGTTAAACTGAAGCTGCAATTGTCACAAGCTAGTATTACGGAAACTATATGGAACTGCCTCACCACACCTGCACTTTATATTATCTACAAGATTGTTACATCTGTGGTTAAACTACTTGTGATCGAGTGTGTCTATCATTACAAGACTATGCCAGTCATCTCCATTGACAAAATCCCCCCTGATCACCTGATGTTTATACCCACAATTTAAATAGATCTTATGATTGATCGAAATCTACTGGTGTATGTGTATGTGAGAATGAGAGTTGTATGAGGTATATCTAGAAAATGGTGGCCACCTATACCTTCTCTAGACTTTAGGTCTTTTTAATGTGTACTGGGAATAGGGTTGTATTGTGATATTTATCTATATTTAGTATTTTCTATTTTTGGATAGTCTCTAATAAAGATTAATACCTTCATCACCGGTTTGTTCTCATAGAAGAGTTGCTTTGTGTTTGTCACGGATTTGTTCTTTAGATTTATCCAAAACTCAGAGGACAACTAAAATCCTGGTATCTCTGATTTTTATTCACCATCCGAGATACCGGACTTAGACGGTGTGACCGCTTAAAATCCCTAATAAAGGTTTAGGCCAAGGTATGGTCATCATGTTCCTTAGAGGGATTATCGGATAGGTATATAGGAGTAGTTGAGAATTCCTTTTTGCTTCTTCTTTTTCTTCTTTGTACTCGCTCCATTCCAGTACATCCTTCCTGAGGACTGGTGCCCAGAACTGGACAGCATACTCTAGGTGCGACTGGACCAGAGTCTTGTAGAGCGGGAGAATTATCGTTTTATCTCTGGAGTTGATCCCCTTTTTAATGCGTGCCAATATTCTGTTTGATTTGTTAGCAGCAGCTTGGCATTGCATGCCATTGCTGAGCCTATCATCTACTAGGACCCCCAGGTCCTTTTCCATTCTAGATTCCCCCAGAGGTTCTCCCCCCAGTCAGTAGATTGCATTCATATTTTTGCCACCCAAATGCATTATTTTACATTTTTCTACATTGAACCTCATTTGCCATGTAGTTGCCCACCCCATTAATTTGTTCAGGTCTTTTTGGAAGGTTTCCACATCCTGCGGAGAAGTTATTGCCCTGCTTTGCTTAGTATCGTCTGCAAATGTAGAGATTGAACTGTTTATCCCATCCTCCAGATCGTTTATGAACAAATTAAGTAGGATTGGTCCCAGCACAGAACCCTGGGGAACCCCACTACCCACCCCTGACCATTCCGAGTACTCCCCATTTATCACCACCACACAACTTGCCCTTGTAGCCAGTTTTCAATCAATGTACTCACCCTATGGTCCATGCCAACAGACCTTATTTTGTACAGTAAACATTTATGGGGAACGGTGTCAAATGCTTTTGCAAAATCCAGATACACCACATCTACGGGCCTTCCTTTATCTAGATGGCAACTCACCTTCTCATAAAAGGTTAATAGATTGGTTTGGCAAGAACAATTCTTCATGAATCCATGCTGATTACTGCTAATGATATCGTTCTCATTACTAAAATCTTGTATATAGTCCCTTATCATCCCCTCCAAGAGTTTACAAAGATTTCCCCTCACTTCCTGTCCTGGTAACAACGGTTTTACGAGTTGGAAAACAAGGGTAAATCTCCAGCAGCAACATAGAGAGAAATAAAAACATTTTTGTTTTTCAAGAGAAGGGGAAGGAGAGAACCCTCATTAGCTTTTTGTTGTTAGTGGTATCCCTGTTGCAGAGTTTCCCTCTCATCCTGTCTGACAAAACCATGGCAAAAAGTGATGGCACATCTCTATTACTGAGCCTTCGATAACCGTAAGTACCTAACAGAGATTCCAATCCTTCCCCAATCTATCCAAAAAGAAAAAAACTTTGGCTGGACATACACTTTAACTTGACTGCAATGCTATGATTTATATATCAGTTTAAAGTGGTAGATTGCTGGAAGAATCCACAATTTTCTAACAATATCGAGATAATTTTGCATGATTCGCATCCACTTGACCAATAAATCTTAAAGGTCACAGACAATATGATCCCACTTGTTGATTTTAGTATGTTATATACATAAATGTTTTGCTCAGAAAAGTACAAATTACAGACTTATTCTTATGTATTATATTTTAATGAGTTTATATTTTCACATCATGTTATAGCACTGTTGGAGGGGGTGGCGTGTGGTCCCTGAAACACCAGTTTTTTTAGAATAGGAAAAATGTTTTTGACTTGAACATCTTGATGTGGCACTCATATTTATACACTCCATTATATGTCAATTTGACAGTAAGCTCTGGGAACTAGGAATGCACACACATTTCACTCATGGTTATTGTTTGGCTGAAAACATGTGTTATCAATCAAATGTGATGCCCATTCCTCTTGGCAAAAAGCCTCCAGTTCCTGTAAATTCTTGGGCTGTCTTGCATGAACTGCACGTTTGAGATCTCCCCAGAGTGGCTTGATGATACTGAGGTCAGGAGACTGAGATGGCCACTCCAGAACCTTCACTTTATTCTGCTGTAGCCAATGACAGTTCGACTTTTTGACTTCTCTCCAAATGTAGCGTTTATGGTTGTGGCCAAAAAGCGAAATTTTGGTCTCATCCCTCTAAATGACTTTGTGCCAGAAGGTTTGAGGCTTGTCTCTGTGCTGTGTGGCGTATTGTACGCGGGATACTTTGTGGCATTTGCATAGTAATGGCTTTCTTCTGGTGACTCGACCATGCAGCCCATCTTTCTTCAAGTGCCCCCTTATTGTGCATCTTGAAACAGCCACACCACATGTTTTCAGAGAGTCCTGTATTTCACCTGAAGTTATTTGTGGGTTTTTCTTTGCATCCCAAACAATTTTCCTGGCAGTTGTGGCTGAAATTTTTGGTTGGCCTACCTGACCGTGGTTTGGTTTCAACAGAACCCCTCATTTTCCACTTCTTGATTAGAGTTTGAACACTGAATGGCATTCTCAGTTCCTTGGATATCTTTTTATATCCCTTTCCTGTTTTATACAGTTCAACTACCTTTTCCCACAGATCCTTTGACAATTCTTTTGCTTTCCCCATGACTCAGAATCCAGAAATGTCAGTGCAGCACTGGATGAAAGATGCAAGGGTCTGTCAGGAGTCCAGAAACTCATTGACCTTTTATACACACACATTAATTACAAGCAAACAGATCACAGGTGAGGATGGTTACCTTTAATAGCCATTCAAAACCCCTTTGTGTCAACTTGCGTGCATGTTATCAGGCCAAAATCACCAGGGTATGTAAACTTTTGATCAGGGTCATTTGGGTAGTTTCTTTTGTCATTATGATTTAAAAATAGTAAACACAGTCCACCTTTACCAAACATCTTTTCACTTCCTCTCAGGTCCATCACCCCTTGACTGACTTTGAACACCTCAGCTCTTTGCAAGAGTTACCTAGACACCTGCTCTCACGTATCTACAGTCTTGTTCAATCTCTTACACAGAAAGACCTTCCCACCTACACTAGAGTATGGTCGGCAGACCTGGGAAAGACCATCTCCAGAGCGGATTGGCAAACTGCGTTCCATTTCGCGCATAAGTCCTCAATCTCATGCTATTCACAAGAAAAAAATTTTAAGGTCATGGCGAGGTGGTATAGGGACCCCGCCTCTCTACGGAAAATTTGTGTTGGCGTTGTTCTCTTACAACAGGGTCGTATCTACATATTTGGTGGGAATGTGATCGGATCCGGCCCTTCTGGAATCAGGTATCCCAGGTTTATGAAAAAATTTACGATGATCCTCTGCACTTGACTCCTGAAATAGCCCTCCTATCTATTCTGCCAGGTTCAATAGCCTCTCAAAAGCGCAACCTTTTACGTTTTTTCCTGTCTGCAGCTCGCCAACTCATACCCCTTTTCTGGAAGACAGCGACTATCCCCCCATTGTCCCTCTGGACTTCCACCATGAATGATATTATGCGAATGGAGATGCTAGCGCTTGACAATGACACCTACGAGAAATTCACAACTTTATGCTCGGTCTGGCAGCGCTTCTCCTCCTCAGATACGCTGTCTTCCTTGCTCCCTGCCTCCCAGATTACAGCTTCCCCTATGAATTTGAATATACGCTGATCCCTTGACCATGTCTAGGGATCTGGAGTCCTACCTTCTCAACCCCAGCCAGCGGAACTCCCTCTCCCTACTCTTCCCTCCTTTTCCCCCCTTTTTTCTTTTCTGTCTTCTTCCCCCCTACTCATTTCCTAATTATTCTTTTTCTCTTTTCTCCCTGACCTTCTATCCTGATACTTGACATGATTTATTTATATTAAAATTTACTTAATAATTATCAGCTTAGCTGTGGGCGATAGCCATTTTGCTCGCTGATTGATCTCTCAATATGTTTTACTTTATGTCAAATGTATTAGTTCTTTTGTTGTTTTATAACAATAAAAATATTTTCAACTCTAAAAATAGTAAACACAGTTGACTGATAATAAATGGCTTCACCAAAACATTAACCATGAGTGAAAAGAAATGTTTTGTTATCATTCATATTCTCTAAAAAAAATGGCCAAGAAATCATAAATTCTGCCAGGGTATGTAAACTTATGATCACAACTGTAACCTTGAGGTTATAAGTAAGCGCTAGCCACAGCATGAAATGCGTCAGCTATTACTGTACCTCGCACTGTCTATGATGTCTTTTGCATGAAGCATCAATAAAGGTGAAGTGTTGCAGTGAATTTCGGATTTCTTTTGATTGTGTATTGCAGACGGGCTGTGCTAGCACCTTCACCTAAACCCTGGCCATGCTGTGGCTGGATGGCTAATGTGCTCACCTGGAGCGGCTTTCTTTCTGGTGGTGAAATGTCCGGATCTCCCTTCTTCAGGGCTGACATTGTGGATAGGATTGGACTAAACGTGCGACTGAATTAAATAACCTGAAATGACGTTTGATCGAAGCTATTGAATCAGTTATGTTTCAAGCTCTGTTGTGTTTTGGGGAAAAGAAGTGAAGAGAGATCTGGGTGGGACAGAGGCAGCAAACAAAATCCAAAACAGACTACCCAGAAAAAAGGGAAACGAATAGATATAGATACACTTCAGCTTTCAACACCAGAGCTCATTAAAGCCTAGATGCACAGGCCAAACTAGGATTTACCAGCATATCTCTGTTAACTTAATAATTCTTATAATTTTTATTACACATTTTAAACGCTTAAAACGTTTTTATTTGGTACATTGCTTTAGTTAAAAAAAAAAACTGTTTTGCTTTTATTATAAGTTGACAAATGTGGAAACTTATAAAAACAAAAATATTTACTTTCTTCTGTTTGTTTATTCATTTATTTTATTTTTAATAGTACAACTGTATCTGACAGTTACAGTGTTAAAAAGACAATACTGCAGCCAGAAGGTGGCAGTGTTCATCTTCAGACCAAAGGCTTTATTTTTGTCAATGAATCCTTCAATCTATATGTGATCATGGCTATCATAGGATAGAATGCTTATTAACATGTCTTCATCACAGGCATTAAATGAGAAGTACAGTCAAAGCTCGTTTGGGTGTACTTCTCCTGTGGATCACAGGAGTGCAGTTCTTTCTGCACTCCTGTGGCCCCTTTTTAGCCAACAGCGTCGCAGAGGCGGTCCAGGCTTGGGAAAGATCATGACCATATGGTCAGGATCCACCCACATGCCTGGACTGGCACCTGGCTCAGCCTCTCAGAAAGCCGCTGAGAGCCTGAGGCGGCCGCTAACGCCTACTGCACAGCCCAGCGCTCCAGTAAGCGTTGGAGGGCAGAGCTGAGAAATGAAACAATCGGCGGTTTTTGATCACTTGGTCCACAGTCTTAGAGCAGGCGAGGAACAGATGCAGAATCGGACTGATGCTGCATCCACTTGGGTAAATAGGATTCCAAAAAAAGAAAAAAAAGCATTCCCATACTTCTCTGTTGAGTCGAAGAACGTTAATATGTAGACCGTGGGCCATAAGTGGTTAATACAGTCAAGAGGCGCTTCTTTGAACAAACTAAAAATGACAAATCTATAACATTTCACAGCTTTAAAGTCTGAAAAATTTAATTGCTGTGCAGTCAAAATATTTCCTAATGAATCAGCCGATTCTTCCATATGCAAAACTAATAAAACATAACATAAATGTCAAACAAGTCCGCAGGAGCAAAAGTGACATTAATATGCAATAAACAGTATCGGTGGGTAGTTTTTTTAGCACAATGAAATGATTGTCAATACATGATGATTCAGACAGTAATAGCGTGGTTAATGTGATTAAATACCGATGGAAAATCAACTGCAATTAAAGAACAATGCAGCAGATGATTAGCCAAGCATGAAAGAAAGGACACAAAATTGTCAAAAACAACTAAAGACTAACACATATATAAACGTGGCCTGTAGCCAATCATATCAGAATGTGAAGAGATGCAGCTAGATACATTTTTGTTGCGTGAGATTTTTGCTCCCACTCATCTAACATCAGAACCTGACTTAATAAATATTATTTTGGCTGAAAGGGCACAAATTCTCACAGACATACTCCAAAATTGCGTTGCAAGCCTTTCTAGAAGAGGGGACGCCAAGATAGACACAAATGGAAGTCAACCCCATATTAAATGTCAATAGTTTTGGAGTGGGATGTCCATCAAGCTCATATAGGTGTGATGTGCCCATTATACAGTAGGTGATTTTGGCTGTAGACATGGGTCAGCATGGGCGCCCTCACCGGTCTGTGGCTACACAAAGACAAACTGCAATGAACAGTGTATTCTTACACCTATCTATGGGAACCTATTTTCAGGTATTTGAGCTACAATGGCTCTTCTATTGGATCGGACTACATGGGCCAGTCTTTGCTCCCTAAAAGCATCAATGAGCTTTGATTGCCCACGAACCTGTCCTTGTTTTTCCTTCATTGGCCCACTTTTGGTAGGTCCTGACCATTGTAGACCAGGAACATCCCACAAGAAATAACTGCAGTTTTGGAGATGATCTGATCCAATTGCCCAGCCATTACAACTTGGCCCTTGTCAAAGTCCCTCAAATCCTTACTTTTGCCCATTTTTCTGCTTTCAACACAAACTTCAAGGACCACATGTTCACTTTCTGCCTAATATATCCCATCCACTTTCAGGTGCCATTGTAACAAAACAATCAATGTTTTTCACTTTGTCAGTGGTCATAATGTTTTGGTTATGTACACACACATACACACACCCTCCACCCCAAACTCGCTCATCCATGTCTTTATGGACCTTGGTTTGTGCACTGGTGCAAAGTCATGCTGGAACAGGAATAGGCCACCCCCAAACTGTTCCCACAAAGTTGGGAGCGTGAAATTGTTCAAAATGTCTTGGTATGCTGACGCCTTAAGATTTCCCTTCACTGGAACTAAGGGGCCAAGCCCAACCCCTGAAAAACTACCCCACACCATAATCCCCCCTCCACCAAATGATCTGGACAAGTGCACAAAGCAAGGTCCATAAAGACATGGATGAGTAAGTTTGGGGTGGAGGAACTTGACTGGCCTACACAGAGTCCTGACCTCAACCCAACAGAACACCTTTTGGATGAATTTGAGTGGAGACTGCGAGCCAGGCCTTCTCGTCCAACATCAGTGCCTGACCTCACAAATGCGCTTCTGGAAGAATGGTCAAACATACCCATAGACACACTCCTAAACCTTGTGGACAGCCTTCCCAGAAGAGTTGAAGCTGTTATAGCTGCAAAAGGGGTCAATTCAATATTGAACCCTACGGACGAAGACTGGGATGCCATTAAAGTTCATGCGCGTGTAAAGGCAGATGTCCCAATACTTTTGACAATAATATATATTTTTATTTTTTTTTCTCATCTTCAAGGATTAGCAAACTTATTTCAGAATTCCTACCACTCATGATTTTTATTCCTTCTTATAGACTGCACATATGAGAGGTCGATGCAAAACCCCTGTTCACTGATGACTAGTCTGCCTTGTACAGGGAGTAGGAAGATTTTCTATTGTAACTCTGGGGAGTTTTGTTGGCAGGCAGGTTCCAATGCAATGAGGCACACAAATATAAACAGCCCAAAAAAACATATTTTTTTTCCCCAAAAGGCAGAATTACACAATAAAGTGACTAAGTCTTTGTTATAAAAAGACTGCAAATAAGCCACCACTGCAAAGAAAGCAATAAATACTTATTTGTCTGACTGCCTGTACTGCCCTGCTTTGCTTTGCTGCGGGTGTAGAACTTTGTTGAAAAGTCTTCAGCATTTGGTACATCTTTTGATGCCATTCTTTAAAGATGAAATGCAGGGTAAGTGATGGGTTATATCAGGGGTCTCCAAACTCGAGGGCCAGATGTGGCCCTTTGCTAGCCTTTATCTGGCCCTTGGGGCACTATTCCTCCCACTGACGTCAACAGCTGTGTCTTCCACTGATACCAATGATGGGATACTATTCCTCTTACTAATAGGGGCACTACTACTCCTCCTACTGAGTGACCACCAACCTTGAGGCCATCTTTATTCTCACTGATGCTGGGCCCAGGATATTTTCTGCCCCCGCTGGCCACAATCCGGCCCTCTTAAAGTCTGAAGGACAATAAACTGGCCCTTAGTTTGAAAAGTTTGGAGACCCCTAGGTTATATGATCCAAAGGAAAGGCTCTCTCTTGCCTTTCGTAATGGACAACATCTACATTTTAGATCCAGTGTGAATTCCATTTCCCTACTCTTTGTGGGAGACATCAGAGAACATCTTGGATATTGTTCCTCATACCTTTCGGGATGTATTGCCCTGAATTAGTGGGAAACTTTGGATATTTGCACAATTTTCCTTCTTGGGGTAAATTATTTCTTTTACAAAAGATTTCTTTATTTATTTTTCAGTACACAGTGCAATGACACATTACTATAAAGTGTAACAAAAGTAAGGGATAATATGCCAAGTCCATTGTGAGCAAAAGACAACAATGCAAAAGCGCAAAGATCTACTGACCAATAAGCAATAAAGAATATGTTACATAAGTACTCATTATTAATAGAGGAAGCAGCTGGGCCTGCTTCTCGACAGCTAAAGTAAGCGTGTCGAGTGCGAGAAAGACAAGGTAGACCACTGTTTCTCAACTCCAGTCCTCAAGGCGCCCCAACAGGTCATGTTTTCAGGATTTCCCTCATTTGAAATGTCTGTGGTAAATACTAAGGCAGTGAAACTGATCAAATCACCTGTGCAAAATAACAGAGAGCCTGAAAACATGACCTGTTGGTGCGCCTTGAGGACTGGAGTTGAGAAACACTGAGGTAGACCACATATTTCGCAGGGAGGTTTAGGAGCAGATAACAAAGAGCAGAATGAGGAAGAAAAAGAAAGAAGGAGAAGGAGAAAAAGGGAAGGGGCACCAGGGGTCCAGTCAGACCAATAATAAGGTACAGTCTAGATTCAGACCAGTGTTGTAAGGTATCCACTTGGCATCGGTGTCATTAAGTATCAAGGTGAGCTTTTCATGTACCATATTCCCCATAAGTTGTTGCTAAACCTCCCCAAAAGGGGGGGGGGGGGGGAATTGTTGGCGCCAGGCTCTAGCCAATGTCTGACAAGTGGCCAGAAAAACAAAGCCCACCAATTTCTTTTGGTTCCTGGAAAGAGTTGAGATGGGTTTATGCAATAGGGCTTCCCATGAATTACGGGTCAAGGGTAAGTTATTTCAATGGGGTTGTGAGTTTGGGCTTTGGCAAATTGAATTCCAATAGTAGCTATTATTTGTGTGTTGATATTTCAGATTATCTGACATAAACATACTGTTATGTATATGCTGCACATGCTGTTTTTATATCATTTCAGATTCTCGCTCTCCTACTATCAACTAAAGAAGTAGACTGTTGGTCTCAGCAATGTAATATGTGCTATGTCTTCCCATCATATACTCTCCTATTGTTTAATAGCATTGCCATTATCCCTTCTAACATTTGTTGCTTGCAAGTTAAAATCCATATTTTTTGCTAGAAAATTACTTAGAACCTCCAAACATTATATATATTTATTTTTTAGCAGAGAATCTAGAGAACAAAATGGCGATTGTTGCCATATTTTATGTCACATTGTATTTGCGCAGCGGTCTTTCAAATGCAATTTTTTAGGAAAAAAGACACTTTCAGGAATTAAAAAAAAAAAAATAAACAGTAAATTAAGCTCAATTTTTTTGTATAATGTGAAAGATGATGTTATGCCAAGTAAATAGATACCCAACATGTCACGCTTTGAAATTGCGCACACTCGTGGAATGGCGACAAACTACAGTACCTAAAAATCTCCATAGGCGGCGCTTTAAAAAAAAAAAATAACGGTTACCAGGTTAGAATTACAGAGGAGGTCTAATGCTAGAATTATTGCTCTCGCTCTGACAATCGCGGCGATACCTCACATGTGCCATTTTAACACCCGTTACATATGCGGGCGCGACTTACGTGTGCGTGTTCTTTGCTGCACGAGCTCATGGGGACGGGGGCGCTTTAAAAAAAAAAAAATTAATAATTATAATTTATTTTTATTTTTTACATTATTCCTTTTAGGAAAAAAAATGTGATCACTTTTATTGCTGTCACAAGGCATGTAAACATGCCTTGTGACAGTAATAGGTAGTGACAGGTACTCTTTATGGAGGGGGGGGTCTAAAAGACCACAAACCCCTCCTTTTCACGTCAAACTATTCAGATAGCCAAAAACGGCGATTCTGAATACTGTAACTTTTTTTCAAAACGGCGCCATTGGCAGCCCAGTAAACCGGAAGTGACGTTGCTTCCATGTTTACAGAAAGAAGACTGGAACAAAGCCGTTTCCAGCTTCGTTCCAGTCTTACTCTAGCCGGCGGAAGTGCCGGATCGTGTCTCGGGTCTCCCGGTGAGACGGGAGGCCCGGGAAGAGCGTCGGAAGGGGAGGAAGTCCCCTCTCGCTCCTCGGGTACAACAGCCGAACGGCTTTTAGCGGCATCGGTTGTTATCCCTGAAGGGGCGACCGCCCGCTCTAAGAAACGGTACTGGGATGATGCATGCAGCTGCATGCATCACCCCGGTATAACCCCTTAAAGCCGAGTCTGCATATGTGCGTATGCTCGGCCGGAAGGGGTCTTTCTTCCTGGTTCGCTGGCTCTGGTCCTTTGAATGGTCGAGCCGCGATGATGTAACGCCCACGTACGGGAGTCACAATTTATGGCTCAGAGCTCTAAAGGGACAGCGCATTTGAATGTCCATAGTTCTACTCTAAAGGTGGCTACACATTATACAATTTTTTTGTTCAATTTCCTTTAGATTTACCTATAACTATGTAGTGCAAGGGCCTACCTGATTGCATAAAAATTGAAAGGGTTTAGGTTTGACCTCATATTATATGGTTTGGGTAAATCTAAAGGACAATTGTACAAGGAAATTGCATAATGTGTAGCCAGCTTAAAGTGTTACTAAACCCACAACAGTAAAATCAGTCTGTATATGTAATAAAGCATGCTGGTTATACTCACTGTGGAACCTAAGGGGTTATTCCTCTGTATTAAGTAAAAAGGCTGTTTGATCCTGTCTTCTCTGACCCTCCCCTTCTTCTACTGTCCCCAACCCATCTGCTGATAGTACAGAGCCTTGGAGGCACTCTGCACATGCTCAGTTTGGTGTGTATTGCTGTTTTTTATTTTGGGAGGGTACATGTGATCCGCACAGGGCCAATCAGCACTGTCCAGACAGAGGGTCAGGGCTCATCCAACCTCATAGGACAGTCAGAGGAGAATGAAAAATCCTCCTACAAGCTTAAACCAGTGCTTAGCCAGACACTATAGAGGTCACAAGACTGCTACTGTATATACTGCTGATCAGAAAAGGTATTTAGCAGTTTATATTTACTAAAATAATTGCATTGCCTCCTGATGCCTTGCAAACATACGCACAATAAAATTATTCTGCAAACCAAATTTCAATGGACATGCCAATTACTCCTATCTCAAAGTCCATAGATGGCTCCACCACCGAAAGGGTGACTGGTCATAGGCACATATACCATTCCCCAGGTAGGCAGTCTAGTAAGAAAGGTTCTAACGGTGGTTGTTTAGCACAGATGCTGACTGCACACAGTGGCCAATATCTAAAATATTACTACAAACATCATGAAATGTAAAGCATTTTAAGCTTTACAGTACAGAAAAGAAACACTCAAGTCTTTTCCGTGATTTATTAAATGCCTAGCCACCTTACGTATTAATAGTAAAAAAAAATTAAAAAACCATCATACTGACAATATATTTGTCAAATAGTAGCAAATTAGTGGGAAGTATTTATTTTTACTTCAATGAAAACAATTCAAGAAACACTCTACAAAGCACAAGATAATACATAAACTACTCACACAGAAACAATGGCTGTCTCCACATTTGTTTTTAGTAACTGCACAGCGGTTCCCTTGGGTGAGCTAAAACAGAATAAATTAAGTGTAGACTGCAGAAGATAATACATCAGCAAAAATGGCAACAATTTGGAATTCCTTCGTACTACTGAGCATAAAGAGATCTACAAACTTTAATTAGGCCTTTTGCACAGGGATGACTAAAACGCAAAATTTTTATGCATTCAGGTGTTTTTTTGTTTTTTTTTTACTGATTTAACCACTTAAGCCCTAGAAGGATTTGTCCATGTCCATGAGGATTAACTACAGTGCCATGGGCTGTAAATTTCTTGACAATTGCGCACAGTGGACACATGAAGGTTAAGATCTCTGGAGATGGACTTGTAACCTTAAGGTTGTCCATACTTTTCCACAATTTTGTTTTTCAGATCCTCAGACAATTCTTTGCTGCTCTTTCTCTTCTCCGTGTGGCACACAGAGACATACAACAGAAAGGTTGAGTCAATATTTCACCATTTTAACTGGTTGCCGGTGTGATTTCTATATTGTCAGCACCGGTTAATTGATACAGGTGAGTTTAATTATAAATTACAGGAGCATCACAAACTTGGAATGCAATTAGTTCTTACAATTTTGAGAAGGTGCCAAAAATTTTGTCCAGTCCATTTTTGGAGCGTTCCCATGGAATGTGTCAACTTTGGCTTTTTGTTTCTCCACTTTTTTTTGTGTCATACCAATACAAACAATAGAAATAAACATGAGAATGCCTAAACATTTGTAATTGCAACAATTTTATGGGCGAAGTGATGCATTATCTGACAGAACTGCAGGGGTGCCAAGTTTTTTTGGCCATAACTGTAGCTGTTTATCATCTAAAATGTGAGTCTGACTGCTAGTCTCAGGAGATTTGAAGTAAGATTTGCTGCTCACCGTTCTCCATGCTGGAGGTTCAGACATGCGGAAGCAAAGCCCTGCCATTACTAAGATAGCCGTCTCCACACAGAGGCACAGCACAGAACAAAACAAAGTGTCATGGTCTGGGGCTGCACGAGTGCTGCCGGCATTGTGGAAACCATGAATGCCAACATGTACTGTGGCATACTGAAGCAAAGCATGATCCCCTCGATTCGGAGACTTGGCCGTAGGGCAGTATTCCAACATGATAACAACCCCAAACACACCTCCAAGACGACCACTGCCTTGCTAAAGAAGATGAGGGTAAAGGTGGTGGACCGGCCAAGCATGTCTCCAGACCTAAACCCTATTGAGCATCTGTGGGGTATCCTCAAAGGGAAGATGGAGGAGCACAAGGTCTCTAACATCCACCAGCTCTGTGATGTCGTCATGGAGGTGTGGAAGAGGACTCCAGTGGCAACCTGTGAAGCTCTGGTGAACTCCATGTCCAAGAGGGTTAAGGCAGTGCTGGAAAATAATGGTGGCCACACAAAATATTGACAGTTTGGGCCCAATTTGGACATTTTCACTCAGGGGTGTACTCACTTTTGTTGCCAGCGGTTTAGGCATTAATGGTTGTGTTGAGTTATTTTGAGGGGACAGCAAATTTACACTGTTATACAAGCTGTACACTCACTACTTTACATTGTAGCAAAGTGTCATTTCTTCAGTGTTGTTACATGAAAAGATATAATAAAATATTTACAAAAATGTGAGGGGTGTACTCACTTTTGTGAGATACTGTACATATTTTATTTTGCTATATAGAAAAGTCCAAACTAATTTAAATGCCCTTTTTATTTACATGAAACTGTTGTCATAAGACGCCGCAGGCCTGATCCTTCTCTCTTGTTTTTACTTCCTCTGTGGTACCTTTCCTAGGTAAGAAAATGAAAAATCCCACCAGGATGGGTTAGAGGGGTGGTCATATTTAGTCTACAGTAGATAGGTAGCCAATATTACACTTTGGAGGGAACAGAAGGAGAGTTCCAGAGTAGAAACCTCCGTTTTGGGGATCCCAGGGCTTTTTTTTTTTTAATTAAATAGATGCTGCATTCAGTCACTTAGCAGTGATGGCTCTAGTTCACCCCCAAGAGTCCCCGCAGCTATATTTTAAAATTCTATAGTGCACCATTTTTATATAAAAATAATTTAATGACTGCAATATTTAATACAAATATAAAAAAAAATCATATCTGCAACAAAAACTAATAAAATGATAAATAAAATGTCAAAAAGATTATTTGCTAAGCGATGTGTACATAAGCAACTTAGCATATTAATAGTTCTCTTTGGAACTGGAAATAAACAGCAATTCCATCTAAACATTATAAATGAACAAAAAAAAAAATCTGTATGTGCCTCAACTGCTCAGTATTCAAGATACATCCAGAGGGAAATGTTATTTAAAGGCTGAGGACTGTGAGCGGACAGAACAGAGAGTCTCTGGAGACGTACAACATGTCTGTCTGTGATACCAACCATTACAATACCTGCAAAATAAAAATAAAATCCGGTGTTGTTTCTAGAATTATAATGTCTGAGCTTTTATCAGAACTAGAAAGACAGAAAGAAAAGTTTAGGAGAGAAGTACGGAGGCTGTCATCCCTGACCTCATTTTGAGTTGCCTGGCAGTCATTGCGATCCAACAGATTCAGTGTTTTTTTTTGACCTGGAACAAGCATGCAGATCAGATGATTTAAGGAAGTGAAGGTAAATCTCCCCAATGGGGCACAGATGAAAAAAAAAATTAAAATAAACCAACAATGGTAACAATGCTCCTTTAAAGCGGTTGTAAACTGCTGATGAATACAAAAAAAAAAAAAAAAAAAACTGTAAAACAATGGCATAATGTGCTAGTATGCCTAGCATACTAGCACATTATGAAATACCTTAGAATGAAGCCCTTCCAGCAGTGCACACTCACCTGAATAGACACAGGGAGCTGTGACTCAGCTTGGTGCCCCCATAGCAAGCTGCTCGCTGTGGGGGAACTGAACAGGAGGGAGGAGCCAGGATCACAGAAGAGGGACCAGAGAAGAGGAGGATCTGGGCTGCTCTGTGCAAATCCACTGCAACAGAGCAGGCAAGTATAACATGTTTGTTAATAAAACAAGGGGAGAACAAGTGCAGGACTTTAAATAAGGCACATGGGAGCAGAAGTATACATTAGATAAGAAATGCAATTTATTAATAGAATGATACAAAAATTCATATATTTACATATGTTGGCACATAGCTCTATAATGATAATCTGTAGTCAAAAAAATGCATTCCATCAAGGACTTCTAATACAAACAGATAAATACATTAAAATTGGAACGTTCATACATATAGGTTGATCATTGTGTACACATAACGGTAGTTGTTAGCTCTACAACGTTTCGGGACCTTATAGCCACTCATCAGGAGCATAACCGTAGTGACCACCTATGAATAGGGCAAATAGCAGTATTGAATAGTTTGAACAAACAGATGGGTAAATGTAAAGCATGAATCCCACATTATTTCTCTTAAGCCATGGACTTACAATAGTGTCTGCGCAGAGGCGGTGCAGCCCCGGATGCCAAGCCAGCCAGTAATGCCATTCATTAAGTAACATTCACTGGGTTATCACCCTATTTATCTTTTGACCAATTTGGTTTTCCAGTATGTGTGCGCACTGATGGTTTTGGCTGCCGCCTGCCTTTGCCGGCCCTTCCTGCCTTGTCCCGAAGCTGCGACGCGCACTGTGGTTTTCCCCCCGCCCCCCTTCCTCTGATGTCTTACCCACTGCGCGTCCACGTCATGCTTCTCGCGCCGGCTGTTCGGCGTCCTGCATGGCGCCTTATAGCGGCTGCTTGAGTCTCCACTCCCCAGCGCTTGATGAGCCCGGAAGTTTGCTCACGACTGGCCAGTCTGGAGGGCTTGCTGGATGGGTCGGGGCGTTCCCCCGCTCTCTCTTGGCTACTGACGCTTGACGTTGGGGACCATTCTTTGGCGGCGCTCCCCGCAGTATCGTCTCCCAGTGCGGGGTCTCACACTCTGGTTTCCCTGCTAATTACAATGCATTTGCAATCACATGGCTGTCGGCACCATTGCCCCTATTCACACCTATACAGGTATGCTCCCTCTTGCTTTCCATCATTCACCCTTCTCCTTTTTGGGTCATTCCTTTGACCGCTCTGGTCTTTCCTTTTCCCTCAGTTTCCACCCTCATGCTTCCCCTTTTTGCTTTTCTTTTTCTTCCCCTTTTTTCTTTGTTCTCTTCTTCTTATTCCCCCTTTCTCCTTCAATTCCCCTTTTTGTATAACCTCTTTCCTTCTGCTCTCTCCATCATTTTCCCTATTCCACCCTTTCTACACAAATCGCTAACACTCTCACATTACAAACTCACTCACTCCATACATTTGTTTTCTAGGTTGATACTCTGTTCACTTCCTTCCCCTCCTAAGGGGTCACCTTCCTCACCCATCCATCCTGTCCTCACACTTTGACCCCACCTGGGGGGCTCTCTGTGTTGGTGTCGCCGCCGGGATATGCCCCCCTCAGCTTCGCGCCCTGGCATTACTGGCTGGCTTGGCATCCGGGGCTGCACCGCCTCTGCGCAGACACTATTGTAAGTCCATGGCTTAAGAGAAATAATGTGGGATTCATGCTTTACATTTACCCACCTGTTTGTTCAAACTATTCAATACTGCTATTTCCCCTATTCATAGGTGGTCACTACGGTTATGCTCCTGATGAGTGGCTATAAGGTCCCGAAACGGTGTAGAGCTAACAACTACTGTTATGTGTACACAATTATCAACCTATATGCATGAACGTTCCAATTTTAATGTATTTATCTGTTTGTATTAGAAGTCCTTGATGGAATGCATTTTTGTGACTACAGATTATCATTATAGAGCTATGTGCCAACATATGTAGAGCTATGTGCCTAAATATGTAAATATATGAATTTTTGTATCATTCTATTAATAAATTGCATTTCTTATCCAATGTATACTTCTGCTCCCATGTGCCTTATTTAAAGTCCCGCACTTGTTCTCCCCTTGTTTTATTACTGAACCGGGATGGAGGAGGGGTTTCGAACGGCCCCACTATCCTCATGCAAAGTCCCAATACGCATTGTTCTACCCCTTTTAAATAACATGTTTGTTATTTTTATAGGGGAAAAAAAAACGAGCCTTTACAATCACTTTAATCTGTCCAAAATGAAACATTTTTTCCTGTAGTTCTACTTTAAAGTGATACTAAAGTCTCGTTTTTTTTTGTTTTTTTTTCATTTAAAAATAACAAACATGTTATACTTACCTTCCTTGTGCAGCGGTTTTGCACAGAGCAGCCCAGATCCTCCTCTTCTTGGGTCCATCGGTGGCGCTCCTGTCCCCTCCCTCCTGCCGAGTGCCCCCTTAGCAAGCAGCTTGCTTTGGGGGCACCTGGGCCGAGCCACTGCTCCGTGTTTATCACTGATTTTGATTGACAGCAGTGGGAGTCAAAGGCGCCCCGCTGCTGTTCCAGCCTTGTACAACATCACTGGATCAAGATGGGGATCAGATAAGTATTCGGGGGGCTGCTGCACACAGGTTTTTTATCTTAATGCATAGAACCACTTTAGGCAGTAAGGGTTCTTGAGCATAAACTAAAATAGCCATTTTTTTCATGCCTAGCATAAAACTCTTAGCACCTTCCAACACCCAGAGAGAGATGTACATGCTGTGCACAGCCTGTCAAAGTGAAGGGCTGTACATGGCTGCACTACTGTAAATGCCAGCGATTCATTTCACCGGTTTTAACCACCTCAATACAGTGTACTTACACCCCCTTCCTGCCCAAGCCAATTTTCAGCTTTCAGCGCTGTCGCTGTTTAAATGACAATCGCGGTCATGCTACGCTGTACCCAAACAAGTTTTTATCATTTTGTTCCCACAAATACAGCTTTCTTTTGGTGGTATTTGATCCCCTCTGCGGTTTTTATTTTTTGCTAAACAAATAAAAAAAGACCTAAAATTTTGAAAAAAAAAAAAAAGTTTTTCTTTTGCTTCTGTTATAAAATTTTGTAAATAAGTACATTTTCTCCTTAACTGATGGGCACTGACAATGGGCACTGATAGGCGGTACTGATGGGCACTGGTAGGTGGCAATGATGGGTGGCACTGATATGCAGCACTGATGGGCATTGATAGGCGACACTGATGGGCACTCATGGGCGCCACTGATGGGCACTGATAGGCGACACTGATGGGTACTTATGGGTGGCACTGATAGGCGGTACTGATGGGCACTGATAGGTGGCACTGCAGGGCACTGCTATGCAGCACTGATAGATGGCATTGATAGGCATTACTGATGGCACTGGCAGGCATTTGGGATGGGCACTGATTGGCAGCTGCCTGGGCACTGATAGGCAGCCTGGGCACTAATAGATGGCATTGATAGGCATTACTGATGGCACTGGCAGGCATTTGGGATGGGCACTGATTGGCAGCTGCCTGGGCACTGATAGGCAGCCTGGGCACTGATAGGTGGCATTGATAGGCATCACTGATGGCACTGGCAGGCATTTGGGATAGGTACTGATTGGCATTTCCCTGGTGGTCTAGGGTGGCATACCTGGTGGTCCAGGGTGGTGCCAATCCCTGGTGGTCCTGGCGGCATCCTGGTAGTCCTGGGCGGGCATCCGAGGGGGGGCTGTGCTGATAAACAATCAGCACAGACCCCCCCGTCAGGAGAGCAGCCGATCGGCTCTCCTCTACTCGCGTCTGTCAGACGTAAGTGAGGAAAAGCCGATCAACGGCTCTTCCTATTTACATGTAGTACAGCCATTCTTTTGTTTGCCAGGCTGAACGCAGCATCTGCAGCTCCCCGGCCACAGGAAAGCACCAGGAGATTTACTCTAGGCACAAAAATTGCCTATTCTAGTCTGTGTGCATGGTAGAGTTGCCACCTCATCCCATTAAACCCGAACACATATTAACCACTTCCCTACCCAGCCATAGACATATGACGTCCACAGATTGGATCTCCCATCCTGGGTGGACGTCATATGACGGCCTGGGATTCCCGGCCGTCTAGAGGACGCGCGCCCGCCGCGTTGCTCGGGACCCGGTGCGATGTCCGCCGGGCACCCGCGATGTGTTCCTAGTACAGCGGAACACTGATCGGTCTCCTCCCCTTGTACGTCCCCACCCCCTACAGTTAGAAACACTCCCTTAGGAAACATATTAACCCCTTGTGTCCCCCTAGTGGTTAACCCCTTCACTGCCTGTCACATTTACACAGTAATCAATACAATTTTATAGCATTGATCGCTGTATAAATGTGAATGGTCCCAAAAATGTGTCAAAAGTGTCCGATGTGTCCGCCATAATGTCGCAGTCACGAAAAAAAATCGCGATCGCTGCTAAAAAAAATTAATTTTTTTTTTTTTAAATGCCATAAATCTATCTCGTATTTTGTAGACGCTATAACTTTTGCTCAAACCAATCAATATACGCTTATTGCGATTTTTTTTACCAAAAATATGTAGAAGAATACGTATCGGCCGAAACTGAGGAAAAAATTTGTTTTTTAAAAAAAAAATTGGGATATTTATTATAGCAAAAAGTAAAAAATATTGTGTTTTTTTCAAAATTGTCACACTTCTTTTGTTTATAGTGCAAAAAATAAAAAACGTAGAGGTAATCAAATACCACCAAAAGAAAGCTCTATTTGTGGGGAAAAAAGGACGTCAATTTTTTTTGGGTACAATGTCGCACGACCACGCAATTGTCGTTTAAATTGCGACAGTGCTGAAAACTAAAAATTGGCCTGGGAAGGAAGGGGGTGAAAATGCCCTGTATTGAACCGGTTAATTACACAGGTTCTGTGGCTAACTGAATGCAGGTAAGGCACTAAGTGAGTTTAATTACCACCTTAAAGTGGAGTTTCGCGAAAAAAATACTGCAGCTGCTGACTTTTAAAATAAGGACACTTACCTGTCCCAGGGTCCAGCGATGTCAGCACCCGAGACCGAACCGTCCCTCGATCCTCAGGTGCTGCCGCCACCATTCTCACTGAGGGAATCAGGAAGTGAAGCATTGCGACTTCACTGCCCGGTTCCCTACTGCGCATGTGCGAGTCGCGCTGCGCGTCTACACTGGTCCCCGTTGTGTTGTGGGAACTGTGTATTTCCCACAACACAACGGGGGTGGGCGGAGGGCCTGCGGCTAGCTGCGGCTAGCTATACCCGGAAGTGGGTGCAGATACCTGTATTATACAGGTATCTGCGCCCCCCTCCCCCCTAAAAGGTGCCAATTGTGACACCGGAGGGGGGGAGGAATCTGATGAGCGGAAGTTCCACTTTAGTGTGGAACTCCGCTTTAATCAGCCACAGAACCTGTGTAATTAATATGTGTTCAGGTTTAAAGGGATGAGGTGGCAACCCTAGTGCGTGGCCCCTAAATACAATTTCACTGCCTCAATAGTCAGAAAAGTGGTCAGGTCAGAACTCAGCACTTTTAAGCTCTGTACACACGATCAGAAAATCGTACGAAAAATACCGCTTTTGAAACGATCGTACGATAATCGGATCGATAATACAGGTCATGACAGTTCATCCAAAATTATCCGATCGGACATGCAAGAAAATTTTTTTTTCACTATATCTGGACTCCCACAGTACACAGAACATGGAAATGCAATTATTTTAGTAAATATAGACTGCTAAATACCTTTTCTCACCAGCAGTATATAGCAGTCTTGTGACTTCTATGAGTGTCTGGTTAAAGCTTGTAGAAGGAGTTTTCATTCCCTCCTGATTGTGCTATGAGGCTGCAGGAACCCTGACCCTCTTGTCTAGAGAGTGATGATTTGTCCTGTGCCGATCACATGCATCCTCCCAAGAAAAAACTCGCCAGCAATACACACCAAACTGAGCATGTTCAGAGTGACTCCTAAGGCTCTGTCTTATAAGGAGATGGTTAGGAGACAGTGGAAGAAGGGGAGGATCAGAAAAGACCGGATCAAACAGCCTTTTTACACAATGCAGATGTTTCACAGGGGGACGCTTTATACATGGATACTGCTTTCATAGGGCACACTGAGTCAGGGACCAATGGTTAGTACCTGCTAACCTAGTAGCTCTATTTGAGGCTCTGGTCTGCCTTCGTCCTCACTGCCCTTTAAAAGCACCTATCGTTCCAGCCAAAATTAATTTGCTGTCACACACCCGTTATTACACCACTGTTGGAACTGATTTCCTCAAGCCAACAATGCTTTTTGAACGGCGTCCTGTGCCCTTCCTGACATTTGATTCTTCATGCTCCTGATATGGAATCGCTCCAATTGAGCTCATATATGTGACCATTCTCCAATCTGTACCTCTGACGAAGGTGTAAAAAACCGGAAATGCGTCGGGTATTCACCCATCGGAGAGTATCAGTGTCATTTTGTATCTCGTTTGGTTTTTGTGTTCTGCTATGTTTGCTGTATGCACATTTAGACACCACGTGTCTTTTTATACTTGTTCACTTGTCTAACTTGTCAAATTTTGTAAAAAAACTTTTTTACATATATCCAGTGTTGGTGGTCTTTCAAAGTCCCATCTAGGGGGTATTTTTATTTTTTTATTTTTTATGTTCTGTTCAATCAGGGATGGGACCACCACACTTTTTTCCTGACATGGTGGAAGCCTCTCTTTTTTTTATTAAACAGGCTGTGCACATCTGCACAGTTGGGCTTGCTGGTCTCAAGTAAAATATGGACACAGGGTTAGAGGCTTCATCCTTCCAAGACTCTACAAAGCCTCCAGACTCCAGAACTCAATCCCCGGGAAAACGGCAAAACCATTTTTTTTCCATTCAAAACAGACATCCTGGAGCCCCTCAACTTGCAACACGGATACACTGTGTGGCATTTACCCTGTCAGATAATGTGACAAAGCGCAGCATTGTCACAATATGTAAATATTAGAATGTCCATACCCTTGTCATAGTTCTACTTTAAAGTGGAGTTCCACCCATAAAATCAACTTTACATAAATCCATAGCATTCTCCTTGAGCAACAACATTTGGAAATTTTTTTTTTTACTCGCTCAGTAACCACTGTTGCTATGGGGTCCTTTCTATTCTGCCACTTCCGGTCCGCGGCAATTGACATCATATCCGCCGGCGCCTGTGCTCCTGGGAGATGTGTGTCATCTTTCCCAGGAGTCAGTGGGCAGCACCGAAAGCTAGCATCGTGTTTAGAAACCGGAAATGATGCCATGAAACCATAACAACGAGGCGGGCACTTCCTCCTTCGTCGACCGTTGTTATGGCAACAAGATAATTATCCTTTCCCTGCGCCCTGTGTAAATGGTGCACGCAGGAGAAAGGGAGGTGCATGCTGGGTATCCAGCATCACCATATCCAGGAAGAGAATGCTAGTGGGCTTTGCATGCCCACACTAGAGATGGAAACGCTCTGCAGAGCAGAAATAAAAAGTAAGTACTATAAACAAATGGGAATTGAGCGGCGATTTCATTATAACATGGATTAATAGTGTAATAGAACAAATTACCTTTAAAAAAAAAAATTCTGGGTGGAACTCCGCTTTAAGACTGCATTGCACATTTCTATAAATACTGGAGTATGCTCCTGCACAGTGGCGGCTAGTGTTCAAAACTTTTTGGGGGGGCGCAAACAAACTGAAAAATTCTGAAAAAACTCCCATCAATTGCAGCCTCACTGTACCATCAAACGCAGCCACTGTGCCCATCAAACGCAGCCACTGTGCCCATCAAACGCTGCCACTGTACCATCAAACGCAGCCACTGTGCTCATCAGTTGCTGCCACTGTGCCCTCAAACACAGCCACTGTGCCCATCAAACGCTGCCACTGTACCAAACGCAGCCACTGTGCCCATCAATTGCTGCCACTGTGCCCTCAAACGCAGCCACTGTGCCCATCAAACGCAGCCACTGTGCCATGAAACGCAGCCACTGTGCCATATCAAATGCTCCCACTGTGCCATCAAACACAGCCACTGTACCATATCAAAGGCTCTCACTGTGCCATCGAATGTTGCCACTGTGCCCCATCAAATGCAGCCACTGTGCAGCATCGAATGAAGCCTCACTGTGCCCCATCAAATGCAGCGGCGATTTCATTAATAACATGGATTAATAGTGTTTAAATAGTTTAATAGAACAGATTACCTTTTAAAAAAAAAAAAAAATTCTGGGTGGAACTCCACTTTAAGACTGCATTGCACATTTCTATAAATACTGAAGTATGCTTCTGCACAGTGGCGGCTAGTGCTCAAAATTTTTTTGGGGGGGCGCAAACAAACTGAAAAATTCTGAAAAAAAACCCCATCAATTGCAGCCTCACTGTACCATCAATCGCAGCCACTGTGCCCATCAAACACAGCCACTGTGCCTTTAAACGCAGCCACTGTGCCATCAAACGCCGTCACTGTGCCATCAAAATGCAGCCACTGTGCTCATCAAATGCAGCCACTGTGCCCATCAAACGCAGCTACTGTGCCCATCAAACGCAGCCACTGTGCCATATCAAATGCTGCCACTGTGCCATATCAAATGCTGCCACTGTGCCCCATCAAATGCAGTCACTGTGCCCATCTTATGCAGCCACTGTGCCCCATCAAATGCAGTCACTGTGCAGAATCGAATGCAGCCACTGTGCCCATCACATGCAGCCTCACTGTGCCCCATTAAATGCAGCCTCACTGTGTCCCATCATATGCAGCCTCACTGTGCCCCATCATATGCAGCCTCACTGTGCCCATCATATGCAGCCTCACTGTGCCCATCATATGCAGCCTCACTGTGCCCCATCATATGCAGCCTCACTGTGCCCCATCATATGCAGCCTCACTGTGCCCCATCATATGCAGCCTCACTGTGCCCCATCATATGCAGCCTCACTGTGCCCCATCATATGCAGCCTCACTGTGCCCCATCATATGCAGCCTCACTGTGCCCCATTAAATGCAGCCTCACTGTGCCCCATCATATGCAGCCTCACTGCGCCCATCATATGCAGCCTCACTGCGCCCATCATATGCAGCCTCACTGTGCCCCATCATATGCAGCCTCACTGTGCCCCATCATATGCAGCCTCACTGTGCCCCATCATATACTGTGCCCCATCATATGCAGCCTCACTGTGCCCCATCAAATGTAGCCTCACTTACACATAGGCAGCTCCAATCGGGCCGTGCTTTCCACGGGCTGCCGACGTCATTTCTGGTTTACCTCAGAACAGGGAAACCGGAAGTAACCTCTTAACTAGAAGAACAAAGCTCCGGAAGCGCCCATAGTAATACTATGGACGGAAGCTGCTCGGCGCTTTGGATTGCACTGCAAAGCAGGTCAAAATGAATGCAAATGAAGCGCCTCGTTTGCAATCTTGTGATTACATTGACGTAGCGCTTCCCATAGTGCACTGTGTCCGGCGCCCAAACACAGTGCACTTAAAGAACATTTTTTTCTATTTTTTTTAAGGGCCTTTTTTTTGTTTTGTTTTTATTTATTTATTTTTTGTGACTGCTGGGTGGGGGTGGGGGGGCGGCGCCGTGCGAAGTCTATGGATGGGCTGCCACTGCTCCTGCAACTCATTGAGGAAGCCACTGTTTTCAACATTACAGTCTAAATGAAGAAGGACTATTACCAGCTATATCATGACCCCGATAAACAAAAACCTTTGGAGACTGGTATGCCATTTCCTCACAGAATTTCTCTGAGCATATCATCATGGATGTGGTTACTTTGGCAGCATAGTCTGATATTAAGGGAAATGGTCATTGCCATATAAATTAATAAAATCTAGAAAATTGTGAAAAGAGCCTGCATCTTTCACTGTGAACTTCATTACGTGTAGGATAATGTCATTCACATATAAAGAAAAATGTTCTTTGCCTAGAGAGACTGGCGTCATACCGTCAGCCTAATTCACATGCAAAGAAAGCTGAGCAAATTAAATAAAAACAAGTCATATTTTGTAGTAATATTTTGTGTCATGGCATATGAAAATGACAGACTATCATCTCCTCTACAAAGTAGAAATATTAAGTGGTCAGGCATCTGCAGAATATAATAAAGTGGATTAATATTAAAATAATCAAATACTACCATACTATATAAACCATTATTCAAATGTGAAGGGCAAATGCACATTGGTCTTGGGAATCAAAGTTCAAGTCAAATTTATTACTGAAGTGTGCAGTAGGAGGAACCACCCACCGTCACCACAAGAAAAAGACAAAGAACTCATCAGCCCAGCCATAAGGCTCTTGAAAAAAAACCAAATATATATATATATATATATATATATATATATATATATATATATATATATACACACATATACACAGTGGGGATGGAAAGTATTCAGACCCCCTTAAATTCTTCACTCTTTGTTATATTGCAGCCATTTACTAAAATCATTTAAGTTCATTTTTTTCCTCATTAATGTACACACAGCACCCCATACTGACAGAAAAACACAGAATTGTTGACATTTTTGCAGATTTATTAAAAAAGAAAAACTGAAATATCACATGGTCCTAAGTATTCAGACCCTTTGCTCAGTATTTAGTAGAAGCACCCTTTTGATCTAATACAGCCATGAGTCTTTTTGGGAAAGATGCAACAAGTTTTTCACACCTGGATTTGGGGATCCTCTGCCATTCCTCCTTGCAGATCCTCTCCAGTTCTGTCAGGTTGGATGTTAAACGTTGGTGGACGGCAATTTTTAGGTCTCTCCAGAGATGCTCAATTGGGTTTAAGTCAGGGCTCTGGCTGGGCCATTCAAGAACAGTCACGGAGTTGTTGTGAAGCCACTCCTTCGTTATTTTAGCTGTGTGCTTAGGGTCATTGTCTTGTTGGAAGGTAAACCTTCAGCCCAGTCTGAGGTCCTGAGCACTCTGGAGAAGGTTTTTGGTCCAGGATATCCCTGTACTTGGCCGCATTCATCTTTCCCTTGATTGCAACCAGTCGTCCTGTCCCTGCAGCTGAAAAACACCCCCACAGCATGATGCTGCCATCACCATGCTTCACTGTTGGGACTGTATTGGACAAGTGATGAGCAGTGCCTTGTTTTCTCCACACATACCGCTTAGAATTAAGGGCAAAAGTTCTATCTTGGTCTCAGACCAGAGAATCTTTTTTCTCACCATCTTGGAGTCCTTCAGGTGTTTTGTAGCAAACTCCATGCGGGCTTTCTTGTGTCTTGCACTGAGGAGGTTGCGCTTCCATCGGGCCACTCTGCCATAGAGCCCCAACTGGTAGAGGGCTGCAGTTATGATCGACTTTCTACAACTTTCTCCCATCTCCCGACTGCATCTCTGGAGCTCAGCCACAGTGATCTTTGGGTTCTTCTTTACCTCTCTCACCAAGGCTCTTCTCCCCGGATAGCTCAGTTTAGCCGGATGGCCAGCTCTAGGAAGGGTTCTGGTCATCCCAAATGTCTTCCATTTAAGGATTATGAAGGCCACTGTGCTCTTAGGAACCTTAAGTGCAGCAGAAAATTTTTTTGTAACCTTGGCCAGATCTGTGCCTTGCCACAGTTCTGTCTCTGAGCTCTTCAGGCAGTTCCTTTGACCTCATGATTCTCATTTGCTCTGACATGCACTGTGAGCTATAAGGTCTTATATAGACAGGTGTGTGGCTTTCCTAATCAAGTCCAATCAGTATAATCAAACACAGCTGGACTCAAATGAAGGTGTAGAACCATCTCAAGGATGATCAGAAGAAATGGACAGCACCTAAGTTAAATCTATGAGTGTCACAGCAAAGGGTCTGAATACTTAGGACCATGTGATATTTCAGTTTTTCTTTTTTAATAAATCTGCAAAAATGTCAACAATTCTGTGTTTTTCTGTCAATATGGGGTGCTGTGTGTACATTAATGAGGAAAAAAAAATAACAAATGATTTTAGCAAATGGCTGCAATATAACAAAGAGTGAAAAATTTAAGGGGGTCTGAATACTTTCCGTCCTCACTGTGTGTATATATATATATATATATATATATATATATATATATATATATAGACACACACAATATACACTAGAGATATAAAAAAATGGGGGAAGCACTGGGTTTTGTAAAGTTTGAATTACTCTTTGGTTAATGCTGAACCAGGTTTCCATATACAGTTTGTAATTATATATGTAAATAGAGGACACTCAAAGATATGGTCATGTAAATTCCTGTACTTGTGCAGTTCATGGTGGTGTTCACAAATGCCTGACACATATAATCTCCTTCTGCAACCAAAAGTTGCAATCTAATGACTGGGCTAGAAGGGAATGAGGAAATCCATTCCCCTGCCTGTAGGAGACGGATGACATCATATATAGTTACATATATAGTTACATAGCAGGCGAGGTTGAAAAAAGACACAAGTCCATCAAGTCCAACCTATGTGTGTGATTATTTGTCAGTATTACATTATATATCCCTGTATGTTGCGTTCATTTAGGTGCTTATCTAATAGTTTCTTGAAACTATCGATGTTCCCCGATGAGACCACCGCCTGTGGAAGGGAATTCCACATCCTTGCCACTCTTACAGTAAAGAACCCTCTACGTAGTTTAAGGTTAAACCTCTTTTCTTCTAATTTTAATGAGTGGTCACGAGTCTTGTTAAACTCTCTTCTGCGAAAAAGTTTTATTTCTATTGTAGGGTCACCAGTACGGTATTTGTATATTGAAATCATATCCCCTCTCAAGCGTCTCTTCTCCAGAGAGAATAGGTTCAGTGCTTGCAACCTTTCCTCATAACTAATGTCCTCCAGACCCTTTATTAGCTTTGTTGCCCTTCCCTGTACTCGCTCCATTTCCAGTACATCCTTCCTGAGGACTGGTGCCCAGAACTGGACAGCATACTCTAGGTGCGGCCAGACCAGAGTCTTGTAGAGTGGGAGAATTATCGTTTTATCTCTGGAGTTGATCCCCTTTTTAATGCATGCCAATATTCTGTTTGCTTTGTTAGCAGCAGATTGGCATTGCATGCCATTGCTGAGCCTATCATCTACTAGGACCCCCAGGTCCTTTTCCATCCTAGATTCCCCCAGAGGTTCTCCCCCCAGTGTATAGATTGCATTCATATTTTTGCCACCCAAATGCATTATTTTACATTTTTCTACAATGAATCTCATCTGCCATGTAGTTGCCCACCCCATTCATTTGTTCAGATATTTTTGCAAGGTTTCCACATCCTGCGGAGAAGTTATTGCCCTGCTTAGCTTAGTATCGTCTGCAAATACAGAGATTGAACTGTTTACCCTATCCTTCAGGTCGTTTATTAACAAATTAAATTGGTCCCAGCACAGAACCCTGGGGAACCCCACCACCCACCCCTGACCATTCTGAGTACTCCACATTTATCACCACCCTCTGAATTCGCCCTTGTAGCCAATTTTCAATCCATGTACTCACCCTATGGTCCATGCCAACGGACCTTATTTTGTACAGTAAACATTTATGGGGAACTGTATCAAATGCTTTTGCAAAATCCAGATACACCACGTCTACGGACCTTCCTTTATCTAGATGGCAACTCACCTCCTCATAGAAGGTTAGTAGATTGGTTTGGCAAGAACGATTCTTCATGAATCCATGCTGATTACTGCTAATGATACCGTTCTCATTACTAAAATCTTGTATATAGTCCCTTATTATCCCCTCCAAGAGTTTACATACTATTGATGATCATTATTGATCATCTAAGCCTATGCAAACCAAGTTCAATATTTTGACTTATCAAAAATGTACTCATGCAGATTTAGGAAAAATCTCCTCGCGGTAGCAAAGGCATGCATTCCCGCCTTGTGGAAAAGCCCCACACCCCCAACCAGATCTCAATGGCTTGCCAGAATCACTAAAATTGAGCATGTGGAGAATCCCACCATGGTTCTGAATGAGAAAGATGATAAATATTGGAAAATCTGGACACCCTATTTCATACACAAGGAACAGACGCCTTTGACTTTCCTATAATAGACCTACATTCTCAGTCTTTAGAGTTTGTTCATGGTGGGGTGGTGGTGGCTGTGAGGGATAGGAGTCTTATCCTTCCTCCCCTACTCTCCTGTTTCCTAACTTACCTTCCAGTCTTCCCCTTTTCCCCCAAACTATTCCCTCTTTCCCCCTCTCCCTTCTTTTTTTTCTTTTTACCTTTGTGTCCCCTCCCCCTTTACTTGGACTTGTACAGATTCTTATTCATCAACTCATAAAAAATGTAGAGAACCGAGGAAACCGTGTTGCTCTCTTTAAAACAAAGTTTGCTTACCATGCCACGTGGTTTATAGGTTGGTTATACAGTTGTGCTCATAAATTTACATACCCTGTAGAATTTATGATTTCTTGGCAATTTTTCAGAGACTATGAATGATACCACAAAAACTTTTCTTTCACCCATGGTTAGTGTTTGGCTAACTATTATCAATCAACTGTGTTTACTCTTTTAAAATCATAATCACAACAGAAACTACCCAAATGACCCTGATCAAAACTTTACATACCCTGGTGATTTTGGCCTTATAACATGCAAACAAGTTGACACAAAGGGGTTTAAAGGGCTATTAAAGGTAACCATCCTCACCTGTGATCTGTCTGCTTGTAATTAGTGTGTGTATAAAAAGTCAATGAGTTTCTGGACTCCTGACAGATCCTTGCATCTTTCATCCAGTGCTGCACTAACATTTCTGGATTCTGAGTCATGGGGAAAGCAATAGAATTCTCAAAGGATCTGCGGGAAAAGGTAGTTGAACTGTATAAAAGAGGAAAGGGATATAAAAAGATATCCAAGGAATTGAGAATGCCAATCAGCAGTGTTCAAACTCTAATCAAGAAGTGGAAAATGAGGGGTTCTGTTGAAACCAAACCACGGTCAGGTACACCAACTAACAGTTCAGCCACAACTGCCAATAAAATTGTTCTGGATGCAAAGAAAAACCCATAAATAACTTCAGGTGAAATACAGGACTCTCTGAAAACATGTGGTGTGGCTGTTTCAAGATGCACACTAAGGAGACACTTGAAGAAAGATGGGCTGCATGGTCAAGTCGCCAGAAGAAAGCCATTACTACGCAAATGCCACAAAGTATCCCGCTTACAATACTCCAATCAGCACAGAGACAAGCCTCAAACCTTCTGGCACAAAGTCATTTGGAGTGATGAGACCAAAATTGAGCTTTTTGGCCACAACCATAAACACTACATTTGAAGAGGAGTCAACAAGGCCTATGATGAAAGTTACACCATTCCTACTGTGAAACACGGAGGTGGCTCGCTGATGTTTTGGGGATGTGTGAGCTGCAAAGGCTCAGGAAATTTAGTCAAAATTGATGGCAAGATGAATGCAGTATGTTATCAAAAAATACTGGAGGAACATTTGCATTCATCAGCCAGGAAGCTGCGCATGGGATGTATTTGGACATTCCAACATGACAATAAACCAAAACACAAGGCCAAGTCGACCTGTCATTGGCTACAGCAGAATAAAGTGAAGGTTCTGGAATGGCCATCTCAGTCTCCTGACCTCAATATCATTGATCCACTCTGGGGAGATCTCAACCATGCAGTTCATGCAAGACAGCCCAAGAATTTACAGGAACTGGAGGCTTTTTGCCAAGAGGAATGGGCAGCTTTACCATCTGAGAAGATAAAGAGCCTCATCCACAAATACCACAAAAGTCTTCAAGCTGTCATTGATGTTAAAGGGGGCAATACACGGTATTAAGAACTGGGGTATGTAAACTTTTGATCAGAGTCATTTGGGTAGTTTCTGTTGCCATTATGATTTAAAAAGAGTAAACACAATTGACTGATAATAAATGGCTTCAGCTAAACACTAACCATGAATGAAAGAAAAGTTTTTGTGTTATCATTCATATTCTCTGAAAAATGGCCAAGAAATTATAAATTCGGCCAGGGTATGTAAACTTATGAACACAACTGTACATATGCTCAGATACATTATGGGAACGTTTGTGAGGTCAGGCACTGATGTGGACAAGAAGGCCTGGCTCGCAGTCTCCGCTCTAATTCATCCCAAAGGTGTTCTATCAGGTCGAGGTCAGGACTTTGTGCAGGTCAGTTAAGTTTCTTCACCCCAAACTCGCTCATCCATGTCTTTATATACCTTGCTTTGTGCACTGGTCCAAATAATTTGGTGGAAGGAGGATTATGGTGTGGGGTTGTTTTTCAGGGGTTGGGTTTGGCCCCTTAGTTCCAGTGAAGGGAACTCTTAAGGCGTCAGCATACCAAGACATTTTGGACAATTTCATGCTCCCAACTTTGTGGGAACAGTTTGCGGATGGCCCCTTCCTGTTCCAACATGACTATGCACCAGTACACAAAGCAAGGTCCATAAAGACATGGATGAGCAAGTTTGGGGTTAAGGAACTTAACTGGCCTGCAGAGTCCTGACCTCAATCTGATAGAACACCTTTGGGATGAATTAGAGCAGAGAAATTCCCATAGACACCCTCCTAAACCTTGTGGACAGCCTTCCCACAAGAGTTGAAGCTGATATGCAGTTAAGTCCATATATATTTGGACACAGGCAAAATTCCATACTTTTGGCTCTGTTTGCCTCCAGAATAAAAGTAAAACGAAACAATCCACATTAATGTGAAGTGCAGACTTTCAGCTTTAATTCAAGGGGTTAAACTAAACATGAAAAAAGGAGATGCAGCTCACAAACACGCTTGCTCTGGAATGACACCGCCCTAGTAAGAACTGGTTCCAGGTGCTGGCTTTGCTGGTTTGCAGAGAGGTAGAAAGAAATCCTGGATAGCCGCACTCTGGGATAAGGACATCTTTATTTCAATAAAATACAAACATACAGTCAATAGCAGAGACGTACAGGGTGGTAGACTGCTAACGCGTTTCACATCATTTGGATGCAAAACATCAAGTACAAATTTTAGGAATTTCAACCATTTTAATACACAGTCCCTCAGGGGCTCAAATGTAATTGGACAAATGAATAAAGTCATAAATAAAGTGCTAATTTTTAATATTTTGTTGAGAATCCTTTACTGGCAATGACTGAAGTCTGGAACCCATGGACATTACCAAAGACTGGCTTTCCTCCTTTCTGATGCTTTGCAAGGCTCTAACTCCAGCTGTCTTCAGTTGTTCTCTGTGGGTCCTTCTGCCTTTAGTTTTGCCTTCAGCAAGTGAAATGCATGCTCAATTGGGGTGAGATCAGGTGATTGACTCGCCATTGCAAAATATTCCACTTCTTTTCCTTCAAAAGCTCCTGGGTTGCTTTTTCAGTGTGTTTTGGATCATTGTCCATCTGTACTGTAAAGCTGTCCAATCAACTTTGCTGCATTTGGCTGCATCTGAACTAAGGGCCGGTTCACACCAGATGCAGTTCCGTGCGCTTTTTTTCTGTGCTAAAAATGCATGCACAGTGTTTTCCAAGTATTCCAATGGCTCTAGTTCACACCAATGCAGTCAGTTCTAGGTCAATTTTCGGTGCAGAAACTGACTCGAACTGACTGCACTGGTGTGAACTAGAGCCATTAGAATACACGGAAAAAGCTGTGCATGCATTTTTAGGGCCAGTTCACAAGACAAAAATGCACTCCGGATATGTTCTGGATCAGCACCAAAGACCCATTGCCACTGGAAGCCATGCATGCCCATGCCATCACGCTGCTTCATCCATGTTTTACAGATGAAGTTGTCTGCTTTGGATCATGAGCTGTTCCAAGCCTTCTCCACACTTTTTTCTTCTCCTCATTCTGGTACAGATTAATCTTAGTTTCATCCGTCCAAAGAATGCTTTTCCAGAACTGGTCTGACTTTTTTATTTTGTTTTTTTGGCAAAGTCTAAGTTGGCTTTTCTATTCTTCAGGCTTATGAATGGATTGCACCTTGTGGTGAACCCTCTGTATTTGCTCTCGTGAAGTCTTCTCTTGATTGTAGACTTTGATAATGATACGCCCACCTCCTGCAGAGTGTCCTTCACTTGTCTGGATGTTGTAAATGGGTTTTTCTTTACCATAGAGATGATCCTGTGAACAACACTGTTGTCTTCTGTGAATGTCCAGGTCTTTTTATGTTGCTGAGCTTACCATTGCGTTCTTCTTTCCTCAGAATGTACCAAACTGTTGATTTGGCCACTCCTAATGTTGCTGCTATCTCTCTGATGGATTTGTTTCGTTTTTGAAGCCTTACAATGGCCAGTTTCACTTGCATGGACAGCTCCTTTGAACGCATGATGTAGGTTTGCAGCAGTAGATTCAAAATGCAAATACCACACTTAGAATCAACTCCAGACCTTTTACCTGCTTAATTGATGAAGAAATAAAGAAGGAGTAGCCCAACACCTGGCCATGAAATAGCTTTTGATTGAACTGTCCAATTACTTTTGGTCCGTTGAAAAGGGGGGGGGCTGTTCTTAATAGCTGTAATTCCTAAACCTTTCCTCCGATTTGGATGTACAAGCCCTTAAATTAAACCTGAGAGTGTGCACTTTCAGGCCATATCCATTATATAACTATATCTTGAACATGTTTTGGTAAATACCTGAAAAAAACTAAAATTGTGCCTGTGTTCAAATATATATATGGACCTAACTGAACCCTACAGACTAAGATTGGGATGCCATTAGAACCCTTTCACACTGGAGTGGTTTTCAGGTGTTTTAGCGCTGGAAATAGCCTCTGATAAGCTCCTGAAAACCACATCCCATTCATTCCAGTGTGACTTTTTACACTTGGGCGGTGCGCTTGCGGGATGTTCCAAAAAGTCATGCAAACAGCATCTTTGGGGCGGGTTGGGAGCGATGTATTTAGCGCTCTGAAAACGTCCTTCAACGTGCCTGAAAAGCGCTTAGAAAGCACCACAAAACTGGAGTTTTTAACCCTTTTTTGGGGGTTAAAAGTGCCCCGCTAGCGGCGCAAAAGCACAGCTTAAACAGCGCTGCTAAAATGAGCTGGTGCTTTCAGTGTAAAAGCAGTCTCAAAAGATCATGTGCGTGTAAAGGCAGTGCCAATACTTTTAGTTATATAGTGTATGAATATGTAGTAGCAATGCTGTGAACTTATGGTTAATCTGTTATGAATCGTGTTCTACTTTTTGGACCTGAATTGAATTGTTTATGCTGTTTTTTGTAAATGAATAGTAATAAAAAAAAAAGAGAAACAAATCTGGTAATCACTGCAAAAAAGTGTTTATTGAAATATGCTACATGCCCCCCCTTAAATCACGGTTATGTTTTTGGGCTATAGAAAAAAAAAAAAAAAAAAAAAACACAACTCAGAAATCCACACGGACATGGTAAGGACATGCAAGCACCACACAGAGAGCGTCACTGATGGGAATCAAACCCATGACCCTTTAAACCGCTGGCGTTGCTAAAGGTAATAACTACATCCACTGTATGAAAGGACCTCTTAAAATCCTTATTTTTAAATATAAGAAGCTACAATGAATAAAACTGTGTATTATCTAATCTATAAAAGAGAAATACTTAGCATCCCGCAGCTAATAAGGACTATAAATCCCAGGACTCCATAACTTGATGAATACTGCCCGTGGGTGGCAGATTACTAAAGGTTGTACATAGCCATAATACTGCTGAATGCGTAATCGTAGGCGTAAGCTCCGTAACCTTTCTGAAAAGGCGAAAGGCTTTTTTTTTTCAATGCATACAAAAGAAAGAGGTATGTGGTGCACCTTCAGATCAGCACACTTTAATCTCAGCAGCAACACTACAACTTGCTATGCTAGAAAGAAACAAGATGCTTTTCCCAAATGTGAAAGAAAATAAAATACTCCTGGCAACACAGAGCTTAGCAACATTCTAACATGATATTGCTTGGAACAAAAAATACAAAGCATGACCTTTATCTAAATCAAGAACAATTGGTACATTTTATTTTGAATGTGGTTTTAAATTTATATACGGCAAGATTGAAAAAACTCATGCAATCATTTTATATCTATATATCAATACGGGATATTTTTCAGAATGCTGGGAATACTTTCTTAACCCGCCTCCCCCAACCTCCTGTATCCCACCCCCTTTCCCCCCAGAATCTTTTCTTTCAATCCTTGCACATACATACAGTGCTTTGAAAAAGTATTCATACCCCTTGAAAGTTTCCACATTTTGTCATGTTACAGCCAAAACCGTAAATGCATTTTATTGGGATTTTGTATGATAGATCAACACAAAGGGCCACATAATTGTGAAGTGGAAGAAAAATGATAAATGGTTTTCAACATTTTTTACAAATAAATATGTGAAAAGTGTGGGGTACATTTGCATTTAGCCCCCCTGAGTCAATACTTTATAGAACCACCTTTCGCTGCAATTACAGCTGCAAGTCTTTTTGGGGATGTCTCTACCAGCTTGTGACATTTTTGCCCATTCTTCTTTGCAAAATAGCTCAAGTTCTGTCAGATTGGATGGAGAGTGAACAGCAATTTTCAAGTCTTGCCACAGATTCTCAATTGGATTTAGGCCTGGACTTTGACTGGGCCATTCTAACACATAAATATGCTTTGATCTAAACCAGGGATCTTCAAACTACGGCCCTCTGACACATGCTGAGTCATCGTAAAAAACTTTGACATTCACAGACATGAGTAGGCATAAATAGGAATTGTAGTTACTGAACAACTGGAGGGCCATAGTTTGGAGACCCCTGATCTAAACCATTCCATTGTAGCTCTGGCTGTATGTTTAGGGTCATTGTCCTGCTGGAAGGTGAACCTCCGCCCCAGTCTCAAGTCTTTTGCAGACTAACAGGTTTTCTTCTACGATTGCCCTGTATTTGGCTCCATCCATCTTCCCATCAACTCTGACCAGCTTCCCTGTCCCCACTGAAGAAAAGCATCCCCACACCATGATGCTGCCACCACCATGTTTCACGGTGAGGATGGTGAGCTCAGGGCGATGTGCAGGCTTAGTTTTCCGCCACACGTAGCGTTTTGCTTTTAGGCCAAAAAGTACAATTTTGGTCTCATCTGACCAGAGCACCTTCTTCCACAGGTTTGCTGTGTCCCCTACATGGCTTCTCGCAAACTGCAATTGGACAACAATGACTTTCTTCTTGCCACTCTTCCGTAAAGACCAGATTTGTGGAGTGCACGACTAATAGTTGTCCTGTGGACAGATTCTCCCACCTGAGCTGTGGATCTCTGCAGCTCCTCCAGAGTTACCATGGGCCTCTTGGCTGCTTCTCTGATTAATGCTCTCCTTGCCCGGCCTGTCAGTTTAGGTGGACGGCCATGTCTTGGTAGGTTTGCAGTTGTGCCATACTCTTTCTATTTTCAGATGATGGATTGAACAGTGCTCCGTGAGATGTTCAAAGCTTGGGATATTTTTTTTATAACCTCACCCTGCTTTAAACTTCTCCACAACTTTATTCTTGACCTGTATTGTGTGTTCCTTGGCCGTTATGATGCTGTTTGTTCACTAAGGTTCTCTAACAAACCTCTGAGGTCTTCAGAGATCAGCTGTATTTATACTGAGATTAAATTACACAGGTGGACTCTATTTACCAATTAGGTGACTTCTGAAGGTAATTGGTTCCACTATATTTTAGTTAGGGGGTATCGGAGTAAAGGGGGCTGAATACAAATGCACACCACACTTTTCATATATTTATTTGTAAAAAAAATTGAAAAGTATTTATCATTTAACTTTGTTTTGGTCTATCACATAAAATTCATTTATGTTTTTGGTTGTAACACGACAAAATGTGGAAAGGGGTATGAATACTTTTTCAAGACACTGTACCTTCCAGGAGAAAGAGCTGGAGTGTAGTTTTTTATTTTATGCAGTTGGGGGGCAAAAATAAAAGTAATTAATGAAAAATTCTTGAGATCTACTTCTACATCTAAAAGGGTAACTCCACTTTCGTGAGAAAAAAAAACAGCAAGTAAAGAAAAAATAATATAGCATACACAATTGCGACATAAATCATATTTTAGTTGAATTCTATTAAAAATTATCTTCCTTCCTGCAGCCATTGTAATTTTATGAAAATGCAATGTGATATGGCTACCTGGAGGTGTTCCATACATAGAATGTGTACAGAACGCCCCCCAGAAACATAATTTCCTGCTTGTGTGATTGGCTCACTGATTTTCCCAGAAGTCTACACTAAGATACAAGTCAGATTTCCGGCATTCCCTGCGACAAAAATGACATTTTTAGTAAGATACTCCTAACAGGAAATAACGTCTAAAGGGATGCAGGCCCTGCAGCTTTCCTCATTAGTGCCCTGCAGGTGCAGCAGCTGATTGATAATTATGAAACCACTCCCATTAGACTAACTTTCCCACATGGGCACAGAGGAACAAACAGGGATTTCTTCAGAATAACAAAAGGTAGGAATCTGCAACAAAGTTTGTTAAAATCCCTGCAATATACATAGATCACCCAGAGGGGAATGTTTTTTCTCATCAAAAGTGGAGTTACACTTTAAAGTGAAAGTATGTTTCACTTTCAGGAAGATTTTACCCCCTTACTGACCAGAGCACTTTTTGCGATTCGGCACTGCGTCGCTTTAACTGACAATTGCACGGTCGTGCGAAGCTGTACCCAAACAAAATTGATGCCTTTTTTTCCCACAAATAGAGCTTTCTTTTGGTGGTATTTGATCACCTCTGTGGTTTTTATTTTTTGCTCTATAAACAAAAAAAGAGCGACAATTTTGAAAAAAAAAGCAATATTTTTTACTTTTTGCTATAAGAAATATCCCCCAAAAATATAGAAAATGTTTTCCTCAGTTTGGGCCGATATGTATTCTTCTACATATTTTTGGTAAAAAAAAAAAAAAAATTGCAATAAGCGTATATTGATTGGTTTGCGTAAAAGTTAGAGGGTCTACAAAATAGGGGATAGTTTTATGGCATTTTTATTATTAATTTTTTTTTTTTTATTAGTAATGGCGGCAATCTGTGATTTTTATCGTGACTGTGACATTATGGTGGACACATCAGACACTATTTTGGGACCATTGTCATTTATACAGCGATCGGTGCTATAAAAATGCACCGATTACTGTGTAAATGACACTGGCAGGGAAGGGGTTAACCACTAGGGGGCGATGAAGGGGTTAAGTTTGTCCTAGGGAGTGATTCTAACTGTGGGAGAAAGGGGCTACTTAGGAAATGACAGCGATCACTGCTACCGATCAAAGGGAGCAGTGGATCTCTGCCATGACACAAGGCAGAATGGGGAAATGCCTTGTTTACATGGGCACTTCCCCATTTTACCTCTCCACACCGCAATCGCGGGCCGCCAGAGAGCATTGAGTTCCCAGGACCCGCTCCTGCGGCGTACTGCAGGGGCGCGCCCAAAAGGCGGCAAATTTAAAGGGGCGTACCTGTATGACCACTTGCCTGCCTGTGCCAACGTACATCTGTGTGCGGCGGTCGGCAAGACTATTCTCCTTTGATAAGGAAGTCTGGCTGCCAGTTTTACATACCTAGGATGGGCATGGCAGTTACATAGTTGGTAAGGTTGAATAAAAACACCAGTCCATCCAGTTCAACCTGTGTGGGTGTGTGTATGTGTAGGTTCGTGTCGATAATCATTTCCCATGTTTCTGTATATTGTGTTTGCTAAGATGCATGTCCAGGAGTCTTTTAAAATTATTATTACTTCTTGCTGACACCACCAATTGTGGAAGAGAGTTCCACATCCTTATCGCCCTGACAGTGAAAAACCCCCTGTGCAGCTTGCCTTATAACTAAAGACAAAACTTTTTTTTAGTGGAGTGGAGAGGGATTAGAACACCTGTCCATTTTTATTGCTGTCTGTGCCCCCGTCACCCTCTCTATTTGTCCTGTTTACCATTATCATTGAAAGTAAAAGTAAAAGAAAGTCCCAAGTTTTAGGTTGTTCCCAGAAAAGTAATAGAGGGAAGAATCTTCCAATAGGGACACTAGTTCTGGTGGCCTGGGGGTCCCAAAGATATTTCCCCAACTGGACAAAGAAGGCAAAAATAAACCTTACAGGGGTTATAACCCTTCCTTACTCTATCCAAAATGGGAAAACAAAAGTTTTGCCTAAAGTTCTACTTTAAGGTTAAATCGCTTCTCCTCCAATCTCAATGTGTGGCCCCGTGTCTTCTTACACTCCCTGAGACTGAATAGTTGCCTACCTGCTATTAATATTTTTGGTAATTGTCTCCTATCTCCTATCCAACTGTACATCCCCACTGAACTGGCTTTGCTGAGTCTGCTATTAATATTTTTGGTAATTGTCTCCTGCTGCCATATCTTTAAACTTCCATATTTACTGCTAGCTCTTTAACAAACACACTGCAATAGCAATATTACTGGTGATTGATTCTCAACTCCATGTGGCTTGAGTGATCAAGAGAGGTAATTAGCTTTACGACCCTAGCCTGTGTCTGGCCTGGCCCTGGCCATCTCCTCCCCATATTCAGGTGTCTCACATCAGACCCAATAATGACCAACTGAGAAATGCATCCCAGCTTAGGCTGTCTATAAATTTATGGCAGCTTATGGGGTGGCGCAGACAGGGGCATGGCGCAGACATCATGGCTCTTTCCTGAGTGGCTCTGTCACGAGTGATGCGCAGTTTCATCGACGCAGTTTAACGAAAGCAGGATAACTAAAGCTGCATGAACAACCGGAACTCTGCTCCACTCTGCAAGACGACAAGCAAACCAACTTTGACATTTTATTTTATATTAGGTTAGTTTCCCACTCTCTAGCCACTAACATGCTCCTTATTCTCTTCCTTCTCACATTGGTGTCTTCTATCCTCAAATTATCTTTACTCTACCCCTCCTCTCTTCCCTGCAGCATGCACATATCACCCTCACTCCTACCCTCTCCCTACTATGGCACCCATCATCTCCTGCATTTGCTGCACCCACATGCTGACATAAACTCCAGGGCCACTAGACACGTGCGCTCATGCACATCCCACTCCCACCTTGCCTTCCTCACCCTCCTCCTTCTCCTAGTCTCAGGTGATATTTCTCCTAATCCTGGTCCGCCATTTTCCAAATGCAAGCCACATATCCAATACCCCTCCCCCTCTGGCAACCACCGCAATCCACTCAGTTTAATTTCTATCCCCCTACTTCCTCAAAGCACCCCACCAATCTCATGTGCCCTGTGGAACGCCCGCTCCATCTGTAACAAGCTAACATCTGTACATGACCTCTTCATCTCTCATGGCTTGAACATACTGGCCATAACAGAAACCTGGCTGCAAAATTTTGACTCAGCTTCTCCTGCTGCCCTCTCCCATGGTGGTCTCCATTGGACTCACTCCTCCAGACCCAACAGACAGAAAGGAGGTGGAGTTGGCTTCCTTCTGTCCCCACAAAGCACCTTCCAAGTCCTTACTGTCCCTCCCTCTCTATCCCTCTCTTCTTTCGAGATGCACTGTATTCGTCTGTTTTCTCCCATTTCTCTGAGGATTGCAGCAATTTATAGGCCTCCAGGACCGGTATCGCGCTTCATTGATGACTTTGCTGCCTGGCTACCCTACTTTCTCTCCTCTGAAATACCCACCATTATTCTTGGTGACTTTAACATTCCTGTCAATGTCAACAGCCCAACTACAGCTAAACTTCTCAACTTAACCTCATCTTTTGACCTAACCCAATGGACACATACTTCCACTCACTCCAATGGTAATACCCTTGACCTTGTATTCTCCCATCTCTGCAACCCTGGCAACCTCACCAACACCCCCTTTCCTCTATCTGATCACAACCTCATTACTTTCACTGTATCCTTGCCTCCAACCACCCATCCCTCCAAGCAGCAAACAATTACTTGTAGAAACCTTCGCCACTTTAACCCTTCTCTTCTCTATTCTGCTACTGACAACCTATATGACATAATCTCTCCCCTGTCCTGTCCTGACCTGGCCACTTCTGTCTACAACAGTTCACTCTCATCATCACTAGATGCACTTGCTCCCCTAACCACACGCAGAATTAGGCCCCGACCGTTACAACCCTGGCAAACTGATAACACTAGAAATCTCAAGAGACATTGCCGTGCTCTTGAACGACTGTGGCGTAAAACCAAATGCCTGCAAGATTTCACCCTATATAAATCTGCCCTTCTAAAATACAATTCATGCCTCCATGCTACCAAACAAGCCTACTTTGTCTCTCTTATTAATTCCTTGTCATCCAGTCCCCGTCGGCTCTTCTCAACCTTTAACTCTCTGCTTCGTCCACCACCCCCTCTACCCACTAACTCACTCACTGCCCAAGAGATTGCCAATCACTTCAAAGACAAGATCAATGCAATTCGTGAGGACATCTCCACTGTGCGTACATCTTCCCCACCCATCATACCTTGCCCAGCAGCACATTCAACCCTCTCCTCTTTTGAATTGGCTACTACGGAAGAGGTTACAAAAATTTTCTCGAATGCCCACCTAACCAATTGTCCCTTGGATCCTGTTCCCTCACAACTACTACGGTCACCCTCTTCTTCCATCCTATGCTCCCTCACCCACATCTTCAATCTCTCCCTTTCTAGTGGCATTTTCCCCTCCCCTCTAAAACATGCACAGATCACTCCCATTCTTAAAAAGCCCTCACTGGACCCTACCGACCTGAACAACTTAAGACCCATCTCATTACTCCCATTCACCTCTAAACTTCTAGAACGCTTAGTCTACAACCGTCTTAGCTCCTACCTCAATGAAAATAACCTTCTTGACCCCTTACAGTCTGGCTTTCGCTCGCAGCACTCCACGGAAACTACCTTACTAAAACTCACTAACGATTTACTAACTGCTAAAACCAACAGCCAGTACTCCATACTCCTACTACTTGACCTCTCTGTGGCGTTTGATACTGTTGACCACCCGCTCCTTCTCAATAAACTACATTCCCTTGGCCTCCGAGATTCTGCTCTATCCTGGTTCTCTGGCTATTTATCACAGCGCTCCTTCAGTGTCACCTACAACTCTGTCTCCTCCTCTCCATTGCCCCTTTCTGTGGGGGTCCCCCAAGGCTCGGTTCTTGGACCCCTTCTCTTCTCTATCTACACCACCTCCCTTGGTCACCTAATAACTGCCCACGGCTTCCAATACCACTTATACGCTGATGACACCCAAATCTATCTGTCTACTCCTCACCTCACTCCTTCAGTCTCCTCTCGCATTACTAACTTACTAACTGACATATCAGCATGGATGTCGCACCACTTCCTTAAACTAAATCTCTCTAAAACTGAGCTATTAATATTCCCCCCCGCCCGTGCCCCCCTCCATGACTTTTCCATCAAAATCAACAATGCAACCATCAGTCCCTCCCCTCACGCCAGGGTACTCGGTGTAATCCTAGACTCCGACTTGTCATTTCAGCCTCAAATCCAATCATTGTCAAAAGTTTGTAGAATTCACCTCCGTAACATCTCTAAAATTCGCCCTTTTTTAACAAATGAAACCACCAAGCTCCTCATTCACTCCCTTGTTATCTCTCGCCTTGACTATTGCAACTCCCTTCTCATTGGCCTACCGCTCCATAGGCTATCCCCTCTTCAGTCTATCATGAATGCTGCTGCCAGACTTATCCACCTTACCAACCGCTCAGTGTCTGCCAACCCTCTACTTCAATCCCTACACTGGCTCCCAATCACCCAGCGAATTAAATTCAAAATTCTAACCACAACATACAAAGCCATTCACAACTCTGCCCCAAGCTACATCACTAATCTTGTCTCCAAATATCACCCAAATCGTCCTCTCCGCTCTTCTCAAGACCTCCTGCTTTCAAGCTCTCTCATCTCCTCCTCCCATGCTCGTCTCCAGGATTTCTCCAGAGCCTCTCCCATCCTCTGGAACTCGCTACCTCCATCTATCCGGCTAGCCCCTACTCTTGCTACCTTCAGGCAATCCCTGAAAACTCATCTCTTCAGGAAAGCCTATCACGTCTCCAACTAATCTCCTACCACTTCCACCAGCTCATTCCCCACAGTTACAACCTTTTGTACCACCTGCCCCACCCTATTAGATTGTAAGCTCTTCTGAGCAGGGCCCTCTTAATCCTATTGTATTGTATTGTATTATATTATAACTGTATTGTCTCCCTTTTATATTGTAAAGCGCTGCGTAAACTGTTGGCGCTATATAAATCCTGAATAATAATAATAATAATAATACCCACGCTGGGATTACCATTGAGATATTTGTATACCGTTATCATATCTTCTCTCAAGTGTCTCTTCTCCAGGGAGAATACGTTTAGTGCTTGTAGTCGTTCCTCGTAATTGAGGTCCTTGCATCCCCTTTTTAAAGTGGAGGTCTGCCCCCACCCCCCACAAAAAATATAAAAAGTCAGCAGCTACAAATACTGCAGTTGCTGACTTTGAAAATATGGACACTTACCTGTCCAGGGAGCCTGCGATGTCGGCACCCCAGCCGATCACCGGATCGGCTGTTGTGTGCAGCCACTGCCATTCCTGCTAAGGGAAATCAGCAGTGAAGCCTTTCGGCTTCACAGCCGATTCCCTACTGCGCATGCGTGAAGTGCGCTGCACTTTCTAATTGTCCCGGTGGCTGAGGAAGGAGGAGGGGGGCACGGCGCTGTGTCCGGAAGTGGGAAAGGGGACCTGTCAAAAACAGAGATGAGACAAATAAGCGGAAGTGGACTCTCTCCAGTTCCAGCACATCCTTCCTGAAGATTGGTGACCAGAACTGGATGGAATACTTCAGATGTGGCTGAACCAGAGATTTATAAAGTGGCAGAATTATCGTTTTTATCTGTGGAATAAATTCCCTTTTTAATGAATGCTAATAGTCTGCTGGCTTTGCTTGCTGCAGTTTGACATTGCATGCTATTGCTCAGTCTGTCTTTTACTAGGATCCCCATGTCTTTCTCAATCCTGGATTTCACCAGTGCTTCTTTCCCTAGTGAGTACTTTATATTTTTCAATATTAAACCTCATTTGCCGTGTAATTGCCCACCCCATTCATTTATTGAGGTCTTCTTATAAAGTTTCTATATCCTGCTGTGATGTTATTGCCCTACTTATTTTTGCGTTGTCAGCGAAAGCTGAGATTGAGCTGTTTATACCAACCTCTATATCATTTATAAATACATGAAACAGAATTGGTCCCAGGACAGAGCCTTGGGTTAGAGTTGGATTGTTAAAAGGATAAGTTCCCGGGGGGGGGGGGGGGGGGGGGGCGTGGCCTGAAGCTGCATGGCGTAAGGAGTGCAGAGTGAGAGCTCCGGCTGCGCGTTCTCCTTCAACCTGATCCTGTGGGGCTAAATCATCCTTTAACCTAGTATAAACTACCTACATTGCTCAGAGAAGCTCTCGTGCTCATGTCACCACCGAAGTGAGCTCTGGGAGCGCTGGCAAAACTTGACAAATACTGCCACGAGGAGAGGGACCCAGCGGGGGAAGATGGCGGCGCATCCCCCTCAGGGGAGATAGTCCCGCTCTCTGGAGACACCACTCGCATCCTCGACGATGTCTCCCTCTGTCAGACGACCCTCACATCCAAGATCGAGGAGGTCAAAGTCGACATCTCCCTCATCCGCCAGGACATACACAAGCTGCGGGAGAGGGTGACTGAAACGGAGCGCAGAATTGGACAAGTGGAGGACGATGTCCCACCGCTGCAGGTCAACACTGAGCATCTCCAATACCAGTTAAATGTCGGCCTAAGTAAGCAGGATGACATGGAGAACAGACTCCGCCGCTGTAACCTTAGGTTCGTGGGGCTGCTGGAGAGGTCAGAGGGCTCAGACCCCCTCATGTTCCTAGAAAACATCCTCATCACCAACTTTGGCAGAGAGGCCTTTTCCTCCACGTTCGTGGTGGAACATGCGCACCGCCTGGCTGCGACGCCCCCACCCTCTGGAGACCCCCACACACTTTCATGGCGAAGCTGCTGAACTACCGGGACACCATCCTGCGTCTCACCAGCGAAAAGGGCAACATGCCAATTGGCAATTCACAAATTGCGGTGTTTGCAGACTTTTCCGCCGAGGTCCAGAAGAAAAGGTCACAGTTCTCAGAAGCAAAGTGACAACTACACAACCACCACCTAGCCTCCGCAGTCATCCCGTAGCTGGAAAGACAGGCCCTCTGCACCATCAAAGCTTCCGGGCTGTATCCTTTATGGACTGAAAACCCGAGACACTCTCCCTGGATGTCCCTTCTATGAACCGTGAGTTGGCCTCAGCCTATTCCCCACAGAACCACTTTGACCGCACTCACAGCACCCCCGGAGGTGTCCTCAGGTTGTTTTCGCCCCTCTCCCACAGCCTGATACATACCTGATGCTCTGCTGCTTTTAGTATTCCAGCCACCATGCCCCCCAAAATGCACTTACCCCGCCACTCTTGAACACTATACCTGCACCCCCCTTAACATCTAGATGCTAGATCACCTAGCACCGTTGTGCACTTCTAATAACTTTTGTTCGTCCCCAGAGACAGCCAAGAATGCACCTGGACTTCCACTCCAATTGCATCCCTACATTTATCTCTCCCCTTCCCACCGACAATGGTGCACCTCACTGTTCTCTCAAGATGTGTTTCCCTGGCCAGCAGCAGCCCCCACGGCTGTGGAGGGCTGCCACAAGTTATATATGCCACGCTGGTCCAGAGTTAACAAAGTTACTATACTTTTTTTTTCTTCTTATCACAATGTCTGACATACTTAAAGCGGGATTCCGTCCCTAAAAAAAAAAATTTAAAGTCAGCAGCTACAAACACTAAATAAGTACTTACCTGTCCTGGGTGCCCACGATGTCAGCCGCCCGAGGCCGACCCGTCCCTCGGCACCACCATCCTAAGTAAGGGAAACAGGCAGTGGAGCCTTGTGGCTTCACTGCCAGTTTCCTACTGCGCACGCACGAGCGGCGCACTGTGAATGGCCCCGTGGTATGCTGGGAACACACACAGTTCCCAGAAGGCAACGGGGCCACTCACTGAGGAGCAGAACACGCCGCGGAATAGGAAGAGGCAGATTAAGAAGACTGCCTAGCAACAAGGGTTTAGGTAAGTTTAAAAAAAATTTTTTTTTTCAAATTTTTTTTTTTTTTTTTTTTTTTTAGGATTTTTCATGCAATTTTTTTTTTAGGGTGGCCCTCCACTTTAATACTGCAATATGTGTGCTGTTGTTTGCTAATATTTTCATCTGTCCACCCTCCTCCCTGCAGATCTGCCACAGACGTTTTGCTGCTCTCTCAGGCCAGACTGCAGGGCTCCATTGTACAATGGGAACCAGGGCTTTTGCTTCAATGCATGTTTCTGTATATGACGATTGCAATATATGTGAGTGAGGGCACGTGCCACTCCCTGCTGATCCGACTGTGCACCCAACCAACACCACTGCTAATATGGCATCCCTCAGACTAGTCACATGGAATGTGAGAGGGCTGAGAGCCAAACCTAAACGGCTTGCCATCCTCTCCCACCTCAAACATATGCAAGCAGACACATCTGTTCTTGTAGAGACCCACATTATGGGCCAAATGCAAATAGCGCATAAGAAACCCTGGGTGGGCTGGGTTTACCAGGCCCCATGTACCAATAACTCCAGAGGCGTTGCTATCCTTATTGCCAAGTAGGTTCAGTTTTAACTTCATGGCCTACAGTCGGATTGGCAGGGCAGATTCCTCTTCCTACATGCCACCATAGGAGGCCTCGAGGTCCTCCTCCTAGCCTTTTACATTCCCCCACCATTCAAATTCGCTGCTTTATAGGAAGGTGTGGCCTTCATGACCCAACATCCCACAGTGCCTGCTATATGGATAGAGGACTTTAACATGGTAATAGACCCCCCTTCTTGACAGACTTCACACATCCACAACGACAACCCAGCCCGCACTGACTAGGTTTGGGAGATTCCTTCTGGAATTTGCCATGACAGACACCTGGAGACTCAAGCATCCCACCACAAATGCCTACTCCTGTTTCACCCCCTCACAGGCCGCTATGTCTCCCATAGACATGATTATGCTGTCTCCCACCCTGATCCCAGACCTCCTCGAAGTGGGGTTTGGTGTCGGGGTCCTCTCAGGTATGGTGTATCACAAGTAATCTGCGCTGACCCCTGTTCTTATCCCATTATTTAATGTAAAAAAAAAGTTTAGACAATGTTGCTATTTAGAAATACTGAAACAAAAATTATCAAAGAAAGAAAATTGAAACAAGTGACTAAAAGTGCTGCAACCTTAAAAAAACAAGAATTTTTAGTTTTGACAATATGATAAAAGATTTTTGACAATATGATAAAAGAACATTAGTAGTGCGCTACTAATGTCTGAACCACCCGACTACTGGGTGTGTGCGTGAATAGTGCCTTGGCAAAAAAAAAAAAATAAAGGTAAAACACTTTTAATAATAATATGAAAAAGTCCCCTTAAGGAGTAGGTGATTGAAACAGAAGAAAAAAAAAGGCGATTCCCAAACAGTCCTGTGATCCAAATAGGTGCTTTCCTAGGTAGATAGGTTCCTTCAATAAGTACTAGGATCCCAGGATAAAACGAAAAAGGAAAAAGGGTGGCCGCTTACCAGATATGTGGGACCCCTTATGGGGGTCTTACAGGCTCAGATTTAGTGAATCTCTCAGTCAGGAATGGCCAATGGGGTCCTCCTATTCAGATATCCATCTGCATGTTATCTTCCACTAGCATCAAGGCGGCAATGTAGAGAGGTCCCACGGGCTGGAACAGCTGATTAGAGGAGCAGTTGATCTGTTTGTACAGACTGTGATCCTTCACATGCGGCTTCGGTTTTACCGCTTATCTTGTATGAGAGGGGATTAGAAGAACAGAAAAGCCTCCATGGTGTAGTAAAATAAAACTTCTTTTATTAAAACCACGATCGGCATCACATTGACAAAGGCTCCAAAAAACGAACACTAGAGCAGTACTCTCTATTGAGGCTAGACTGCTATTGTGTGGTGACATCAAGCTTCATAGCTCCATCCTTCTTGACAGACTTCACACATCCACCACAACGACAACCCAGCCCGCACTGACTAGGTTTGGGAGACTCCTTCTGGAATTTGCCATGACAGACACCTGGAGACTCAAGCATCCTACCACAACTGCCTACTCCTGTTTCACCGAGACAAAAGAAAAACAGGGGCGCACCAGCCTTGTGTATTAACTTTTCAAAAAAATTTATTAAAAATGATTAAAAGAAACAACTCACAAGCAATGGGTAGAAGAGGCCCAACACGAAGTGTACCGTCAGCCAGCATGCGACTATAGGATGAGTGATGCCTTCCAAAGATCGTGGAGAGATGCATACACATCACAATCAGCTAACGCGTTTCGAAGGGAAAGTCCCTTCTTCGTCATAGACGAAGAAGGGACTTTCCCTTCGAAACGCGTTAGCTGATTGTGATGTGTATGCATCTCTCCACGATCTTTGGAAGGCATCACTCATCCTATAGTCGCATGCTGGCTGTCGGTACACTCATCCTTTAGTCGCATGCTGGCTGTCGGTACACTTCGTGTTGGGCCTCTTCTACCCATTGCTTGTGAGTTGTTTCTTTTAATCATTTTTAATAAATTTTTTTTAAAAAGTTAATACACAAGGCTGGTGCGCCCCTGTTTTTCTTTTGTCTCGGTTTGCACTAGGGTTCCCCATCCTTGAGGGCAGCAAGGCCTGTGTTGACGCATCTCCATATGGTGATCCACCTGTGCGCAGGAGTCTTTGTCTTCTGTTTGCTAAAGCTACTCCTGTTTCACCCCCTCACAGGCCGCTATGTCTCGCATAGACATGATTATGCTGTCTCCCACCCTGCTCCCTGACCTCCTCGAAGTGGGGTTTGGTGTCAGGGTCCTCTCAGACCACTCACCCTACTGGGTTACCCTTCGCCTGCCCTTCACCCCCCCCCCCCCCCCCCCCCCGACCCGCATATGGAGGCTGAACCCATTGTGACTTACAGACATCATAGACTTGGAAGCCATTCAACGGGAATGGACTCACTATTTTCACTCCAATGCGGGGTCGGCCTCAGTTGGGATAGTGTGAGAGGCATTTAAACTACATGCCCGCTTGACCCTCTCTACGCGCATAAACAGACATAAGGCCACCTCTAAACTGCCAGCCACCAGCTTGCCTGCTGCTCTATCAGACCTCCTGGCCTGGATATTCTACAGGCACCAATGCCACTTATACTCTGTCATCATCCTCAGAGGAATCGGAACAAGAGGTGTAAGGGAAGCCCTCTCGTCAACTCGGCCTCAACCAGGTACATGACAGTTAGGCTAAATACGATACAGGACCAGATGCATTAGAGAATGCACTGAAAAAGTTTCAACAGGTTGAGGGCTCTTCAGAAAACCCAGTCTAGTGACTTTAAGTGTAGCTGACGCAGGCAGCTCCAAATCTAGGCAACTGCAGACTGCATCAGTAAGGACCAGTAGGTTCTGTAGACGTTTATGTACAAATTACAATTGTAGCAAATCCCCCCAAAAAATAAGGTGCAATCCTCCTCATCCTCGGCTGACTGTGCAGAGCACCTACAGTCCCAGGGAATTCAGAGCTGGATGGCTGAAGGATGGAGTGTGGAAATATGCTTGCAGCCTAAGCATTCTAGGTCAGATATCAGGAGTGTAATTTTGCACATAACCTCAAACATAATAGCTATGAAGTCTTTCATAGAAAATACCAAGGAGTGGTTAACCCCTGAAGGATTACCAATAGGAGTGCTGCAACTCAGGCAGTGAACAGTGAACCTAGCTATCGTTGTTGGTTCTTTTGGAGGGCAAGATCCCTCAGTACTGTTGGCAGCACACAAGCTGGCCAGGCAACAGGACCGCTGCCCTTGCATTTATGATCCACCATAGTAGTGCAGTGTAAAATTGGCCACTGGGACAGGAAGGGTTATTGCCCTGTGTGACCGAGGCACTTGAAAGACAGTAGGGAGACCAGGGATCATCCAGAGGATCGTAGAACTAATATAGGTGCAGAGAAAATGCAGTGTAGCCACCATAAAGGAGGACTTGTACAGGAGCAGAAGAGCCCAGAGATTGGAACGACAGCACTGAACCCACAAGATTGCCTAACTGGTGTTGCTATTCAACAGTATTGTCATGATGCTGGTATAAGTGATCTGGTTACTAGGCAGACAGTTTCTACACCCAGTGGGTCTCCAAGGTTTCTTTGGTTTGTACAGCAATAAGAAAAATCAAAGCCTCACACCAATGTTCAATAGTCTAGATACAATTTTTTTTGAGTAAGGCTAATAGGGACAAGAAAAGGAATATCCAACGTGTTTAGGGGGGACCATACAATGGGGGACCAATAATCAGGGTTTGAGATGGGAAATAATGTATCATGACTAAATAACGATTGGACCTTGATATGCTGCGATAATCTTCACTGCTCCCATTAGCAGTTGGTTTGGCAGTCAAAATATGTTGGCTTCTTGTTTTTATTGTCCCTTTGACACTTACTGGAATAAAATTTCATCTAGACTATTAAATAGTGGTGTGGTGCTTCAATTCTTCTTGCTGTTTATGTTGTTTTTCATGACCAATTTAGAACAAGCATGCATATTAGAAAATTAGTATTCTTGACCTAGGACAGGATATCGGAAAGCATGAACGAATAGGTCAACCCAACATTTTAAATTCCTGATATATGCCTTCTGTACTATGTACTTGTATGAAAAATATCCTGTTCACTTTGTATTTCTTCCTTTGTGTGAAATTCCCGGTGTTCCTGCCAGTCCCTCTGCTTTCCTATTAGAAACTGACCACAAGCAGGAGAATACACAGCTGTGCTGTGCTCGCCTCCAATGATCAGACTTGTCCTGACACGCCCCCCCCCCTGCTCAGCCACTCATTGGGAAGGATCAGTGTGCTGCCGTGTCTCCTCCCCCAGCTCTCTGAGCTCCTTATGCATGAGAACACAGGGAATGTGGAAGATGGGTATAAACAGCGCTAGTAGGATAAAGTGCTAAATAACACACTGGAAACAAATAAAGTGAAATCAATACAAATGGAAAACTGCAGCAGCTATCTCAAAGGTACTAAACCTTTGGGATGAAAAAAAAAATCACTAAAACTCACCAATGACCTACTAACTGCTAAAACTAATGGCCATTACTCCATACACATACTCTAAGGCCTCTCTGCTGCCTTCGACATGGTTGACCACCTGCTCCTCCTCAGCAAACTACACTCCCTTGGCATCTGTGATTCTGCTTTATCCCGGTTCTCCTCCTACCTATCTCAGCGTACTTTCAGTGTCACTTACAACTCCATCTCCTCCGCTCCTCCTCCTCTCTATGTTGGGGTACCCCAAGGCTCAGTCCTTGGACCCCTCCTATTCTCACTCTATACCTCTTCCCTGGGCCAGTTGATAACCCCCCCCATGGCTTCCAATACCACCTCTACTCCGATGACACCCAGATCTATCTTTCCACTCCTCCACTCACCCCCTCGATCTCCTCATGAATCTCAAATTTACTGAATGACATATCAGTATGGATGTCACACCACTTTCTCAAACTCAATCTTTCTAAAACTGAGCTTATTATATTTCCTCCTTCCCAGGTCCCCCCCCATGACTTTATCATTAAGATCAACAGCATAACCATTGGTCCCTCCACACATGCCAGGGTGCTGGGTGTAATCCTTGATTCTGACCTCTCCTTCAGCCCCCACATCCAATCACTGGCTAAATCCTGCCACCTTAACCAATATCTCCAGAATTCGACCCTTCATGACTAACGACACCACAAAGCAACTTATTCACTCCTTGGTTATTCCCCGCCGCAACTACTGCAACTCTCTCCTTAATGGCCTACCCTTACACAGGCAATCCCCCTTCAGTCTATTATGAATGCTGCTTCTAGACTAACAGACCTCACTAATTGATCCGTAACTGCTGCCCCTCTCTGCCAATCCCTTCACTGGCTTCCCCTACCCCACCGTATAAAATTCAAAATGCTATTTTATTCCTCTGAACGGCTGACATCACTTCCGCCCTCCGGGGAACGCACGCCGACCAGCGGCACACCCGGACCTTCATGCTGATGTCTGTTTAAGTCTGGTTTCTTGTAAGTAGCGCTTAGCCAGCGCAACCTTTCCTACATCCATACAGTACTTCACTATTAGTGCTTCTTTGTCTTCCACATATGAATATGATTGAGCGTCTTTGAACATTTATGAAAACCATCACTGTGAGAGGCTCCAGAGCGATCCTTGTGTCCCATAATTGGTCCCATTGATCTCAACTTTTCTGACCCCAGACTGCAAAGCTGTGGGTCCATGCTATTCGGTGAGTGGGGTCACAACAGGGGAGTGTGGCACACGGCACCGTTCACATTTGTGGAGCACCAGCAACAGTATTGGAGCACTTAGCACTTTAATGCCCTGTACACACGGTCGGATTTTCCGACCGAAAAAGTGCGATCGGATTGTGTTGTTGGAAATTCCGATCGTGTGTGGGCTCCATCGGACTTTTTCCGTCGGAATTTCCAACACACAAAGTTTGAGAGCAGGCTATAAAATTTTCTGACCAAAAAATCCAATTGGTTAAATTCCGATCGTGTGTACACAAATCCGACGCACAAAGTGCCACGCATGCTCAACATAAAGAGACGAAAGCTATTGGCTACTGCCCCGTTTATAGTCCCGACGTACGTGTTTTACATCACCGCGTTCAGAACGATCGGATTTTCCGACAACTTTGTGCAACCGTGTGTATGCAAGACAAGTTTGAGCCAACATCCGTTGGAAAAAATCCTAGGATTTTGTTGTCGGAATGTCCGATCAATGTCCGATCGTGTGTACAGGGCATAAGAGTTTTGTATAAATTACTTTTTGTATAATGTATAATATGGTCATCCATTTGCACTTATTCACTATAGTCTGCAAGCGCTGTTTTGATTGATTTTTTACAGCACAGGGAATGTGATCACAGATCACCTATAAAAGAGGGGAAGGAAAAAAAGTATAATGTTTTTTATATGTATACACAAATGTTTTGCCTTTCATCTCTATTTTAAACTGGGTTGTTTCACAGGGCGAGGGTTCAAATATACTTTAAAGCCACTGGATCAGCCTAAACAACCAGTCAATTAGCCTGTTCAGAAGAAAAACTCTGCAACAGCAGCCTTCGTATTTTCTCAGTCCAGGATTCCTTTAAACGCAGCCCATATTCACCCCCCGCGTGTTGTTTTGCTTAATTCCACCAGCTGTTGTCTATTGGCAAACAAAATGTAATTCTCATTGTGTCCTGTGGCCATGAATCCAGCATCTCCATCTCCAGCTCATTTTTTCGTCTAACCGCAAAGATACGTTAACACTCGATATTCACTCCCGCCTCGGGGAGGCATTAACACAGATGAGACACATTGTGAAGTTTTGTAGTCAGATATAAAGCAGCACAGAAGAGCAGCTTCAATAAGACAGCCGGCAAAGGATAAAGTGTTTCATTTTCTAGTTTAAATGGGGGAAAAAAAAAAAAATAAGGTCTACGAGTCGAAGTTAAAGTGTTACTAAACTCAGGAGCCTGCATTCACTATATCTGGTCTCCCACAGTACACAGAACATGGAAATGCAACAGTTTTAGTAAATATAGACTGCTAAATACCTTTTCTCACCAGCAGTTAGAGCAGTCTTGTGACTTCTATCAGTGTCTGGTTAAAGCTTGTAGGAGGAGTTTTCATTCTCCTCTCACTGTCCTATGAAGATGTAGGACCCCTGACCCTCTGTCTGGACAGTGCTGATTGGCCCTGTGCTGATCCAATGCACTCTCCCAAGGAGAAAAAAAAAAAAAAAAAAAAACCTCTCCAGCAATACGCACCAAACTGAGCATGAGCAGCTTGTCCCCAATGTTCCGTTCTATCAGGAGATGGTTTTGGGACAGTGAAAGAAAGAGAGGATCAGAGAAGACAGGATCAAACAGCCTTTTTACACAATGCGCAGGATTAACCCTTTAGGTTTCACAGTGAGTGTAACAAGCATGATTTACTGCATATATAGACTGATTTTTACCGTTTTGTTTTAATTTGCCTTAAAGTCTTACTAAACCCACATCACCTACACCAGTTAATTAGAATTCGCCTATCCTACTAAAACCACTGAAACAAATTATGTGGAGCACTAATTAAGGCAAGGATGGCAGAATAAATGATCGGCTTGTTCCTGAAAACGTTGGAACGTAGAAGAGCACAGAAACACTTCAATTTAAATAATGAAACACTATCCTACAATTAGTGGCATGGAATAAATCTATTTATGTAGCTTTACATACACACAGTATATTACTCTGTAGGTTTAAGTAGCATATTAGAATACACTCTACCCAGGGGTAAGCTACATGAATGAATTATATCTATTGAGATTTAAAGTGGTTGTAAACCTCAGACATGAAATATAAACAAAGCATTTCCCTCTATAGTGTGTATGGGTCTCAATCCAGAACACTAATGCTGCGTACACACGGTCGGACTTTTCGTCTACAAAAGTCCGACGGACGCCGACGGACTAAAGCTGGCTGACAAGCCGATCGTGTGTGGGCTTCCTCGGACTTTCAGCGGACTTTTCCAGCCTCAAATCTGACGGACTTTAGATTTGAAACATGCTTCAAATCTTTACGTCGTAACTTCGCCGGACCCAGAAATCCGCTCGTCTGTGTGCTAGTCCGACGGGCAAAAACCCACGCTAGGGCAGCTATTGGCTACTGGCTATCAACTTCCTTATTTTAGTCCGGTGTACGTCATCACGTACGAATCCGTCTGACTTTTGTGTGATCGTATGTAGGCAAGTCCACTCGTAAGAAAGTCTGCCACAAGTCCGCCAAAAGTCCGACAAAAGTCTGTCGAAAGTCTGTCGGACAGGCTGTCGGACTTTTGTAGACGAAAAGTCCGACCGCGTGTATGCGGCATTAGTGTCATTTCTGTCCGCTACTTCATTCCCCTGCAATCAGCATGAGTCACTTCTGACAAGTTTTCCTGAAACAAGAGAAAAAAAAAAAAAAAGGTGACAGGGGAGGGAGCTCCAGCGCACAGCCTGTGATTGACAGTCTTAGCTCTGTTTCTGTGTGAATGGGGTGTGTCCCTTTCCTCCAATCAGGTCTCCTCACTGAGCTTTGCAAAGTGTAATTTTAGGTCCCACCCCCTGCCTTCTGAAATCTCATACGGATGTAGAGAAAATTTTTTCATCTCTGTGTATCACCTGAGGCTAGTCACTTCACTAGGTAGATGTGAGGATTTACAACCACTTAAAAGGCAAAAAAGCCAAACATAAAATCATATACACTATTATACACTCAATATACACTATTAAAAAGAATTTAAGGAGCACTTTTTAATCAGAGTATAGCATCAAGTCCGTTAAACTCCTGGGGTACTGATCTGGTCAGTTAAGTAGCAGAGGGGGTTGTAAATCAGTTTCAGCTGCCTTGGTGTTAATAAAATTAACAACAGGTGCACCAGATGGGCAACAACGAGATGACCACCAAAACAGGAATGGTTATACAGGTGGAGGACACTGACTCATCTTTTCTGACTGTTTCTCACTAGTTTTGCATTTAGCAAGGGTCAGTGTCACTACTGGTAGCATGAGGCGATGCCTGGACCCTATAGAGTTTGCACAGGCAGTCCAACTCCTCCAGGATGGCACATCAATACGTGCCATTGCCAGAAGGTTTGCTGTGTCTCCCAGCACAGTATTAAGAGCATGGAGGAGATTCAAGGAGACAGGCAGTTACTCTAGGAGAGCTGGACATGGCCTTAGAAGGTCCTTAACCCATCGGCAGGACCGGTATCTGCTCCTTTGTGCAAGGAGGAACAGAATGAGCACTGCCAGAGCCGTACAAAATGACCTCCAGCAGGTCACTGGTGTGAATGTCTTTGACCAAACAATCTGAAACAGACTTCATGAGGGTGTCCTTAGGGCCTGACATCGTCTAGTGGGCCCTGTGCTCACTGCCCGGCACCGTGGAGCTCGATTGGCATTTGCCATTGAACACCAGAATTGGCAAGTCCGCGACTGGCGCCCTGTGCTCTCCACAGATGAGAGCAGGTTTCTCCTGAGCACATGTGACAGACGTGAAAGGGTCTGAAGAAGCCACAGAGAACGTTATGCTGTCTGTAAAATCGCTCAGCATGACCAGTTTGGTGGTGGATCAGTGATGGTCTGGAGAGGCATATCCAAGGAGGGATGCACAAGACCTCTACAGGCTGGACAATGGCACCCTGACTGCCATTAGGTATCAGGATGAAATCCTTGGACCCATTGTCAGACCCTACACTGGTGCAGTGGGTCCTGGGTTCCTCCTGCCTGACCTCATGTGGGGAGAGTATGCAACCAATTCCTGGAGGATGAAGGAATTGATACCATTGAATGGCCCCCATGCTCACCTGACCTAAATCCAATAGAACACCTCTGGGACATTATGTTTCAGTCCATCAGATGCCGCCAGGTTGCACCTTAGTCTGTTCAGGAGCTTAGTGATGCCCTGGTCCAGATCTGGGAGGAAATACCCCAGGACACCATCCGTTATCTCATTAGGAGCATGCCAAAGATGTCAGGCCATACAAACTACCGAGTACCATTTTGAGTTGTTGCAATAAAATTTCAGCAAAATGGACCAGCCTGCTGCATAATTTTTTCACTCTGATTTTCGGGGTGTCTTTGAATTCAGCCCTCAATAGGTTGATCATTTTCATCAAACTATGTGGCATCCTTTGAGATCTGATGTGTTTTCAAAGTGAAATTAAAATTATAAGTAACTGTTAGGAGTAGCAATTATTTACTGGACAGATGGAACAAGCTACACAAGTAGCATACATCAGGGATCAAATGAGGGTGTACTGTATACATGCCACAGTTGTGGTGCTTAGCTTCAAGACTGGAGGAATTACACCCCCACGTCACATTTGGTGAAGGGGGCCACGCTGCAACCGCCCCACAATTGTGTGCGATGCATGTAGTTGCAGAACCCTTACATATTCACCAAAAAAAGTGTCAAAAATAAAGACAAGACGCAGTTTAAAAAAAAAACAAGTCCCCCGATGTACTGTAGATCCATTGTCAATCACAACACCCGCCGGACCTGAAAAAAAAGGAAAAAAAAGAAGCGATCCACCGACGAAGGCTAGCTGCCAAATGCCTGCTTTGCCTTTGACAGTTCTTAAATAGGCAAGGGGTGGGGCCACCTGGTGATGTCACCTGGTGGCACTACCCCCTTGGGACATCACTGACCTATGTATGCGAGTGTTTGCCAAATGGGCGAACAGGCGCTGTTTGGGCAAAACTTTGGCTCGGCTCGAATTGTTCGTCCAACTCTACTGAGCAGCTTCAGCGGAGTATCACCTCCTGTCAACCATCCCCCTGCTGCTCTGTGAAAAGTGATCCACAGTGGATGTTGGAGTTCAGTTCAAAGGCTAGGTTCAAACCTATGCAGGTTGTGGTTGATGTGTTTTCCCAATGCATTTTGTGGTACAGTTCTAGTTTTTCGCATGCGCTTTTGATGTGTTTTTTTATATGGTTTGCATTTTTGAGATGTGTTAATGTTGCTAGGAGGAGGGGTCTGTTGTCATGCAGGAAAAACACACCAAATTGGCATGCAAATGCATTTTTCATGCATTTTTGATGCAATTCCATTAAAGCCTATGGAGCCAAAATCACACTGTGCTGCATGTAAAAAAGCCCCCGCACCTTTCCAAAAAATGCGCCGGTGGAAATTGCACAGATGTGAACGTCACCCATTGGAACTAATGTTAAATGGACTGTAGTGCATTTCTGCAAATGCACTGCAAAACGCATAAATGTGAACCTAGTCGTAAGTGGTATTAACTGCTTTTTTTCTTTTAAATGGATTGCAAATTATTGATGCCATAATGTGCTACTATGCACTGCCTATTAGCACGTTATGATAGACTTACCTGGGAAATTAAGCCCTCCAGTACGGAGCCGTCATTGCTCCCAGCTCTTCCATTTTCATCCAGGCTTCCTTCCAGGTTTGTGCTCTCTAGCTGTTTGAACGGCTGAGCCGCAATGACATCACAGGAGTCACCAGGAGCTTCACAGCAAGGCGCTCTTTGCAATCACAACATAGGCAATGCACCATGAATGCGGAGGTAACTGCGCATAAGTGAGTGATGTCATCAGGCTATGTACTATCTACTAAAAGGCGCCGCTTTAGATTGCTTCCAAGGTACCTACAGGTAAGACTTATTATAAGCTTATGAATAAGTGGAGTTAAATACCGCTTTAAGTTTAGAAACAAAGTACACAAAAAAAAAGACAGATAAGAAACAAGTCTTTTTTTCTATTTAGTTAATTAACTATGTGGCAAAAAAAAAAGCAGGCATCTGTGATGCTTATCTTCCTGTATTACGTTGAGATTTATTAAAAAACAAAATTTAATATGCAAAAGAAAAACAAGAGAACAAATACCAATTTCACAGACATGAAAAAGTTGACACGGTAATGATTTGTAGAATGCAGATCCTGTAAACGCACTGAAATATGAAACGTGCAGTGACGCACAGCAACCAGACTGAAATTAAATTATCTGGAATAGATGAAATTATACTTTTCATTTGCCCTCTTATTTAAATTATATCTAAGCTTAAATCTTTTTTTTTTTTTTTTTTTTAAGTTTTGGACAAGAGTGTGGAGCTAGAACCCCTGTCAGGGCTTTATTTTTTATTTTTTGATGTCTGTGTGCCTGGTGAGGAGATATACATTGTATATCTGGGGCAGCACAGTGGCCAAGTGATTATCACTTCTGCGTGGCAACACTAAGGTCGTCGGTTCGAATCCCAACCACAGCACTACCCGTCTGGAGTTTGCATGTTCTCCTTGTGCCTGCGTATGTGTATGAATGTGAGATAGGGACCTTGGATTGTAAGATCCTTGAGGTAAGGAACTGATGTGAATGTACAATATATGTATGTAAAGCGCTGCATACAATTGATGGTGCTATATAAGCACCTGTAATTAATAAGAATATACCACTGTCTAACACGAAGTCCTATGTATGTTATTAGGTGCTCACAGGGTGTATATATTATTGGCAATTATACAATCACATTTTAAAAATTCATGACATTCGTTTTCTATAGACTCTGTACTAAAAGGTGTTCTCCAATATCTGCCCGGGGTTCTGCATTACGGTCGGAGATTAGAACGTGGCATTGTGGTAAATGAAGTGGAAAATGGTGTGCCTTGTTTTTTTCCCCCCCGCACTATGTCTAATGGATGCAATAACTTTATCCATCTGTTTACTTCTTGCCTGAGCGGAACAGATCTCCTTTCCGCAGCAGAATCGATAAAGTTCATTCAAAAAGGACATAAGTGGTTTTCTAGTTGCAGCGGGTTGAAGATTAGGTCGAAGAAAACAGAAGTGTATTTTAAATACATTGGAAAGACACAACCTGGGGACTGGTTACAAAAATAGGTACCCAGAGTAATCACTCAGATTCCATCGACAGCGAACACACTTCTTTTTTTTTTTACTACAGTGGGGAAAATAATTATTTGCTACCCTGCAGATTTTGTAAGTTTGGCCCCAAAGAAATGAAGGGTCTATCATTTTTATCATTGGTGTATTTTAAATAATAAAGACAGAGAATATCAACCAAAATTCAGAAAAAACACAATACAAATGTTATAAATTGAGTCGCAGTTTAGCGAGTAAAATAAGTATTCGATCCCCAAGCAAAAAATTACTTGGTAGTTGGTAGAGAAACCCTTGTTGGCAAGCACAAAGGTAAGACGGTTCTTATAGTTAGTGATCAGGTTTGCAACACATCTCAGGAGGGATTTTGGTCCAGTCCTCTTTATAGATCTTCTCTAAATCCTTAAAGTGTAATGCAGCGTACACATGGGCGGACTTTTCGACTGGACTGGTCCGACGCTCTATCTGATGGACTTTCGGCAGACTTCCGACGGACTTTCCCAACGAACGGACTTGCCTACACGCGATCACACCAAAGTCCGACGGATTGGTACGTGATGACGTACGACCGGACTAAAATAAGGAAGTTGATAGCCAGTAGCCAATAGCTGCCCTAAGGTCGGTTTTTGTCCGTCGGACTAGCATACAGACGAGCGGACATTTCGACAGGACTCAAGTCCGTCGGAAAGATTTGAAACAAGTTCTAAATCTAAAGTCCATCAGATTTTCGACCGAAAAAGTCCACTGCAGGTTCGATGAAGCCCACACACGGTCGAATTGTTCGCCAGACTCGGTCCGTCGGACCAGTCCAGTCGAAAAGTCCGCTTGTGTGTACACGGCATATGGCTGGCCATACATTATACAATTTTCTTGTACAACTTTCCCTTAGATTTACCAAAACCATATAATACGAGGTCAAACCTAAACACTTTCAATTTGTATGCAATCAGACAGGCCCTTATACTACATAGTTGAAGGTAAATCTAAAGAAAATTGAACAAGAAAATTGTATGGTGTATGGCCAGCTTAAGTTCACCTTTACAGAAAATCTGTGAGGTGAACTTACACTGGACCCCCTCCCAGTGCCACTAACCTGGAGTCCAGCGATCCCCTGCACTGGCAGATCATATCGCTACTGTACCGGTCTGGGGATTTGAAATCCCCATGGCTTTCTCTCCTCTTCGCCTGCGGTGACAGGACAGCTACATGGGTTCTGATTGATCGGCGTTGCCCATGTGACGGCGCCGACCAATTAGAATGCTCCTAAACATATCTCCTGACGTGGTATGTTTTGGAGATTATGGACAACAATTGCAGTGCTCGATAAGACCAGCATAAAAAGAACTTTACTATTAGACGGCTTTCACACCGAGCCGCGGGGGGGGGGGGCGTCGGCGGTAAAGCCCGCTCTACCGTCATTTTAGCGGCGCTAAATTCATTTAAACCGCCCTGCTAGCGGCCAAAAAGGGGTTAAATCTGCCCGCAAAAGGCCGCTGGAGCGGTGTTTTGCCAGCGGTATCGCAGCACTGCCTCATTGATTTCAATGGGGAGCAGCGGTGGAGGAGCGGTGAGTTCACCGCTCCAAAGAAGCTGCTGACAGGACTTTTTCTGACGCCCTGCCAGCGCACCGCTCCAGTGTAAAAGCCCTCGGGCTTTCACACTGGAGTGAATGGAGCCGCTTTTTTCAGGCACTATTTTTGGGCTGTAGCGCCTGAAAAATGCTGGCAGTGTGAAAGTGGTCTAAATGTATTGAGTCAAGTTCATTTATTGGATGCACGCTTGAATGTTTAAAAACAACTGTCAAATAGAGATGAGATAATCAAAATAAACGTGGTAAAAAGAAACCCATTTCTATTGTTGAAATACTCTGAAAAATTATATGTACAATACCAATATTAGTCCAGGTGACAGGGGGGTTAACACCAGCAAGTCTACTCCAAGTCTCGATCCTGGAAAGGATAACCCGATATCAAAAAGGAATTTAAAGGGTAGAGAAACATAGGTCACCGTAATGCGACCAGTGGCTTATCACAGGTGTCCGACCCGCTGTGCTGCGGGAGGTGTGTTGTAGTGCGCGCCACTAGTTGTTGCACTCAGACAAGCTGATCAGGCTGGCTGAGTGAGATCTGGCATCTTGGATGGCGCCCTGGATGACATGGACGTCATGGCCGAAAGCAAAGGTCGGGTCCAGAAGCAAGAAGGACTCGGATGTGTGGTGGATCGTGAGCTCAATATTGCCGTGGCGACCGTGGCTTACATGTTTCGCTCGCACCTTGTCCAAGTCACCGCACTACAACACACCTCCCGCAGCACAGCGTGATAAGCCACCGGTCGCATTACGGTGACCTATGTTTCTCTACCCTTTAAATTCCTTTTGGATATCGGGTTATCCTTTCCAGGATCGAGACTTGGAGTAGACTTGCTGATGTTAACCCCCTGTCACCCGGACTAATGGTGGTATTGTACATATATTTTTTCTTTTTACCACGTTTATTTTGATTATCTCATCTCCATTTGACAGTTGTTTTTAAACATTCAAGCGTGCATCCAATAAATTAACTTGATTCAATACATTAGTAGTAAAGTTCTTTTTGTGCTGGTCCCATCGAGCGCTGCAATTGTTGTCCATGTTCGATTGTCCACCTTCTCCAGTTGTTAGCAGCTGCACTGGGTTCCAGCTATTTTTTCATATTTTTTTGTGACATGGACATGGTTTTTAATGACTGTCAGTTCTAGCGCTTAAGGACTTTTTTGTTTTTGTTTGTTGTTTTGGAGATTAAGCTGCGGGGGATTTCTAACCCTGGACCGATGTCTCCTAGCGGGTGATCAGGTTTCTTGGCTGTCTCTTGGCAACTCGAAGTTTCAGCTCCCTTTATAAATTTTCTATAGGATTGAGGTCTGGAGACTGCCTAGGCCACTCCATGACCTTAATGTGCTTTTTCTTGAGCCACTCCTTTGTTGCCTTAGTGGTATGTTTTGGGTCATGGTGTTAAGAAGACTCATCTATGACCCATCTTTAGTGTTCTGGCTGAGGGAAGAAGGTTCTCATCCAAGATTTTACATTACATGGCCTCGTCCATTGGCTCAATGTGGCAAAGTCTGCCTGTACTTTTAACAGAGAAACCGGCCCAAAGCAAAATGTTTCCACCTATGTGCTTGACTGTAGGGATGCTGTTCTTAAGGTCATAGTCAGCATTTTTCTTCCTCCAAACGTGGCGAGTCAAATTAATGCCAAAGAGCTCAATTTTGGTTTCCTCTGACCACAGCACTTTCTCCCAATCCTTCTCTGAATCATTTAGATGTTCATTGGCATGACTGTACATGTGCTTTCTTGAGGAGGAGGACTCGTTGTGTTTGGAGGAAGAAAAATGCTTACTTTCACCCTAAGAACACCATTCCTACAGTCAAGCGCGGAGGTGGAAACATTATGCTTTGGGGCTGTTTCTCTGCTGAAGGTACAGACCGACTTTGCAGCATTGAGGGGCCAATGGACGGGGCCATGTATTGTAAAATCTTGAATGAGAATCTTCTTCCCTCAGCCAAAACTATGAAGATGGGTCATGGATGGGTCCATCAGCATGACAATGACCAAAACATACCGCCAAGGCAACAAAGAAGTGGCTCAAGAAGAAGCACATTAAAAGGTCATGGAATGGTCTAGGTAGTCTCCAGACCTTAATCCTATAGAAGATTTATGGAGGGAGCTGAAACTTCGAGTTGCCAAGCGACAGCCAAGAAACCTTAAGGATTTAGAGAAGATCTGTAAAAAAGAGTGGACCAAAATCCCTCCTGAGATGTGTGCAAACCTGGGGACTAACTACAAGAACCATCTTACCTCTGTGCTTGCCACCATGGGTTTCTCCACCAAATACTAAGTCATGTTTTGCTTGGGGATCAAATACTTATTTTATTCACTGAACTGCAACGCAATTTATAACATTTGTATCGCGTTTTTTTCTGAATTTTTGGTTGATATTCTGTCTCTAACATTTAAAATACACCTATGATAAAAAATTATAGACCCTTCATTTCTTTGTAAGTGGGCAAACTTACAAAACCTGCAGGGGATCAAATAATAATTTCCCCCACTATTGTAGGCCTCGTCTAGGAAGGTGTCGTTCACACTATGCAATGTGTTTTAATGCAGTATGGTGAGCGTTTTAAAGGGGCTGGCACTGCACTAAACCTCTTGCTGCCGCATATGTAACGCATACGTGTGGCGGAAAAGGAAGTGGGCTGTAACACTCACATGCCGCACATGTGTGTGCATGGATTGCTATGGTTCTCTGCTGACAGTGTGCTCACACCACAGTTACTGACCTGTCACAGACAACTTTTTGGTTTCTATTCAATATTGGAAGCCGGTGGGATGGGCCCCCAACCATTTGACTACTATGACAGCCAATCATAATGTCAAAGGAAAAGATCCCCATGATTTAGCGCCAAGGGGCAGAGCGAAATGTGTTGGGGGCGTGGCTTGGCTGGAGTCCGGGCTGAGGCTGCCATTCATCTCACTTCATGCATGTGGGTCTGCTTCATGATGTGCGGCCTATGGATCTTTCCTTTGACATTGCTGCAGCTTGGAGCTAGGACAAACTCCCTGTCCCTGCCTGCACTCACAGCGGTCTGGTTGGACTTCTCTACCTAAGCAGCTCCTAAATTTGGTCTTTTTGGGTCACAGCCAATCATAATGTCACGTGATCGGTCGGGAAAGTCTGAGCTGTCCCTCCAGGTATATAAACCCACTTAAATGCACACCCCTGTATAAAGTAAAGTTCCATAATGCAGCCATGCCATCAGAGCCATGAAAAAATGTAAGAATTTAAAGTGGAGGGCCACCCTAAAAAAAAATAAAATCACCAAAAATCCTAAAAAAAAATAAAAAAAAAAAAATGTGAAAAAAAAAAATTAAACTTACCTAAACCCTTGTTGCTAGGCAGTCTTCCTAATCTGCCTCTTCCTATTCCGCGGTGAGTTCTTCTCCTCGGTGAGCGGCCCCGTTGTCTTCTGGGAACTGTGTGTGTTCCCAGAACACCACGGGGCCATTCACAGAACGGAGCGCCACTCGCGCATGCGCAGTAGGAAACTGGCAGTGAAGCCGCAAGGCTCCACTGCCTGTTTCCCTTACCTAGGATGGCGGTGTCGGGACCCGAGAGCCGAGGGACGGGTCGGCCTCGGGCGGCCGACATCGCGGGCACCCAGGACAGGTAAGTACTTATTTAAAGTCAGCTGCTGACTTTAAATTTTTTTTTTTTATAGGACGGAATCCCGCTTTAAGGTGTTACTAATTCCAGGAGCCTGCATTCACTATATCTGGTCTCCCACAGTACACAGAACATGGAAATGCAATTATTTTAGTAAATATAAAACAGCTAAATACCTTTTCTCATCAGCAGTAATATAGCAGTGCTGTGACTTCTATCAGTGTCCAGCCGAGCACTGGTTAAAGCTTGTAGGAGGAGTTTTCATTCTCATCTGACTGTCCTATGAGGCTGCAGGACCCCTGACCCTCTGTCTGGACAGTGTTGATTGGCCCTGTGCTGATCACATGCACTCTACCAAGAAAAAAAAAACTCTAGCAATACACACCAAACTGAGCACGTGCAGAGTGCCCCCAGGGCTCTGTTCTATCAGGAGATGGTTTTCGGACTGTGGAAGAAGGGGAGGATCAGAAGACAGGATCAAACGGCGTTTTTACACAATGCAGAGGATTAACCCAGTGAGTTCCACAGTGAGTATAACAAGCATGCTTTACTGCATATACAGAATGATTTTATTGTTGTGGCTTTAGTAAAACTAAGTATGAGTGGAGTCGTTTATGTGTACGTGCAAGTAAATTTACACATACAAACACTGAAAGCTAGAAAAGGAAAAAGAAGAATCTTATTCATATTTTTCCATAAAATCTTTCTGCCGGCAAGATCCTGCTTATGATCAATAAATTATTACGTCAATGTGTAAGAGGCCTATAAGCAGTGAAGTACCAAGATAATGGCCTTCCAATGCCAACGTTTGGAGTCTCATGTATACAAATTTATAATAAAGGATTTTAGCCATTTTTTTTATTACCACCACTTTAAATGCACATTTGATGTACCCTTTTTTCATTGTTATATTCTACAAAAACACTCCACATTAAAATACCTGGGCAAAATACAGTCCCAGTCAAAACACTTCTAGTCAGCAGGAACCCCGTTAGCATCTCTCAAAACCTTTCACTACAATTATGGACCTTTAGCCCCCATTCACACTTGGATGTAGTGTAGGTAATAATAATTTTGATGTTGTTTTTGGACAAGTGCCATACAGGAGCGCTTTCAGGGCAGGATTGTGTATTTTTGGCCCATAGACCTTCATTATGGGAATGCCTAAAAAAAATGCGTAACACACATTTTTGCATGCTTTTTGAATTCTTATTAAAAGAGTGGTCAATCAGCCACGGCTCAAGGAACCCCTAGCTACCTCTGGCACAAACCTAGGGTTCATCAGGACCCTAGTTAAAGTGTTTGTAACATTCATGTCATTGCCAACCCCTCTGTTTTATGCAGCCATAATGCATAATGTTTTTTTTTTTAAACAAAGTCTCTAAATACCTTTTATTCAGAGATCTTCAGGCCGGTCACGTGACTTCCGGACGCTCTCATCCTCCAGGTTTAGGGTTACAGCGTGAGGGGCCAAGATCTCCCTCTGACATCAGCCGGGGAGGTCGTGTGACTGGCCTGAAGATCTCTGAAGAAGGTATTTTTTGTTTTAAAAAAAAACACTTGGCAGTGACATTTTTTTTAAGTTTACTTTTCTACTAAGGGCGGCAGGAGGGGGGAACACAGACACACGGGAGCTGACAGGCAGGGAGGGGGGAGAGAGGAGAGCTGCGGATGACAGAGGCACATAAACTGACCACGGTAATCAGGGCTCAGCAGCCCAGGATACCGTGGTCAGCACACAGAGGGGGGGACACAGGAACTGGCAGGAACAGACAGGTTTTTTTTAGAGAATAGAATCTTAGAATAGGGCAGATTAGATAGCACAAGCACTGTGCTGTTTAATCTGCTATAAGGAAACAGAGGCTCCATTTTTTTTCTTTTTTTTTTTTTTTTTTTAGGGTTACAACCACTTTAAGAATGGCTGCTCTAGGCAGACACAGTTGTAGCCATAAGGGGCGATTTGTCTCATGCCCCAATATAATAAGACCAGCAAATTTGCAATATAAAACAGCAACAGTCCTCTGGATTCAGAAATGCGTCATACAATGTAAATTTGTCTCCAGCCAATTGGTATAAAGCCACAATCACAGTGCATAGTACTCAGTGCCCTGTATATCCCACTCCATCCACAATGCAAGTTCTGTATTTCCAACTGTTTCTCTGTCAAAGGGGTATGCTCATTGCAGCATGACCTGGATATGAATTAGAGCACATCAAACATGTCCATGGTCTATCTCTGATATCCATATTTGTTGGACTACAATAAGCAGTACCAGGACAAGATCCTCTGGCACTCAAGTAAAATACGCCAAAGTGAAACCCCTCCCCTCCTTCCACCTGCCATTAGCCCTTGGGGTTGCCACCTTTTTGCCCAATAGGATTGAGATTTGGGGATAGGGTGTGGGTATCGAATTGGTTAAACTGGTATAGTTTAACCATAATGAGCACGGAGAAACAGAGACAGGTTTCCATTATTATTAATAACCAAAATTTGTTCTTCCCTCTGGGAACGAACAAAGCTTATAACTCATCAACATTGCATATTTGTGCCTTTCATAAAAAGCAATGAAATCATATTTCTGATACAAAGCACCATGCAGTTATTTTCAAAGGAAATAAAGGATTTTTTTCCTTAAATTGTGTAGTTTTTTTTTTTTTTAATGCCTTGCTACAAAACAAAGAAAACATATGAGTAACAAAAACCAGCAGATTAACTAAAGAAATAAGGGGAGTAAGGCGTTAATTAAAAATAGGGTTAGCTAAAGCTTTAAAGGGGTTGTAAAGGTTCAGGTTTAAAAAAAAAATATATATATATAATACTTATCTCCGCTGTGCAGTTGGTTATGCACAGAGTGGCCCCAATCCTCCTTCTCTGGGGTCCCTCCGCGGCGCTCCTGACTCCTCCTCTTCTCGAGTGTCCCGTCGGAGAACCCTCTCCTACCGGACGCCGTTCGGCCCGCTCCCGTGTCCTGCTGCTGCGTCTGTTGACACAGACAGCAGGACTCGGCTCCGCCCCCCGGCGCCTGCGTCATTGGATTTGATTGACAGCAGCGGGAGCCAATGACTGCACTGCTATCAATCCATCCAATCAGGACAAGAGACACCGGCCAGAGCTGGTGTGCTCGTTCCTGTCGCTGGAATTACGGGGCTCGGGTAAGTATAAGGGGGGGCACTACTGCAGTAAAGAAGGTTTTTCACCTTAATGCATAGAACGCATACAACCCCTTTAAGGGGTTCAACCAAAACAAATTTTTTGATCTACGCTAGAGCTGGCATTATCGCTCGATCAAAGGACAATTCTTGGATTTGCACTCATTAATGAAGGCTGCAAAACTAATAAAAATTGACAGCCAAACTCCCCAGTGGTGTAATCTGCTGGGTTGTGTCCTCTGGAGCTTTGAAAGCACGTAAGGCACCAGCCCACAACACCCCAGGGATGGAGCATCTTTTCTCTCTGTCTGAAACTAATAACAGGCCAGTATGGGGATCCCTATTGGGAGGACTTCCTCTCCCATCCTGATGTGGTGACAACCATTGCCAGGTAAGAAAATAAAGGAAAACTCCCCTATAAAAAGGTTTTGCTTGGCTCGGGCATCCAGCAAATTCCCAAACAGGTGAAAAAAGAAAAAAAAAAAAGATATGTCTTAAAAAAGGCAAGAAAATAAAACTCTGGAGTGGAAAATGTGATTTTCACTTGGTCCCATCACGTTCTTTGCTTGAATTTCCTATATGACTCCAGGTAATAGGGACTATTACATCAAAACGTCTTGGGACGATGAGTATTAACAGTCCTTTCACCTACCTCTGTGACAAAATGACCTCCTGATAGAAAATGTAATTTTGTATTTTATCCCTTAAAAAGTGTATGTAAACCCTCACATATACCCAGTGAAGTGAACAGCCTCAGATGATACACAGAGATGAAACAGAGATGAAACAAATCTCCCTACATAAGTTTTACTTGTATATCTGCTGACTTCAGCTTTCTACATTCATTAGAAAGTGCAGATCGTGGTAGAAATTTTTCATCATGTTTCAGCAGTGGGTGAGGAGTCTGGGCATACATTGTATGCCAGCTGCTTTTATCTTCTGTGTCGGAGAGCTTGTCAGAAGTTATCATGCTGATAACAGAGGAACGGAGCCGCAGAAAGACACAGGACTTAGGCCCTGTTCACACCCGAGCGTTTTTCAGCTTGTAAAACGCTCAGCCCTGAAGCTCCAAAACGCCCAACAAGCAAAATCCCATTCATTTCAGTGGCTCTTGTTAACATATGAGCTTTTTGTCGCCTGAATCAAAACGCCTGAAGCTCAAAAAAGTACACAAGCTTCTTTTTAGAAGATTACAAACGTTTTTGGCCCCATAGACTTCAATAGAAATGCCTGACTTGAACAGAAAAACACTCGTAAATCTCTCAAATAGCAGCCCTCAACCTCTAATTTCCTCTCCCTCTCCTCCCCTAGTGCTTTCTATTGGCTAAACCAAAACACCTGAAGCTGTAAAACGCTTGTAATACACATCTGTAGAAATGCCGTAAAATGCTTTAAAAAAGCTTGTAAAAAGCTGCAAAAAAAGCTTAAAAGATACGCCTGAAAACTGCCAGCAAATCTATCTGCTCAGGTGTGAATGGAGCCTTAGGGCTATGGAGAGAGAGATGAGGTCAACTGGACGAAGTCTTCTATATTTCCCATAGATGGTTATCCGTCTCTTCAGTTACCTCCATCTTGCACTCTACAGGTTACACATGAATTTAAATATTTGGGCATCGATATCCAGCTTCCGCTGGGAAGGTATTTTGATAATAATGTTTTACAGTGTATCTCGTCCTTTTGCACTAAAATAACTCAATGGTTTAGGGCAGGGATATGCAATTAGCGGACTATTAGAGGCTATGCCTCATGGGACTTGTAGTTCTGCAACAGCTGGAGGTCCGCTAATTGCATATCCCTGGCTTCAGGGATAAGTTCACTTTTCGTAAAATGTTACACCCATATTCAGAGTATTACATATATGGCCCAGTTATCTTATTGCACCTTGATAAAATTCCGCCAACTAGGACCATAGGTTACCTTGTACATGCTGTATTTGGGGGATTCTGTGATATTGAGACTATGATGGGGCATCCTGTGTACATTTAATATCATCATAAAAATTCTCAAAAAATGTAAACAGAGACACCTATATATATTTTTGTTATCACTACATTGTAGATATATGATTGACCCTCTTATAGACACCCCTGAAGGAGGAGACATAGATACTCTGAAACGCGGCAGATCGTTTACGAAAAATTTACTGTCAATCGTTGTGGTGATTGTGTACATTGTACACAGTAATTGCAACCATTCCAATACATTTTCTCTTTATTGTGTATACTATGTTACTATATTCTTTGCATATTCAGAGTGTAACATATTATAAACGGACTGGTCCCCACACCTCCCCAATCCCTGCAGTGACAGCTAGCGGGGTTCTTCTCCCATCCTCCCCCTCCCCCCCTTGCTAGCTGTAACAATTTAAAAAAATGTGGCCGAGTGGGGCTCTGCCCACCCAGCCACGTCACTTATAGACAGAGCTTTCTGCATAGAAAACGACGAGGTCCGGCAGCCTTTGCGGCTGTTGGCTTGTAGTTTTCAATGAACTATCACGGTGCTGTGGAGCGCCATGGTAGTTCATTCATGCTTCCTGTCAGATTGTATCTGCTTACCCGTATGGTACACTGGCAGATCTGCATGGCACTTGTGATCTGATGATCGCTCCAAAAAATAAAATAAATAAATGCACATTTTTTTTACCTGCAAAAAAATGTACATTTATTAATTTTTTTCCAAAAAGTGAACTTATCCTTTAAGTTACCTCTCACTTTGTTACCTCTCACTTTGTTGGGGTGTGTGAATCTTTTCAAAATGGTCTCTCTGACTAAATTTCTTTATATTTTAGCCACAACGCTCCAACAACCAGCTTCCTGTGTAATTATTTTATCTTTATTTGTTGTGTTATTTTTCTTTTAATTTGAAAATTATTTTATCTTTGAACTCATTTTTATTTTGTTAGTTTTCTGTGCTCCACTTTAATCTTTTAATGTCTAACTGTATAGTACCTCTATTGCCTGTAAAATCCTATGTCATATTACCGTGATTCTTTTTATTTAATAGAAGAACAGAAAAAGAATAATGGCGAACACGTTCATAACCCAAACCAAACAAAGACAAAAATTCCCAGAATTCCCCCCGTTTTAATGTGTTTACAAGGCTGCTTTACGAAGCGCACAAAGTCATTTCTGATTACACCGATAGCGGGACAATGGTGAACTACACACATGACAATAGCGCTGATTAATTCTTACAGAGCAGCTCTACAAAATGATCTGCCGCTGCAGCCTGGCTAAAAAGTTTGTTGTTGTTCAGTGTTATCAGTAAGATTAAGGTTCAGTAAAAAGTCACAGAGCTGACAGCATGAGGCTGGAAACCTGAAAGTGTAATTCAACAGCTTTAAGTAAAAAAAAAAAAAAAAAAAAAAGGATTATATTCAACGCACTTTGCTATTTATATGTAAATCAGTTTGGATTTGGCACTCACTGTTCAGGACACACGCTATTGTAAAGCAAAGATGTTCTGCAGATACAAGAGCAGTAATTGGGCTATTTTTACTTTATCTATGCATCATTTCATGTCTATCCACCCACAACAGCAGAAGCATAATAGAGTCCATCTCCACCTTTGTAGAAAACATTTTTTAAAAACTAAAGAGTAGCACACTGGTAACAACAGAAAAAACTCAATACGCACCTTCTCCCCCACACTGTTCCCTGCAGACTGCTCTATGATCCAGCTCCACTCCTCTAATACCTTCTCAGCCGGTGTCACCCAACCCACTTTCCAGAAACCCAAGCCATCATAGCTACAAACCCTGTGGGTGGGTCATCAAGCCAACATGATCAAGTACCAAATTCTCAATGCACATGTTCCTGAAGATGGCTGTAATGCCGCGTACACACGAGCGGACTTTACGGCAGACTTGGTCCGGCGGACCGAAGTCCGTTGGATAATTCGATCGTGTGTGGGCTCCAGCTAACTTTTTTTTCCCAAAAGTTTGACGGACCTAGAAATGAAACATGTTTCAAATCTTTCCGACGGACTCGAGTCTGGTCAAAAAGTCCGCTCGTCTGTATGCTAGTCTGACGAACAAAAAACGACGCTATTGGCTACTGGCTATGAACTTCCTTGTTTTAGTCCGGTCGTACGTCATCACGTACGAATCCGTCAGACTTTGGTGTGATTGTGTGTAGGAAAGTCCGTTCATTCGGAAAGTCTGTCGAAAAGTCCGCCAGACCTAATCCGTCGAGAAGTCCGCCCGTGTGTACGCGGCATTAGCGTAAATGGGTGCTACAGCGTCCAACCGGCTGGAAACTGAAAACATTCAAGGCAAAAAGTCACCTGCACACTAAGCATCTCCAGAGTGGGTTCAAAAGTATGTCACCGGTATACCAAGAATCTCCAGAGTGGGTCAGAAGTATTATTCAGCGATCATATCATAGTAACAAGATGAAGGGGTCCTGCATGGCCTCCGAAATGTCGTTATTGTTACCATGAAGTGATTGTTGAATAAAGCTTCAGACCCACTCTGGAGATTATCGGTATATTAATGACATACTTTTTGTCATTAAGCTAACCTGGGCTCCTAATATTACTACTCTGTTTAGGAGTAAGGTCCATCCATTACCAATTCTACAGGAAAAGAGGAAGGGCCTGTGGTGTCATGTAACCAGCCAGAATACTGGAATGCACGTATAAAGAGAATTTTTACTGTAGGTGTGTGTGGGGGGGTTAGGTAGATAGGGATGGGTCTGGAGTTAGGCTTACCAGTTCTGGAAATCAAAAAATAGTCCTTTAGATTCTTATCAGCAATAGTAACATTTATGAAAAAAATGTGGTCATTGACAATGGATGGCAGTGATTTCCATAATGTTGGGGCTGGTTGGCAGAATGCATGAGATCCAAAACATTTTAAGATGATTCTGGGCACATGTAATTTCCTTTTCTCCGAGGGGCAAAAGGAGCGTGAGGGAGTGTGGGTAACTAAAAATCTTTCACATATGGGTGGACCCAAGTTATTTAGTGCTTAGTAGGTAAGTAGGCCAATCTTGAATGATATCCTCCATTTTTATTTATAATCACTTTTTCTTTATTAAGACAAATTCCAACATACAACATAGAAATACACATTGCACAATATATCTATATAAATCTTTTCATTAACATACACCACACTAACCCCACTTCGAGAAAACACACCGGATCCTTCATCATGTGAAGAAAGAAAGAAAGAAAGAAAGAAAGAAAGAAAGAAAGAAAGAAAGAAAGAAAGAAAGAAAGAAAGAAAGAAAGAAAGAAAGAAAGAAAGAAAGAAAGAAAGAAAGAAAGAAAGAAAGAAAGAAAGAAAGAAAGAAAGAAAGAAAGATGTAAAAAAAAAAAAATAGGAAAAAGCCCACTTGCCTACCCATAACAAAACTCAATTTGCAAAACATAATTCAAAGTATAATTAAGAAGGGAGCTTTACAGCGTCCTATTACGTGTGTCAAACAACCAACAATACAAAAAAAAAGGAATAATAAAAAAAAAAAAGGTGTATAATTTCAAATTACTATTTTCGTGTCCTATTATGTTTAGTGTTTTAATTCAATATAATCTCATTCTGCTAGCCTCCATTTAATGGGAAGCCAGTATAGGGAGTGAAGAAAGGGTGTGATGTGGCAGTGATGGGTTTGTGGGTAATTTTTATCAGTACCTGATGGGCCATATCATTGGAAAGCTTTCACTTCTTACACACATAAGCAGGAGATGGGAAGACTAAACACAATGTAGGGCATGGTTTGCAATGGGGTTGGTTTCAGGAGATTAGAACTTCTAAGTTCTACCATCAAATAGAGGTGGGGCAATACCTCCATAACAGCTAGAACTAACCAGTCCAGTTGTTGTGTTGCCATGACTATTTGTGGTGTTTCTTTAGCACTAATATGGAGTTAGATTTTAGCACCATGTGCTGTTTTAAAAGCAAAGGCTCTCCCCCCCATTGATATGCAAATGAACCAGTTAGATTCATTTATGAGCTAAGCAGAGGAAATTCTTTACAGGATATGATGCAGAGGTTAGGGTAGTGGAGCACTTTGAACAGGCATGTGGGGAGACAACGGACAGAGGTTTTTTTGAGAGACAAAGGAACATGTGTGCTGGAAGCTGGAGGACTGGAGAAGTTTTGGGTTGGACTCTGAGCAAAGAACCATTAAGTAGATTCCATTTTGATTTAATCTCCAAGTTGAGAAATGGTTTACTGTACGTATTTTAATAAATATTGTACATGCTTATTTGCTATGAAGACCTGCCTACCAGGCACTAACACCCCCTTCCTGCCCAGGCCATTTTTCAGCTCTCAGCGCTGTCGCACTTTGAATGACAATTGCGCGGTAGTGCTACACTGTACCCAAACATATTTAAAAAAAAAAAAAGACCAAAAATTTTGAAAAAATAAATGTTTTTTACTTTTTTCTGTCAGTAAATTTTGTAACTAAGTAATTTTTCGCCTTCACTGATGTGTGCTGATGAGGCGGCACTGATGGGCACTGATAGGCTGAACTGGTGGGCATTGATGAGGTGGCACTTATGGGCACTGATGAGGCGGCACTGATGAGGAGGCACTAATATGCTGCACTTATGGGCACTGATAGGTGGCATTGATGAGCACTGATAGGCAGCACTGATGGGCACTGTTAGGTGATACTGATGAGCACTGATAGGTAGTAGTGGCAGGCACGGACTGGCGGCACGGATAGGCGGTACAGATGGGCATTGATGGGTGGCACTGATGGGCGACACTGATGGACAGCACTGATTGCCAGCACTGACTGGCATGGCTAATGGGCACTGATTGGTGGCACTTGTGGGCACTGTATGCTGGCAATGGTGGGTACTGTATTGTGACACTATATTTCTTTATTGTAATCAGGGCACTAATTACACTCCAACATGTCCCCCTGTAAGGAGATGCCACTGATCGGCTCTCCTCTCCTCACACTCACACTGTGATTGGACACAGCCGATCACATGGTTAAAGAGCCGCGGAGGTGGCTCTTTACACAGATCGGGGTCGCGCCGTATCCTAGCAACACGGCGCGGCCGCGATTGCCGTGCTGTGCGCCCCTGCGGGCGTGCAAGAGTGGCTGTTTTGGGACGCCTTCATATGACGGCATCCCAGAACAAGAGCTGCACCGCCCCGCCGTCATGTGACGGTGGGCGAGCGGCAAGCAGTTAATTGTGTATCCTGCAGTTTTATGTGCCGTTTTTCCTGTTCAGTAATGCACATAATACATTACAGAGGGCTAAACTTCCCTGGCCTTACTGCAACGTGACCTTTAGGCCCGGTGTGTCCCCATTCACCTTCTCAGGTGCGATTTCAGTCCAAATTTTTGGGCTGAAATCAGACCTGAAATGGACCAAAAGATGCACAGGACCCCTGTGCAAATTCTCACCTGAGCCACAGCGGAGATATGTGAACCAGCAGCTCCTTAGAGAGCCAGCCACGATCTCCTACTATGCGAATTGGATGCAGGGAAACCCACACCCAATTCGCATAGGTGTGAACCCAGCCTTAAGTTGTTGAAAAGACAGAAGACTTTTTGTCTTAATGCATTCTATGCATTAAGATAAAAAGCATTCTGTGTGCAGCAGCCCCCTCATACTTACCTGAGCCCCATCTGGATTCAGCGATGTCCACAAGTGTCTCAGGCCATCTGGAACTCTTTCCTGATTGGCTGAGACAGCAGCTGCGCCATTGGCTCCCACTCCTGTCAATCAAGGTCACTTAGCCAATGAGAAGACAGAAGGGGCAAGGGCCGAACCGTGGCTCAGTGTCTGAAAGGATACACAGAGCTGTGGCTCGGCTCGGGTGCCCCCATAGCAAGGTGCTTGCTGTGGGGGCACTCAACAGGAGGGAGGAGCCAGGAATTACGACAAGGGAACAGAGAAGAGGAGGATCGGGGCTGCTCTGTGCAAAACCACTGGGTGACTAGTCTATAAAATTTAGAGCAGGGTGGATTTGATTTAAAGCAAGTCGATTTAAATCACTAGCAAAAAAGGCTTGATTTAAATCAACTCGATTTAAAAACATCATTTTCAAAAAGCAACTGTCATCTCTGTTCCCGCATCGACTCCTCTTCTGACCTGCTGTTGACTCCCCAACAGTCTCATTCACTTTAATGGGACGGCTGGTGATGTGGCAGTGACACAACAAGGTGAGGGACGTGGTGAGTGGATGCCCGCTAACAGGCGTTGCCATGATGGATCTGAAATGACAGGTGCTCTTTAAATGTAAGGACTCATTCTTGCTGGTAGTTAGAATCTTTAATATTTGCAAACAAAATGAAGGTTTCCCATTTAGAATAATAAGCTGTCAGGTTAATAAAACAGCGATCTCAGAACCGATTCAATCATACGGTTTGTAGTGTACATAGTTTTGCAAAACAATGGGATAAAGGAATATTCCTGAACTTTGTTTTATCTCATGGTTACTGGCCAATTGTGTGAATGCATCAATGCACTGCATGTTATCTCAGCTTGCAGAGCTTGGATTCATTGAATGAGTTTACCAAAAAATGTAAATATTGCAGAATATACAGCCTCATGCTACATAACTAAGCTCCATTTCATGCTGAATAAACTAAATTATTAATGTATCTTACATAGAAAACTATCTTTAGATAGATTTTTACTCCAAAAGCATTTTATTAAAATAAATGTGATTTAAATCAGATTTTTTAAAATTTAAATCTGATTCTTTTGATTTTTAATGAAAAAAAAAACAAACAAAAAAAATCAGATTTAAAAAAAATTTTAAAAAATCATTGATTTTTATCCACCCTGATTTAGAGGGCGACTCGATCAAATTACATTATTTTCTACCAATAATCTGTTCTGAAACATGAATCACAAATGCTGGCTACATCTCACACCGAGAACCATCTCCAGATAGGAAGCACGCCAAGTACTCATCAATGACACGTCAGAAGGACTTGATAATAAATGCGCCATCTGTATCTACTCATCTTTTTCAAAAAATGACAACACTGACAGTGCCACGGGGCACAATGTTTTTACTATGCCAGGTGTGAGCAATGAAACTGCTGAAGGAAATTCACTTGTATCACAATCACACCTGTTCACATGAAGCAAACCAAAAGTGTCGGCAGAAAAAGAATATGCCCCTTTATGTTTATCCCAAGTATACTTAAATAGGACCCGGGATCACTTCTATTTAACTTGTACATAAATGATATAGAGGTAGGAATAAATGGCTCAATTGCACTTTTTATGGATGATACAAAGCTAAGCAGGATATGGGAACCTTACAGGAAGCCTCTATAAAATAAATGGGTGGACAACTACATGACAAATGAGGCTTAAAGTGGAGTTCCACCCACTTTTACAACTCTTCAGCATCCCTCACTAAACTGTGCACTGTAAATGAATTGGATATTTAAAATTTTTTTTTCTCAGCACCTACTGTATATCTGCTGTATTCATTTTTCACTTCCTCCTCCCTGGCCGTGGCCCATCGCATCATTTCCTGTTTGCAATGCCTTCTGGGAAGGGGCGGCAACTTCCTCTGACACTGCCGTTGCTATGGAAACCTGACCTGAAACCTATTACGCTGCATGTGCTGCACTGAGCATGTGCGAGATCTGCAAGGATGAGATCCAGGAAGAAATACAGTCTGGCTTCAGATGCCCACACTTAAGATGGCCACGGCCTGCTGTAAGTTTATAAAATAACAAACTACTGCTATAAACTAACAAAACAGACCTTAGTTTACAGACTAACTTTACTAGAATACATTAAGCTTGTGTATTATAGGGGTATTTTTATTTAAAAAGTATAATTTCGGCCGGAACACCACTTTAAAGTAGAACTATAGGGCATTTTTTTTTCCATTTTGGATAGAGAAAGGGAGAGTTATAAACCCTGTCAGATTTTTTTTGCCCATCTGTGTCCCATTGCGGAGATTTCCCTTCACTTCCTGTTCTGTAGCCTAACAGGAAGTGAGAGGAAATCCCTGTAAATTAAGGGAATTCATTGGGGACCCCCAGGTCATCAGAACTAGTTTATCCATTGGAAGATTTCCCCTCAATTATTTTTCTGGGGACAACCCAAAATTTGGGTAATTTCTTTTACTTTCACTTTCAATGATAATGGTAAACAGGACAAATAGAGAGAGTGAATCTCCCTAACGGGGGACAGACAGCAATAAATACTGAAAGGTTTTCTAATCCCTCTCCACTCTATCCAAAAATGTAAAATAAAGTTTTGCCTTTAGTTATACTTTAATATTGATAAATGACAAGTAATGCACTTGGGGACTAAAAATATGAATGCAAGTAATGCCGTGTACACACGGGCGGACTTTTCAACCAGACTGGTCCGACGGAACAAATCCGTCGGACAATCCGACCGTGTGTGGGCTTCATCGGACCTGTAGCTGACTTTTTCGGTCGAAAATGAGATGGACTTTAGATTTAAAACATGTTTCAAATCTTTCCAACGGATTTGAGTCCGGTCGAAAAATCCGTTCGTCGTTATGCTAGTCCGACGGACGAAAACCGACGCTAGGGCAGCTATTGGCTACTGGCTATGAACTTCCTTATTGTAGTCCGGTTGTACGTCATCACGTACACATCCGTCGGACTTTGGTGTGATCGTGTGTAGGCAAGTCCGTTTGTTCGAAAGTCTGTCGAAAGTCTGTCGAAAGTCTGTCGAAAGTCCGTCGAAAGTCCGTCAAAAGTCCGTCAAAAGTCCGTCGAAAGTCCGTCGAAAGTCCGTCGTACCTTTGATGCCGAAAAGTCCGCCCATGTTTACACGGCATTACATGCTATGGGGAGAACCTCTGGAGGAATCTAGGATGGAAAAGGCTCCGGGGAGTCCCAGCAAGCAAAGCCAGCAGACTACTGGCATGCATTAAAAATTGTATTTACTCAAGAGATAGGACTATAATTCTACCACTTTACAAAACTCTGGTTCAGCTACATCTTGAGTATACCATCCAGTTCTGGTCTCTAGTCCTTAGGAAGGATGTGCTAAAAGCTGGAGAGAGTCCAGAGAAGGTTGACTAAGCTATTAAGGGGACTACAGGTGTCAGGACCTTTATGATGAATGACATTAACCACTTGCTTACTGGGCATCTAAACCCCCCTCTTGCCCAGACCAATCTTCAGCTTTTAGTGCTGTCACTCTTTGAATGACAATTCGGTCATACAACACTGTACCCAATTTTTTTTCCCACAAATAGAGCTTTCTTTTGGTGGTATTTGATCACCTTTGGGTTTTTTATTTTTTGTTAAAAAAATTAAAAAAAACAAATTAAAAAAAAAAAAAAGTTTTATATTTTGTTAATAAATTTTGCAAATAGGTATTTTTTTCTCCTTCATTGATGTACGCTGATGAGACTACACTGATGGGCACTGATGGGCTGCATGGATGGGCACTGATAAGGCGACACTGATGGGCACTAATAGGCGGCACTGGTGGGCACAGAGAGCTGGCATTGGTGGGCACTGAGAGGTGGCACTTATGGACATTGATAGGTGGCACTGAAGGGCACTGATGGGTGGCAGTGATGGGCACTGGTAGGTGACACTGATAGGCAGCACTGCTAGGTTGCACTGATGAGGCACTGATTGGCACCACTGGTGGGCACTGATTGGTGGGTACTGTGGGCACTGATTTTTGGCTCTGATTTGTGGAACTGGCAGGCAGTATGGGTGGCCACATAACATGCTGTTCCTCTTTGAGACCGATGTCCCTGCAAACAGAAGCCGGTGATCGGCTTTTTTTCTCCCCACGCAGTCAGCGTGAGAAGAAAAAAAAAAACGATTACCAATCCTCTGTCTACATCACGTGATCAGCTGTCATTGGCTGACAGCTGATCATGTGGTAAGGGGCCGGGATCACAGCGCGCCGCGTGCCCCCTTCAGGGGGGGTGTAGTGAGGCTGCAAAGGGGAGGACGTCAATAGACGTACCCCCGGCAAAGCAGATCCGCACTGTAGCCATCATTCGGCTATAGCGCGGATCTGAAGGAGTTAAACGTCTTCTCCCTGGAGAAGATACTTAAGAGAGGATATGATTGCAATTTTCAAATATCTAAAAGGTATTCTAGCATTGGGAGAAAGCTATTCAGTTTCAGGTCACTTAAGAAAACACATGGCTACTCAATGCAGTTGGACGAGAAGTGGTTAACCTTAAACTGTGAGGAGGTTCTTTACTGTAAGAGTGGTAAGGATGTAAAACTTCCTTCCACAATTGGTGGAGTCAGCGGAGAGTGCTGATAATTTAAAAAAAAAAACTGTGTAGGGCAACTTAGCAAGTACAATATACAGGGTTATGGTAAATGGTATGGACATAATCACACCCACCCACACTGGCTGAAATGGATGGACTGGTGCTTTTATTCAACCTTACCAACCATGTAAATTAATTTACTGTGCTCCAGATACGGATGGCCTCCCTGATTCGATGAGCTGGAGAAGTTGGTGATAAAAGATGGAATCCTAAAATCCTTCCAACGGATCTGGGAGTAATTTGATTTTAGCAATAAGTCCTTTTTGCACACCTGATAGTTCACAAGCAAAATGCCCTACACCCTGTGATACTTCCACTGCGCTTCTGAATAAAGTGAAAAAAATAAAATTTAAATAAACTATAGCTGCCACTTAATATGTAACAAATACGTGACTGAATTTAAACCTCTACAGATGAGTGGAGTAAATTTTTTTTTTTTTTTTTTTAATTTATTTGAGCGCTACTATTTACTCCACTTATCTCTAGAGGTTTAAATTCAATAAGTCCTTTTTTCCAATACCTACTGGTATTGCATGGCAGAACAAAAATTGCGAACCATAAGAATAGCCTATAAGGTAAGGGCACAACCGGTGGAGGGCTGCACTAGGATTTTCTGCGCACAAAGGTGGATCAGTGTGAAGATATCATGTTTTCACCAATTGTCTTTCAAACAGTATATAATAGACAGTCACGTTACGTATTGGATTGAATAAGGACACTGTGTGAAGTACTAAGCACATTGCACTTTATGATTGGACATGTATTTTTGCACTATAAAGAGACAATTTTTGCACTTTGTCAGATTTTGTATCAAATTGTCATGGTTTACTTATTGATTTAGCGCTGCACTAATTGTTTTTGGATTCATAAGTATAGCCCTTACCCCCTTTTTGACACAGTGGTTAGAGTGGGAAACATCAAGGGCACAATTTTGCACCTTTCTTTAATTTTTTTTACTAAGCATCCTCGTCAGACAGCTCAGTTCATTTTAAATCTGCAGAATTTCTCTGGCAGTTTTAGCAATCTACCGGTGAAGCAATAATAACCAAAGGCTAGCCCTAACCCTTCATACAACATGGAAACATAACCAAAGAATGTCACTTTTCAGCACCTAGCCTTCAAAGTGCACTTTTGGATAAGATTTTGCCATGGAACTTGATCAAATCATGAATGTCAGTAACTAAAGAAGCAACTCGAAGACCCTGTCTCCATCAGTTGCAATGAAACAGTGGCTCTAGTGCCTACAATCGGTCACGGGGAAGGGTGTCCAACCTAGAGCTGCAATAAACTTTAAGAACCAATCAGAAAATATCTATAAAGTGAATACTGCAATCTGCTAGGGCTTACTGCACTTTGTACTGCCTTACGGAAAGAGCCTGTATATATTCAAAGACATCATGAAAGAACAGAAAGCCTGTATATAAAAGTGCAGAGTTGACGGTTTTGTATAAAAGACAGTAAAATGAACCCTATTTCTTAATTCAGTTTGTCATGACAACCTTCAGAGAGAACAAAGATGAATTCAGACAAATTATTATGAATATAGAAAGGAGAGCTATAGGGAAAAGTAGGGCTTGTGGCATAGTAGAGGAGAGATGGAAAATATGGTAATCATTAAAGGGACTAGGGCTCGTAACGAGAAAAATTATTCAATGGAATCTTTATGAAATCAAGCACTTCCTAGTACACAACTTGTCATGGATTCCAGAGTTATATATACCTGAAAACTAGAAAACAGATCTATAGGCATGAGCTGATTGGTGGGCAGTCTGGCCAAATCTTTATTTGAAAACATTGTACATATTGATAAGTTTTGTTATTTTTAAATGATTATTTTTGTTGTCAGAAGACAGAGAGAGAAGAAAAGACGGAAAGTGGGCCAGTAGAGAGAGAAGGAACAAAGAGAGGGAGAGAGACTGATCTTGGGGCTTTTGGACTCTAGGATGAGAAATATGGGATAAAACGTAATTGAACTCTCATTGTACCCTTGGGGTTCAAAGCAGGTTCTAGATGTGGAGGAAAGCTGTGTCAAGCTAGACCAACCTTTCTCAACCAGGTTTCTGTGGAACCCAAAGGATCCTCCAGAGATTTCTAGGGATTCCGTGAGTAATGAGTAACTCCTGCCTTTCAGATAAGAGACCACTGACAACAATGATCTTTTTAAGCTATCTGTATGGGGGTCAGTTTTCCCAATGACCACAAATATAAGGAATATTCTACCTTGTTACCATCAAGCTCATGTACTGTGAGCTGTGGCTATAGTAATTATTATCAGGGGTTCCTTGAGACCGAGAAAGTTATTTCAAGGGTTCCTCTAGGCTGAAAGGGCTAAGAAAAGCTTATCCAGACAATATAAGTATAGAGAAAATAATGTTTTTTTAAAGGTGCCAAGAGTTTAAAGTCAACATAGGCACACGTTGGGTGAATCTTTGAAAATCTTTATTTTGTTCACCAAGTAAAGCAAGGATAATTTTGCATAACGTCAGTTGCCTGTATTGGTGGATCTATTGATCCTTCTTACATGCAGTCTTCATTTAAGATAACATCCACCTATGCTCAGTTGTTGCCAGTTTGCTAGTTTGGCATCAAGCCGGCAACTGGCCTGATCACTTTGCCTAGAGACGGCATGTGAACTCTCCCTCTGAGGGTTGCTGTGAAGGATTGCATTTGAGTATATAGCATTGGACAATATGTCCTGAAGGCATCTAAGTACCGTAGACCCAAAGGAGGCTGTTATAGGTGGGATCACAAACCGGTAAACCTTAAATTTTCACACTGGCGCTCGTCCACCACCAGTTCTTAAAATATTCTACATTTGAAAAGGTTGAGTTGTATACCAGACAGTCAGTAATTAAGATTCACACTTTTATATTTCAATTATAGCTGCAGATGAAGAAAGGATAGCAATACATATTTCTTATAAAAGTCCTTTTTCTTTAATTTCATAGCGGTTGTTACAGCAATTAAAGTGTGAGGAATGATCTAGTCCTAGTTTAAAAATGTTGAATGCATGCAATTATATACATAAGGGTGCCAAACGTGCCCAGTAACAAGAAAAGGAATTTGGGGAGCAACCCAATATCAGCGATTGTGGGGACTGCGGTCTATATGAAAGTGCTCAGCATTGTACAAAGAATGCCGGTGAATTTTACCTAGGCAAAGCCGCCTGGTGCCTAGAGGTCTTCATGGGGTGTTTCAGATCTACTATTACTACAATGTCCCGATCGATAACCGGTCATTATTTATGGGTACTGAAGATACAATGAAGCTCTATCACAAATTACTTCTAGCCTGCAGAGTGAAAAGATTTACACACCGAGAATAATGTTGGATGAAAATACCATAATATAATTAGAAGGAACCATACAGATACAATGCTATAGCTGTTCAAGGACGTCAAGCTGAATATTCCAAAAATCTAGAAACCAGCTCCAAAAATGAGGCAGCAAAAATGCATCCTCATTACACATATAAACAGACTCCATACCCCCAAAGCAGCCATAAATACTTCTCTTTCAAGTAGAACGTCAGTCATAACATTAGGTCTTGCTGAATAACTTCAGACTGGCCTCTTTTGTAGGTATAGCTAAGTAAAACATTAAAAATAAGTGCCTGACTCAGCTCCGATGCTTATGGAACAGACTATCCCGCTCACATACATTGGCCTCAGAAAAATCAGTCCTAACATCGTTTGTCGGTAACCCCAAAATCCCAGACAGTCTCACCCACCAGATGTCCTACCCGTGGACGTCACGGAATCTCTTCCACTACGGAGCCCTGGTAGACCCCAGATCCCGCAAATTGCTATCTTACTCTGACCTACAGACCAAATTCGATCTACCACGACAAGCTTTCTACAGCTTCATGCAAATACGTCACTATGCCATGTCCATATCGCCTGACCTACAGTTCTCTCCCCCATCACCCTTTGAAAATCTAATCCTGGCGGGCACGGCCCAGAAAGGGTTAATCTCTGATATCTACAAAATACTAAATGCTTACCCATTAGAACTCAAAGGTAAACATAACTATATGATTAAATGGGAAAAAGCTCTTGGTGAGGAACTTCCCATGGAGCAATGGCAGACAGTATGGACACAGGCAGCAAAAAGCTCCCTCTGCACTCTATACAAAGAAAATACCTACAAAATTCTCCTTTACTGGTATATGACTCCGGATATCCTTCATGCCATATACCCGTCTAGTTCAGATCGCTGCTGGCGATGTCAAAAAGACAGAGGGACCCTCCTTCACATATATTGGGACTGCTCACTGATTACCCCATTTTGGGACAAGGTTCAACAACTACTGGTTCACCTATTAGAGACACAGATCCCTATGACCCCCAAATTCTTCCTTTTAGGAATCTCACAATTAAAGATCCCCAAAGTTCAAAAAAAACTCACACGCCACATTCTCACAGCTGCACGTTGTCTTATTGCTTTACACTGGAAAAAACCCTCCCCCCCACGCCCGAAGCCTTATACGCTAGAATCAAAGATGTGGAGTTGAGGGAGAAGATGACAGCCCGGATACAGGACAGGCTGGAGGCACATAATAAAGTATGGGAGCTGTGGCATCTTCGAGAGGACCCACCACGAACAAGTAAACGAATTATAACAACATCCTTCTTCCCTTTTCTTCTCATTTTCTTCTTTTCCCCCCCTCTTTCACTATCCTTCTACTCTACTTTGAGTGTTTCAGTGACTTGCTTAGTTATAAGCAAATTAGAAGATGAAAACAAAATAAGAGTTAAAAAAAAAAAAAAGAATGCCTAGCATATTTGTATTTTTTGTGATACACTCTTGTCGCTTATTACCTTTATTATATTTTGTACTTTTGTACCGCAAATACTATAATAAAATGTTATTTGGGAAAAAAAAAAAAAATAAGTGCCAGTGCTGTTTAATCTCCAGTAATACACTGTCTCGACCTCCTCTGCACATGCTCAGTTGCTCTTCATTTTTGGCATTGTGCCGAAAATCAGAGCCACTAGAGGCCGAACGGCTGACAGCCTAAAGATTACTGCTGCTCAGGGGCTCTGGGCCTCAGCCATTGGCAAGAAGAAACCAGAACACTGCCGAAGGCAATTTATAGCGCACACTAATTTTGGTGGCATAAGTATTAATGTGGAATGTATGTTCCTTGCTAAAGAACTTTATTTTTTTTATCAAGTTGTTATGGGTAAAGTTCCACTTTGAGTGTATGACAAGGCAATATTAAAAAAAAATTGCAGTACACCTCTTCTGTACATGCACAATTCCCATTGTTTTCCTTCCTCTTTAAATATCCTGAAAGTACAGAAAAATACCTATCTGCAAGAAATACACTCAGCTCCTAATTCCTGCTGAGCGCTGACAACACACAGGATTTTTTGTGGACGGAGTGGTGTCAGCCCTGCCTAGTGGTCTTTTGCTAATCTACTCAACCACTTTCACTCTCCTCATCTCTACAACACGAGCATTAATTATTCTGTAGTCACAGAAAAGGAGGGCTAATTAATCTCTCTGATATAATAAAAGAGCGTGCACAAAACAAGGGACAATTTATGACATGAGCAACAGGTATTATTTTTGCAATTATTGAACAGACCTAACAAACATGTACAATGGTATACTGAACACAGCAAAAAAAAATACAAGTTCATTGTTTGGATTAGGTTGGGTTCACACTTAAGGGTGGGAAAACACCAAATGGGATTCACACTGGAATCGCACCGCATTTCCGTGCACATGTGATGTCTGCGCAGTGCGATTTCAGCCATACATTTTGGTATGGCTGAAATCGCATCGCATCCGCACCACAATGGTGCAGGACCCTTTTTTTCTCCAGCACCTGAATCACATTGCATGGGTGACGGCAAAAAAAAAAAAAATGACCTGTTATAACCCTTACTTTCTCCACCTAAAGTGAAATAAAAAGGTTTTGCTTTTAGTTCTACTTTAATAGCAGCGGGCATGCTGTCCTGCAGCAAATTAAGAACTCACAGAGGCAAGGGAAAAAATGCCCCAGGATTGGGGTAAAGAAAAAATGCCCTTGTCCGTGGGAGGAACAAAAATTCCCCCATGTCAACGGTATCACTGGAAGGAAAAAATATACCCTGCATAGGTGGTGTCACTGGAAGGAATAGAATGCCCACGTGTTGCTGGTGTCATTGGAAGAAAAAATGTCCCTGACTTGGTGAGGTCACTGGAAGAAAAACATGCTCCTGTGCCGATGAGGTCACTGGAAGAAAAACATGCTCCTGTGCCGATGGGGTCACTGGAAGAAAAACATGCTCCTGTGCCGATGGGGGTCACTGGAAGAAAAACATGCTCCTGTGCCGATGGGGGTCACTGGAAGAAAAACATGCTCCTGTGCCGATGGGGTCACTGGAAGAAAAACATGCTCCTGTGCCGATGGGGGTCACTGGAAGAAAAACATGCTCCTGTGCCGATGGGGGTCACTGGAAGAAAAACATGCTCCTGTGCCGATGGGGGTCACTGGAAGAAAAACATGCTCCTGTGCCGATGAGGTCACTGGAAGAAAAACATGCTCCTGTGCCGATGAGGTCACTGGAAGAAAAACATGCTCCTGTGCCGATGAGGTCACTGGAAGAAAAACATGCTCCTGTGCCGATGAGGTCACTGGAAGAAAAACATGCTCCTGTGCCGATGAGGTCACTGGAAGAAAAACATGCTCCTGTGCCGATGAGGTCACTGGAAGAAAAACATGCTCCTGTGCCGATGGGGGTCACTGGAAGAAAAACATGCTCCTGTGCCGATGGGGGTCACTGGAAGAAAAACATGCTCCTGTGCCGATGGGGTCACTGGAAGAAAAACATGCTCCTGTGCCGATGGGGGTCACTGGAAGAAAAACATGCTCCTGTGCCGATGGGGTCACTGGAAGAAAAACATGCTCCTGTGCCGATGGGGGTCACTGGAAGAAAAACATGCTCCTGTGCCGATGGGGTCACTGGAAGAGAAACATGCTCCTGTGCCGATGGGGGTCACTGGAAGAAAAACATGCTCCTGTGCTGGTGGGGTCACTGGAAGAGAAACATGCTCCTGTGCCGATGGGGGTCACTGGAAGAAAAACATGCTCCTGTGCTGGTGGGGTCACTGGAAGGAAAAATTCCATTGTGGCGGTGGGGTCACTGGAAGGAAAAAATGTTCCTGTGTTGGTGGTGTCACTGGTAGGAAAAAGTTGCCCCATGTCAGTGGGGTCACTAGAAAAATGTCAATGAGTTGTTGGTGTCACAAAAAAATAAAAATAAAATGCCCCTGTGTTGGTGGTGTCACTGGAAGAAAAATGTTGCCTACGTCAGTGGTAGGAAAAAATGCCCTGCATCGGTGGGGTCGCTGGAAAAAAAAAAAGGCCCCCCTAGGAAATTCTTCCTGTCCCCCCCCCCCCCCCAATTTCTGTTCCTCTTCTCTATCTGTCCATTGCCCCTTCTTCTCATTCTCTCTTCCCTCCATCTCTAGTTCTCTTCAATCACTCCACATTGAACTACTTTTATAACCACGCTTGTCTAAGACCAACATTCCTAGTGAAATAGATGTCAACTTTTGAGCCAAATCAATTCCTAGGTTGCCTAGGTGAGTTATCTGGAGTATCAGCCCTGCACCCCAAAATCACTCCATGGGTAACAGGTACACTTTAAATCTTTCAGATTTGGAGCTCGGAACATTTTCCATTATTTCCTTAGCAGCTGCACACATCCTGATATTATTTGGCAGAGCCCACAAGCGGTAGTAATTTCTGCTCTGAACAATGAAATATTGCTTGCATCTAGCTAGGCTGAATAAGTGAGCCGAACATACTGAATGAGGTCCTATTGTGTCTGCCGAGCCCCATCATCCATGGAAGTCTTCAGCTGTAAACTGAACAGACGTGATCAGACAGTATTATTGGTATAGAAAAAAAAAAGTGATTTTTTTTTTTGCTCTTTCTGATGAAAAAGCCCATTGAATGTTTTACTTTGCAAAGCTGAGGTCCCTCTCGACGAGAAACGTTTTTAAACTTAGTATAATAATGAGTGCACTTATGCGTACTGATCATCTACAGACTAATGGACCGGAAAAAAGACTGAAGAAGCTCTAAAGGATAAAAAAAGTTATGCTCTATGTAGTCTAAGGCTTTCAGGATCCTAATATCAGCTGTCACATAAAAATATGGCTCTGAAAGTGTAGCTCAGTCTTTAGTCCCCACTCATACTTGAGCGTTTTTATGCTCGTTTCCCTATGCCTGACTATGCAGAATCCCATACTTTCTAACTGTCCCTGTTCACATATCTACACTCACTTACCTTATACTCTACACCACATGTGTCAAACACGGGACCCGCAGGCCAAATCCAGTCCTCCAGGCCATTTTATATGGCCCTCGAACCTCCCTTGCAGCTGTGGCAATGCCCTTGTTTCTGCCCCCACCTTGTCTCAGCAGTCAGCAGCAGAGAGGACAGAACTCCTCCTCCAGATCCTGTGCTTCTCTGTGAGGCTGCAGAGAGGCACGTCTCTGCCCTGCTTCCCCCCTTCCCAATCTCGTCAGTGGGCAGCAGAGAGTAGGACAGAACTCCTCCTCCAGATCCTGTGCTTCTCTGTGAAGCTGCATAGAGGCTCGTCTCTGCCCTGCTTCCCCCCTCCCCATCTCAGCAGTGGACAGTAGAGTGTAGGACAGAACTCCTCCTACAGATCCCTCACCTCTCTGTGCAACCACAGCACCCCCTTGTTTTCACCTCCCCTGGTCTCAGCATTTAGCAGGCTCTGGCAGCTGACTTCAGCCCTCCTCTGGTTCTCCTCCCGACCCTGCACTTTCCTGCTTCCCAGCTCCACCCCTATCGCAAGGCAAGGAGGTGCACTGTGATGTAAGGGAGGGTAGGAAATGTAAAAAAACGCGCTAACATTAGCAAACAGCAGCAGCAAAGTTCGATAACACAAACAGTCTATGGATTGGAAAAAGCTGCGCTAAAAACAAAAGTCCAAAACAGTTGACATCAAAACAAATGAATGCTCTTTTGAAATGCAAAAGGTCATAACAACACCACAGTGTGCATCCACAAACAAAGTGCCCAACCACCGTAGCTGTAGATTAAGCTTAGCTGACGGCAAGCTTTAAAGGGCAGGTGGCTTTAACCCAGCCTAGGCCTTTAAGCTTGCTGATGACCACAATAGGAGCCGTATTCAGATGGTGAAAATCGTTCTCTTGGACTCACGTCCATTGACAACGTCTACTTATGACGAAACGCGTCTGGAGAAGGCACGTTAGTTACGTCACCACGCAAGCGGAGTAGGAGGACGGGCTCCGTTTTTATGTATGCCGGCCGCCTCTTTACATGCGATATTTTCGCCTCCTATTTGTAAGTGCAATACTTTATTTTATTAAAACTTTTTTGAATTTACTACACTATGGCCAGTCTTTCTCATTTCTGGGCAATGTGCTAATGCGGATGCCGGACGTGAGTCCAAGAGAATGATTTTCACCATCTGAATACGGCTCCTATTGTGGTCATCAGCAAGCTTAAAGGCCTAGGCTGGGTTAAAGCCACCTGCCCTTTAAAGCTTGCCGTCCGGTAAGCTTAATCTACAGCTACGGTGGTCGGGCACTTTGGTTGTGGATGCACACTGGTGTTGTTATGACCTTTTGCATTTCAAAAGAACATTCATTTGTTTTGATGTCAACTGTTTTGGACTTTTATTTTTAGCGCAGCTTTTTCCAATCCATGTAAGGGAGGGCGACTTCTGATATAAGAAAAGGGTGGGGTTCTCTGGACATCTAGTCTTACAGATATAACTGGCCCTTTGAGGGCAACCATAATCCCGATGCGGCTTGCAATAAAATTGGGCTTGACACCACTGCTCTACATCATAAGCGCAAAAAAATAAGTTTTTTTTTTTTTTAGCATATTCAGGTGTTTTTGATCCCATAGACTTGAATGAGAATGCACAATCTGCACGTTTTTACACCTAAAGATTTCCTCTCCACCTATAAATCTGCTCTCCTTCCTTTGTCCAGTCCAGGGAACAAACTCCTGAAGCTTGATACATGTGCAAAAATGCCCGTAAAATGCCTGTAATACAGCTTTAAAAAAAAAATGCTTCAAAATCACTAGAAATACGCTCTGGCCAGGCCGCGACGTCACTCTTGCACATGCACAGTCACATAATAGTGTGCTGTTAATGTACGCTGAGCTGTGCATGCGGGGTTCTGTGTACATTAACACTGGCAGGCAGGGGGGAGCATTTATGGCAGATGTGACGATAGGGTCTCTGTCATAAAAACCCAGCCTGTCAGCAATTTTACAAAATGTGTACTTACTACCACTTTAACTGCTTCCCGACCAGCCGCTGTAGCAGGTTGGCTCTCCTGCGTGAATAGCAGGACTTCGGGTGCGTACAGGGCCATATGTGGGCGTGCACCCATTCGCTAGCGGGGGAGCCAATCAGCTCCACAGAGAGGCAGAACGGGGATCTGCCAATGTAAACAAACAGATCTCCGTTCTGTCAAGGTAGAGAGTAATTGTCTAATCCTAGTGATTAGGAACAGCGATCTCTCTCTCTCTCTGTACTCCCAGTCAGTCCCCTCCCCCCACAGTTAGAAACACCTCCCTAGGGAACCTCTTGGTTGCCCCCTAGTGTTAACCCCTTCCCTGCCAGTGTCATTTATGTAAATCAGTGCAGTTTTATAGCACTGATCGATGTATAAATGTCACTGATCCCAAAAAAGCGTCAAAAGTCTCTGATCTGTCTGCAGCAAAGTCGCAGTCCCGCTAAAAATCACAGATCACCGCAATTACTAGTAAAAAAATTAAAAAATATAACATAAAAAAAAGAAAGGAATAAAAATGCCTAAATCTATCCCCTATTTTGTAGACACAATAACTTTTGCGCAAACCAATCGATAAACGCCAGATTTTTTTTCACCACAAATATGTAGAAAAATACATGCTGGCCTAAACTGAGGAGGAAAGGTTTTTTTTTTTTTTTTTTTTTTGGGATATTTATTATAGCAAACAGTAAAGAATATTGTTTTATTTTCAAAATTGCCGCTCTTTTTTTTGTTTATGGCGCAAAAAAATAAAACCCGCAGAGGTCATCAAATACCACCAAAAGAAAGCTCTATTTGTGGGGGAAAAAAAGGACATAAATTGTGTTTGGGTACAACGTCGCACGTCCGCGTAAATTGTCAACTAAAGCAACACAGTGCCGTATCGCAAAAAATGGCCTGGTCATTAAGGGGGTAAAACCTTCCGGTCCTTAAGTGGTTAATGGTAGATCATATACACATGTAAACGTGAACCACACTCGTGTTTTTTGCACAGGAACATTCTACAAGGAACTACGGCAATTCATACATCAATACCGTGTGCAAGGATCACCAACTAATAAAACTAAAATTTAAAAAAAATCTCAAGAAAAAGTCTACATTTGATAATGAAAAGCAACCAGTTTTTAATAAAGCGGTTATTATATTATTAGTTCTTGCATTAGATCAGGTCAGAATGTCCTGTGTTATTCTGCAGGCATTATACACAGACAAGACATGGTATTGGGCAGAGTACACCGGGTCATGTCCTGTACGATATTGGAAGCATTATCTACAATAATTATTCAAGACATTTGGAGCAAAGAGCGCAATTGACCTTTTATAAATTTAAGGTCGTTCCCTTTTGCTCAATGTCTTATCATACGGGTGAAGGAATAACAATGGTGTCGAGTGTAGCATATTAATTGGCTAAAATATAACAACGGAAGGGAATTAAAAGTTGTTGGTTTCACTATTAACCTTGGACTTTTGCTTGAAGCTGTACTTATTTTAAGCTTTATTGATTAGGCACAAAACCTTAAGCCCGCCGTGGACACATGAAGGACTGAGCATTAAAGCCCACCTTCCCTACCGCCGCATTTATGTGTTACACAGCCAGGAAAGGGTTAACGCTTTCTCCAGAAAACAAAGTACACATAACATTTGGTCACTTCCTTCTAGATGGCACTGAAGCTGAGCAGGGTGGTAGGCAGTGTTGCCAACCTACCAGATTGACACTTACTGACACGACATGCAAAATTTACTGGCACAGCCACGTTTTTACTGCCATTTGCAAAAGTTACAAAATTGCAGTTTTAAAGGGGTTGCAAAGGTTTGTGTTTTTTCACCGGCATTAAGGTGAAAAAACACCTGTCAGTGACCGGCCCCCCAGCCCCCCCCCCCCCCCCCCCCCCGTTTTACTTACCTGAACCCTCGAACTTGTCCCAGGGCGACGCGCCGTCTCTCTGATAGGGGGTTCTCGGCTGTTGATTGGATAGATTGATAGCAGTGCAGCCATTGGCTCCTGCTGTTGTCAATCAAACCCAATGATTCGGCCACCGGGGGGGGGCGGGGCCAAATCTTGCATTCGGCGTCTATGGACGCCGAATGCTGGACTCGGGAGCGCGCCCGCAAGGTAACTTCTCCCAGGGGGTTTAGCGCTTCTCCCAGGGGGTTATTTGATATGGGGAGGAGCCGAGAGAGCCGCCGAGGGATCCCAGAAGACCAGGATCAGGGCCACTCTGTGCAAAACGAGCTGCACAGTGGAGGTAAGTATATGTTTGTTATTACAAAAAAAAAAAAAATGAACCTTAAGTGTCACTTTAAGTGAAAATTTCAGTATTTAGGCTACAAACAATACAATATGCAATTAGCAACCTGATTTAGGGTAGCTGTTAAGGCAAAATTGATTTTATTTTCGATATAGTAAGTAAGTAGCTCAGGGACAAGACTCAAGAGGGCAAGAAATTAGAATGGGTGGCACACACATGAAACTGACTCTTAGTGACAATGAAAGCAGCACAGATGATGATGACACCTCACCGACACGACACGTTCCCTCCTGAGTTACAGTGACAATCTCTTTTCACACCAGGTGGTCCCTTCAGTCCACTCCAGTCCAAACAGTCCTGACAGTCCCGCTCCCGCCTTGCTCCCGTCCTACAGAACTGCACACGAGGCTCCTGCCGCTCTGCTAGGCTCCCTTGCACCATGACAGCACATGACACGCTCAGGCACCGCCTATGCCAGACCCGTACCCCACTGGTGCCACCAGAACACACTGTAGCAGGCACTTGGATGGTCTCAGCCGTCTCCAAACATCACAGCCATATTTTTTACTGGCAACCTTTTCCTGTCACTGGCATTTACTAGCAGGAGAAAAGTGCCTGTTTTTTTACTGGCTGCCAGTAGAAATACTGATGGTTTGCAATACTGGTGGTAGGACACATGTCCATTGACTCCCGCCACTCCATAGAGAAGACTGGAGAGTCCAATCAGGTCCACCTGAAAACCTGATGGGAGAAACCGATCAGTCTGCTAATGTGAAAGGGGCCTTAGATGAGGTCATCAGCTAGAGCTGTAGAGGAAAGGAGTAGTGGAAGACTTACTGTCAGCTTCTGTCTTTAAAAATGACAGTGGTAATCGGGTGAGCTGACAAATCCTGGCATTTGGGGGCCCTTCTGAGTGACTTACTTCTGCTGTTGGGGGGGATTCTGAGTATTGTGCTTCTTGCATAGAAAGGGGTCATTTTTTGAGTGGTGTGCTCTTTGTCATCAGTAGGGTGGACTCATCTCAGTGGTGTGCTCATTCCCCGCATGTACAGTGATCAGCGATCATAAAGTGCTGACTTCTTCTGACAGATAACTAAGCTTGACTGGCAGAAAAAGCCAATTTGCATATTTTTTGCCTTCCCTCCTTGTCAATCATTTCTCTTAGGTCACTTCAGGTGGTAAGTCCTTATATTTGGTTTTCATCACTGTATGCGAGAGCTTTAAAACGTAAGCGCAATGATCTGTCTGGCGCACTCACAATAGTAAAGTTGGCGCTGGCGGAAGTGTGAATGGACAGAGATCCACTCTGTGTACATTAAATGGAATGTATGTAAAGCGAGACTCCGAGAGATGGTGTGACTTTAGAGCTGGTTACAAATTCTCTACAGGAACATTCATAAATTGGGCTTCTGCCTGGGGTGGAGCTAAAGCCAGCACACAAAAAGAATTAAGCTTCTATCTTCCTAACTACAGTATGCAACTGGTCCATTGGGGGATTCTTATTTCAATATGCGTTTCTGGCGTATGCTCATGATTTTTGTATAGCAGAAGTCACAAGATCTAAAATTTAGTGTAGAAAATGTTTTTAAATATCCAATGGCCTTCTGCGGATCAGGAAGGAAAATATTTTTTTCCCCATTGGAGCAAATTGGACCATGCTTTATATAGGGTTTTTTTTTTTTGTTCCTCTGGATCAACTGTGGGTAAAGGATTTTGTATTTGAGGATTTTCCTATTATTCTATTTATTTATTGTATTTCTGTTGGTTGAACTTTTTTTTTTTCTTTTTTTTCAACCTATATAACATCATATAAATGTACTGATGTATACAGAGCTGCATTAACTTGTGTTGTTAAACCCTTTGCGCCGACCGCACACAAATATGCAGCCTCACCGACCGCACACAAATATGCGGCCTCACGGAAGTGGGCTTTTTTTCCGTGGGGCCGCATATATGCGCACCTCCCTTTGTGCTGGAAATGTGCACTGCACAGCGCGCTCCCAGCACAGAGACCAGGCTCTCACGGAAATCCCCGGGTCTCGTACTATTGATTGGAGCTCGGGACTGTCAGTTCTGGGTCACCTGATCGATGTGATAACCTCTGATTGGCTATCACAGCGATCAGTCACTGTGAGCCCACCCCTAGGTTTCCTTCCTCTTCTGAATGAAGAGAACAATACATTGTATCTTCCTCTTCTTGCAGGAGAGGAGTGGTATATAAACAAGTGTGAACAAACAAGTGTGTAAAAAAAATAAATAAAAATAAAATAAAATTAATAATAAAGAATAAAAAATAAGGAAAAAAATTAAAAAGATCAAGGTTGTCAGGATTAGTGTTAGGGTCCGGGTTAGGATCAAAGGTCATGCACAGCATATTTTGGGTAGAATTTAATTTTTTTTTTTTTTTTTTTTACAATTGGTATCAGTGTCAGTTAGTGTCCATGTCAGTGCGTTTTAGGCAGGATAAAAAAAAATGCAAAATGCGCACCATTCTTTCTTGGCTGTACTATGTTTACAAAAACAACTAACATACACATATGTGGTATCACTGCAATCGTCTGGAGCAGGAGAATTTATTTTGGGTTGTTTTTTGGTGGTAAATTATGATAATAGCAAAAAATATATACCGTATTTATTGGCGTATAACACGAACTTTTTTCCCCTTAAAATCAGGGGAAAATCGTGGGTGCGCGTTATAAGCAGATCCCGACGATCTCTGCTCCGCTAAGGGGAAAGGAGTGAGCGCCGCCGATATACACATAGCCGAGTGTACTCAGCTAGGCTCGGCTCCTCTCACAGTCATGCCCAGTCCCGCCATTGGACCTGTGTTATGTCCATCATAGGGGCGGGACTGGGCGGGACTGCGAGAGGAGCCCAGAGGAGCCGAGCCTAGCCGAGTGCACTCGGCTTTGTGTATGTCGGCGGCGCTCGCTCCTCTCCTCTCGCAATCAGCGGAGATCGGTGCCAATTTTAAATAATCAGCCTGCCTGGGCAAGGCTGCAATAACACAAGGCTGCAATGACACAAGGCTGAAAAGACACTGGGCAAGGCTGCAGATGGACACTGGGCAAGGCTGCAATGATGGGCAAGGCTGCAGATGGACACTGATAAGGCTGCATTGAGGGCATTTCTATGTAAGTTTTTTTCCTTAAAATTCCCTCCTAAACTTGGGGTGCGTGTTATACGCCGATAAATACGGTAGCTACATTTTTTTTTTACATTTTTTTGGATACATTACGTAGTTGTGGCGATATGTACAGCTTTACTAACATGTCAAAGTTGCAAAATTGTGCTTAGGTATTTAGATTTGTTTTACCCTAAAGTGTGAAGGGGTTGATATTTGCCAGGAGTTCTGCTTTACGACACCAGAACAAAAAGAGATACAAACATAAAGGCAAGAAAAAGGCTGTTTATGATGCATCTCACACACTTGTAGACCGAGATTTACAGTGAGACATCTTAAGCCGTTGACACCATGTTGCTAGTATTGAAATATAATGAGCCGGGAGTCTGCCTGCTCACAGCATTGTTATACGACACGTGAAAAGATTCTAAGAATGTGCGGCTCGGCTACCTTCACCACGCAGGCTTGTCACTTTGATACTGTATTTGTGAGCGGTATTGTAATTTCTGATATTATGTCATATCCCAGGTACTTGTTGCATTGATGTATGGAATACAAACACACATCTCCTACTAAGATTTACTTTATAGAAAAATGACAGACTCAATTCAGTAGGTACACATTTTGAGCTAATATTGTAACTTTTATCTGAACATAAATTTTGCATTAAAGGTTTTCAATTTTTGACTTATATATTGTGTAAGATTTGAATTACTGTAGTACATATTATGTTGTTCAAGTGCTACCTCTAGAGCAGCCATTCTCAACCATGGTTCCATGGAACGTTGGGGTTCCTCCAGGCGTTGCTAGGGGGTTCTTTGAGCTGTGGCCAACTGACCTCCCTTTTCATGGTGCCTGCATAGTGCCAGGGCCAATATCACATGGCATGGCACCAGTGATCTTTTTAACTATTTGTAAGGGGGATATTTAGACTACTACTGTAAGGCCCCTTTCACACGATCGGACCGTTCAGGTCCGCCTGTCAGTTTTGACGGCGGACCTGAACGGGCGCTCCATGTTAGCCTATGGACCGACGGATGTCAGCGGAGACATGTCCGCTGACATCCGACCCCGTCCGATCCGCTAAAAGCAGACGGATGGCCCTACGTCCAGATCCGTCGCTGGCGGATCGGATCAGGTGAGATCTGACGAAAACGGACGCTGACCGTTTTCATCCGATCCCTCCATAGGCAGCAGCGGCGCCTGACAAGCCCCTCCCCGCTCAGTGAGCAGAGAGGGACCTGTCATCCACCGGCTCAGCAGAGATCAACGGAGAGATCTCCCGCTGAGCCGGCGGACTGAGGCGGGTTCCGTGGAAATGGAGTCCGCCTCGTGTGAATGAGGCCTAACATTCTTCCTACTGGCCACTGATGTAAACAGTATTTTTTCCCATTGACCCCCAATGAATTAATGTCTGCATGGGTTCCCCAAGAGCTAAAATTATTTCAAGGGTTCCTCAGGGGTAAAAAGGTTGGGAAAAGGCATCCCTGCATAATGACTGCCGAGAAAATATAATTTAGATCTTATACTGTATATTAGAGCGATTTTCTCAAAAAAAAAAAAAAAAAATCTGATTTAAAAAAAAAAAAAAAACAAAAAAAAAAAAAAAAAACTTGATTCATGATTCGAATCGAGTTTTTTTTTTTTTTGGACACCGCGCCGGTCCTAAGGAGCTGCGGGCAGGAGTTTTTTGGCGAGGCCGCGGCTTCGGCCTAGTCCGCGGTGTCCGGCCTTGCGGACTAGGCCGAAGCCGCAGCCTCAACTAAAAACTCCTGCCCGCAGCTCCTCAGGACCGGCACTGACACCGTTCCGGTCCTAAGGAGCTGCGGGCAGGAGTTTTTAGGCGAGGCCGTGGCTTCGGCCTAGTCCGAGGCGTCGGGCCTCACGGACTAGGCTGAAGCCGCAGCCTCGCCTCAAAACTCCTGCCCGCAGCTCCTCAGGACCGGCGCGGTGTCAGCGCCGGTCCTGGGGAAAAAATAATTAATTAACAAAAATCAATTTGCTGAAATTTTGAATTGATTTGACCTCTCAACTCGATTCAAGATTCAAATCGATTTTTTCCCCAGCCCTACTGTATATATGGGCCCGACTTGTAAGAACAGTGTGTACAGCAAGCGTATACAATGTATTTGCAAAACTTTCAGCCTGCATTAAGTACAGTCATGCTCAAAAGTTTGCAAACCCTGGCAGAAATTGTGAAATTTTTGCATTAATATTGAAAATATGACTGATCATGCCAAAAAAACTGTCTTTTATTTAACCGCTTGCCGACCAGCCGCTGTAATTTTACTGCGGCAGGTTGGCACGATCCCGCGTACCGTCGTAGCTATACGTCGGCTCGTGGGATAGCAGGTGCGCGCGCGCTGCACAGCGGGGGGTGCCGATGTTCGCGGCCGGCGATCGCAATGACCGCCGGCCACGAGCGATCATGAGTACAAGAGACAGAACAGGGGCGAGTGTGTGTAAACACTGTTCTGTTCTGAGAGGAGTGACAGGTCGTGTGTTCCTATTAGCTAGGAACCACGATCCGTCACTTCCTCTAGTCAGTCCCTTCCCTCTTCAGTTAGAAACACGTGCTAGGGAACACAGTTAACCCTTTGATCGCCCCCTAGTGTTAACCCCTTCAATGCCAGTGACATTTTTACAGTAATCAATGCCATTTTTATAGCACTGATCGCTGTATAAATGTCAGTGGTCCCAAAAATGTGTCAAAAGTGTCCGATGTGTCTGCCATAATGTCGCAGTCCCGAAAAAAAAAAATCGCAGATCGCCGCCATTACTAGTAAAAAAAAAAAATAAAAAATAATAAAAATGCTATAAATCTATCCCCTATTTTGTAGCCGCTATAACTTTTGCGCAAACCAATCAATATACGCTTATTGCGATTTTTTTACCAAAAATATGTAGAAGAATACATATCGGCCTAAACTGAGAAAAAATTTGCTTTTGTTTAAAAAAAAATGGGGATATTTATTATAGCAAAAAGTACAAAATATTGTGTTTTTTTTCAAAATTGTCACTCTTTTTTTGTTTATAGAGCAAAAAATAAAAACCGCAGAGGCGATCAAATACCACCAAAAGAAAGCTCTATTTGTGGGAAAAAAGGACGTCAATTTTGTTTGGGTGCAACTTCGCATTACCAAGTGTCAGTTAAAGCGACGCAGTGTCGAATTGCGAAAAATGGCCCGGTCATTCAGCAGCCAAATCTTCCAGGGCGTTAAGGATAGCAATCACTTGAATCCATATATTATCACAACGTTTTTTGGATCCTTTTTAAATCATAATGATAAAAAATATCACTGAAATGGCCCTGATCAAAAGTTTACATACCCTGGAATGTTTGGCCTTGGTACAGACACAGAAGGTGGCACACACAGGTTAAAATGGCAATTAAAGGTTAATTTCCCACATTTGTGGCTTTTTAAATCACAATTAGCGTCTGTGTATAAATAGTCAATGAGTTTGTTAGCTCTCACATGGATGCACTAAGCAGGCTAGACACTGAGCCATGAGGAGGTAGAAAAGAAAGAAAAGAACAGTCAAAAGACCTGCGTAACAAGGTAATGAAACTTTACAAAGATGGGAAAGGATATAAAAAGATATCCAAAGCCTTGAATATGAAAGTCAGTACTGTTCAATCACTTATTAAGAAGTGGAAAATTAGGAGCTCTTTTGATACCAAGCCAAGGTCAGGTAGACCAAGGAAGATTGCAGCCACAACTGTCAGAAGAATTGCTCAGCATACAAAGAAAAATCCACAGGAAACCTCAGGAGAAATACAGGCTGCTCTCCAAAAAGACGGTGTGGTTGTTTTTAAGGAGCACAATTCAACGATACTTGAACAAAAAATAGCTACATGGTTGAGCTGCCAGAAGGAAGCCTTTACTGTGCCAATGCCACAAAAAAGCCAATGAGGCATGTCAAGGTGTTGTTGGGCATATTGTAACCAGGCTTTTTTGTGGAACTTGTACAGTAAAGGCTTCGTTCTGGCAACTTGACCATGTAGCTCTGTTTTGTTCAGGTATCATCGTATTTTGCTCCTTAAAAACAACCACACCATCTTTTTTTCCAGAGCAGACTGTATTTCTCCTGACGTTACCTGTGGGGTTTTTCTTTGTATTGCGAACAATTCCTGTGGCAGCTGTGGCTGAAATATTTCTTGGTCTACCCGATTTAGCTAATGGTTGGCCATTTTGTACAGAGGATGTCAAGGCAAAGAAGCAATCACAAGGTAAAACAATGTTCCAAGCATATGATTTTCCATGCTGTGCTATAGTGTTTTGCTGAGTGCCTTGCTGTACTTGTCCTTAGCAAGTTGTCAAGTTGAAGGAAATTTATGTATATTACCTGTACAGCTCCCCAGCGCTTGGAGCAGATTACATGGTTTGCAGAGCACACTGTCGGCTCAGCTTGTACAGCAACAGGTGTCATGCTGCGATCCTGCACCTTGACCGGGAGGCGGAGGTCCATTTTTTTAACCACTTAAGCCCCGGACCATTTGGCTGGCCAAAGATCAGAGCACTTTCTGCGATTCGAGACTGCGTCGCTTTAACTGACAATTGCGCGGTCGTGCGACGTGGCTCCCAAACAAAATTAACGTCCTTTTTTTCCCCACAAATAGAGTTTCTTTTGGTAGTATTTTGCGGTTTTTATTTTTTGCGCTATAAACAAAAATAGAGAGACCATTTAAAAAAAAAAAAAAAAAAAAAAAACGCGTAATTTTTTTACTTTTTGCTAAAAAAAATATAAAAAAAACTATTTTTTTCCCCTCAGTTTAGGCCGATACGTATTCTTCTACATATTTTCTGGAAAAAAAAAAAAATAAGCGTTTATTGATTGGTTTGCGCAAAAGTTATAGTGTCTACTAAATAGGGGTTAGTTTTATTTATTAATATTTTTTTTTTACTAGTAATGGCGGCCATCTGCAATTTTTATCGTGACTGCAACATTACGGCGGACACATCGGACAATTTTGACACATTTTTGGGACCATTGTCATTTTTACAGCGATCAGTGCTATAACATTGCACTGATTACTGTAAAAATTACACTGGCAGTGAAGGGGTTAAGTGTGTCCTAGGGAGTGATTCTAACTGTTAGGGGGCATGGCTACAAGTGACACATCACTGATCACCGCTCCCGATCAGCTCCGTGAGACGATCGCGGGTATCTCCGTGGACATCCAGTCCGCGGGACCCGCGATCCTACTCATGGAGCTCGCGGCAGGGTCGCATGCGCCGCCGGCAGCACGCACGCGACCACACGAAGGCAAATTCAAAGGGACATACAGGTAAGCCCATTTGCGCAGCCGTGCCATTGTTCCGACGTATATGTACATGCGGCGGTCGGCAAGTGGTTAAAGCCTATACAAGATTGACTTGGTCTCCATAATAAATCGCACACCCACTCCAGGCAAGGATCTGCAGTCCTCTTCGTATTCATGAGTCAGCGCCGCGTATTGCTGGGGATTCAGTAAGCATTGTTCATCCGTCATCTAAAATTATCTCACAAGACGGTGTTGTCAAAACCACCGAATATTGAAATCTACTCATGTGTGACATTAAAAATTAAAGAGCACCTGTATTCTCAACACTACACAGACCTGGAAAAACACAGCGTGGATATTTTTATTAAAGAAAACCTTGGATATCCTTTCGCCCATTACACTTACAATCCTGATCTGCATGCTTCCACCTGGTCAGTGATTCCGAAAGTAATGAAGCCAGGGGATGAGCATAAAAGCCAGGCAAATGGCATTCCCACACTCCCTAAAGCCCCCCCCCCCAGCACTGGAAGTGGGTGGCCCTTACTGCCACCCTTAACAGTGCTCACGTAATGCAATGTGAATGCAGAATACAGCGTGGTTATGTATGATGCCCATGGTGGCCTTGGCTCAGACAAAGTGGGTTGAATGATGCTGGCTATCACTGAACATGCAAGACTGTGGACGTCTGCTGGCGAAATGGATTATTGCAGGAGACCGCTCTGATTTAAAGTTTATTTTTATTTTTTTACGCTATTACTGAGGTATTATGATGTCTGCATCATAGGAAAGAGCCTCCTCCTCCTTTAAACCCCCCCCCCCCATCTGTTTAATTAGGCACAATATTTCAAAGCTGCAAAATGTTTCTGATAACCTTTCTAAACAAGTCAGCGCTGGTAGCTTGCGCCTTTCTAAACAAGTCAGGGCGGGGATCCTGCGCCTTTATAAACAAGTCAGCGCGGGGATCCTGCGACTTTCAAAACAAGTCAGCGCGGGGATCCTGCGACTTTCAAAACAAGTCAGCGCGGGGATCCTGCGCCTTTCTAAACAAGTCAGGGCGGGGAGCCTGCGCCTTTCTAAACAAGTCAGGGCAGGGATCCTGCGCCTTTCTAAACAAGTCAGCGCGGGGATCCTGCGCCTTTCTAAACAAGTCAGCGCGGGGATCCTGCGTCTTTCTAAACAAGTCAGGGCGGGGAACCTGCACCTTTCTAAGCAGGTCAGGGCGGGGAGCCTGCGCCTTTCTAAGCAAGTCAGCGCGGGGAGCCTGCGCCTTTCTAAACAAGTCAGCGCGGGGAGCCTGCGCCTTTCTAAACAAGTCAGGGCGGGGAGCCTGCGCCTTTCTAAACAAGTCAGGGCGGGGATCCTGCGCCTTTCTAAACAAGTCAGCGCAGGGATCCTGCGTCTTTCTAAACAAGTCAGGGCAGGGAACCTGCACCTTTCTAAGCAAGTCAGGTCGGGGAGCCTGCGCCTTTCTAAGCAAGTCAGCGTGGGGAGCCTGCGCCTAGTCAGAGTGGCCCCCATACTTTCATCCACCATGCAAAAAGCCAACAGAACTTAATATTAATATTTGAATTCATAATGCTAGATATTACAGCAGGTTACTAAACTCCAGAGAATCGCTGACCCAAAAAAATGGATTTGCTAAGCAACAGTTTGGAACGAATTCTGGTAGATGAATAAAATAAAAAAAACATTCTAAGCAGCAGCAGTTCAAGGAGAAACTTTACTCCAAGTAATACTATAAAACATACAATATTGGTGATCACACAACATCCTTAATACGGAGAGAGGCCGTGAATATTCTGTTTTGCTTGTAGAAACTACAAATGTCAATTTTCTCATGTTATGACACAAAATGGCGACAGGCACATCATTCTGCCCACTTCCTGTGAGCCCAACCCATCGTTGCCAACCCCCCTGGAGGTGCATCATCATGCAGCTGGTGTTTACTACCCTGTTTCCCCGAAAATAAGACCTAGCGTGATTGTCAGTGATGGCTGCAATATAAGCCCTACCCCCCAAATAAGCCCTACCCTGTTTCCCTGAAAATAAGCCCTACCCTGAAAATAAGACCTACAAGGACTTTAACTAGGGCTTATTTGGGGGGGGTAGGGCTTATTTTGCAGCCATCACCGACAATTACGCTAGGTCTTATTTTCGGGGAAACAGGGTATACTAGAGGACTGAGCAGCACTCACACTTCATCATGTGAGCTCTGCCCAGTCCAACAGGAAGGCCCATCACCCCCATGGCTGAGGAAACTTCCATGATACTAAACCAGCCAGAAGACTCTGGGCCTGCTCATGCAAGTGTTACAATGCTTGTATTTTAACATTATTTAAAGTGGTTGCAAACCTCAGACATGCAATATGAACTAAACATATCCCTCTATAGCAGTGGTCTCCAAACTGCGGCCCTTTGCTTGCCTTCATCCGGCCCTTGGGGCACTATTCTTCCCACTGACACCAATAAGGAGGCACCATTTATCCCACTGACACCAACAAAGGGGCACTATTCCTCCCATTGACACCAACAAAGGGGCACTATTCCTCTCACTGACACCAACAAGGAGGCACTATTCCTCCCACTGACACCAACAAAGAGGCACTATTCCTCCCACTGACACCAACAAAGAGGCACTATTCCTCCCACTGACACCAACAAAGAGGCACTATTCCTCCCACTGACACCAACAAAGAGGCACTATTCCTCCCACTGACACCAACAAAGAGGCACTATTCCTCCCACTGACACCAACAAGGAGGCATTATCCCTCCGACTGACACCAACAAAGGGGCACTATTCCTCCCACTGACACCAACAAGGGGGCACCATTCCTGCCACTGACACCAACAAATGGGCACCATTCCTCCCACTGACACCAATAGTGGGGAACCACACCAGCAATGGGGCATAATTTCTCCCACTGATATAAACAATTAGGCACCATTCCTCCCACTAACACCAATGATGGGGCACTATTCCTCCTTCTACTGACTACAGGCACTATGCCTTTTTTTTGCTCCCACTGGCACTGGGGCATTTTCTACTTCCACTGGCCACATCCGGCCCTTCTAAAGTCTGAAGGACAGTGAACCGGCCCTTTCTTTAGAAAGTTTGGAGACCCCTGCTCTACAGTGTGTGCTTGTCTCAATTAAGAGCCCTGAGTGTAATTTCTGTCTGCGGCTTCGTTCCTCTGCTATCATCATGAATCATTTCTGACAAGTTTTCCCAACACCAAGAGAAAAAAAAAGTGACAGGGGAGGGAGCTCCAGAACACAGCCTGTGTTTTGACAATCTCAGCTCTGTTCCTGTGTGATGTGTGCTGTGTGAAGGGTGTGTGGGTCCCTTCCCTCCAATCAGCTCTCAGAGTGTGTGCAATTTCATTTTCAAAGCATGGCATGTTACGTATCTATTTACTCGGCGTTATATTATCTTTCACATTATACAAAAAAAACTGGGCTAGCTTTACCATTTCGTTTTTTGTTTTTTAAGCTTTTTTTTTTGTTTTTTTTGTTTTTGTTTTTTTAATTCATGAAAGTGTCTTTTTTTCCCCAAAAGAATGGGTTTGAAAGAACGCAGCGCAAAAATACCATGTGACATAAAATATTGTAACGATCACCATTTTATTCCCTAGGGCAGTGATGGCAAACCTCGGCACCCCAGATGTTTTGGAACTATATTTCCCATGATGCTCATGTACTCTGAAGTGTAGTTCATGGGGAGCATCATGGGAAATGTAGTTCCAAATCATCTGGGGTGCCGAGGTTTGCCATCACTGCCCTAGGGTCTCTGCTAAAAATATACATTATATATATAATGTTTGGGGGTTCTAAGTAATTTTCTAGCAAAAATATATGGATTTTAACTTGACAGGTACAATGGGCTTTCCATAGCTACATGATGTGCGTTTGGGGGGCCCACACCTGACCTTGCATGCCTGTCAAATGAAGACATGCGGCTGTGTCCATAAAGCTGATGCATCTCCATTCAGTAATATAAGCTGCACCAGAGGACTCCAGCCATATAAACAAATGACCCATTCATGCTGGACAGGCCTCAGAGTCCATGTGAATGAAGCCTAAGTGCACTTCAAAACAAAGTGCATTCGTCCTGTTTTTGTCGCTTTCCCCTGACCTAACATAACGCGCCCTCCCCTCCCCTCCACAATTATCTTGCCCAAAAGCCGCAGTTCTGCTGTTTGTTTGGACCTGGCTCTGTACTCCTTCACTTCTAAGTATTCTGAACAGGTGATTAATGGATAAGTGAACTTGACTTCCGGAAGATTTACTTCCCTTCCTGACCAGGCCATTTTTTGCGATACAGCAATACGTTATTTTTACAGACAATTGTGCGGCAGTGCGACGCTGTACTCAACAACAATTGATGTCCTTTTTTCCCCACAAATAGAGCTTTCTTTTGCTGGTATTTGATCACCTCTGCGTTTTCAATTTCTTGTGCTATGAACAAAAAAAGACTGACAATTTTGAAAAAAATATATATTTTTTACTTTCTGCTATAAAACATATCCAATTAAAAAAAAAATGTAAAAAAAAATGTAAAAAAAAAACGAATTTCTTCATCAGTTTAGGCCAATATGTATATTGTTACATATTTTTGGTAAAAAAAAATCCCAAAAAGCGTATATAGATTGGTTTGCGCAAAAGTTATAGCGTCTGCAAACTATTATTATTGTTATTTATGGTACTTATATAGCACCGTCAATTTACGCAGCACTTTACATATACATTGCATATTCACATCGGTCCCTACCCTCAAGGAGCTTACAATCTAAGGTCCCTAACTCACATTCATATTCAAACTATGGGATATTTTTATGATTTTTTTATTTATTTTTACTAGTAATGGCAGAGATCAGCAACTTATAGCAGAACTGCGACATTGCGGCGGACAAACTGGGCACTAATTGATACTTTTTTTTGGAGACCAGTGACACTAATCAGGGCTAAAAAATATGCACTGTCACTGTACTAATGACACTGGCTGGGAAGGGGTTAACATCAGAACACCTAAAATGTGTTTTCTACTTGTGGGGGAGGTGCCTTTACTAGGGGAAGGCATGGATACATGTCCCTGCTTTGCAGGAAAACAGGATCCATGCCTCCCCTACGGACAGAACAGAAATCTACCTTGTTTACTTTGGCAGATCGCCTTTCTGCCTATGTACAGAATGAACATCCTGTACACAATGCACTCCTGAACACTGCATTCTGTACGGCGCACACTCCTGAATGCTGCACCCTGTACGCAGCACACTCCTTAACAATGCAATAATGCACTCCTGGTATTTAACAATATTCCTCAGCCCCGGAAGGATTTACCCCCTTAATAACCAGGCCATTTTTTGCGTTATTTTAACTGACAATTGCGTGGGTGTGCGACGCTGTACCCAATTAAAAGTGACGTCTTCTTTTCCCACAAATAGAGCTTTCTTTTTGCGGTATTTGATCACCTCTGCGGTTTTTATTTTTTGCGCTATAAACAAAAAAAGACCGCCAATTTTGAAAAAATATATAATTTTTATATATAATTTTTATATATATATATATATATATATATATATATATATATATATATATATATATATATATTTTTTTTTTTTTTTTTCTTTCTGCTAGAATACATAGCCAAAAAAAATATATAAAAAAACAAATGTATTCATCGGTTTAGGCCAATATGAATTCTTCTACTTATTTTTGGTAAACAGAAAATCCCCATAAACGTATATTGATTGGTTTGCACAAAAGTTATAGCGTCTACAAAATAGGGGATAGATTTAAGGCATTTTTATTATTATTATTTTTTTTTTTTACTATTAATGGCGGCGATCAGCGGTGGACAGATCAGACACCTAGCTGACATTTTTGACACACCAGTGACATTATTACAGTGATCAGTGCTAAAAATATGCACCGACATTGTACTAATGACACTGGCAGCGAAAGGGTTAACATCAGGGGCGATCAAAAGGTTAACCGTGTTCCCTGTTTGTGATTGCTAACTGTATGGGGGACTGTGTGACTGGGGGAAACACACAGATCCGTCCTCTTGCTTATCAGGAAGACAGATCTCAGTGTTATCCCCTGACAGAACAGAGATCTTGTTTACTTTGGCAGATCCCCGTTCAGTCTCTGGAGAAAACGATCGCAGGCGGACATCGAGTCTGCCGGACCCGCTGATTGGCTCCCGCGTTGGGCAATCGGAGCGTGAGTGCGCCCACGAAAGCTAGTGCACGGATCGCCGTACCGGTATGGCGATTTGCGCAGCTGAGCCACCTTACCGCAGTACATCTGCAGCGGGTGGTCCGCAAGTGGTTAAGACCGTCCTATGGTCAGTGTAATTTAGGGTTGCTAGGAGGATCCTACACTGATTCTCTGAGAAAAAAATCTCTGCTTACTTGAGATGAGTATGTATCTGTGTAGGAGGAGGGTGGGCGAGGGTGGCCTAGTCTAGGTTGGAAGAAGAGGGCACTTATCTTTTATTCACCTATTCAGAATACTCTGAAGTGGAGGAGTACGGAGCCAGACAGGAGCAAGGTCAAGTACAAGAACATTAAAATAAAACCCTTTATTAAACTCCTGATTTCATTTTATGACAACGGGTCACTTCCTCAAATCCAGCTACTCATCAGCAGTTTCATACACTTTTTTTTTTTTTTCCCCGCACAAAGCCAGTTCTATTAGCATCATGATGTTGTATGAGAAAAAGCGACCTGTTAGGAAACATACTACTGTATGTATAAAGTAACGTAAAGGTTGCTGACCGGGCAAATGCAGGAAAAAGGGAGATTCCAACTCTGTCCCTACAGTGGAACAAAACTGTGTTATAAATCTAAAATATTTTCTATCTCCAACACCTCTCTACAACTTAAAGCAGAACTAAAGTCTGCGATGCTCAACTCTCTTTCATCAATGCAACCCTCTGAGCTCCCTCACCAGCTACGTCCGTCCTGTGTTAATGGTGTCACTAAAAGAAAAAAAAAAAAAAAGGGCCTCAGTCAGTGTCGTGGGGAAAAAAAAAAAAACACAAACTGCAGCGGTGTCGATGTTAGTTAGAGGAAATAATGCCCCTGTGTCGGTGGTGTCGCAGGAAGTAAAAAATGCCCCTGTGTCGGTGGTGTCACAGGAAGTAAAAAATGCCCCTGTGTTGAGAGTGTCGCTGGAAGGAAATCAAAGTCCCTGTGTTGGTTGTGTCACTGAAAGGAAAAAACATGCCGGTGTCACTGAGGTCACTGGAAGGAAAAAAAAGCCCCTGTGCCGAAAGCGACACTGGAAGGTAAATTGCCCCTGCGTTGGTGGTGTCACTGGAAGGAAAAAATGCTGCTGCGTCAGTGTTGTGGAGAAAATAATATGCCGCTACGTTGGTATCAGTGGGAGGATAAAATGCAGCTGGGTCGTGGTGTCAGTCTGGAGATGACTACTTGACGCCTGTATCAGTTGGACGGAGGGGTGCGTGCAGCTCTACAGACCCTGTGCATGCAGCTCAGTGAACATTCCAACGTAGTTTACAAAATGGAAAGAAACTTTTATTGCAAAAAAAAAAAGACATACTAGATCTCTTCTGCAATAGACAGGCTTGCAGCTCATACTATTATAAGAAATTCTATTTGAAGCTGCTATGAGCTGTGACACCCTCACCTGTAGCTGCTCTGACACCCGAGGATAGCGGCAGCAGGGCAAGTGACAAAAGGAGAGATTGGGGGGGGGGGGGGTAACACAGCAATGCTTTTTTTTTTGGTGTATTTTTTCCAGACCTGTAAGTGGCAGTTCACACCAGAACGCAGTGCGGGAAAATCGCGTTCCTTTCCACACATTTCCCACACCGCAGGTGTATGCACTGCCCTTGCGATCTGCATACACTTTTTTTTCTTTTGGCACAACGCAGAAACTCTTCCCCGATAAATTTTAGCCAAAATTTTTACTATTTTAAACCTAAAACCAAAAATGTAATAAATTGCAGCTTACCAATCAACAGATGTGGTGGCTTCATTAGTTTTCTTTTACTTTTTCCCCCCTCTATTTTCACCTGGCGATCTGGCCAGTAACACACCTCCTGTATTAGAGTGCCTCCACTCTGGATGAAGGAGCACAGGGACCTTGGGACAGCAGCATTGTCAGTCTGGGGGAGGGGAGTGTTAGATGTACTAACAGATTTAAATATACTAACAAACTGAAGCCAAACTTCAGCTAAGACTTGTAAGTGGTTACTGCAAACAGATTTTTGGGGGATAAAGGTTGTACATAAATAAAAGCTGATCATTGTAAGCACCCCTGTCAGTGGTAAATGGTTTATTTCAACCCTTTAACTGCAACATCTGTAATGCCCCGTACACACGGTCGGACTTTGTTCGGACATTCCGACAACAAAATCCTAGGATTTTTTCTGACGGATGTTGGCTCAAACTTGTCTTGCATACACACGGTCACACAAAGTTGTCGGAAAATCCGATCGTTCTAAACGCGGTGACGTAAAACATGTACGCCGGGACTTTAAACGGGGCAGTGGCCAATAGCTTTCATCTCTTTATTTATTCTGAGCATGCGTGGCACTTTGTGCGTCGGATTTGTGTACACACGATCGGAATTTCCGACAACGGATTTTGTTGTCGGAAAATTTTATCTCCTGCTCTCCAACTTTGTGTGTCGGAAAATCCGATGGAAAATGTCCGATGGAGCCTACACACGGTCGGAATTTCCGACAACACGCTCCGATCGGACATTTTCCATCGGAAAATCCGACCGTGTGTACGGGGCATAAGAGAGCTTGTTCTTTTGAAAAACAACAGACTTAGTGCCGGATCACACAGGGGCGACCTGTCAGGAGACTCCTCAGCCTGACAAGTCGCGCTCCATTCAGTACAATGGAACCGTTCTAATAGGAGCGACTCAAGTCACTCCAACTTAGAAAAAACTTTCTGTACTACTTTGGGGCGACTTCGGAGCGGCTTGCACTGACTTCTATACAGCCGCACTGAAGTCGCGCTGTACGGGGCGCTTCAGAGTCGGAGAGTCGAGCGACTTTGAAGCCGCCCTGTGTGTACCGTCACTTACTGTGCAGATCACCAGATGAAAATAGAAGAACGCAAGCTAATGCAGCCATCACATCCATAAATTGGTAATCTGCAATATAAGAAATGTTTGCTTTGGGGTTTAATACTGCTTTATGAGTAATGAAAGAAAAAAAAAAAATCAGATGACTTTCAGCCTTGTGATTAGTCATATGTTGTATAGTTCTTTATTAGAGATTCAGAAGCTATAAACAATGTATGTCTGCCTTAGGTTCCTGTTTTTGATATGTTGTTCCTGTTTATGCAATGTTTACAGCAAATCTGTGTTAGCAATAGCTGTATGCCAAGTTCTAAGGCTCCATTGACACTAGGAGGTGCGATCAAACGCGCACATTTCCATGCGTTGCTTTTAGCGCAGCCCAATCCTTTCCATCGGCTGCCCTATGCGTGAGAGACGTGCAAAAAAAGGCACAGGCACTATTTTCAAAATCACGACATACCAAATCGTATGGTTCACTGGTGGGAACAAAGCCTAAGCCTAGGTGCACATTAAAGCGATTTGGCATGCCAAATCGGCGGCTATTGCCGGCTATCGCCTCGTCCGAATCGGTGCGACGCTGACTTTGTGGCACCGCACCGATTCCCAAAAGTAGTTTCTGTACTACTTTTGACGACTTCAGGAGGTGATTTGTATAGACATCGGTGCGGGAGCCGACAAAGATATCTGTCAAATCGCCTCCCTAAGTCGGACTGCATTGTCAGCTTGAAATTGTGCGAGTTTCGCCCGATTTCAAACCCATCCAATGTAAACCTAGGCCTATTGTTGTCTGGGACTCCAGTGGGGTCCTTGAGCTTGCTTTTCACTTGCAAGTCTGCGCTCTTGGAAGGCAGGTGAGACACGTCTTATTATAGAGAATCGGTTTTAACAATTTTATATCACATAGGGGACTTTCTGTCCCCTATACAATAAAATAAAATAAAAAATTGTATAAAATGTAAAAAAATAAAGTTCTACCCAAGCAGTTAAAAAAAATAGCACCCCAAAAAAAAAGTAAATGCAACTGTCGGAGGCAACTATGTATGAAAATGTCGCTTGCGAAACACAGGATTATATATATATATATATATATATATATATATATATATATATATATATATATATATATATATATATATATACACACACACACACATACATACATACATATATATATTTTTTTTTTTTTTAATGTGACCGGGCCTGGACACAGATGATTGTTGGCCAAATACATACTTGGATGTTGTTAAAGTAGGCTGGTACAGACTATCAATTACTGTATTTGTATAAGAATATTCTTAAGAACTATTACAAAGAAGTTAGTCACAATAATTATCGTGACAATGTCAATCTGTATTGTTAATAAAATCCCTTCAATAAAAATCTATTGTTTAAAAAAAAAAAAAAAAAGTAGAACTAAGGCCAATTTATTTATTTATTTATTTTCATTTTGGATAGAGTGAGGCTCCATTCACACCAATGTGTTTTTTTCATGCTTTTTGCAGAAACGCAGGATATTTTTTTTTTTTAGCATGGGTTCCTATGGAACACGTTCACAGCAATGCATTTTTGTGCCTCTGTTTTTGGAAAGGGACGGGGACTTTTTTAAACGCAAAACGGTTTGTTTCTTTGGTTCAATAGACTTCAATGGAGAAGCTGCAGAAAAGTATGTAGTGCGTTTTTACTGCGATTTGCATTTTTAAATCTGCCCAACAACAAATTATAGAAAAAAAAAAAAAAAAAAAAGCATTAAAAAATAATACAAATCACGGTAAAAAAAAAAAAACAGTGGAAAGCACAGCAAAAAGCACTGCAGAAAAGCTCAAAAGCAACATGCATAGATGTAAATCGAGCCTAAGGGAAGGTTATAACCCCTGTCAGATTTTTTTTGCCAGTGCGTCCCAATAGGGAAACTTTCCTTTACTTCCTGTCCCATAGATAAACAGGAAGTGAGAGAAAATCCCTGCAAATTAAAGGAATTCCTTGGGGACCCCCCCAGGTCACCAGAACTGTCCCCATTGGAAGATTTCCCCTCTATTACTTTTCTGGGGACAACCCAAAATTTGGGATTTTCTTTTACTTTTAATGATAATAGTAAACCTTCAGGACTTCTCCAGAGCCTCTCCCATCCTCTGGAACTCCCTGCCCCAGTATGTCCGATCAGCCCCTACCCTGTACACCTTTAGGAGATCCCTGAAAACTCATTTATTCAGGGAAGCCTACCCCACACCCACATAACAACTGTCCCCGAGCCACCCCCATCAAATCATTCCCCACATCTATTACCTTTTGTACCACCACCCCCTCCCTTAGAATGTAAGCTTTACGAGCCGGGCCCTCCTGTACCTTTTGTATTGAACTGTACTGTAATTGTGTTGTCTCCCTTATACATTGTAAAGCGCTGCGTAAACAGTTGGCGCTATATAAATCTTGTATAATAATAATAATAATAATAATATTGATAATCCTCTGTATTGGAGACACAGACAGCAATGAAAACTGTTTGTTTTTAAAAACTAATAGGTGATCTAATCCCTCTCCATTATATCCTAAACTAAAAAAAAAAAAAAAAGTTTTGCCTTTAGTTATACTTTAAGCACCTGGTGTGTATGTTGTGCCCATAGCATAGAGGGGCACAGCGTAGTCTTGAGGATTGATATACGATCTTCTATACAGGCCCACTGTATACAGTAAACCTCCTGATCAAATATATATATATACACACACACACACAGATCCTGTATGACCAGCATTAATGGAAACCTATCCAGAGTCATTGCGATCCTGAAACTGCCTGTCCTTCCAACATACATTATATAACTGATCCGGATCAAGCACTAATGAACTTTTGTGAACCTTTTCAAACTTTCAGCACACGGATCAGCAGCTTCAAGTATTTTGGCCAGTGACAGCCAGAGAAGAGGAATTTTCAGGAGGCCAGCACAGGCACTATGTATAGATTTAGCTCAGATACTAAAGAAAAATCACAGCTATGATGAAACTACAAGATTAAGACAACATGCAATGTAACAGTGCAGAAACCCATAACAACCAATCCTCTGCCTATCCCACATACCGCCAGCTGCTAATGACAGGTAAGATCTAGATGTATGGAACGTCCTGTAGATAGTCTCATAGAAACAAAACACTTCCTACAAAACGCACTGCAGCCGGTCTGATATAGATTACACTGCAGAGTCTTGGCACATCGTAAACATCCAGATCACCATACACCTTGTGATGGAGACTGACCACCATACGCCTTGTGATGGAGACTGACCACCATACGCCTTGTGATGGAGACTGACCACCATACGCCTTGTGATGGAGACTGACCACCATACGCCTTGTGATGGAGACTGACCACCATACGCCTTGTGATGGAGACTGACCACCATACGCCTTGTGATGGAGACTGACCACCATACGCCTTGTGATGGAGACTGACCACCATACGCCTTGTGATGGAGACTGACCACCATACGCCTTGTGATGGAGACTGACCACCATACGCCTTGTGATGGAGACTGACCACCATACGCCTCGTGATGGAGACTGACCACCATACGCCTTGTGATGGAGACTGACCACCATACGCCTCGTGATGGAGACTGACCACCATACCCATTGTGATGGAGACTGACCACCATACCCATTGTGATGGAGACTGACCACCATACCCATTGTGATGGAGACTGACCACCATACGCCTCGTGATGGAGACTGACCACCATACGCCTCGTGATGCAGACTGACCGCCATACGCCTCGTGACGGAGACTGACCACCATACACCTTGTGATGGAGACTGACCACCATACGCCTTGTGATGGAGACTGACCACCATACGCCTTGTGATGGAGACTGACCACCATACACCTTGTGATGGAGACTGACCACCATACACCTTGTGATGGAGACTGACCACCATACACCTTGTGATGTCAGTAGACGTGCCATTACCCTCTACACATCTGACACCCCCACTCTCATAGTGACCCATGTTCAGCACACTGCCTCTCCCCCAGTATACATTGATTTCAGACCAATGAAAAAACCCTCCAGTGGCAAGCCGTAATCCGTAGCAACCAATCACCTATCCCCATTCTAGAATTCTGAATGCTGGAACTTAGTTGTCGCACACTCAGCCCCCTCTCATCCCCCTCCATGATATGGAGCTCAGCCTGTATAAAGTTGCATGCCCCATTTCTTCCAGGTACTGTCACCCAGCAATACACCTGTGTGAAAAGGCGCTGATAGAAGCAGCCATTCCTAAACCCCAGGCTTAGCTGTAGTAAGGGTATGACAGCATCCATCACAGCCTTTCCACACAGGCGACACGTTCCTTTTCAGCAACCATAACAAAGCCCGGTAGCTGGCAGCAGCCAATCAGTGATCAGCTAGCAGTGCCCTGGCTGAGCTGAGCCGCAGAGAGGCGGCATGTGATTGGTCGGTGCGGTCTCACCTGCACACAGTGATGAGGTTCTTCCTCTCCACCCCGGCATTCCTGGAGGAGTTCTTCTTCCTGGACAGGCTGAGCGCTGCCATCTCCTCCTTTGTCTCCGGAGAAGTGATGACAGTCCGGGCTGATGATCAGATCTCCATACAGCGCCTCCCCCTCCTCCTGTCTGATCTCACTCCGGTCCCCGCAGGATCATCCCCCCCACCGGGTGTACGGAGAGCCCGGACCGGGTGTACACAGAGCCCGGACCGGGTGTACACAGAGCCCGGACCGGGGGACGGGTACAGACCGGGGGGCGATGTGTGAGCTCCGTACAGCAGAGCGATGGATGGAGGAGAGCGGACTGATCTCATGTGACTGAGCGGAAGTGAGAGCGACTGCCTCCGCTATCAGTGTCCGGCCTGTGCTGGGGGCACAATGTCAGCTGACTGCACCCCACACATCCACCTGGAGGGTGTACAGAGAGAGACATCCACCTGGAGGGTGTACAGAGAGACACATCCACCTGGAGGGTGTACAGAGGGAGACATCCACCTGGAGGGTGTACAGAGAGAGAGACATCCACCTGGAGGGTGTACAGAGAGAGAGACATCCACCTGGAGGGTGTACAGAGAGAGAGACATCCACCTGGAGGGTGTACAGAGAGAGACATCCACCTGGAGGGTGTACAGAGAGAGAGACATTCACCTGGAGGGTGTACAGAGAGAGACATCCACCTGGAGGGTGTACAGAGAGAGACATCCACCTGGAGGGTGTACAGAGAGAGAGAGACATCCACCTGGAGGGTGTACAGAGAGAGACATCCACCTGGAGGGTGTACAGAGAGAGACATCCACCTGGAGGGTGTACAGAGAGAGAGACATCCACCTGGAGGGTGTACAGAGAGAGAGACATCCACCTGGAGGGTGTACAGAGAGAGACATCCACCTGGAGGGTGTACAGAGAGAGAGACATCCACCTGGAGGGTGTACAGAGAGAGACATCCACCTGGAGGGTGTACAGAGAGAGACATCCACCTGGAGGGTGTACAGAGAGAGAGACATCCACCTGGAGGGTGTACAGAGAGAGACATCCACCTGGAGGGTGTACAGAGAGAGAGACATCCACCTGGAGGGTGTACAGAGAGAGACATCCACCTGGAGGGTGTACAGAGAGAGAGACATCCACCTGGAGGGTGTACAGAGAGAGAGACATCCACCTGGAGGGTGTACAGAGAGAGAGACATCCACCTGGAGGGTGTACAGAGAGAGACATCCACCTGGAGGGTGTACAGAGAGAGAGACATTCACCTGGAGGGTGTACAGAGAGAGACATCCACCTGGAGGGTGTACAGAGAGAGAGACATCCACCTGGAGGGTGTACAGAGAGAGACATCCACCTGGAGGGTGTACAGAGAGAGACATCCACCTGGAGGGTGTACAGAGAGAGAGAGACATCCACCTGGAGGGTGTACAGAGAGAGACATCCACCTGGAGGGTGTACAGAGAGAGACATCCACCTGGAGGGTGTACAGAGAGAGACATCCACCTGGAGGGTGTACAGAGAGAGACCTCCACCTGGAGGGTGTACAGAGAGAGAGAGACATCCACCTGGAGGGTGTACAGAGAGAGACATCCACCTGGAGGGTGTACAGAGAGAGACATCCACCTGGAGGGTGTACAGAGAGAGACATCCACCTGGAGGGTGTACAGAGAGAGACATCCACCTGGAGGGTGTACAGAGAGAGACATCCACCTGGAGGGTGTACAGAGAGAGACATCCACCTGGAGGGTGTACAGAGAGAGACATCCACCTGGAGGGTGTACAGAGAGAGAGACACATCCACCTGGAGGGTGTACAGAGAGACATCCACCTGGAGGGTGTACAGAGAGAGACATCCACCTGGAGGGTGTACAGAGAGAGACATCCACCTGGAGGGTGTACAGAGAGAGACATCCACCTGGAGGGTGTACAGAGAGAGAGAGACATCCACCTGGAGGGTGTACAGAGAGAGACATCCACCTGGAGGGTGTACAGAGAGAGACATCCACCTGGAGGGTGTACAGAGAGAGAGAGAGACATCCACCTGGAGGGTGTACAGAGAGAGACATCCACCTGGAGGGTGTACAGAGAGAGAGACATTCACCTGGAGGGTGTACAGAGAGAGACATCCACCTGGAGGGTGTACAGAGAGAGAGAGATTCACCTGGAGGGTGTACAGAGAGAGACATCCACCTGGAGGGTGTACAGAGAGAGACATCCACCTGGAGGGTGTACAGAGAGAGACATCCACCTGGAGGGTGTACAGAGAGAGACATCCACCTGGAGGGTGTACAGAGAGAGACATCCACCTGGAGGGTGTACAGAGAGAGACATCCACCTGGAGGGTGTACAGAGAGAGACATCCACCTGGAGGGTGTACAGAGAGAGAGAGAGACATCCACCTGGAGGGTGTACAGAGAGAGACATCCACCTGGAGGGTGTACAGAGAGAGACATCCACCTGGAGGGTGTACAGAGAGAGAGAGACATCCACCTGGAGGGTGTACAGAGAGAGACATCCACCTGGAGGGTGTACAGAGAGAGACATCCACCTGGAGGGTGTACAGAGAGAGACATCCACCTGGAGGGTGTACAGAGAGAGACATCCACCTGGAGGATGTACAGAGAGAGAGACATCCACCTGGAGGGTGTACAGAGAGAGAGACATTCACCTGGAGGGTGTACAGAGAGAGAGACATTCACCTGGAGGGTGTACAGAGAGAGAGACATTCACCTGGAGGGTGTACAGAGAGAGAGACATCCACCTGGAGGGTGTACAGAGAGAGACATCCACCTGGAGGGTGTACAGAGAGAGACATTCACCTGCAGGGTGTACAGAGAGAGAGACATTCACCTGGAGGGTGTACAGAGAGAGACATCCGCCTGGAGGGTGTACAGAGAGAGACATCCGCCTGGAGGGTGTACAGAGAGAGACATCCACCTGGAGGGTGTACAGAGAGAGAGACATCCACCTGGAGGGTGTACAGAGAGAGAGACATCCACCTGGAGGGTGTACAGAGAGAGACACTCACCTGGAGGGTGTACAGAGAGAGAGACATCCACCTGGAGGGTGTACAGAGAGAGACATCCACCTGGAGGGTGTACAGAGAGAGACATCCACCTGGAGGGTGTACAGAGAGAGACATCCACCTGGAGGGTGTACAGAGAGAGACATCCACCTGGAGGGTGTACAGAGAGAGACATCCACCTGGAGGGTGTACAGAGAGAGAGACATCCACCTGGAGGGTGTACAGAGAGAGAGACATTCACCTGGAGGGTGTACAGAGAGAGAGACATTCACCTGGAGGGTGTACAGAGAGAGAGACATCCACCTGGAGGGTGTACAGAGAGAGACATCCACCTGGAGGGTGTACAGAGAGAGACATCCACCTGGAGGGTGTACAGAGAGAGACATCCACCTGGAGGGTGTACAGAGAGAGACATCCACCTGGAGGGTGTACAGAGAGAGAGACATCCACCTGGAGGGTGTACAGAGAGAGAGACATTCACCTGGAGGGTGTACAGAGAGAGAGACATTCACCTGGAGGGTGTACAGAGAGAGAGACATCCACCTGGAGGGTGTACAGAGAGAGACATCCACCTGGAGGGTGTACAGAGAGAGACATCCACCTGGAGGGTGTACAGAGAGAGACATTCACCTGCAGGGTGTACAGAGAGAGAGACATTCACCTGGAGGGTGTACAGAGAGAGAGACATTCACCTGGAGGGTGTACAGAGAGAGACATCCACCTGGAGGGTGTACAGAGAGAGACATCCACCTGGAGGGTGTACAGAGAGAGAGACATCCACCTGGAGGGTGTACAGAGAGAGACATCCACCTGGAGGGTGTACAGAGAGAGAGACATTCACCTGGAGGGTGTACAGAGAGAGACATCCACCTGGAGGGTGTACAGAGAGAGACATCCACCTGGAGGGTGTACAGAGAGAGACATCCACCTGGAGGGTGTACAGAGAGAGACATTCACCTGGAGGGTGTACAGAGAGAGACATCCACCTGGAGGGTGTACAGAGAGAGACATCCACCTGGAGGGTGTACAGAGAGAGACATCCACCTGGAGGGTGTACAGAGAGAGACATCCACCTGGAGGGTGTACAGAGAGAGACATCCACCTGGAGGGTGTACAGAGAGAGACATCCACCTGGAGGGTGTACAGAGAGAGACATCCACCTGGAGGGTGTACAGAGAGAGACATTCACCTGGAGGGTGTACAGAGAGAGAGACATCCACCTGGAGGGTGTACAGAGAGAGACATCGACCTGGAGGGTGTACAGAGAGAGACATCGACCTGGAGGGTGTACAGAGAGAGACATCGACCTGGAGGGTGTACAGAGAGAGAGACATCGACCTGGAGGGTGTACAGAGAGAGAGACATCGACCTGGAGGGTGTACAGAGAGAGAGACATCCACCTGCAGGGTGTACAGAGAGAGAGACATCCACCTGGAGGGTGTACAGAGAGAGAGACATCCACCTGGAGGGCGTACAGAGAGAGACATCCACCTGGAGGGCGTACAGAGAGAGACATCCACCTGGAGGGCGTACAGAGAGAGACATCCACCTGGAGGGCGTACAGAGAGAGACATTCACCTGGAGGGCGTACAGAGAGAGACATTCACCTGGAGGGTGTACAGAGAGAGACATCCATCTGGAGGGTGTACAGAGAGAGACATCCACCTGGAGGGTGTACAGAGAGAGAGAGACATCCACCTGGAGGGTGTACAGAGAGAGACATCCACCTGGAGGGTGTACAGAGAGAGACATCCACATGGAGGGTGTACAGAGAGAGACATCCACCTGGAGGGTGTACAGAGAGAGACATCCACCTGGAGGGTGTACAGAGAGAGAGAGAGACATCCACCTGGAGGGTGTACAGAGAGAGAGAGACATCCACCTGGAGGGTGTACAGAGAGACGCATCCACCTGGAGGGTGTACAGAGAGACATCCACCTGGAGGGTGTACAGAGAGACATCCACCTGGAGGGTGTACAGAGAGACATCCACCTGGAGGGTGTACAGAGAGAGACATCCACCTGGAGGGTGTACAGAGAGAGAGACATCCACCTGGAGGGTGTACAGAGAGAGAGACATCCACCTGGAGGGTGTACAGAGAGAGAGACATCCACCTGGAGGGTGAACAGAGAGAGACATCCACCTGGAGGGTGTACAGAGAGAGACATCCGCCTGGAGGGTGTACAGAGAGAGACATCCGCCTGGAGGGTGTACAGAGAGAGACATCCGCCTGGAGGGTGTACAGAGACATCCGCCTGGAGGGTGTACAGAGAGAGAGACATCCGCCTGGAGGGTGTACAGAGAGAGACATCCACCTGGAGGGTGTACAGAGAGACATCCACCTGGAGGGTGTACAGAGAGAGACATCCACCTGGAGGGTGTACAGAGAGAGACATCCACCTGGAGGGTGTACAGAGAGAGACATTCACCTGCAGGGTGTACAGAGAGAGAGACATTCACCTGGAGGGTGTACAGAGAGAGACATCCGCCTGGAGGGTGTACAGAGAGAGACATCCGCCTGGAGGGTGTACAGAGAGAGACATCCACCTGGAGGGTGTACAGAGAGAGAGACATCCACCTGGAGGGTGTACAGAGAGAGAGACATCCACCTGGAGGGTGTACAGAGAGAGAGACATTCACCTGGAGGGTGTACAGAGAGAGAGACATCCACCTGGAGGGTGTACAGAGAGAGACATCCACCTGGAGGGTGTACAGAGAGAGACATCCACCTGGAGGGTGTACAGAGAGAGACATCCACCTGGAGGGTGTACAGATAGAGACATTCACCTGGAGGGTGTACAGAGAGAGAGAGATCCACCTGGAGGGTGTACAGAGAGAGAGACATTCCCCTGGAGGGTGTACAGAGAGAGAGACATTCACCTGGAGGGTGTACAGAGAGAGAGACATCCACCTGGAGGGTGTACAGAGAGAGACATCCACCTGGAGGGTGTACAGAGAGAGACATCCACCTGGAGGGTGTACAGAGAGAGACATTCACCTGCAGGGTGTACAGAGAGAGAGACATTCACCTGGAGGGTGTACAGAGAGAGAGACATTCACCTGGAGGGTGTACAGAGAGAGACATCCACCTGGAGGGTGTACAGAGAGACATCCACCTGGAGGGTGTACAGAGAGAGAGACATCCACCTGGAGGGTGTACAGAGAGAGACATCCACCTGGAGGGTGTACAGAGAGAGAGACATTCACCTGGAGGGTGTACAGAGAGAGAGACATCCACCTGGAGGGTGTACAGAGAGAGACATCCACCTGGAGGGTGTACAGAGAGAGACATCCACCTGGAGGGTGTACAGAGAGAGACATCCACCTGGAGGGTGTACAGAGAGAGACATCCACCTGGAGGGTGTACAGAGAGAGACATCCACCTGGAGGGTGTACAGAGAGAGAGACATCCACCTGGAGGGTGTACAGAGAGAGACATCGACCTGGAGGGTGTACAGAGAGAGACATCGACCTGGAGGGTGTACAGAGAGAGACATCGACCTGGAGGGTGTACAGAGAGAGAGACATCGACCTGGAGGGTGTACAGAGAGAGAGACATCGACCTGGAGGGTGTACAGAGAGAGAGACATCCACCTGCAGGGTGTACAGAGAGAGAGACATCCACCTGGAGGGTGTACAGAGAGAGAGACATCCACCTGGAGGGCGTACAGAGAGAGACATCCACCTGGAGGGCGTACAGAGAGAGACATCCACCTGGAGGGCGTACAGAGAGAGACATCCACCTGGAGGGCGTACAGAGAGAGACATCCACCTGGAGGGCGTACAGAGAGAGACATTCACCTGGAGGGTGTACAGAGAGAGACATCCATCTGGAGGGTGTACAGAGAGAGACATCCACCTGGAGGGTGTACAGAGAGAGAGAGACATCCACCTGGAGGGTGTACAGAGAGAGACATCCACCTGGAGGGTGTACAGAGAGAGACATCCACATGGAGGGTGTACAGAGAGAGACATCCACCTGGAGGGTGTACAGAGAGAGACATCCACCTGGAGGGTGTACAGAGAGAGAGACATCCACCTGGAGGGTGTACAGAGAGAGAGAGACATCCACCTGGAGGGTGTACAGAGAGACACATCCACCTGGAGGGTGTACAGAGAGACATCCACCTGGAGGGTGTACAGAGAGACATCCACCTGGAGGGTGTACAGAGAGACATCCACCTGGAGGGTGTACAGAGAGAGACATCCACCTGGAGGGTGTACAGAGAGAGAGACATCCACCTGGAGGGTGTACAGAGAGAGAGACATCCACCTGGAGGGTGTACAGAGAGAGAGACATCCACCTGGAGGGTGTACAGAGAGAGAGACATCCACCTGGAGGGTGTACAGAGAGAGACATCCACCTGGAGGGTGTACAGAGAGACATCCACCTGGAGGGTGTACAGAGAGAGACATCCACCTGGAGGGTGTACAGAGAGAGACATCCACCTGGAGGGTGTACAGAGAGAGAGACATCCACCTGGAGGGTGTACAGAGAGAGAGACATCCACCTGGAGGGTGAACAGAGAGACATCCACCTGGAGGGTGTACAGAGAGACATCCACCTGGAGGGTGTACAGAGAGAGAGAGACATCCACCTGGAGGGTGTACAGAGAGAGAGACATCCACCTGGAGGGTGTACAGAGAGAGAGACATCCACCTGGAGGGTGTACAGAGAGAGACATCCACCTGGAGGGTGTACAGAGAGAGACATCCACCTGGAGGGTGTACAGAGAGAGACATCCACCTGGAGGGTGTACAGAGAGAGAGACATCCACCTGGAGGGTGTACAGAGAGAGAGACATCGACCTGGAGGGTGTACAGAGAGAGACATCGACCTGGAGGGTGTACAGAGAGAGAGACATCGACCTGGAGGGTGTACAGAGAGAGAGACATCCACCTGGAGGGTGTACAGAGAGAGAGACATCCACCTGGAGGGTGTACAGAGAGAGACATCCACCTGGAGGGTGTACAGAGAGACATCCACCTGGAGGGTGTACAGAGAGAGACATCCACCTGGAGGGTGTACAGAGAGAGACATCCACCTGGAGGGTGTACAGAGAGAGAGACATCCACCTGGAGGGTGTACAGAGAGAGAGACATCCACCTGGAGGGTGTACAGAGAGAGAGACATCCACCTGGAGGGTGAACAGAGAGACATCCACCTGGAGGGTGTACAGAGAGACATCCACCTGGAGGGTGTACAGAGAGAGAGAGACATCCACCTGGAGGGTGTACAGAGAGAGAGAGACATCCACCTGGAGGGTGTACAGAGAGAGAGACATCCACCTGGAGGGTGTACAGAGAGAGACATCCACCTGGAGGGTGTACAGAGAGAGACATCCACCTGGAGGGTGTACAGAGAGAGAGACATCCACCTGGAGGGTGTACAGAGAGAGAGACATCGACCTGGAGGGTGTACAGAGAGAGACATCGACCTGGAGGGTGTACAGAGAGAGAGACATCGACCTGGAGGGTGTACAGAGAGAGAGACATCCACCTGGAGGGTGTACAGAGAGAGACACATCCACCTGGAGGGTGTACAGAGAGAGACATCCACCTGGAGGGTGTACAGAGAGAGAGACATCCACCTGGAGGGTGTACAGAGAGAGAGACATCCACCTGGAGGGTGTACAGAGAGAGAGACATCCACCTGGAGGGTGTACAGAGAGAGACATCGACCTGGAGGGTGTACAGAGAGAGACATCCACCTGGAGGGTGTACAGAGAGAGAGACATCGACCTGGAGGGTGTACAGAGAGAGACATCGACCTGGAGGGTGTACAGAGAGAGAGACATCCACCTGGAGGGTGTACAGAGAGAGACATCCGCCTGGAGGGTGTACAGAGAGAGACATCCGCCTGGAGGGTGTACAGAGACATCCGCCTGGAGGGTGTACAGAGAGAGAGACATCCACCTGGAGGGTGTACAGAGAGAGACATCCACCTGGAGGGTGTACAGAGAGACATCCACCTGGAGGGTGTACAGAGAGAGACATCCACCTGGAGGGTGTACAGAGAGAGACATCCACCTGGAGGGTGTACAGAGAGAGACATCCACCTGGAGGGTGTACAGAGAGAGACATCCACCTGGAGGGTGTACAGAGAGAGAGACATCCACCTGGAGGGTGTACAGAGAGAGAGACATCCACCTGGAGGGTGTACAGAGAGAGAGACATCCACCTGGAGGGTGTACAGAGAGAGAGACATCCACCTGGAGGGTGTACAGAGAGAGAGACATCCACCTGGAGGGTGTACAGAGCGACACATCCACCTGGAGGGTGTACAGAGAGAGACATCCACCTGGAGGGTGTACAGAGAGAGAGACATCCACCTGGAGGGTGTACAGAGAGAGAGACATCCACCTGGAGGGTGTACAGAGAGAGAGACATCCACCTGGAGGGTGTACAGAGAGAGAGAGACATCCACCTGGAGGGTGTACAGAGAGAGACATCCACCTGGAGGGTGTACAGAGAGACATCCACCTGGAGGGTGTACAGAGAGAGAGAGACATCCACCTGGAGGGTGTACAGAGAGAGACATCCACCTGGAGGGTGTACAGAGAGAGAGACATCCACCTGGAGGGTGTACAGAGAGAGACATCCACCTGGAGGGTGTACAGAGAGAGAGACATCCACCTGGAGGGTGTACAGAGAGAGAGACATCCACCTGGAGGGTGTACAGAGAGAGAGACATCCACCTGGAGGGTGTACAGAGAGAGAGACATCGACCTGGAGGGTGTACAGAGAGAGACATCGACCTGGAGGGTGTACAGAGAGAGAGACATCGACCTGGAGGGTGTACAGAGAGAGAGACATCCACCTGGAGGGTGTACAGAGAGAGACACATCCACCTGGAGGGTGTACAGAGAGAGACATCCACCTGGAGGGTGTACAGAGAGAGAGACATCCACCTGGAGGGTGTACAGAGAGAGAGACATCCACCTGGAGGGTGTACAGAGAGAGAGACATCCACCTGGAGGGTGTACAGAGAGAGACATCGACCTGGAGGGTGTACAGAGAGAGACATCCACCTGGAGGGTGTACAGAGAGAGAGACATCGACCTGGAGGGTGTACAGAGAGAGACATCGACCTGGAGGGTGTACAGAGAGAGAGACATCCACCTGGAGGGTGTACAGAGAGAGACATCCGCCTGGAGGGTGTACAGAGAGAGACATCCGCCTGGAGGGTGTACAGAGACATCCGCCTGGAGGGTGTACAGAGAGAGAGACATCCACCTGGAGGGTGTACAGAGAGAGACATCCACCTGGAGGGTGTACAGAGAGACATCCACCTGGAGGGTGTACAGAGAGAGACATCCACCTGGAGGGTGTACAGAGAGAGACATCCACCTGGAGGGTGTACAGAGAGAGACATCCACCTGGAGGGTGTACAGAGAGAGAGACATCCACCTGGAGGGTGTACAGAGAGAGAGACATCCACCTGGAGGGTGTACAGAGAGAGAGACATCCACCTGGAGGGTGTACAGAGAGAGAGACATCCACCTGGAGGGTGTACAGAGAGAGAGACATCCACCTGGAGGGTGTACAGAGCGACACATCCACCTGGAGGGTGTACAGAGAGAGAGACATCCACCTGGAGGGTGTACAGAGAGAGAGACATCCACCTGGAGGGTGTACAGAGAGAGAGACATCCACCTGGAGGGTGTACAGAGAGAGAGAGACATCCACCTGGAGGGTGTACAGAGAGAGACATCCACCTGGAGGGTGTACAGAGAGACATCCACCTGGAGGGTGTACAGAGAGAGAGAGACATCCACCTGGAGGGTGTACAGAGAGAGACATCCACCTGGAGGGTGTACAGAGAGAGAGACATCCACCTGGAGGGTGTACAGAGAGAGACATCCACCTGGAGGGTGTACAGAGAGAGAGACATCCACCTGGAGGGTGTACAGAGAGAGAGACATCCACCTGGAGGGTGTACAGAGAGAGACATCCACCTGGAGGGTGTACAGAGAGAGAGAGACATCCACCTGGAGGGTGTACAGAGAGAGAGACATCCACCTGGAGGGTGTACAGAGAGAGACATCCACCTGGAGGGTGTACAGAGAGAGACATCCACCTGGAGGGTGTACAGAGAGAGAGACATCCACCTGGAGGGTGTACAGAGAGACATCCACCTGGAGGGTGTACAGAGAGAGAGACATCCACCTGGAGGGTGTACAGAGAGAGAGACATCCACCTGGAGGGTGTACAGAGAGACACATCCACCTGGAGGGTGTACAGAGAGAGAGACATCCACCTGGAGGGTGTACAGAGAGAGAGACATCCACCTGGAGGGTGTACAGAGAGAGACATCCACCTGGGGGGTGTACAGAGAGAGACATCCACCTGGGGGGTGTACAGAGAGAGACATCCACCTGGGGGGTGTACAGAGAGAGACATCCACCTGGAGGATGTACAGAGAGAGAGACATCCACCTGGAGGGTGAACAGAGAGACATCCACCTGGAGGGTGACAGAGAGAGACATCCACCTGGAGGGTGTACAGAGAGAGACATCCACCTGGAGGGTGTACAGAGAGAGACATCCACCTGGGGGGTGTACAGAGAGAGACATCCACCTGGGGGGTGTACAGAGTACGACATCCACCTGGGGGGTGTACAGAGAGAGACATCCACCTGGAGGGTGTACAGAGAGAGAGACATCCACCTGGAGGGTGTACAGAGAGAGAGACACATCCACCTGGGGGGTGTACAGAGAGAGACACATCCACCTGGGGGTGTACAGAGAGAGACACATCCACCTGGGGGGTGTACAGAGAGAGACACATCCACCTGGGGGGTGTACAGAGAGAGACATCCACCTGGGGGGTGTACAGAGAGAGACATCCACCTGGAGGGTGTACAGAAAGAGACATCCACCTGGAGGGTGTACAGAGAGAGACATCCACCTGGAGGGTGTACAGAGAGAGAGGATCAGAGCCGCAAAAGCCGATGCTTCCTCTGTAGCGCAGTGCACCTGCTGCTTTCCAGTGGGTTACCTGCAATGAGCCATAGACTTCTATTATATCCTGCAGGTTTGGTGAGCTTTCAGAAAGCGCACCTCCCCTGCAAGATATGATAGTCTATGGGAAAGTGCTGCTAACCCGCGAGTGCACTGCGCTGCACCCACCGTGCAGGTAAACCACAGCGCATCAGTATGAAAGCCGGTTTTAGGCCCCTTTCACACGATTGGTCCAATCAGGTCCACCTGTCCATTTTTCAGGTGGACGCTGCATTCATCTCTATGTGTCCGTTTACAACCACCTAGCTCCAATCCGATCCGCTAAAAAAAAAAAACAGACTTTTCTGAGTTTCAGTGTATTTCTCACCCTATGTAACAGAGATGCAGTGTGTACCAAGTGAAGGAGACGGACACAGGAGAGGGAGGATGCTGCAGCTGGAGGTATAGAGAGATTCGGATGAGGAGCTGTCCAGCACTCTCCTGCTGAACTACAGAGATGGCTCTAGCATGCATTGTACTACATGGAATCACTCTTTCTCATTGTTCCTTTTATCCCCTGTTATACCTTGTAACTGAAATCTGAGACCCAAGGCTTTATGTACTAAGGAAGAGAGCAGGAAATGTCACTAGTCTTTTTCTTAAAGGGATAGTTCACTTTCACCACAAAACTGCCTATGCAGATAAGAGTCATCTGGAGATAAAAACAAACTGCAGCTCTGACTAAAGATAAAAAAAGCCCTTGCTATAGGTGTAGGCCATTTACATACCTTATGAAGCCTGACTGAAATATTCCCAAGACGTTGTTAAGTACTCCCAGGACGTTGCTAAGTGAGGCCTAGTCGTCACTTCTCACCTCCACCATCACAGTAATAAGCTTTCAAATGCTGAGTCCAAAACTACATCGGGGGAGAGAAAGAGAATATGTGAGGAGGTTTGATTCAGTGAAAGAGCTCACTCCTGTGATGGTGGAGGTGAGAAGTGATGACTAGGCCTCGTTTAACAACGTCCTGGAAGTACTTCACAACGTCCAGGGAATATTCCATTCAGGCTTCATAAGGTATGTAAATAGCCTACACCTATAGCAAGGGTATTATTCATCTTTAGTCAGAGCCACACAGTTTGTTTTAATCTACAAATATCCCTTACCTGCATAGGCAGTTTTTTTTGTATAGGTGAACTATCCTTTAACCACTTGCCTACCGGGCACTTTCACCCCCTTCCTGCCCAGGCCAATTTTCAGCTTTCCACGCTGTCACACTTTGAATGACAATTGCGCAGTCATGCATATAATCATTCGATGGGAATCCTCCTCGTGATAATAGTGAATCAGACTGACACACAAAGTGTTTTTTTTCCACATACATAACATGCTTACCAGCTTGCACAAGCTGAATCGTTTGTGGCCAATACCCAGCCGGGGGCCTTTTCCTCCAAGGATGGCGAGCAGGTGGCGTATCAGACCAGATGAGCTTTCATAACACACCGGCAAAACAGGTAATCATATCCTTCCACTGCGTTCAAGGATCCTCCCCCAGATACTGTGTTCATAGCAATCCAAAAAAGAAATACTTGCCATAGTGTAAAACCAAACGACACATTTATTGGGTATAAAGTATTGCACTTACATAAAAATGTAATGTTCACGCAAAAAGATAAAAAGCTGGCCAGCTGCTATAAAATGCCCGTCCTTCCGGGATGTCAAACAGCGTGATGATGTCAGCACATCGCTTCCACCGACTCGTTTCATCACAATATGACGTCATCCTGAGGCCAAAGTACATTTTGTATCACTCTGCCTGTGACAGGAGTTGCCGCTATACAGGAAGCATTAGCTCTGCTTCCTCTAGTGCCAGCTCCGTTCTTCACACCGATGCTCGGGGATGACGGGTTGGGAACCCACGATCTGGGCCACATCAGAGAGCACCGTGGGCCAGCGGTTGGGCACCCCTGCTACAGGAATGCACTAAAAAGTTACTTAGCTTTGGTATAGAGGCTTCAAGATCTTGTAGGCAACCTGGACTCCAGGCTACTCTAGCGATTGCATGAAATTAGGTCCACTCATAGTGTAGATTTAGGTGAAGTCCCCTCTGGCAGAATCTTCTTTGGCCTTTGGAGCCCTCCCTATTAGCTTATGCTGTTGACCTTTTATTTAGAAAGTCTAGGTAGCCATTCCTACATGGGCGTATCCTTCTACCTCTTCCTTTCTATATTAGTTTCTATGAGAGAAGCATTTTCTAGCTCAAACTCTACATGGTACATACCATAGGGTAAATATGTCTAAAGGTCAAGCTATTGTTGACTTATATTGATGTAGCCTGGGTGCAGTGTGCCTCTAAAACAATGGAAGCAGCTAAAGCGTGTACATTGCCCATCTAACCATTTACATTTGGCCTAATATACAATAATAATATCTATTTTCCCATTGTTTTAAAGGACAGCATGTACAAACTGTCTGAGAAATGTTCACACAAACAGATTTTTATATGTAAACAAACCTATATAATATAATGTATATACTGTACTATAATATATATATATATATATATATATATATATATATATATATATATATATATATATATATATATATATATATATATATACATACAGAGTATATCACAAAAGTGAGTACACCCCTCACATTTTTGTAAATATTTTATATTATCTTTTTATGTGACAACACTGAGAAAATGACACTTTGCTACAATGTAAAGTAGTGAGTGTACAGCTTGTATAACAGTGTAAATTTCTTGTCCCTTCAAAATAACTCAACACACAGCCATTAATGTCTAAACCGCTGGCAACAAAAGTGAGTACACCCCTAAGTGAAAATGTTCAAATTGGGCCCAAAGTGTCAATATTTTGTGTGGCCACCATTATTTTCCAGCACGTCCCTAACCCTCTTGGGCATGGAGCTCACCAGAGCTTCACGGGTTGCCACTGGAGTCCTCTTTCACTCCTCCATGACGACATCACAGAGCTGGTGGATGTTAGAGACCTTGCTCTCCTCCACCTTCCATTTGAGGATGCCCCACAGATGCTCAATAGGGTTTAGGTCTGGAGACATGCTTGGTCAGTCCATCACCTTTACCCTCAGCTTCTTTAGCAAGGCAGTGGTCGTCTTGGAGGTGTGTTTGGGGTCGTTATCATGTTGGAATACTGCCCTACGGCCCAATCTCCGAAGGGAGGGGATCATGCTCTGCTTCAATATGTCACAGTACATGTTGGCATTCATGGTTCCCTCAATAAACTGTAGCTCCCCAGTGACAGCAGTACTCATGTGGCCCCAGACCATGACACTCCCACCACCATGCTTGACTGTAGGCAAGACAGACTTGTCTTTGTACTCCTCACCTGGTTGCCACCGCACCCGCTTGACACCATCTGAACCGAATAACTTTATCTTGGTCTCATCAGACCACAGGACATGGTTCCAGTAATCCATGTCCTTAGTCTGCTTGACTTCAGAAAACTGTTTGAGGGCTTTCCTGTGCATCATCTTTAGAAGAGGCTTCCTTCTGGGGCAACAGCCATGCAGTCCAATTTGATGCAGTGTGCGGCGTATGGTATGAGCACTGACAGGCTGACCCCCCCCACCCCTTCAACCTCTGCAGCAATGCTGGCAGCACTCATATGTCTATTTCCCAAAGACAACCTCTGGATATGACGCTGAGCACGCGCACTCAACTTCTTTGGTCGACATGGCGAGGCCTGTTCTGAGTGGAACCTGTCCTGTTAAACCGCTGTATGGTCTTGGTCACCGTGGTGCAGCTCAGTTTCAGGGTCTTGGCAGTCTTCTTATAGCCTAGGCCATCTTTATGTAGAGCAACAATTATTTTTTTCAGATCCTCAGAGAGTTCTTTGCCATGAGGTGTCATGTTGAACTTCCAGTGACCAGTATGAGAGAGTAAGAGCGATAACACCAAATTTAACACACCTGCTCCCCATTCACATCTGAGACCTTGTAACACGAGTCACATGACACCGGGGAGGGAAAATTACTAATTGGGCCCAATGTGGAAACTTTCACTTAGGGGTGTACTCACTTTTGTTGACAGCGGTTTAGACATTAATGGCTGTATGTTGAGTTATTTTGAGGGGACAGCAAATTTACACTGTTATACAAGCTGTACACTCACTAATTTTGATTGTAGCAAAGTTAATTTCTTCAGTGTTTTCACATGAAAAGATATACTAAAATATTTACAAAAATGTGAGGGGTGTACTCACTTTTGTGAGATACTGTATATAGTATATCTGATGTAATAAAACCCTCCATCACCTTTACACTTAACCCCCTCCCATAGCACTCCCTGTAACCCTTACATTACCCCCCCCCCATAATACTCCCTCTAACCATTTTACTAACCCAACCTGTAATCCTAACACTAATGCCCCGTACACACGGTCGGACATTGATCGGACATTCCGACAACAAAATCCTAGGATTTTTCCAACGGATGTTGGCTCAAACTTGTCTTGCATACACACAGTCACACAAAGTTGTCGGAAAATCCGATCATTCTGAACGTGGTGACGTAAAACACGTACGTTGGGACTATAAACGGGGCAGTAGCCAATAGCTTTCATCTCTTTATTTATTCTGAGCATGCGTGGCACTTTGTGCGTTGGATTTGTGTACACACGATCGGAAATTCCGACAACGGATTTTGTTGTTGGAAAATTTTATAGCCTGCTCTCAAACTTTGTGTGTCGGAAAATCCGATGGAAAATGTGCGATGGAGCCTACACACGGTCGGAATTTCCGACAACTGGGTCCTATCACACATTTTCCGTCGGAAAATCCGACCGTGTGTACAGGGCATAACTCTTTCTGTTATTCTAACACTAACCTGTAAGCCTAATTCACATAACTAACCAACATACTAACCCTTCCTTTTTTTCCCAAATGTTATTTACAGTATTTTCAAGCAGTACATGTTGTACAATGATCCTTAAAGATTTATCTTATTCCAGTGACAGACAAAGACCAGTATGCTTTAATAACGTAATGCACAGTATGGGCTCGTTCACACGAGCGTTGGTCTGCAAAAAGCAACCCAAGGTGGATCACTTTTCACAGAGCAGCTCAGATGGTGACAGGCATTCAGGAGGCGATACTGTTGGCTGATCGAAGGAAAATCATTTGATTCCCATATTCATGCTAAATAGCATAGATGGAGGAATCTCCAGGGCTATTTAATTCAAGTACAAAAAATGGCCACTGCCTCCACCTATAACTGGCCTTAGTAGCAAAAAGCACATGGAAGGGCAAGGCATGTCAAACAAAACCAAAGAAAATTCCCAGCTCAAGTGACCAGCCAGCCTGCAATAAACCAAATTATCCTGTCTAACAATATGTGTTAAAAACAGGGGTTTAGTTTGCACACATTTGCAAATACATGCGTAAGCTGCAGAGCTATTTAATTCAAGTAGCCCTGGCTCTTGCGGCTGCCTGAATACCCAAGCCGTGTCTGCATGTAATAGCATACAGTCATTGCTCAACAGTAGGGATGAGCTTCGTGTTCGAGTCGAACCCATGTTCGACTCGAACATCGTCTGTTCGCCTGTTCGCCGAATTGCGAACGCTATGGGCCGTTCGCGCCAAATTCGTGTGGCGCGTCACGGCCCATAATTCACTGCGGCATCGCAGTGCATTACTGGCTGATGATTGGCCAAGCATGCACTATGACCCGCATGCTTGGCCAATCACAGCGCCGCCTGAACAGAGAGCCGTAATTGGCCAAAGCCAAGGAGGCTTTGGCCAATTATGGCTCAGGGGATTTAGTACACGCCCCACACTATATAAGGCTGCCTGCACGGCGGCCCTGTGTAGTGTGTGTTCCGGCGTTCATTGAGAGAGAGAGAGAGACAGACAGTGACATTTGATTTGAGTTAGATAGATTAGGCAGAACAGTCAGTCAGTTAGCTGCACTTACAGTGTATTGTGTATATATATATGCATCCCAGGTGTTGCATATATATATATATATATATATATATATATATATATACACTGTATTCAGTTTAGCTAGATCCGTTCTTGTTATCTTCCTACTGACAGGCAGGCTTGTCTTGTTACAGTATTTACAGCTACCTGAAGAAAATTATTGGTGTTCTTTTGATCCTATTAGTACCACAGTCAGGCAGCTAGACTATTTACAGTTAGTGCAGTGCGTCCTGCTCACAGTGTTCAGCTAGATCCATTCCTGTTATTTTCTTACTGACAGGCAGGCTTGTCTTGTTACAGTATATACAGCTACCTGAAGAAAATTGCTGGTGTTCTTTTGATCCTATTAGTACCACAGTCAGTCAGCTAGACTATTTACAGTTAGTGCAGTGCGTCCTGCTCACAGTGTTCAGCTAAACCTACAAGTTAGTGGGGTGCGTCCTGCTCACAGTGTTCAGCTAAACCTACAAGTTAGTGCAGTGCGTCCTGCTCACAGTGTTCAGCTAGATCCGTTCCTGTTATCTTCTTACTGACAGGCAGGCTTGCCTTGTTACAGTATATACAGCTACCTGAAGAAAATTGCTGGTGTTCTTTTGATCCTATTAGTACCACAGTCAGGCAGCTAGACTATTTACAGTTAGTGCAGTGCGTCCTGCTCACAGTGTTCAGCTAAACCTACAAGTTAGTGGGGTGCGTCCTGCTCACAGTGTTCAGCTAAACCTACAAGTTAGTGTGGTGCGTCCACCTCAGTGTTCAGCTAAACCTACAAGTTAGTGGGGTGCGTCCTGCTCAGAGTGTTCAGCTAAACCTACAAGTTAGTGGGGTGCCTCCTGCTCACAGTGTTCAGCTAGATCCGTTCCTGTTATCTTCTTACTGACAGGCAGCCTTGTCTTGTTACAGTATATACAGCTACCTGAAGAAAATTACTGGTGTTTTTTTGATCCTATTAGTGCCACAGTCAGGCAGCTAGACTATTTACAGTTAGTGCAGTGCGTCCTGCTCACCGTGTTCAGCTAAACCTACAAGTTAGTGGGGTGCGTCCTGCTCACAGTGTTCAGCTAAACCTACAAGTTAGTGTGGTGCGTCCACCTTACAGTGTTCAGCTAAACCTACAAGTTAGTGGGGTGCGTCCTGCTCACAGTGTTCAGCTAAACCTACAAGTTAGTGGGGTGCGTCCTGCTCACAGTGTTCAGCTAAACCTACAAGTTAGTGGGGTGCGTCCTGTTCACAGTGTTCAGCTAAACCTGCAAGTTAGTGGGGTGCGTCCTGTTCACAGTGTTCAGCTAAACCTACAAGTTAGTGGGGTGCGTCCACCTCACAGTGTTCAGCTAAAGCTACCTGTAGAAGGTTGGTGGTGTTCTCATACTACAGGCAGGCAGTTGATTTTGCTAGCTGCAGTATCAGTACATATATATATATATATATATATATATATATATCCCATCTTAGTGCAGCTACAGGCCATTAGTATGTCTGGAAGGCCAAGAAGGAGAGGTAGACAGTCACAAGCCAATAAGAGAGGGCAAGCAGGCTCTGTGTCTAGTGCTGGTCGTGGAGACGGTGCATCCTCATCAGCACGTGGCCGTGGGACACGCTTGGCCTTTTTTTCGGCAGCTGGCCGTGTTGAGCCGCAACATGCGGAAGACTTGGTCGAGTGGATGACCAAGCCATCCTCATCCTCCTCATCCTCTCTCACCCATGCCCAGGGTACTTTGTCTGGCAAAGCAGCGGCCTCTTCCCTCGGCTCAATGTCATCAGTGACTCCTTCCCTAGCCCCACCATGTCCTCCTGAGGAGTCCCTCGAACTGTTTGACCACAGTGTTGGGTACATGCTCCAGGAGGATGCCCAGCGTTTGGAAGGCTCTGATGATGATACTGAGCTCGATGAAGGCAGTAACATGAGCACGGACAGAGGGGGTGCCCAAGACGGACAGCAATCTGGCAGTCATGCTCCCGCTGCTGCAGCATACTGCCAGGTTTGCTCCAGTGATGAGGAGGGAGGGGATGATGAGGTCACTGACTCAACGTGGGTGCCTGATAGGAGAGAGGAGGAGGAGGAGGAGGAGGAGGTGGCACATCATAAGGGCAGCACATTGACTGCATCACACCCCAAAGCTCCACATGTGCAGGGCGCTGCAGTCTCTGCGCGTTATTAAAAAAGTTCTTTGGTGTGGGCCTTTTTTGAGACGAGTGCATCAGATCGCACCGCTGCTATTTGCAACATATGTCTCAAGCGTATCTCGCGTGGCCAAAACATCTCCCGCTTGGGTACCACATGCTTGACCAGACATATGTTGACCTGCCATGCAGTTCGTTGGCAAGCGTATCTAAAAGACCCACACCAAAGAACAAAGAGGACCTCTCCTTGCTCCTCATCAGCTGAGATTTCCAACCCCACTATACCTTCAGTCCTCTCTGAGACCTGCACTGAGAGGAATGAAGGTGTAGAATTAGGTGTGTCACAGTCAAGTACTTGTGGGCAATCTGCTTTTGGTACACCGACGTCAGATTGTACCAGGCAAATTTCCCTGCCCCAGCTGCTGCACCGCCGAAAGAAGTTTGCTCCCAGCCATCCACATGCCCAGCGGTTGAATGCTAGCTTGGCAAAATTGCTAGTACTTCAACTGCTGCCTTTTCAGTTGGTAGACTCTGCCCCCTTCCGTGAGTTTGTGGAATGTGCGGTTCCTCAGTGGCAGGTACCCAAACGCCACTTTTTCTCACGGAAGGCGATTCCGGCTCTCTACCGGCATGTGGAAGGCAATGTCCATGCCTCGCTGGACAGGGCGGTCAGCGGTAAGGTGCATATTACCACTGACTCATGGTCCAGCAGGCATGGACAGGGACGTTACCTAAGTTTCACGGCGCATTGGGTGACTCTGCTGGCAGCTGGGAAGGATGCAGGACAAGGTGCAGTAGTGTTGGAGGTTGTTCCGCCACCACGCCTCCAAAATGCTAATGATTGTGACACACCTCTCTCCTCCACCCCCTCCTCTTCTTCTTCCTCCATGGCCTCTTCCTGTGCTTTGTCCTCGGAACCAGCGGCGCTCCGTAGCCGTTCAAGGGGCTACGCAAGTACGCAGGCCAAAAGATGCCATGCGGTGCTTGAGCTGGTGTGCTTGGGGGACAGGAGCCACACTGGGGCAGAGGTTCTGTCAGCTCTGCAGGGGCAGGTTCAGAGGTGGTTGACGCCACACCAACTTAAGGCAGGAATGGTGGTTTGCGACAATGGCACCAACCTCCTCTCTGCCCTCCGACAGGGACAAATGACCCATGTGCCCTGTTTGGCTCACGTCCTTAACTTGGTGGTGCAGCGGTTCTTGGGCAGGTACCCGGGCTTACAGGATGTCCTGAGGCAGGCCAGGAAAGTCTGTGTGCATTTCCGCCGGTCATATAATGCCAGTGCTCGGCTGACGGACCTCCAAAAGGAGTTTAACCTGCCCAAGAACCGCCTAATCTGTGACATGCCCACCAGGTGGAACTCAACGTTGGCCATGCTGCAGCGGCTGCACACACAGCAGAGGGCCATCAATGAGTACCTGTGCGACTATGGCACCAGGACAGGGTCAGGGGAGCTTGTTTTTTTTTCCCCACGCCAGTGGGCCATGATCAGGGATGCATGCACTGTCCTGTCACCATTTGAGGAGGCCATGAGGATGGTGAGCAGTGACAGTGCATGCATCAGTGACACTGTCCCCCTTGTCCACCTGTTGGAGCACACGCTGCGTGGAATAATGGACAGAGCACTTGAGGCAGAACAGAGGCAGGAAGAGGAGGACTTCCTTAGCTCTCAAGGCCCCCTTTATCCAGACAGTGTTCCTGCGTGCCCGCCGATCACAGAGGAGGAGGAGGAGGAAGATTGTGTCAGTATGGAGGTGGAGCCTGGCACTCAGCATCAGCAGCAGTCTTTAAGGGATCAGTCCCAAGAAACACATGGACTTGTACGTGGCTGGGAGGAGGTGGCTGCGGACCATGTCGTCCTTAGTGACCCAGAGGACTCCGGACCGAATGCCTCAGCAAACCTACGCTGCATGGCCTCCCTGATCCTGCATAGCCTGCGTAAGGATCCTCGTATTCGTGGTATCAAGGAGAAGGACCAATACTGGCGGGCAACCCTCCTTGATCCACGTTACAAGGGTAAGGTTGCGGACCTTATCTTGCCAGCGCAGAGGGAGCAGAGGATGAAACATCTTCGGGAGGCCTTGCAGAAAGGTCTGTGCAACGCGTTCCCAGAGACTGGGAGGTTACAAACTCCTGTTTCTGGACAACGTGTTGCTGAGGCTTCGGTCAGTCAAAGAAGGAGCGGTGGAGAAGGTGGCCGTCTGACTGATGCGTTCAGACAATTTTTTGGTCCACAGCCCCAAGGTATGATCGGTTCCAGCAACCATCGCCAGCGTCTGTTTTACATGGTGCAGGAATACCTAGGGGCAAGATCAGACTTGGACACCTTTCCCACCGAAAATCCTCTGGGTTACTGGGTCTTGAGGATGGATCACTGGCCAGAGCTTGCACAGTATGCAATTGAGCTACTGGCCTGTCCTGCATCCAGCGTTCTTTCGGAACGCACATTCAGTGCTGCTGGAGGCGTGGTAACCGATCACAGGGTGCGTCTGTCCACCGACTCGGTCGATCGACTGACCTTCATAAAAATGAATCAGTCTTGGATCACCACCAGCTACCAAGCACCTGATGCTGATGTAACCGAATAATTTTTTTTGAAATCTCAGATCCCTTCAAAGACTGCCTATGCTGATGCTGAGTGACTATCCCTGAGTAATTATCCTCTTCCTCCTCAATCATCACGCTGATAGCTTGTAAGAACATTTTTGGTTCTGGGCGCCACCACCAGTGCCTAAGGCACAATTTTTCTGCCCCTGTTTCACAGGGGCGTGTAATTACAATTTTTGATGCAATACTTTGCAGCAGGGCTCGTTCCTGCGTTCCAACTAGAGTGTCTGTGAGGGGTTGCAGTGTTGTGGCACCAGCACCAGTGCCTAAGGCCCAATTTTTCTGCCCCTGTTTAACAGGGGCGTGTAATTACAATTTTTGATGCAATACTTTGCAGCAGGGCTCCTTCCTGCATTCCAACTAAAGTGTCTGTGAGGTGTTGCAGTGTTGTGGCACCAGCACCACCACCACAGGCCCAATTTTTCTGCCCCTGTTCAACGGGGGCATGTAATTACAATTCTTGATCTAATATTTCACAGCAGGGCCCATTTCTGCACCCACCAAGAGCGAGTGAGGACTTACAGTGTTGTGGCACCAGCACCACCACCACCACCACCAAAGGCCCAGTTTTTCTTCCCCTGTTCAACAGGGGCATGTAATTACAATTCTTTATCTAATATTTCACAGCAGGGCCCTGTGAGGGCTTACGTTGTTGTGGCCACAACAACACCTAAGGCCCAAATTTCTGCTGAGTATATAGGGCAGGCCCCTACTTTCAAACATCTAACTTACAAACGACTCCTACTTGCAAACGGAAGGAGACAACAGGAAGTGAGATGAAATCTACCCCTAGGAAGGGAAATTCTCTCCTGTAAGAGTTAATATGGGAAAAACATTTCTCCTTTCCACTGATGCTTTCCAATCCTTGTTCCACAAAAAACCCCAAATTCTCAAAAAACATTTGTCATTGGGAAAAAAGTGAGATGAAATCTTCTAAAGAGGAGGAAAGACAGCAAAACAAATGTCACAGGGGTGATAACCCTTCCCTATGTTTTCCAAAAAGCTTAAAAAAGATATTTTGGCTGGAGCTAAACACGTTAAAAATGTACCCGTTCAAAATGACAAACAGATTCTACTTAACAACAAACCTACAGTCCCTGTCTTGTTTGCACCGCCTGTATACTGCTGTTCAGAGTATATAGGGCCTGGTGGCCCCACACCTTTCCTTATTTTAATTTGGGTGCGGGGTTCCCCTTAATATCCATACAAGACCCAAAGGGCCTGGTAATGGACTGGGGGGTACCGTTTGTCTCACTGATTTTCATCCATATTGCCAGGACCCGACATTACATTAAACCCGCAAGCAGTTTTAAATGAGATTTTTTCCTTTAAAAATGACATTTGGTGCAGGGACTGTTCTAAACACGGGAAACACGCGCCACTTTACAGGCATACTATAGACACCCCCCAGGTACGATATTTAAAGGAATATTTCACTTTTTTTTTTTTTACTTTAAGCATCATTAAAATCACTGCTCCCGAAAAAACGGCCGATTTTAAAAGTTTTTTTTGCATTGATACATGTCCCCTGGGGTAGGACCCGGGTCCCCAAACCCTTTTTAGGACAATACCATGCAAATTAGCCTTTAAAGTGAGCACTTTTGATTTCGAACGTTCGAGTCCCATAGACGTCAATGGGGTTCTAACGTTCGTGCGAACTTTCGGTCCGTTCGCAGGTTCTGGTGCGAACCGAACCGGGGGGGTGTTCGGCTCATCCCTACTCAGATAATTTTCCACTCGGCTCAGTCAATTTTTAAATAAACTTGCTCAGAGTCGGGTTCTTGCAGGGCTACCACAGCTTGAATATCATCGTCTGAAGTTCAAGCTATGGCTAGCATTAGCTGTTCACTTTTAACAAACAGTCACAATTTACATATCAGTAACAGCAAATCTCAGCCGGTTCAGCAGGAACCAGCCGACATTGGAACCATTAATGGGCAGGCTGAATGTACAAAGATCGATCAACTTGGGTACAACCAGCCTGCCGGATTCTCTTGCGATTATCGCTAGCAGCTGGGGGCGACTTACCCTCATCGGAGTACTTAAAAGTATTCCAATGGAACCATGTTTTGTTATAAACTTCAGATTTGCTGTGTGAGGAGAGGACCAGGTCTTCCATATTGTGAATGTCTTCAACCTTTGACAACCAAAGTGATCGAGTGGGTGGATGTGGACCTTTTTCTATTTTAAGGAAATGCAGGACTTGGCAGAATTGATCAGATGTCGCGAAACCTGATTTTTCACAGGTTTTGATTGGTATCTTTGAATCATGTAAGAGGAAAAATGAGGGGTTCTCGGGATACACCCATCTTTATTTCAACAGTCCCTAAAGTCTTCAAAGTGACTCTAAATTCTGTTTTTAAAAATATATATATTTAAGTCCCTTCTATTGCTCTCAGCCTCCTCCAAATCTCCAAATTATTTTTTATTTTCTGCTGTGATCCAACTTTCTGAAACAAGTTGGCATAGCTCCAAACTTTTTGAGATGGGAATGAGGGACACCTATTAGAAAAAGTATGTAGCCATAGGACGCCCACCACCACGCCCCCTTAAAGGAGAATTAAACAACAAAAAAAAAGATTAGTTAAACCCACAAGTGTTTTTTTTTTTTTTTTTTTAACCACTACTATTCCTTTATTGAAATTTAAAAATGTAGCAATTTAGAAATTGGATGGAAGGTTTAATAATAGTTTAACCTCTTCCCGCCGAGAGTATGCAGAGGTGCGTACTCGGCTTTCGGGGGTTATACCGGGATGATGCTCGCAGCCGCTTGGCTGGTATACGGGAGGTGACCCCCCCCTCCCGCCGCTCTTACTGGGTCTCCCGTTTCACAGGGGGCTCGATCGACAATCTGCCACCTCCGGCGGCTAGGGACAGACTGGAATTAAGCCGTAAGCGGCTTCGTTCCAGTCTCCTGATTGTAAACACGGAAGCGACGTCATGACGTCACTTCCCGTTTACGCGGCTGCCAATGGCGCCGGTTTTAAAAAAATATACAGTATTCAGATTCGCTGAAAACAGCGATCTGAATACTTTGAAGTGCAAAGGAGGGATCGGGGGTCTTTTAGACCCCCGATCCCTCCATAAAGAGTACCTGTCACCACCTATTACTGTCACAAGGGATGTTTACATTCCTTGTGACAGCAATAAAAGTCATCAGAATGTTTTAAAAAAAAAAAAAAAACAATTAATTAATATTACAATAATAAAATAAATAAGGAAGAAACATTTTTAAAGCGCCCCCGTCGCCGCGAGCTCGCACGGCAAAGAAAACGCATACGGAAGTCGCGCTCACATATGTAAACGGTGTTCAAATCACACATGAGAGGTATTGCCGCGATCGTCAGAGCGAGAGCAATAATTCTAGCACTAGCCCTCCTCTGCAACGCTAACCTGGTAACGGTAAAAAAAATTTAAAGCGTCGCCTATGGAGATTTTTAGGTGCCGTAGTTTGTCACCATTCCACGAGTGCATGCAATTATAAAGCGTGACATGTTTGGTATCTATTTACTCGGCGTAACATCATCTTTCACATTATATTAAAAAATTGGGCTAACTTTACTGTTTCGTTCTTTTTTAAATTCATGAAAGTGTCCCTTTTCCCAAAAAGTTGCGCTTAAAACACCGCTGCACAAATACCGTGTGACATAAAATATTGCAACAATCGCCATTTTATTCTCTAGATTCTCTGCTAATATATATATATATATATATATATATATATATATATATATATATATATATATATATATAATGTTTGGGGGCTAAGTAATTTTCTATCAAAAAACACGGATTTTAAATTGTAAACACCAAATGTCAAAAATAGGCTTAGTCATGAAAGGGTTAACACCTTTTTGAAAGATAAAAATTGCATTTTATATACAACTATATAGATCAGACCAAAATTAGGGACAGATAAGCATTAAAAAAGGACAGAGGGACTACCAAATCAGGGACAGTCCCTTAAAATCAGGGACAATTTTTGAGTTAGGAGTTGGCTATGTTCCTTCTCCATGCTCCCGCTGTATGTAGGATGGTAGCCATCCCCTCTTGCTCACTCTCAGGGCCGGTTCGCTCCAGAACATGGTTTCGGGGAAGGCATGTTCAAAATGCACTGCCTTTGCAATGCTCTGTGGGTGCCAATGCATTGTTATTGGCACCCAAACGCAGATTGCAAATGCAGTGCATTTGCAAGCACCGAATCGCATGGTACCGCAGTGTTTTTGAGTCTTGGCAGAGCCCACTGGCACATCTGCATCCATGCGGGTGGGTTTATGTTGCACGTGCAAAGACAGGGAGGTCTTCAGACTTCCCAGGTTGCAGTCCTTGCACGTGTGCGGGGAGTCTCTCGGTACCTGAGCCCTGCAGCATATCTGGGCATGCACAGGGGACAAGGAGAAATTCTTACCTAGGTGAAAATTGCAGAATTGTTGCTTTGCAGGATAAATAAAGCAGTTACAAAACAAATCTATTTCTAAGAGAAGGAGGTGGAAGGAGGCAGGGCAGCCCATCATGCTAGGGTGAAGCTTTCGTTCTTGATCCCTTTTTGTTTTTCTGTTGCATCGTTGTCTCTTTTCTTTGTAGTATCCTTTTGCTGTAAATATTTTGCTTGCATCTTTTTATCTGTTTTCTTATTAACTACTTGCCGCTCGGTCACAATAGATTTACTGTGACCAAGCGACAGCTGCAGGCTCATAAACATAATTAAAAGTTGCCAGATTGCTTCTGGATTTGGGGGGCGCATGTGCGTGCCCCCTGCTGACCCGGGCTGTGGTTGGACACAGCGCAATTTTGTCAGCAGATGTCAGCCAATAATTTATGCTGCTTTACAAACACACAAGACACACAGAGCAGCGATCTTGCTGTTAAGCCAGATCTCTTAGTAAAAGCAGCACATAATACATTACACATAATCAGGTACACAATTAACCCCTTGATTGCCCCTTGATGTTAACTCCTTCCAACTAGTGTTATTGATATAGTTTTCAGTGTGCAGTATTTTATCTGATCACTGTATTAGTGTCACTATTGATGTCATTGTCAGTTAGTGTACCTTCCAGAGAGGGTCTGTTAGGGCCAGATTGCACGCCACACTATCACAGTCCCACTATAAGTCACTGCCATTACTAGTATAGTGCCATAGCTTCGAGTATATATACCATACAGTAGTTTAAAGTTTGATTTTTTTTTATTTTTATTTTTTTTTTACCAAAGATGCAATGTAGCAGAATACATTTTGGTCTAAATGTATGAAGAAATACAATGTTTTGATTTTTTTTTTATTGGATATGTTTTTAGTAGAATATGTCAGGTTTTTTTTTTTAATTTTTTGGTCTTTTTTTGTTTATATAATAAAAAAAATGTAAAAAACCCAGTAGTGACAATTAGCACCAGAAGAAAGCTCTATTTGTGTGAATTTTTTTTTTTATATATAAACTTAATTTGCATACAGTGTTGCTTGAGTAGTGCAGTGCTGAACGGCTGATTCCGGGTCACCTGATCGCTGTGATAGCCTCTGATTGGCTATCACAGTAATCAATCTCTTTCCTGGCAGAGATAGAAAAAAAAAGTGAGTGAAGAAAAGAAAAAAAGAATAAATACCTAGATCAAGGTTTGATCTAGGTCAGTGCCAGGGTTAGTGTTTGGGTCATGGTCAAAGGTCATGTTCAGTATTTTTTGAACAGGATTTTTTAAAATTTAGTATCAGTATAAGTGTCAGTGTGTTTTAGGTAGGATTAAAAAAAAGCAAAAATGCGCACTATTGTTTTTGGGCAGTACTACGGTTACAAACAACAACTAACATACACATATGTGGTATCGCTGCAATTGTCAGGAGCAGGAAATTTTGGGTTGTTTTTTAGTGGTAGGAATCAAGAAATATTCAGTTACATTAAAAGAAAAAATGTTTTCTTTTTACTATTTTGGGCCAGCTTTTCTTTTGATAATAAAAAAAATCAGGAGATATCTATGACCATTTACCACCAAATGAAAGCCCAATTTGTCCTGAAAAAAACAAGGTATAATCCACCTGAATGCACAAAGTTGTTGTGATGATATGTAAGGTTTTACTAACACATGTCAAAGTTGCAAAATTGGGCTTAGGAATTTAGATTTGTTTTAACCCTTCACTCCCTTTGTGCTGATCTAATCATCGGGACCCAGTCTTCTCGGTGAAACCCCGGTCTCTGTGCTGGGATCACGCTATGTGGTAACTCCAAAAGGAGTTACACAAATATGCGGCCCCACGGAAATAAGCCCAGTCCAGTGGGGCCGCATATTTGCGTACGGTTGACATAAATCGGTTAAAGTAGCACAGGGCTGAACAGCAAAAAATGGTCTGGTCATGAAGGGGGGGGTAAAACCTTCCGGAGGTCAAGAGGTTAACCACTTTAGCCCCGGGCCATTTGGCTGCCCAAAGACCAGAGCACTGTTTGCGATTCGGTGTCGCTTTAACTGACAATTGCGCGGTCGTGCGACGTGGCTCCCAAACAAAATTGACGTCCTTTTTTTCCCACAAATAGCGCTTTCTTTTGGTGGTATTTGATCACCTCTGCAATTTTTATTTTTTGCACTATAAAGAAAAATAGAGCGACAATTTTGAAAAAAAAGCAATATTTATTACTTTTTGCTATAATAAATATCCCCCAAAAATATATATAAAAAAAATGTTTCCTCAGTTTAGGCCGATAGGTATTCTTCTACATATTTTTGGTAAAAAAAAATCGCAATAAGCGTTTATTGATTGGTTTTGCTCAAAAGTTATAGCGTCTACAAAATAGGGGATAGTTTTATGGCATTTTCATTAATATTAATACTTTTTTTTTTTTTACTAGTAATGGCGGCGATCATCGATTTTTATCGTGACTGTGACATTATGGCGGACACATCGGACACTTTTGGCGCTATTTTGGGACCATTCACATTTATACAGCGTCACTGATTACTGTGTAAATGTGACTGGCAGTGAATGGGTTAACCACTAGGGGGCTAGGAAGGGGTTAAGTGTGTCCTAGAGATGTGTTCTAACTGTGTGGGGGCGGGGCTTACTGTGACACGACACTGATCACTGCTCCCGATGACAGAGAGCAGACGATCAGTGTCCTGTCACTAGGCAGAACAGGGAGATGCTTGTTTACACAGGCATCCCCCGTTTTGCAGCTCCGTGACACACGATCGCGGGACACCGGCGGACATCGAGTCTGCGGGTCCCATGGGCACAATCACGGAGCTTGCGGCAGGGGACGACCAGTGGCGCGCGCATGCCCACACGACGGCAAATTTAAAGGGACGTATATATATATGCCCATTTGCCTGTCTGTGCCATTCTGCCGACGTAAATGTTCATGCGCCGATCGGCAAGCAATGATCTCTAATGCACTAAGCCAGAATGTAAAGAATCCCCGTCAATTTGAGGAGTGCTATTATACTGTAAATCTCTGGAATTTTCCTGTCTGCTGTGACAGTGACTATTACAGATATTTATTAAATAATTGTTATTGTCAATATTGTGAATGGTTGATATTTCCTATAAAATATCTGGTGTTTTAGTTAACTATGCAGGTTACCTTCATAGTTAATTAAATCTAATGTGGATTGCTGTCAGTCTGTTGGCACCTAGATTGTGGTCCTGCAAGCTGGAATATCTTTGTGCAGGGTATGGCTGAGAGTAAAATAGTTACGTCATTTGTGACAATACAATGTGAGTTTGAACAGCCATTTGTCACATGTTGGTGAAAGTGCCAGGGTCTGACACTGTTCGTCACAACCCCCCTTCTCCTTTACCCCAATAACACAGGGGGAGGGGGGGTATACTGTAGTTCACAAAGATGAACTGGGCAGGGCTAATAACACTGCTGGATATTTCAATGCAGCAGAGACACAGTGCCCAGAAAGTTATCAGCTCACTGGATTTCTGGCAGGATCAGTAGGTATTTTTTGCCAATATTGAAAGTTTCAGTTAGACATGTGCAGTTGGTTTTGTTCCAATTTAATATTCGGACTAATTTTTCGTTATTCGAAGATTCGGATATATCCGAATACCCGAATTACAATATAAACAAATTTTACCGAATGCTCCAAATAACGTAACGAAATTCATCTGAATTTCAGAAATTCGGACTGAAATTCGTATAGAATTTTTCATTGAACTCAAATCAAATTTTCACTACACATTTTTGCTGAAGTCAAAGATTGTGTGTGTTATTAGAGTACCACTTCGAAATGATGCTGTTTTTGTTAAGCCAAAGGTGATTTAAAGAGTCGTTGTAATCATGTGATGAATGAAGATTTTTATTTTGTTTGTTCACTTTGCTGCATTCGAATTGAAAACAATATAACATTTTCATTTACACCAATTTGAAAATTTATTGATTTGATCGTTTCGAATTGAAGAAAATCTGTACATTCTAATGAAAATTCGAGAATTCCGAAATACAAATTCCGAAAAAGAATTAAACGAATCAATTGAATTTAACTAAACGAAATAACTGCATTCCCTCCTTTTTTCCTTCCCCCCCCCCCACCTTCTTCCCTGTCCCTCTTTTTTCCCTTCCCTCTCCTTTCCCTGTTCTCCCCCCCCCCCTTCTCGTCCCTCTCCCCCATGCCTTTTCTCCTCTTCTTCCCTCCCCTTTTCTCCTTTTCCTTTCCCCTTCCTCGCCCCCCCCCATTCGAATGCTGCGAATAACGTAATAATATTCGTCTGAATTTCGGAAATTCGGACTGAAATTCGTATAGAATTTTTCATTGAACTCAAATCGAATTTTCACTACACATATTGCTGAAATCAAAGATTGTGTGTGTTATTTGAGTACCATTTAGAAATAATGTTGTTTTTGTTAAGCCAAAGGTGATTTAAAGAGTCATTGTAATCATGTGATGAATGAAGATTTTTATTTTGTTCACTTTGCTGCATTGGAATTGAAAACAATATAACATTTTCGTTTTCACCCATTTGAAAATTTAATGATTTGATTGTTTTGAATTGAAGAAAATCTGTAAATTCTAATGAAAATTTGAAAAATCCGAATACGAATTAAACAAATCAACCAAATTTAACTAAACGAAATAACTATATTCCCTCCTTTTTTCCTTCTCCCCCCCCCCCCCCCCCCTTTCCCTCACCTTCTTCCCTGTCCCTCTTTTTCCCTTCCCTCTCCTTTCCCTGTTCCCCCCCCCCCTTCTCTTCCCTCGCCCCCCTGCCTTTTCTCCTCTTCTTCCCTCCCCTTTTCTCCTTTTCCTTTCCCCTTTCCCATCCCCCCCCCCCCCCCTCCTCTTTTGCTTTTGTTTGCATTCACTGACACTTCGTTCTCCTGACAAAGCGGCACTAGACTGCAAAACTAGTTGAGATATTTTTCGTGACCCTCAATCCCACTGTGATTTTCCCCTCCTGGGGACCATTAGACTGGTGATATGTATGGTTGTCACTACTATTTTAAACTGTATATGATTTTGTGTGTTTTATTGATTTTGTTTTAATAAAAATTCCATGTATATTTTTCTATATACTTGTCTATACACTTGACTTTATCTACTTACCTGTACCGTAATGCCCTGTACACACGATCGCACATTCCGGCAACAAAATCCATCAGAATTTTTTCCGACGGATGTTGGCTCAAACTTGTCTTGCATACACACGGTCACACAAAGTTGGTCGGAAATTCCGAACGTCAAGAACGCGGTGACGTAAACACGTACGATGAGCCGAGAAAAACGAAGTTCAGTAGCCAGTGCGGCTCTTCTGCTTGATTCTGAGCATGCGTGGCACTTTGTGCGTCAGAATTCTGTACACACAATCGAAATTTCCAACATTGGACTTTGTGGTCGGAAAATTTTAGGTCCTGTTCTCAAACTTTGTGTGTCGGAAATTCCAATGGAAACTGTCCGATAGAGCATGGTTGGAATTTCCGATAACAAGTTCCGATCGCACATTTTCCGTCGGAAAATCCGACCGTGTGTACGGGGCATAATAGTCCAATTGCCCCTGTCCCTTGGTTTTTTGGTTTGGGGACCAAATTTCCGATCTCTATACGTCTAAATTCTCTGGATGATGGTACTATTAACCATAATACACTACTTATATGCTGTAGAGGCTATACTTTATATTAACGAATCAAAACAAAACAAAACTATTTTTTTTTTTGCGTCATGCACATGTCTACTTACAGTGGTACATTTAAAGTGATTGTAAAGTCTTTTGCACGGAGCAGCCCTGATCCTCCTCTTCTTGAAAGCCTCTTCGCTGCTCCTGGCTCCTCCCATCCTATCGAGTGGCCCCACAGCAAGCAGCTTGCTATGGGGACACCCGAGCCAAGCTCCAGCTCCGTGTGTCCATTCAGACACAGAGCTGCAGTTCGGCCCCACCCCTCTCTCTCCTGTTAGGCTAACTGACTTTGATTGACAGCCGTGGGAGCTAATGGCATGGCTGCTGTGTCTCAGCCAATCAGGAGGGAGAGTGCTGAGGGACTGGATAGAGATAGGGCTCAGGTAAGTATTAGGGGGTGCTGGGGAGGCTCCTACACAAAGAAGGCTTTTTATCTTAATGCATACAATACATTAAGATAAAAAACATTCTGCTTTTACAACTCCTTTAACAGAAGTTAATTTTTACAGTTTACTTTTTTTTTTTTAATTCTTTTCAAAATTTGTTTCAGTTTTTCTTCTCACGATAATGTTGTTTGCTTCCCAGGAAATGTGAGAGCAGATTATGAAGAAAAGTAATACTGACTTGAGCACGAATGAGTACAGATCACTACATGTCTGATAAACTGGCAAGTGATTAAATATACGGAGGCATTACTGGGAAAATGAAAGAACGCTTCTATCTGGCAAATGGAATTGACATCTAAGAAACTGCAAAATAATTTACTTTTAAGGATAAATAAACTGCTGATAAATGAACATGTTTGGAATACTGAAAGCAATCTTATTCAATCAAACACTAAAAAGGAAAATGATTACCCTACCCGGCACAGTGCACACAAGACTGATTTATCGTTTTTTCGGTAGAGCAAGGCAGGAAACATTCTGCTCCATAGATTTTCCTTATTTCTGAAGCTTGTATGATCTTTTCATCATTTTTCAAACTTTCCAGATCATGGCTAGGAATTTGGCCAGAACGTGGAGCTTCTGGTTCTACTTGAATCCATGTTTTTCAGAATATTCCTTTGGAGCATACACTAGGGGGCGCCATATGAAAACCACCTGAAATAATCCACTTTGGAAGTGGGTGCTCTTTATGGCAGCATTCCAGTGAAATCCTAACTTTACCTAAATCTACTCCCACCCCCATTCTAAGCCAATTCTAACTACCCTAATGCCGCGTACACAGGAGCGGACTTTACAGCAGACTTTGCCCGGCGGACTGGATTTCGTCAGACAATTCGATCGTGTGTGGGCTCCAGCGGACTTTGTTTTCTCAAAAGTTGGACGGACTTAGATTTGAAACATGTTTTAAATCAATCCGTCGAAATCGAGTCCGGTCGAAAAGTCCGCTTGTCTGTATGCTAGTTCGACGAACAAAAAGCCATGCTAGGGCAGCTATTGGCTACTGGCTATGAACTTCCTTGTTTTAGTCCGGTCATATGTCATCATGTACGAATTCGACGGACCTTGGTGGATTGTGTGAAGTCCGTTCATTCAGAAAGTCCGTCGTAAAGTCTGTCGAAAAGTCCGCCGAGCAAAGTCTGACGTAAAGTCTGCTCGTGTGTACGCGGCATAAGGCTCCATTTACACCTGAGCATTTTGTAGCTTGAAGCCTCAAACTACAAAACGCTTGAGGGGAAAAAATCCATTATTCTCTATGGAGTTGGTTCACATCTCCACTCCAAGTTGCCTGAAGCCCTATGCCTGAAGCTCAAACAAGTTCTGGACCCTTTTTTTGTTGCTCGAATCGGGCAGATTTGGGCGTTTTTGGAGCAGGAAGCAGAAGACAAAATCTAAAAACATAGCAACAAATGATGAAACAGATGATCATTTTTCCTATTGGCTAAAAAAAAAAAACCACCAAAGCTCAAAAACGCCAGAAAACGCTGCACAGAAACGCGCAAATACGTGTGACAAAACGCGCGACAAAACACCGGAAAATCGCTCAAAAACGCTACGTTCATGTGTGAATGGGGCCTAAGAAAGGAAAAATGTCTATACTTACCTATGCTGAGGGCTCTCCAGTGCGGTCACATGATCAGTTCCCAGCGCTAGCTTCAGTGTAGAGGAGGGACAGCCAATGACGGATGCCCCATAGCAAGCCTATTGTAGCCCATAGTAATCCTCATCATCACACAGGCTCTGCAGCTGTTGCCATTTGTGTCCCATTGGGTAGATTTCCTTTCACTCCCCGTCCCATATCCAAAACAGCAAGTGAGTGGAAATCTTTCCAAAGTGGGGGAATCCCTGGTTGTCACCATAACTAGTGTCACCATTGGAAGATTTCCTCTCTGTTCTTTTTCTGTGACAACCCAAATAACAGGGCACAGAACAATATAAAACAGGCGTTCTAATCCCTTTCCACTTCATCCAAAGCTAAAATGTTTTGCCCTTAGTTATACTTAAAGTGGAATGACAGACATTTTTTCATCTTTCCATCTATTAAATCTTCTGCCCTTGTTGTTTTAACTTTGGATAGTAAAACATTTTTTTTCTGCCAGTAAATACCTTATACAGCCCACTTCCTGTTTCTTGTTTGATCATTAGCCTAGGCTTATGACATCATGCACAGCTCTCTCTCTCACTCTTGTGAGAGCTTGCCAGGAAGGGAGGGGGTATGAGTCATAAGAGGACCAATGAGAGCTGCAGAGCTTGAGGTGTGCCTCTGTGTGTCTGTGTAAATCCAGGAAGTGAACAGGCAACAGCTTCAGCTGCCCACAGTTAAAATGGTTGCAGCCAGACTCAGTGGAGGGAGATTTCTGGAGCATATTTGGCAAGTACAGAATCACAGCATATATAACATAATATGAACAGTGGTTGGAGGGAAGCTTCAGAAAGGCAAAGATGTTTTTATTGCAAATTATGTGAGCAGACTGCAGTTCCTCTTTAAAGAGCAAACATGGGCATGCAAGAATGGACCTATTATAAACTCTTCTTTCACATGTCCTGGACTAAAAGAGTAAAAAAAAAAAATCTTAGCAAGATGGCATCTTGTCCCTTTTGAGAATAGCAAAATATATCCCAGGCTATTCCATTCTTTGCTTCCAAGGCTGTAGGGACTCAGGAGTATATTTGCAAATCTCGTGGACCTGCCACCTGGTACGCTCTTTCTGGTCAGAGATCTTCCATATCCTCAGCTGTCTATTTGATACAACGTTGCATCCTGACCCTCAGGTTCCTTTGCTGAATCACAATTCCCCCCGGGTTTGACCAAATCTGATTTTAAACTTTTACTAAAAGTTACAAAGTCTTAGGAAACACCTGCCCTTGGCTGTGAAACATGGGGTAACACAAGATGATACACACCAAGATTGAAGCCACCCTTACCAGACAGGGTTCATTCATACCAGAGGGTCTGGCAACCCTGGGTCTATAAATTTTTACCATCTGACTTTGACCCATCTCTGTTGTACCCTAGAACTCTTGAATGCATAGACAGGTTGCCTACTGTGTGTATTTAATGAGAACCTGGCTGGCCAGACTGTGGGAAATGATTAGGTTCCATTCAAACCTAAGCGTAGTGCAGCAACACCTGCCTTTTTTTTGTGTCGTGTTTTTGGAGCTGCACCATCAATTTGAATGGACTTCCCTCTGTTCCAATAACGCTCCAAAGAAGCTCATGTACCAAATTTTGGCATAGAGCCAAAAGCCATAGAGCGTTTGGTGGTGAATTTTTTGCCGCAATTTAGCGCATTTTGTCACTCAACAATCGCTGCAAAATTACAGCGCATTTGGGGTACCATTATGAAATAATGGCATCGCAAAAGCGTCCCGTGTTTTGCCGTGATTCTGGAATCGTGGGCAGAATTGCGCCATTCTGCCCACGATTCCAGTACGCTAAGGTGTGAATGGAGCCTTAATGTTTTTCTGCATTTTTCCCGGTGTATTCATGGGCTTTCATTGGGGTCCAGCCTCCATATCCGTGTAATATAAAATGGGATCCCATTCTGTTACTGGGAGTGGAGTGGGCATACTTTCTGCACCTGTTCAAGTGTGAGGACAAGGGACAACATCTTCTGGAGGAACTCCCCATACAACACTATACACAGGCGTCTCACCTCTGAGTTGGGGGACTGTCTTAATGTTTATTTCTTCACATGACTGTGGCCGTTGCTGGTTGTCTGCCTGCGGATACCCCTTACCCCACCCCTCTAATAATCTCCTTCCCCCTTTGTTCTTTCCTTCCCTTTTTCTTTCTATTTATTCTCTAATCTGGACTAACCCGGTGATTATTGGCCCAGAGTAAGCTGCAAGCTATGGCTGGGGGGGCACTTGGCTACCACCTGGAATATAGTATCTGTAAAATAATTTTCCTGTTTGACTTTTTGATGTGTGACAGTTTTCCCACACTTTTTTTTACTGTCAACTTGCTATAAGGCTGATCGAATATCCCTTGTGATTTGCGATGCAGTCTATCTCTCCCTGCGCAGAGTTTTGATCGGCCCTGTCTTGACTTTACATGTCACTGATAGGTATGTTACAGCATTTTCAATTAAATATTAGAACAAGAAAAAAAAATCTATTTGAGCTAAATATTGTTGGTTTAAAGAAGATGTAGACTTAGGTAATGCATACACCACAGTATATGGGAAAAAGTATAAGGACATTGGGCACCTATCCAAATGAATGGTCACTATCAACAGCAGAATTAAAAGAGAAGTATGGGTTTCTTTTTTTTTTTAAAGAATCGTTCTTCCCTCGGTGGATGCTGCATCTGTCCCCCAGCGCCTCCAACACTGAGAACCAAGCGATCGAAACACCGCCGATTGCTCGGTTTTCAATGCTCCATGAGCAGAGAGCTGCAGACTGTCAGTCACAGCTCTTTGCTCTGCCCCCTCCTCGCTCACTGGAGCGCTGGGCTGTGGAGGGGGCGGCCAGTTCAGGCTCTCAGCAGCTCGCTGAGCCAGGTGTCAGTCCAGGGATCTGGCGGATCCGGACGCAGTGGTTGTGATTACATGGAGCCTGGACCAACTTCTGTGACAATCAGAGACTGCGGACATACTGCAGGAGATTACCAGAGACTGCGGACATACTGCAGGAGACAATCAGAGACTGCGGACATACTGCAGGAGATTACCAGAGACTGCGGACATACTGCAGGAGACAATCAGAGACTGCGGACATACTGCAGATTACCAGAGACTGCGGACATACTGCAGATTACCAGAGACTGCGGACATACTGCAGGAGATTACCAGAGACTGCGGACATACTGCAGAAGATTACCAGAAACTGCTGACATACTGCAGGAGACAATCAGAGACAATCAGAGACTGCGGACATACTGCAGGAGATTACCAGAGACTGCGGACATACTGCAGGAGATTACCAGAGACTGCGGACATATTGCAGGAGATTACCAGAGACTGCTGACATACTGCAGGAGATTTCCAGAGACTGCAGACATACTGCAGGAGATTACCAGAAACTGCGGACATACTGCAGGAGATTACCAGAGACTGCGGACATACTACAGGAGATTACCAGAGACTGCGGACATACTGCAGGAGATTACCAGAGACTGCGGACATACTGCAGGAGATTACCAAAGACTGCAGACATACTGCAGGAGATTACCAAAGACTGCGGACATACTGTAGGAGATTACCAGAGACTGCGGACATACTACAGGAGATTACCAGAGACTGCAGACATACTGCAGGAGATCACCAGAGACTGCGGACATACTGCAATAGATTACCAGACTGCGGACATACTACAGGAGATTACCAGAGACTGTGGACATACTAGAGGAGACAGTTAAAGACTACGGACATACTACAGGAGACTATCAGAGACTGCAGACATTATACAGGTGATGGTCAGAGAACTTTCAGCAACACACAGCTTTACAGTTGAATAACACATCTTAGGGTTTAAGCAGTCGGGCATTTTATGGGTGTAAGGACATACCTGGCCAGCCAAGCTCACTACATACATTCAGAGGTCCGTGGGCGGGGCTTCCACTCTCTGCTCTTGCTCCACCCTGAGCATACAGACTGCATGGGGCGGGGTTAGACTTCAGCTGTATCCCTCAGCCAGTATAGAGGGGGTGGGGCCGGGAGCTCCACTGACGCTTTATTGGGGGGTCCGCACTACCCATGAATTGGGGCTCCGATGACGGCTTTGCAGAGTGCACAGAGGACACGGGAGGCTGTATTCCCGCGCTAGCCAGCTGAGAGGGGGTGGGGCCGGGAGCTCCACTGACACTCTGACCCCGCCCCTGTGCAGCCTGTATGCTCGGAACAGAGCGGCTGTAATGAGAGCCAGTGATTGGAGTGGAAGTGTCAGTGGAGCTCCCGCCCCCGGACCTCTGTATTCCCCAGCCAGTATAGAGGGGGTGGGGCCTGGAGCTCCACCGACGCTCCCACTCCGATCACTGCTCTCATTACAGCCGCTCTGTTCTGAGCATACAGGCTGCCTGAGAGCGAGGTCAGAGCATCAGTGGAGCTCCCGGCCCCGCCCCCTCTGCTGGCTAGCGTGGGAATACAGCCTCCCGTGTCCTCTGTGCACTCTGCAAAGCCGTCATCGGAGCCCCAATTCACAGGTAGCGCGGGCCCCCCAACAAAGATTGGGCCAGGGCAGGTGCCCCATTTGCCCTGCGCTAAAGACGGCCCTGGTCAGCAGAGAGTGGACTTCAGCTCACTCTCTGCTGAAAATGGGTCGCAGGAGTGCAAAATGAAGTGCACGCTTATGATCCACAGGAGAAGTACAGCCAAACAAGCTTTGGCTGTACTTCGCTTTAAATACTGTGCGTGATATTTTTTTCATTTGCACTAACAGTTATCATAGCTCCCAACTGTCCCTGATTTGGAGCAATGTCCCTCTGTCCCTCTTTCCTCCTCATATGTCCCTCATTTTGGTCTGATCTATATAGTTGTACCTAAAATTGCTCTTTTTATCTTTCAAAAAGTGTTTCCCAGTGCTAAACCTTTCATCCAATTTCTAAATTGCTGCATTTGTACATTTTAGAAGCCAATATAAAGGAATAGTAGTGGTAAAAAAAAGCCTTTGTGGATTTAATGAACCTTTTTTTTGGTTAATTCTCCTTTAAGGGGGCATGTCAGGGGGTGTGTCCTATGCCTACATATGTTTGCTAATAGGTGTCCGTTCCCATCTCAAAATGTTGGGAGGTGTGGTTACATTTCCAGGACAAGTTTGGCTCCTAGAAGAAAGGATACTGAGCACAATTTTCCCCAGACACACTCCAAAATCGGATGAAAATTAGAGGCTGTTCGTAAAGGGAAGGCTAACGCCATATTAATGCTTATGGTTTTGCAATGGGATTGTAGACCTGCTTTAAATTGGTGTGTCCCTAGTCTAAATGTAATGTTTGCTGCTAGATTACAGTCAGCCTGAGCTAAGATTGTTTATGTTATCTGTGATCCTGAAGTTTTTCCTAAATCCATGGACAGTGTTTGTATCTTCTAGTTCCAGGGACAGTTTTGTGTCTTCTAGTTGCAGGGACAATGTGAAAACTTCCCCAAGAAAACCTCTTTTGTGCTCAAAATGAATTCTCAATCAGAGACTTAGGCCGGTTCACACTGGTACGACATACCCTCAGACTTTGGGAGCACATGTCGCATGACGTGTATAAATCAATGGTTCGCTATGACAGCCGTCTTAACTGGTCTGACACAAGTCGATCCGACTTTGAAAAAAGTTCTTGCACTACTTTGGTCCGACTTCAGCCCATTCAATATCATTGAAGTCGGATCAAAGTCGGATCATCATCTTAACTGATCCGACTTTGGCATGCAACTTGTGCCCTGAGGATCTTGAAGGGGAACCCCACGCCAAAATAAAAAACAAATGTTGCGGGGTTCCCCCCCAATTCCAAACCCTTTTTTTTTTTAAACGGCGTGGGATCCCCCCCCCCCACGAGACCATGGTGAGGAGAGGCAGAATGGGGATCTGCCTATGTAAAAAAGGCATGTCCCTGTACTGACAGGAGACATCATGGAGATCTGCTGTTCCCAGTGATCGGGAAAAGCGATCTCTTTCTTGTGCCAGGCACCCCATCCCCCACACAGTTAGAACACACCCAGGGAATTCAGTTAACCCCTTGATCGCCCCCTAGTGTTAACCTCTTCCCTTGCCAGTGTCATTTATACATTGATCAGTGCGTTTTTATAGCACTGATCAATGTAATAATGTCACTGGTCCCCAAAAAGTGTCACTTGGGGTCAGATTTGTCCGCCGCAATGTGACAGTCCCGCTAGAAATCGCAGATCGCCGCCATTATCCGTAAAAACATTTTAAAAAGTCCATAAATCTATCTTCTATTTTGTAGACGCTATAACTTTTGCGCAAATCAATCAATATACGCTTTTTTGCGATTTTTTTTTTTTACGAAAAATATGTAGCCGCTTACATATTGGCCTAAACTGATGAATAATTTATTTATTTATTTTGGATATGTATTATTGTTTTTTTTTCAAAATTGTCTGTCTTTTTTTTGTTTATAGCGCAAAAAATAAAACCTGCAGAGGTGATCAAATACCACCAAAAAATTTGTGGGGAAAAAAAGGACATGCATTTTGTTTGGGTACAGCGTTGCACGCCCGCGCAATTTTCAGTTAAAGCGACTCAGTGCCATATTGCAAAAAAAACGCCTGGTCATTAACCTCCCTGACAGTATTCCCGAGTCTGGCTCGGGGTGGAATTTCAGAACCAACCAGACTCGGGATCGCATTGCAGGATCCAGAAAGAGGTTACTTACCTTGTCCCCTGGATCCTGCGATGTCTCCCCACAGTGTGAGCGGCTCGTCCTCCGCTCGATTCATCACGGAGCCGAGCTCCGTTCCCTGCGAGCGTTGCGACGCACGGGGACGGAGAACGGCGCCATATTCAAAAAGTGAAACACACACAATACATACAGTACACTGTAATATTACAGATTACATTACTGTATGAAATTATTTCACATCCCTTTTGTCCCTAGTTTCTCCAGTGCCCTGCATGCAGTTTTATATTATAAAAACTGTTCTTTCTGCCTGGAAACTGGAGATTGTCCATAGCAACCAAAACTGTCCCTTTACATCAAAAGGGGTTTTAGACCAGCTAGAAAACAGCAATAATAAATTAGAATCACTTGCAGAATTGAGTGATAGTGATTTGTGGGGAGATCCGTCATCAAACACTGAAAAGTAATGACAGCGACAATTCTGCAACTGAGCAAATTTTAGTGTTTTTGATTTGATTACATTATTGAATAATTTTTATTATTATTATATTATTATTTGGTATAATTATTTATAGTTAATTATTATATTATAATTTATGATTTCGTGTTTCAAATTTTATCATATCCGAGATGTCTACTAGACTCTGGTTTGGACAGATTTAAGTGAGTTATTCCTAAGAATTACAGGCCTACAATATAAAACGCCAAATTTCCATGCAAAATAATTGTACCGCTTTCAGCATCAAAAATATGAAATCATCATACCGCCAGGGAGGTTAAGGGGGTAAAACCTTCCGGGGCTGAAGTGGTTAATGATGTTTTCCGAGAAGTGCCCAAGTGATACATTGGGAGGATAGAGAAGTGTTATGTTTTGTTCTATTCCATAGTTTTGCCAGGAGCCACATGGTATAGTAACTTGAAAGATTTAATTCCATTTGTAGAGCTAAATTTGATTTGTAAAATTATTTTCTACAAATGCGGCATCACAGAATGACTCAACGCACGTTTCCTGTGAACAAAGTATATCTACATTTCACAGCTTCTAAATATAACTCCATCTTAGAGTAAGTGTCTGCCCCAAAGTAACTCTCACATGCGCTCCCTTGGAACATCCCTCCAAAGCTGAGCTCCAGCCTGATGTAACAAAGCACCTATTAAATGTAGCTATATATGGAGCAATAAAACTCATTAAAGCGGTTGTATACCCGCTGTCTTTTTTTTTTTTTTCTACACCTGCAAGGGAAAAGGCATAATGAGCTAGTATGCACTGCATATTAGCTCATTATGAGATACTTACCTTAGAACGAGGCGCCGGCATCTCACCTGGTCCACGCCGAGGGAGCTGACATCTCCCCTCTGCGTGTCTTCCGAGTATCGCGGCTCTGGCGCTGTGAGTGGCCGGAGCCGCGATGTTGTCACTCCTGCGCATGCGCGAGGGAGACTTCTGCCCGGCAAGCTCCGGAGTTTGCCGGGCTGTCAGCCGAGAATCTCCTGTGCGCATGCGCCGCTGCAGTCAGCGGCTCATTGCGAGGGGAATATCTCCTAAACCGTACAGGTTTAGGAGATATTTTTTTTACCTACAGGTAAGCCTTATTATAGGCTTACCTGTAGGTAAAAGTTAAAAATAAAGGTATACAACCGCTTTAAGGGCCCATTCAGACTTGTTTTGTAAATGCAAAGCATTTTAATGCATTAAGATAGCACATTGATATGAGCTGGCAGTGCACCACTGTGAAGGAATGTGATGTAGATAATAATAATAATAATCTGAAAATGTCTATTTTCTTATGTGCATACATATTTTTTTCCTTACTCATTATATAAGTATACAGGTTTGCTCTGTTCCTATATTTTCTCAAAATGGCGGGTACCCCCTACATCCCACACATCAGAAGAACGCGGAACTGAAGATAAAACCATGAACAGCCAAACCTCGTTATGAAGATTCTCCATCTTCTTTTCTATCTTAACCAATGAGATGTACCTATTAGACTAATATAGCAATGACGTATTTTTGTGTATAAAACATTAGCACCGCCTTGAATAAATTAGAAGTGTAAAAAGTAACAGTGGTGAGCGTGTCTCAGAGTGTTTACTTTTATATGCATGAATAGCCACACTTTCCAATTAGAGACAGCAGCAGATAACCTTGGGCTCAATTGGAGCTCTTAATCATTTCCATAACAGCTGGTGCCGAAACCCGGGAGCTTCAGGCTACAGTCGAAGTCATACCGCGATAAGGATTCGAGCGTTAATTGATTGATAAGAGGGGGTTTGCGCAGCCCTAACAGTGGTATGGTAAGTCTTTTTATATTCTTACCACTGTACGACTTTCTTATCTTTCGGTTGACCGCTGGATTCCGACGGTATGCTGAGACTTTCTTAGAGGCAGGTATTTCCTCGCCTGAGGCTGTTTTAACGAACCTGTCGATGGGTTTCTGCTGTCTGTATTTGTTCACTGTCTGCCATTCTTTGGGCTACGAAACTCAGCAGTCTAAAAGTGCTACATGAGTGTATGTGTGTTCTCATCTCCAGACAAGCTGTCGGCCTCTGGGATGAGGTTTTACCTTGTAGCAAACGGTTATAGGGCGGGTTACTCAAGGTTTGTCGAGTTATCTCAGCTGCTGGAGCCCCCCGCAGTCTGAAAGTGTTACAGAAGTCTCACCCCCAGACGAGCTGTCGGCCTCTGGAGGGAGAGGTGTAACAGACGTCTATAAACGGGTTAATTTTTGCAGGGTGGTCTGCCCTTGTGGTTATCTTAGCCTGCTGAAATTTTGCAGTTCGAAGAGTGGCAGGTGTAATGTCCTGTCCTAAGTGTATTTGTGGTTTACTGTTTGCTATACACGAGAGGGGTTGGAGTGGGGACTGGTTAAGGTCGAAGGGGGGGCTGCCCGGGGGATCTGTTGGGTCGCGGGCCGTTGCTCCCCACTACCCCTGACATGTTTGTTCTTGTTCTGAGATTAACCGTAAATTACAGGGTTATAGCAGACAGTAGCAGCTAGGAGCGCAGCCTTATGTGCCCCCACCCAAGGAATTTGTTGATAAGGAGCAGTGAGAAGAAAATAACCCATTAGTTGTACGTATTCTACTCTCAAGCCGTTAGCCGAGAAACAGAGAGAGAAAAGAATGTGATATTGTGAAGAATGTGATATTGTGAAGAGGAGAGAAGATGTTGAAATAGTTAACAAAGTTGAACGAAGTGGCGAAAGTTATGTTGCTAAAGAAACAGGGAGAAAAATCCTGTGTGATAAAGAAAATTGGATAAAGGAAGTTAAGAAAGATGGCGATTGTATTATGTATGTGTATCACAGAGCTGATGATATGTTGGAACTTGAAACAAAAGGAGGGGAGGGACAGCACTGCCCTCCGTCTAACAACCACTCCTTTCTCACCACCCAAGCACAGCCCACTGTGACAACTCAGCCCGGTGGCCATCTTATTGCACCCATGCCTTCACTTTCTACCCAGCCCAGTGCACTTCCTGTGGCGGCCATCTTGGTACACCCAGTAAGCTTAAACACAGCCTGTACCCAGCCCTCCCTGTTTTAAACCAGGATGGTTCATACCACACACCTGTCTTCCCCAATACGGGAGCATCACATTCCCAGGCCGGATAAGTTAATGATGAAGAAGCGTCTGAGTGGGAAGCCCAACAACAGGCAGCAAGGCCACCCACTGATTTAACCCCCAATCCGGCTCCGAACTCACAGTTCCGAGAGGATCTCAAACAGATGCTGGCAACCGTAAGGAGTAGTGCCCCTTGCCAGCCCCCGCTCCAACAACAGTCTTGGTTACCAGAAGAGGCACCAGTGATGTATGTCGCTTTTACTCCATCACAAGCAGAGGCCTTAGTGACAAGTCTGCCTGACCCAGAGAAGCAGCCAATTCCCTTCTACCACAGGATAGTGCAGATACAAGAAACTTACTCAGCTGCCTGGAGAGACTTGATCAGCCTATGCCAAATCAAAGCAGGACATGTCTTTTGGCCAGTCATGCAGACGGCCTTCAATGATGCCTGCCTGACAAGTGCCACTTCCTACACCTCAGGCGTGGAGTTCTGTGCACAACTCCACGACTGGGCAAAGGAGAGGTTGACGGATCAGACCACCACAATCCAAGATATTACCCAAGATAAAGGGGAGCCTGAAGAAGTATCATGCTAGACTCGTACAGGCCTTTGATGATCTGAGTTTCTCCCACTATGAAAAGAGACACACACGTTTCCTGCGTGGGAGTGGATGGGGTGCCCCGCTCCAGTCCATTTGTTGAGCCACCCCAAGGGCGATATTTCCTGATTTGCTTGCCAGATTTGTGGTGTCCTCTACATGTCCCTTGAATCTACTAGGAGCTGATGTGTTGTCCAGACTACAGGCCTCAATCAGGACACGCCTGAAGGGGGAATGAAGTTACATACTCCCCTATCTTTAGAAGACTCATCTGCTTTGTGTTTTTTGCCTCTCCTGATGACACTTCATGAAGCAAAAACTTCAAGTTCAATACTGCAGGAAGTACTTGACAGAATCCCTGCGTGCCTATGGTCCACAGGACCAGAAGACAACAGTCACTTAAAGGTGCCACCAGTTTCAGTCAAGCTAAAAGAGGGCGCATCATTGCCCCGGAAACCACAATAACCCCTAAAGAAGGACCTAAAGGAGAACCAGGTACCTGTGGTGGATGCCTTTGACTGCAAAGTACCTCACAGAGGTGGACCTTACAAACGCTTTCTTCAGTGTCCACCCTCACCCCTCCTGGTGGTACATTTTTGCATTCATCCACGGAAAGAAACGGCAACATACCTAAACAGTTGTGCCGCAAGTGGCACAGAACTTTCCAAGCCAGTTTGCAAAAGCTATGGCTATCATCCTTGACACATGACAAGAGGAACACCCGGAAGTGATTCTCTTCCAACATGTTGATGACCTTCTCCTTTGTGCAGCTGACTTACCCCCTGTTGAAGTCACCTCAAAAAGCCTGTTGTGCTATCTTGCCAACCAGGGGTGCAAAGCCTCAAAGCCCAAATTGCAGTGGTGCTCAACACCTGTCATTTTCCTTGGACACTGTTTGTCCCATGGGACAAGACACCCCACTGAAGACAGGGTGCAAGTAATCTCTGACATCCCACTGCCACAAGGCCAGAAATCCCTTCATGCCTTCCTTGGACTAATTTCCTAGTGTGGAGCATGGATTCCAGAAGCCTTCCTACTGATGCTCTGCACTCAGACCTTTCCAGATGTCTCCTGAAGAAATATCTAAGTTTGAGGTCCTCATCAAGTGCGCCATCCCTGGCGCTAGGGCTCCCAGACTACGACAAAACGCCCAAGCTCTTTGAATCCGAACGTCTGGGACATGCGGCAGGTATAGTCACCGAATCACACGACATCAGCCTTCGCCCCGTAGGATTTTATTCCTGTCGACTGGATGCGGTAGCAAGAGGAGGCCTATTGTGTCTGCGAGCTGGCTTTGCTGCACAAACCTTGCTTGACAAAAATTTGAACTTGGTCCTCGGACACTGCCTCGTTCTGCTTGCTCCCCATGACGTTGTTGCCATATTCAACCAAGATCCAGCCGAAACATTTGTCCACTACCAGACACTTGAGACTCCTGTGTTCCCTCCTACTGGACAGCATTACTCTATTAAGTTGTCAAACACTGAACCCTACCACCCTTCTTCCACTTCTCGAGGGGGGAAAGGAGGAGGAGGAGTAGAGTCTGAGGAGGAGGAGTAGAGTCTTGACTTGTCACCCCATGACCACACAGGACACAAGGTCACCACTGAAAACACTGTTCTACAACCTGAAGCCTTACCACCAGTGATGTCTGCACAGGAGGCAGAGCTGTAAGCACTTACTACAGCATGTAAATGGGCAGAGGGAAAAAGAGCCAACATTCATATGGACTCAAGATATGCTTTCAGCATTGCCCATGATTATGGTGTTATCTAGGACAGAGGATTCCTGACGGCTGCAGGAACACCTGTGAAAACTTGATTGATGCCTTGCTTCTCCCAACCCAAGTGACTATTATGAGTAAAAGCACACGACAAACTGAACTCAAAGGAAGCTCGAGGCAATCATCTAGCCAATTCAGCTGCCAAACAGACAGCTGGTGGTCCACGGGAAATGGACAGCAGGGTGGTAGAAGAAGACCACCCTGTGCTTACCTTACAGACTCTCCCAGTGGACAGAGTTTATCTAAAAGAACTACAGGAAACAGCAAGTCCGGATAAGAAGGAAAGCTGGAAACGGAGAGGAGCAACTCTCAGAAATGGACTATTCAAGTGCAACAAGAAGCCTTGTCTACCCGGAGTATGTACCCAGCCGTGGTGCAATGGGCACATGGAGCTGCCCACTTGACAAAGACTTTTATGAACTCTCTTATCAACAAGTGTTGCACTAAGAGTTACTCCACTGACCGACAACTTCTGCAGATAATGCATTATCTGCACCAAATGTAACCCAGGACGCACAGAAAAAACACAGAAGAAGCACCTGGCAAAAGTCCTATACCCCATTCCAGAGGATGCAAATTGATCATTCTCAAGTGCCAAGAAGTGGCAGATTCGAAAACGCCCTAGTGGAAGTGGTCATGACTGCCAGGACCACAGCTAAGAAACTACTGAGTGAGATAGTATGTAGATTTAGGGTCCCAGAGGTGATATTGAGAGATCAGGGACCAGCCTTAACAGCAACCCTTACAAAAGAGATTTGGGCAGCACTGGGGGTTCAGTTGGCACTACACACCCCATACCACCCTCAAAGTAGCGGGAAGGTAGAAAGGATGAATGGGACACTAAAAAACAGGATGTTAAAGATGGCCTAAGAGACTAACATGATTAGGCCAGACAGTTAGCCCATTGCCCTGTTCAGTGTCAGACACACCCCCGGGGGAAACATGCCCTATCCCCTAATGAAATTTTGTTTGGTTCAGCTCCCAGACTTGATTGTTACTTTCCACAACAGTTACAGTTGCAGTCTGATGTGTTGACTAATTATGTAACCACTTTATCACGAGAATTAACCTGAATGCATGTCCAGATGTTTTCTTCCATTCCAGATTCTGAATTAGATACAGGAACACACCAACTACTGTCTGGAGATCCTTGAGCCAAGTTATGATGGTCCATTCCAAGTTTTGCTGACCACAGCCACCTCAGTCAAGTTGGCCAGGAAGAACACCTGAATGCACGCTTATCACTGCAGGAGAGCGTGTTTTCGGGTGCTGCATATCCTTTTTTCTGTTTGATCTAGGGGGGAGGGGCCCAGGAGGTGGCCATCACAAAAATTATAACATAATTACATTTTGGTATAACTCTTCAGGTACACATGTGACCACCTTTACTTTAGATTACTGTGACATAGTACCTTGTCCGTTTGACCCTTGGTGATGCCATTGGTACAGTAATATCCCTGACGGTAAGGATATATATGTATGCCACACAGACAGTTACTGGGCACAGAGTTGTGGTTCCTGTGGGGGCCAGTGGGTTGGAACACAGGGCCAGACTGGGCGACCACAGAGTGTATTAGACAAGAAAGTGTCTACATGAAAATAGAAAGCCCCATATCCTAACCGAAGATACCCCTGATACATACACTGACCCAGCACACAGTCAGAGGAGGAAGCGAGCAGCTCTCTCCGGAAGCTTTGACCCTCATGTATACATACATGACATAGGGGTTACAAGGGGGGTCCCTGATGAATTTAAAGCCAGGGACCAGGTAAAAGCTGGTTTTGAGTCTTTGATCCCCATAACAACTGTCAACAAGAATGTAGATTGGATTAAATACATGTCATGGTTATGCAATAGAGTTTGTCGATCAGCATACCTGTCTCCATGTGTTCATCTCTAGAGACCAGCTGACCCTCACCTGACTGCTTTTGTAACCTCTCCTCTAAGCATGGCCCCACCCCAGGCCCGATCAGGGAACCCTATATTAACCTGTGCACTGCAAGCCAGCAGTGCTGATCAACCATTGTGTGTTAGCCTCTGTGTGTACTTGCTGTGTTTCCTACATCTGATTCCTGTTACCGACTTTGGCGTGTTCCCGACCATCCCTGTTTGCCTGTGACCCTGATGTTCCAGCCTGCTGCCTCCTTCCTCTTCTCCTGTAGTCTACCGTGAGCTGTGAGACCCTGGGGGCCGCGACCTGGAGCCAGACTGCAGCGCAGTCCATCCTTACCATTAAAGGCTCTGGTGAACACCCGCTGGCTCTTAGACTCCGCGCCCTGGGGAATCTATGCTCTAGCTCCCAGTGGGATCTGTGTCAGTGATCCAGTAGACCTGCTTCCTGAACCTCCCAGGGTTCAATCCGCAGCAGTCAGCCGTAGGGTCCACTACCTTGCGGTGCACTCCTGATCCCAACGGTGTGCATCTGTCACCCAGCCTCTAGGTGACCTGACACTACACATATTATAACCAACAGAGATTTGTAAATTACACTAAAGATGCCCTCCAGGGAATTGCTGACCAATTATCCCCCACTTCCTACATGACATTCCAGGACCGGATGGCCTTAAACATGGTGCTAGCTGGGAAAGGAGGTGTTTTGTAAAATCATAGGAAAAAACGGGAACCTGTTGTACATACATTCTTGATAATACTGGCCTAAATGGTAAGGTTACTCTAGCTATAAAGAAATGAGAAGATCTGTCATTGGAGTTGAAGAACTCAGGTATCACAGACCCATGGGATCAATACTTTAGCTGGATGAGTGGGTGGCAGAAGGTGCTCGCCCAGATACGGGTAACGGTATTAATAATCCTGGTTCTTTTAGCCCTGATTGTATGCTGTATTCTACCTTTCGTAAAAAGTTAATGAGCAAGGCTGTAGACAATAGCACACCTACATTTCTCCACCAAGAAGAAGAGGACCCCCTTATGATGGAAGATGACAAACCCTTCACTCCTCCACAGTCACTCCCTGTCCATAACCTCACAATCCTATAGGGTTTTAGGGATAGATAGCACCTGACTGCACCTCTCCAGCTGTATCGAGGAGGGAAGTGAACAGTTGCTGCCCAATTCTACATACAGCCTAAAAGAGTTGCTGAGGAGAAGGGCCAGGCCAAAGTAGGACCTTTAGTATTAGGGACAGAAAAGAGAAAATAGTCATTTTAGGGGGGACTGTGAAGGAATGTGATGTAGATAATAATAATAATAATAATCTGAAAATGTCTATTTTCTTATGTGCATACATATTTTTCTCCTTACTCATTATATAAGTATACAGGTTTGCCCTGTTCCTATATTTTCTCAAAATGGCGGGTACCCCCTACATCCCACACATCAGAAGAACACGGAACTGAAGATAAAACCAAGGACAGCCAAACCTCGTTATGAAGATTCTCCATCTTCTTTTCTATCTTAACCAATGAGATGTACCTATTAGACTAACATAGCAATGACGTATTTTTGTGTATAAAACATTAGCACCGCCTTGAATAAATTAGAAGTGTAAAAAGTAACGGTGCTGAGCGTGTCTCAGAGTGTTTACTTTTATATGCATGCATAGCCACACTTTCCAATTAGAGACAGCAGCAGATAACCTTGGCTCGATTGGAGCTATTAATCATTTCCATAACACCCCTAACCTACGTCAATACAGACAGGACCAATTTTTATGCAGTGTTTCATAATGCATGGCGGAATGTGTGTTGTGCTGTGCTGCCCACTACTGTAGCCCTGCACTGGGTGGCATTATGTGAATGGCTGCACTGCAAATAGTGCATTATTGTGCATTGTGGTAATACACAACAAAACACACATTTAACCACTTCCCTACTGGGCACTTTCACCACCTTCCTGCCCAGGCCAATTTTCAGCTTTCAGCGCTCTCACACTTTGAATGACAATTGCGCGGTCATGCAACACTGTACCCAAATGAAATATTTATCATTTTGTTTTCAAACAAATAGAGATTTCTTTTGGTGGTATTTAATCACTGTTTGGTTTTTTATTTTTCACAAAAAAAAGAAAAAAGATTGAAAATTTCCAAAAAAATAAGTATATTTTTCTTCTTCACTGATGTGCGCTGATGAGGCGGCACTGATGGGCACTGATAGGCTGCACTGATGGGGCACTGATGAGGTGGCACTGATGAGGAGCCACTAATATGCCTCACTGATGGGCACTGATAGGTGGAACTAATATGTGGCACTGATGAGCACTGATAGGCAGCACTGATAGTCAATGATAGGTGGCACAGATATGCAGCACTGATGACCGACACTGATGGGCGGCACTGATGGGCATTGATGGACAGCACTGATGAGCAGGCACTGATGGGCACTGAAAGGAAGCACTGACTGGCATCACTAATGGGCACTGATTGGTTTCACTGATGGGCACTGCTGGGGCTTTACTGTAATCAGGGCACTGATGAGGAGGGACTAATATGCTGCACTGATGGGTACTGATAGGTGGAACTAATATGTGGCACCGATAGGTGGCACTGATGGGCAGCACTGATGGGCATTGATGGACAGCACTGATGAGCAGGCACTGATGGGCACTTAAAGGCAGCACTGACTGGCATCACTAATGGGCACTGATTGGGGTCACTGATGTGCACTGCTGGGGCTTTACTGTAATCAGGGCACTGATGATCACTGTCCTGATTACATGTCCTGGTCTCCCCTGCGAGGAGATGCCGCTGACTGGCTCTCCTCGCCACACACTCTGTCTGGGAGGCAAGGAGAGCAGATAAACGGCACTTCCTTGTTAACATGTGACCATCTGTCTGACTCAGGGGAGCCTGAGAGGATTGGGAATGGGACTCATGTGAGTTCAGACCAAGGATCTAGGGGCTTGTTCTTTTGTAGGCTACCCCTCTGTGCTAGGAACATCAGCTACCAGATGCAGCAGAAAGGGGATACTCTGCAGTGTCCTGAAGAGCAATAGCCTATCCTTCTCATAGAGGACTTGCTCAAGAGTGCATGTTGCTTCAAGTAGGATTTCCACTATCAAGTTGAAGAAGTTGTCCTCCCTGTAATTACTGTAGTTGAATCTGGAGTTTGCCACCGCATTCCCTTCCCTATCCAAGTTCTCAATAAAACATCAAAAACAACCAAAAACCCTTAGACAAACTATTCAAGAAACAAGCCTAATTCCCTGTACACACGGTCGGACATTGATCGGACATTCCGACAACAAAATCCATGGATTTTTTAGTTTGGCAGTAGCCAATAGCTTTCATCTCTTAATTTATTCTGAGCATGCGTGGCACTTTGTGTGTCGAATTTGTGTACACACGATCGCAATTTCCGACAACGGATTTTGTTGTCGGAAAATTTTATAGCAAGCTCTCAAACTTTGTGTGTCGGAAATTCCTATGGAAAATGTGTGATGGAGCCTGCACACGGTCGGAATTTTCGACAACAAGGTCCTATCGCGCATTTTCCATCGGAAAATCCGACCGTGTGTAGGCTCCATCATCAATCCACCATTACATTGCTGGATTACCCCAAACGTGCAATGAGACCAGAAGGCTAGGCTATTCCACAGCCAGTCACACACTTATGCCCTGTACACACGGTCGGAATTTCCGACAACAAGGTCCTATCGTGCATTTTCCATCGGAAAATCCTATCGTGTGTACAGGGCATAAGTGTGTGCCTGGCTGTGGAATAGCCTAGCCTTCTGGTCTCATTGCACGTTTGGGGTAATCCAGCAGTTTAATGCCGCGTACACACGAGCGGACTTTCCAGCAGACTTGGTCCGGCGGGCCGGACTCCGGCGGACAATTCGATCATGTGTGGGCTCCAGTGGACTTTTTTTCCCCAAAACTCCGATGGACCTAGAAATAAAACATGTTTCAAATCTTTCCGACGGACTCGAACTTTGGTGTGATCTTGTGTAGGCAAGTCAGTTCGTTAGGAAAGTCCGTCAGAAGTCCGCCGAAAGTCTGTCGGATAGACCGTCAGACCAGTCCGGTCGAAAAGTCCGCTTGTGTGTACGAAGCACTAGAGGCATTCAGTTCAGATTGTGCTTTGACATGCGTATATACCACCTACGTTTGTGAGTATTCTGTGTCACCTTTTTTTTCTCTAATAAATGTTTATAATGGAATTGCACTAGGTCGGTGTGCCCTTCTCTTGTTTTTCATTGTTTTCTAGCATTCTTGGATACCCATGGTCCTGAGAGGGCAGCAAGACCCTAGGTATGGATAAAAAGGAAAAAGGAAGAAGAGATATACATTTCCTCCCCTTGAGCAAAACACCTGAGCGCAGGAGAGTTACTTTGTTTCTTCTTCCTTTCTGAAGAGTTAAAGCAAGAGAGTTTTCTAGCGGCTCCTATGGGGGTAGCACTACGTATTCTTCAGATGGCTGTGTTATTGTTTATACGTTTTTAACTGCATCTATGGTTAAACTCTATGGGGGGAGATTTATCAAAATTGGAGCACTCAGAATCTAGTACAGCTGTTCATGGTAGCCAATCAGCTATGGACCTAAGCTTGTTCAATGAAGCTTTGACCATAAAACCTGGAAGCTGATTGGTTTCTATGCAGAGCTGCACCAGATTTTGCACTCTCTCGTTTTGGTCAATTCCCCCCTATGTCTATTTTCTGTGTAATAAAGTTCCTGTTTCCTGTTCGCAGTTAAGCATCAGATAAATACATATGGACTGTTCACTGTCTGTTCTGTAGGGATATATACATAATTTCTACCACCCCCTAAAATGTGCCAAATATGTTTATAGATTTTGTTCAATAAAGTATTTCCTATTTAATGGCTGCATCCAACTTTTTTTGTTTTCTAATGCCGTGTACACACGGCCGGACTTTTCAACCAAACTTGTCCGACGGAACAAATCCATCGGACAATTCGACCGTGTGGGCTTCATTGGACCTGCAGCGGACTTTTTCAGTCGAAAATGTGACGGACTTTAGATTTAGAACATGTTTCAAATCTTTCTGACGGACCCGAGTCCGGTCGAAAAACCCGTTCATCTGTATGCTAGTCCGACGGATGAAAACTGACGCTAGGGCAGCTATTGGCTACTGGCTATGAACTTCCTTATTCTAGTCCAGTCGTACGTCATCACAGTCGAATCCGTCGGACTTTGGTGTGATTGTGTGTAGACAAGTCCAATTCAACGGAAGTCCGTTGAAAAGTCTGTCGAAAGTCCGTCGCAAAAGTGCGACCTGATTCAGTCCGTCGAAAGTCCGGTCGTGTGTATACAGCATTACACTTTGTAAAGAAAGGTTTGCTTGCACAGTGGCCTCTCTTCTAGCTATTATGTTTTGAATGATTGGTCCACTTTAAAGGATATGTAAACTCTAAAGCCCCGTTCATGCAGGTGTACTTAACCACTTGCCGACCAGCCGCCGCAGTTGTACTGTGGCAGAATGGCACGGCTGGGCGAAACAATGTTATGTAACGTCGCTTCGCTCTGTGGCCACTAGGGGGCGCGCGCTCTGTTATCCTCCCTGCACAGTCCCCATCCCCCTTCAGTTAGAACACACACTAGGGAAAACATTAACCCCTTCACGGACCCCTAGTGTTAACCCCTTCCCTGCCAGTGACATTTTTACAGTAATCAATGCATTTTTAATCGCACTGATCGCTGTATTGATGCCAATGGTCCCAAAAATGTGTCAAAATTGTCCGACGTGTCCACCATAATGTCGCAGTCTTGATAAAAATGGCAGATCGCCGCCATTACTAGTGAAAAAAAAGGTAATAATAAAAATGCTATAAATCTATCCCCTATTTTGTAGACGCTATAACTTTTGCGCAAACCAATCAATATGCGCTTACTGTGATTTTTTTTAACCAAAACTATGTAGAAGAATACATATCGGCCTAAACTGAGGGAAAAAAATAGTTTTTTTATATATTTTTGGGGGATATTTATTATAGCAAAAAGTAAAAAATATTGCGTTTTTTTCAAAACGCTCTTTTTTTGTTTATAGCAAAGAAATCAAATACCACCAAAAGAAATCTCTATTTGTGGGAAAAAAAGTATGTCAATTTTGTTTGGGTGCAACTTCGTACGACGTACGACGTAGCCCAATTGTCAGTTAAAGCGACGCAGTGCCGAATCTCAAAAAGTGCTCTGGTCAGGAAGGGGGTAAAATTTTCCGGGGCTGAAGCGATTAAGCATACGCCCATATGGTGGCAGTGTTTTCATAGGTGTTTGGTGTATTTTCATGCTTGCAGTCCCATTAATGTCCATTGGGACTTAGCAGTTGCACAGACACATCCCCTGCTCCCAATTTGACAGCTGTGCGGGTCCCTGAACACAGACAGTTTGTGTTTGGTGACCTGCACCCACACGGATCTCAAATTAGGAGCAGAAGCTGTGTCCGCGCAGCCGCTGCATCCCAATGGACATGAATGGTACTGCCTGCATGGAAATGCACAAATACCTATAAAAACACAGCCATCTTATGTGCGTATGCTTAAAGTGATACTAAACACACACTGTAGAATTTGGCACTGTAATTATTTTAATTAAAAAAAACATCCTCTTTCCTAATAAATATACAGCTGTCACATGAGCCAGCTCTTTTCCAGCCTGTCTGCAGGGAAACATAAGCAGGAGATGCTTCTAGTCCTCTGCTGATGGTCACATGTTCAAATAAAAAAACAGCCTTTGGAATAAAGAATAAAAATACATAATTAATATCAATAAACTGTTTTAAATTGTCATACAAATATATATTTGAAATCAAATCTTTATTATTTTTTGTCATGCCCCCTCCAGCATGTGTCTTAGAATGAGAGGGAGGCGAAGCCTCTATCAATCTACATGTAATCTCCCACCCCCATTGTGTTTAGCTAGTTAGTGGGCATGGAGGAGAGAGGGAGGGGGTGAGCTGTCATTTAAAACTGTGTATATGCCCACATGTGTGACTCTGTAGTCACATGAGCTGCTCAGATGTGATGGGGAGGAAATGCTCAGCATAGACACTCACTGAAAACTGAGCATGTGCAGAGTTGCCACCACAGCTGCAAAATCCCTAGCTTAATTGGGGAAGTGGACAGATGGGGAAGATAGAGAACAGTGGGATCAACCAGGATTATTGCAGAATACAGAAATAAATCTCATAGTGACTGATTGAGTATGAACAGCATGTAATACACCATTTAATAATATTTTTTTTTAATGATGTGGATTTAGTGACACTTTAAGTACACCTGTGTGCACAGGGCCTTACAATGAACTTTTTTTTATTTGTGCCCTTTTTACTCTGGTAAATATCCAATTGAAATTATTTTGTTATATCTGCTCAAAAGGGGAAAAAACGTGCTGATTGTGCCAGAAATCGAATGAGCTGATATCAGCACAAGAAGTAATCAGTTACACTGTTCTCATCTCTCTCTGTGGACTACAAAACACCTTCCCTTATGTTATGGAGAGGGGAATTTTGCAGTCCTAACAAATTTTATGTCCTAGAGCGACAATAACATTCCTCCATAGAGTAAATGTTGTCACACTAGGACAGGAAGTGTGTTGCTGGCAGGATTACCGTGTGTAAATAAAGGGAAAAGTATTCATACCCCTTGAAATGATCCTGCCGTGAGGCGGCTGTGCCAGTGCTCACTATGTAGGCATGTTCTGCCATTGTCACTATCAGGAAGCTGGTCCAGAGTAATTACAGTGCCTTGAAACAGTATTCATACCCCTTGAAATGTTCCACATTTTGTCATGTTAGAACCAAAAATGTAAATGTATTTTATTGGGATTTTATGTGATAGACCAACACAAAGTGGCACATAATTGTGAAGTGGAAGGAAAATGATAAATGGTTTTCAACATTTTTTACAAATAAATATCTGAAAAGTGTGGCGTGCATTTGTATTCAGCCCCCTTTACTCTGATACCCCTAACTAAAATCTAGTGGAACCAATTACCTTCAGAAGTCATCTAATTAGTAAATTGAGTCCACCTGTATAATTTAATCTCAGTATAAATGCAGCTGTTCTGTGAAGCTCTCATAGGCTTGTTAGAGAATCTTAGTGAACAAACAGCATCATGAAAGCCAAGGAACATACAAGACAGGTCAGGGTTAAAGTTGTGGAGAAATTTAAAGCAGGGTTTTCCGGTAAAGATCCGGTAAGATCAAGTGGTTTTAATGTTAGATCTCACATCATTTCAGAGATATTCCACATCAAAATAAAGATATTAGGTGTTACATATGGACGGGTTAGCCCCCCTTATCAAATATTCTGGCCAAAAATCATTCAGGCTAATAGATATTCGTTAGATCTGGTAAGATCAAGTGGTTTTAACATTAGATCTCACATCATTTTATAGATATTCCATATCAAAATAGAGATATTAAGTGGTACATATGGACGGCTTAGCCCCCCCTTTATCACATTTTCTGGCCAAAAATCATTCAGGCTAATAGATATTCGTTAGATCCTGTAAGATCAACTGGTTTTAATGTTAGATCTCACATAATTTCAGAGATATTCCACATCAAAATAGAGATATTAGGTGTTACATATGGACGGGTTAGCCCCCTTATCAAATTTTCTGGCCAAAAATCATTCAGGCTACTAGATATTTGTTAGATCCGGTAAGATCAAGTAGTTTTAACGTTAGATCTCACATCATTTCAGAGATATTCCACATCAAAATAGAGATATTAGGTGTTACATATGGACGGGTTAGCCCCCCCTTATCAAATTTTCTGGCCAAAAATCATTCAGGCTAATAGATATTCGTTAGATCTGGTAAGATCAATTGGTTTTAACGTTAGATCTCACATCATTTCAGAGATATTCCATATCAAAATAAAGATGTTAGGTGGTACATATGGACGGGTTAGCCCCCCTTATCAAATTTTCTTGTCAAAAATCGTTCAAGCTAATAGATATTCATTAGATCCGGTAAGATCAAGTGGTTTTAATGTTAGATCTCACATCATTTCAGAGATATTCCACATCAAAATAGAGATATTAGGTGGTACATATGGACGGGTTAGCCCCCCCACATGCAATTTTCTGGCCAAAAATTTTTCAGGCTTATAGATATTCGTTAGATCCGGTAAGATCAAGTGTTTTTAACGTTAGATCTCACATCATTTCAGAGATATTACACATCAAAATAGAGATATTAGGTGGTACATATGAACAGGTTAGCCCCCCTTTATCAAATTTTCTGGCCAAAAAATCATTCAAGCTAATAGATATTCGTTAGATCCGGTAAGATCAACTGGTTTTAACGTTAGATCTCACATCAATTTTAGAGATATTCCACATTAAAATAGAGATATTAGGTGGTACATATGGTAGGGTTAGCCCCCCCACATGCAATTTTCTGGCCAAAAATCGTTCAGGCTAATAGATATTCGTTAGACCGGTAAGATCAAGTGGTTTGAATGTTAGATCTCACATAATTTCAGAGATATTCCACATAATAATAGAGATATTCGGTGGTACATATGGACGGGTTAGCCCCCCCAGATGCAATTTTCTGACCAAAAATCATTCAGGCTAATAGATATTCATTAGATCCCGTAAGATCAAGTGGTTTTAGACTTTAGATCTCACATAATTTCAGAGATATTCCATAAAAAATAGAGATATTAGGTGGTACAGAAGGTACATCCATCTTCAACCACCTCTGGATGGTCTCTGGAACCTTCTTTGCATGGTTCTTCAGTGGGTGCCTGTAGTCTCTCCTCACACCTCCGTTCACCTCCCTGCCTCATGGTGATCTCTCCTCAGACCAACAAGCTTAAGTTTTTAGCTAGCCCCCCCTTCTTGCAAAGCAGGCTGGGCTTGGTAGTTCCACCCCCTGTAGAAATCAATGGGGCTGTATTGTGGGCCGTGGTCCTCTGCTGCTGCTTGATTGGCACCCTCTCCCTGCCAATAGGGACACAGGAAGAGGAGAGGGAGGGGGAGAAATCCCCCACAGGAACTGGCAGGTGTGCTCTCCATCCGTGAGTGCCTGTGTCAGTGTCTATTCAGTCCTGCAGTCGCTGGCAGCAATGGCGGGAGGTGCAGGACCATGGGTGATAGAGTAGCCCCTGCTACACACTCCCCCCACCAAAGAACCTTTGGTCCGCCAAAGGAGGTAAAGAGTCTATGACCTGTTACATGCTTTTGATAAACACACAGAAAAAAAAAAACAGGTTAGTGTGCACAGGAAACCATACAATTTACATCTGCATAAAACCCTGGCAGAGTAACATCCCACCAATTAGCATAGGAGGGAAAGTTGTTCTGCCTACAGGCCACCTTACCTGGAATGGCCCAGCTAGGTGTGCCAGGGGGTGAGTGTCAGAAACCAAGAAATCAGGCTGAGACAGAAGTACAGTTAAATCACACTTGTTTAATATTAAAAGTAAAAAGAACAAACGTAGTCAAAACATAGCCAAAGTTCAGTAACCGGAACGGATAGTCAGCCAGGCCAGAAGTCAGGGATCAATGTAGTGGAACAGCAAGCAGGATCTGGAGCCAGAAAGGATGTCAGCAAAGCAACTCTTGAACAGGATCGCAGGAGATTGTTTCTGTGAGGTTGACCAAGGCGAAGGCAGAGATCCTTTGGACTGGACAGCTTAAGTGGGCAGGACTGACGAGCAGGATATCATCAACACCTGAGTAACTGTGGAGAGATAGGAGCTGGCAATTATCCAACAGCTGAGCGGCCAGCTCAGAGAAGGAAGGGCTGAGCCCAGCCCTGACAGTGAGTTGGGATTGTCCACCACCAAATCTGTGGTGGAAGGGTCAGTTTCTTCAAGAGTCCTTTTTGCAATGAGAACTCAGAGCTTTCACCCAAAGTATCATATGTTAGTCTTTTGAGCGGGTGAATAACCCTTCGCTCTCGCTGTTCTTTAGGTTCTGGAGTTACAGGCACACTGGTCTCTTCTTTTTCCTGCATATCAGCTTCAGCTTCCTCAATGAAGGATGGAAAGTCTTAGGGGTCTGTTGTCATCAGGGAAGATTGAGGGTCTTCCAACTCTTCAAAAGGTGGACTTTGAGGTACAAACTCAGGTGCCTCTGGCCTGAGAGTCACCTCAGTCACTTTGGGAGGAGAAATGGGGGAGGGGGGTGGCAGGCCCTGGCATTTGAGATGGCCACAGACAATCTTTCTCTCTTTCACTGTTTTCATCTTCAGCAAGGGGTACAGAGTGAGATCTAGTCACTGGCTGGGATCTTTGAGAGGCCGTGGGTGTGGACTGTAAATTTGGCTGTGGGGGCACATGAACTGCTTCTGACAGAGGCAACAGATTATTGTGATGCCAAGTCTTCAGCAGGCATGTGCTTCCCTCTGGCCGGATTTGATATACTGGGTGTCCTGATATCAGATGCTTGCAAACGACATAGGGCTGTGACTTTCAGCGGTTAGCCAACTTGTGCTTTCCAGGGACACCCAGGTTTCCCAGCGGTACCTTGTCATCCGGCTGTAGGTCCTGCACTTGTACCCTGAGGTCAAAGTTTATTTTCTTTCTCTGTCCTCGGGCATTTGAGGAAGCTTGAGCCTTATCATAGGCGTTTTTTAGACGTCTCTGCAGGCGATCCACATAACCTCTGTGGAAAGTTGCTAAGGTATGGTCGAGGGATGTGCCAAAGGCAAAGTCTACTGGCAGCTGGGCCTACGGTCCGAACATCAAACTATAGGGAGAGTAACCTGTGGCATCATTGGCAGTGCTCTTATAAGCATGCACAATAGCCACTATATGCTTGCTCCAGTGCGGCTTTGTTCTGAATTTAGAGTTCCAAGCATATCCAGGAGGGTTCGGTTGAATCTCTCTGGTTGAGGATCTCCTCAAGGATGATACGGGGTGGTTTTAGACTTCCTGATGCCCAACAGGTCTACAAGTCTCTTGATGAGACTACTCTTGAAATCTCTCCCTTGATCAGAGTGGATGCGTTGGGACAGACCATAGTGCACAAAGAATTTCTCCGCGAAGATCTTGGCCACCATGGATGCTTGTTGGTCCCTCGTGGAAAACGCCTGGGCATACCGAGTGAAATGGTCAGTCACTACCAGGATATTTCCCTGCCCGCTCAGATCAGGCTCCAAGCACACCAGCTCCATGGGTCCTTGACTCTGAAGATGGTCCATTGGAGCAGCTCGGTGAGGCAAAGTCTTTCTTTGGATACATCTGATGCAGGAGTGGCAATAGTCCTCAACTTCAGCCTGCATGCAGGGCCAGTAGAATTGGTCCCTCACCAGGAGAAAAGTCCTCTTGGGCCCTAGGTGGCCATGGTTGTCATGTAGGTGTCAGGGCTGGGCTCAGCCCTTCCTTCTCTGAGCTGGCTGCTCAGCTGTCGGCTAATTGCCAGCTCCCATTTCTCTCCACAGTTACCCAGCTGTTGTTGATTCTGCTTGTCAGTCCTGCCTACTTAAAGTCGTCCAGCTCACTTGATCTCTGCCTTCGCCTTTGTCAACATCACAGAGTCTTTCTCCTGCGTTCCTGTTGAAGACTTGCTAGGCTGACGTTCCTTCTGGCTCCTGATCCTGCTTTCTGTACTACTACGTTTATCTCTGGCTCTCTGACATATGCTTGGCTGACTACCCAATCCGGTTACTGAACTCTGGCTTGTTTTGACTACTCTTACTCTGTTTACCTTATTATTATTATTAATAAACAAGTGTGATCTACCTATACTTCTGTCTCGGTCTGATTCATGGTTCCTGATAGTAGGGCAGTTAATACTGTCTCCGTATGTTTTTTAGGTAGGAATAGCTGCCATTTTTCTTCAGAATCGTCAAAAAGGGGTCCCTTCGGTAGACCAACCCTCTGTGCACCTGAAACCGATCCCACTCTCGGTGCAGCAGATGGGTTTCCTTTGGGGAGTCAGTGAGGAGCAAGTCAGGGCATTGGCTCTCCAAGGCCTTCAATACCATGCTACAGGGAGGGTCCTCCAACTGGTCCCTCCGCAGGTCTTTGACAGCTTGGGCAGACCTTCATCCCTGACTTGGGCGACATTACAATAACATCTGGGGACACCAGCGGCTGACACTCCAACCTCTTCGGTCCTGGATCCTACTCCAGGTTGATGTTCTGTGCCTTGACATAAGTCTGGTACCCTTCAGGTGTCAGCTGGGCCTATTCTTCTGAAAGGGTCTCTGGAACAATGGGGCCTTCTTGACAAAGCATCCGCGTCTTGCTTCCTGACCCCGGTCGATACTTCAGGCTAAAAATAAACCCTGATAGAGCAGCCAACCTTCCATGACCCGTGGCGTCCAACTTGGTGGTAGTTAGGATGTAGGTGAGAGCATTGTTGTCAGTCTTGATCACAAAGTCCGCTCCATACAGGTAATCCCTCTGCTTATCCACCACCCCCCACTTCAAGGCCAGGAACTCAAGTTTGTGCATGGGATAGTTCTTCTCGGCAGGGGCCAAGTTCCGACTCACTTAGGCAACAGGCCGTAGATGGCAGTCATGCTCTTGATATAGCACCCCACCTAACCCATCTCGACTGGCGTCAAAGTGTAGTTCGTATGGCTTTATGGAATCTGCATAGGCCATGACTGGAGCGGTTGTTAGGCTTCACTTCAGCTGCCTAAAACCACTTCACACGTCAGAGTCCATTGTTTCTGAATGGACTCTCTGGGTTTTCTGGGCCCTCCTGCTGGTCTGACAGGCTTTGCAAGATCAGGGTCAGCGTCTTAGCGAATCCCTTGACAAATCTTCTCTAATAAGAGCAGAATCCCAGAAATGACCTAAGCTCAGTCACGTTGGTAGGCCTCGGCCAGGAGGTCAGTGGCCACTTCATCAGCAGACACAATGTGACCAAGGTAGTTGACCGAGGGTTGATAAAACTGGCACTTTTCCAGAGACAGCTTCAACCCCCTCATCATGGAGTCTCTTCAGGGCCTTCTGCAGAAACTCTTCGTGCTCTTCCAGGGTCTTGCTGAAAACGATGATGTCGTCTAAGTACACCAACACCTCTATCAGTTTCATGTCACCCACGGTCTTCTCCATTAGCCTTTGGAAGGTGGCTGGGGCACCAGACAGGCCTTGATGCATACGGTCAAATCCAAAGATCCCCTGTGGGGTAATGAAAATGGTCTTCTCCTGATCCTCAGGGTGCATGGGGATTTGGTAATACTCACTCTTCAAATACAGCATGCTGAACCACTTTGCTCCTGACAGGCTCTGCAAGGCATCTTCTATCCGTGGGGTGGTATATTGGTCGGGAATGGTCCTTCAGTTCAGCGTCCGGTAGTCAATACCCAGCCTCAGTGACCCATTCTTCTTCCGTACCACCACTATTGGGAAGCGTATAAACTCTGGGACTCTCGGATGATACCTGCCCTCTTCAACTCCACCAGTTGTTCATGCAGGTCCTCCAAGTCCCCTAAAGGAATCCATCAAACTCTTTCCCTGAACGGCTTATGCACTAGAAGAGATGGATCAGGTATTGAGCACTTTTTGCACACCCCACATCAAATACACTCTTGGAGAATACAGCCTGCCATCTCCGGAGCTGGGTCTTGGCCCTTTCTTTCCATTCAGGCAAAAGGGAAGTATTTTTCGGATAGAGCTCCTCCACCGAGATCCCATCCTTTGCTCCCGCCACCAAATCAGATGGGGTGGGGTGGCCAGATTCACTTGTCCCAGCAACATCTGAGCCGGCATCTTCACTGGCGAGGCTGTTATGTTGCGGACACCAGGCCCGGACAATTAATAAGCTGAGCAGCCAACTTTTCCAGGGACCGGGGGCGGGCCGTCGGTAGACATTTGCGGGGATGGCTGGTGTCGGTCACTGTAATGTGTCATGTCACTGTAATGTGCAGGGACACTGTGATATAAAGGGAACTGCACTATAAAGGGGCACTGCAATGATTACAGTGCAGTCCCCTTTATGTTACAGTGTCCCGGTCCTATTGTGGCCATACAATGACAGTACTGTCTGTCTCCTATTGTGCCCACATGACCCAGTGACACTGACCTGCTCTCTTTCTGGTGGTGTGGTACAGCGTGGCTCTCTCTCTCTGGTGGTGCGGTACAGCGTGGCTCTCTCTCTGGTGGTGCGGGTACAGCTTGGCTCTCTCTCTGCTGGTGGGGGTACAGCGTGACTCCCTCTCTGGTACAGCGTGGCTCCTAGGGTTGCCACATCATCCCTTTAATCCAGGACACACATCAATTACACAGGTTCGGTGACTGATTAAGGTGGTAATTAAACTCACTTGGTGCCTTATCTGCATTAAATCAGCCTCAGAACCTGTGTAATTCATATGTGTCCTGGATTAAAGGAATTATGTGGCAACCCTAGTGGCTCCGTCTTTGGTGGTGTGGTACAGCGTGGCTCTCTCTGGTGGTGTGGGTACAGCGAGACTCTCTCTCTGGTGGTGCTATACAACGTGGCTCTCTCTGGTGGTGCCGGTACAGCGTCGCTCTATCTGGTGGTGCTGGGGGTATTAGTTCCCCAGCACAGTCCTCTCTTTCGTTTTCCATGCCTCCTGTAGTAGCTGCTACAAGCACTCCTCAGCTTGTTTCCGGGTTTTCTCTTTCACCCCAGCAGAGTGCATGCTGGGGACTGTAGTCTGCTCCCTGCTGAGAGCAATTGGGCCACCTATCTCTGGGACTACATTTCCCATGATGCCCTTCTAGTTGCTTCTGATTGGCCCTCCGCTGTGGCCAATGGGGAGGGAAAATGAACAGACAGGAAAGCCTTCTCTTCCCCTGCTGCTGACATGAGAAGGGGAGGGGGGGGCGAGGGGGGAATATCGTCACAGCAGCCTGCAGCTCTCCCCACCGTGCGGACGCTCATGCCTGGAGGAGAAGAGCGGCTGCAGAACTGTCAGCGTGGCTCTGAGGCTGAGCTGTGTGTGAGAGAGACACACAGCTCACCCCATGCAGCCGCCAGAGATGACACAGGCATGGTCACATGGCGGTAGGTGAGCGGCGGCCGCGGCCTGTGTTACCCATGTTCAGGCCGCGGTCGCCGCTTACCTCCCGCTGTGCGGCCTTATCATCAACAGGCCACGGAGCAGGCGGCCCCGGCCCACCGGGCAAATGCCCGGTCTGCCCTATGGCCAGTCCGGGCCTGGTGGGCACTAACCAAGTTCTTCCCATGACTTCTTTGCAACCCTTTGGTTGAAACCACCTTGGGAATTATCTCCACTCCAATGTCTTCTCTCTGTCCGTCTGATTCAAGGACAATGAAAGGGCCTGCTTGCTTCCAATTTAGCTTGACAGATGCTCGTAAATGGGCCACTTTACCAGGCTGTAACACCTTCTCACACTGGTCCAAGCGCCAGAGCTTTCCCTTCTGTTTTTGTACCAGGTGCTGGTAGGCTTGTCTCAGCATGGGGTGCACACTTGTAGTTGAAGTGCCCGGCTCCAGAACAAGAGGTGTCAAAAGCCTTCTGACAAGATCAGTATTGGTCCCTATGATGAGCGAACTCTTACTGGCCCCTGGTGGGCGAGGACAGACCACTGCCTGAGTTTCAAAAGTCTCGGCTTTCCCAGCCATAGAGGGATCGAAGGTCAGCTTGACCGGTAGATAGCCATCATAGGGGAAGTTCCGAGTCACAATGCCCCATATCTGCAGCTCTTCCAACTTCTGCAAAGGCAGGTGCTTGAGGTGCCTGTCATAGAAGTCTCTGTAGAGAAGGGTCACTTAAGCTCCAGTATCCAGAAGGGCCTTGGTGTAGACTCCCTTTACTTGGATGGGAACAACAGGAGAAGGTCCCACCAGCTTGTCAGGGAGCATGGAGGAAGTGGTGGCCCTGGCCTGTTCGGTGGTTTGTATCCGCGCTCCTCTCTGCGAGGTTCTGATCGGGCTTAAGTCTGCGCTAAGTTCTGGGAGTCTAGTGTGCATTGACTCTCCAACACCAGGCAGCATTTGTCAAAAGAAACAGGACACTGGTTTGCTTGGAGGCAACAATGGGGGGGCCTCTGCAAGGGTTTAGACTTTTGCTGCTGTCTCTTCGTGTCATTGGTTTTGAGCCAGCTACCGTAGATGGGAACCCGGTTGTCTCCTTCACCAGAGCCCTCCGAAGTTTCCCTCTGGCTTCTGGCACTGTGCTTCAGGCTTCACTGGGCTTGGACACACCTGTCGATTAATGTCCCACATAATTTCAGCATACCTCGGTATACTCAATGGCACTCCTCATTGGTACAAGTGAAAATGCTCATCACCGGCTCCGATATAGACACTAGTATGGATATACGTGCATCGCTGCCAAATATATATAATATCCCTGTAATTATGGATAATCAAACATTAAAATCACTTGATCTTACCGGATCTAATGACAATCAATTAGTCGGGGTGATTTTTTTGGGCCAGAAAATTTGATAAGAGGGGGCCAGCCCCCCTCATTAATCACTTAATAAGTCTCTAATTATGTGAGATCTAATCTCATCCTTATGTACTACCACCTAATATCCCTGAAGTTAAAACCACTTGATCTTACCGGATCTAACGAATATCTATTAGCCTGAATGATTTTTGGCCAGAAAATTGCATGTGGGGGGGCTAACCCGTCCATATGTACCATCTAATATCTCTATTTTGATGTGGAATATCTCTGAAATTATGTGAGATCTAACATTAAAACCACTTGATCTTACCGGATCTAACAAATATCTATTAGCCTGAATGATTTTTGGCCAGAAAATTTGATAAGGGGGGGCTAACCCGTCCATATGTACCACCTAATATCTCTATTTTGATGTGGTATATCTCTGAAATGATGTGAGATCTAACTTTAAAACCACTTGATCTTACCGGATCTAATGAATCTCTATTAGCCTGAATGATTTTTGGCCAGAAAATTTGATAAGGGGGGAGGGGCAGCCCCCCTCATTAATCACTTAATAAGTCTCTAATTATGCAAGATCTAATGTTAAAACCACTTGATCTTACCGGATCTAACAAATTGCTTCCAAAATAGCTAACTGTTTGGTCAATTTTTTGATAAGGGGGGGGCTGATGACGGGTTAGCCCCCCCAGCAAATAACTTAATATTGCTTCTTCTGTGTGAGATCTAACGCAAACAACGGTTGATCTAACCTGATCTAACAAAGATCTAACAAACTGCATAAGATTTTTTTCAAAAATTTTGATATGGGGGGGCTAACCCGGCAGAGGTAATAAAGTGGCCTGTGAGTGTATAATGGGGTTTAGATAAACTTGGTTTTGCATCTAAAAAAAGAACACAATCAGTAAACAATTTTATTTTACAAGTAGTACACTGCCATCTTCTGGTCAATATAAGGTACAGCTTTGGTAAGAGACCAAAGACTTTGAAGTCCGCTGAACTGATTGGCTTATTAAAAGGATTTCAGTAACAGTAGCAATTATACCACACTTTTCAGATTTTTATTTTTTTAAAAATGTGAAAAACATTTATCATTTTCCTTCCACTTCACAATTATGTGCCACTTTGTGTTGGTCTATCACCTAAAATCCCAATAAAATACATTTACGTTTTTGGTTGTAACATGACAAAATGTGGAAAATTTCAAGGAGTATGAATACTTTTTCAAGGCACTGTATACAGTATATAAAGCTAGTGTCAGATTTTTACTGTGACTGTCCCTGAGATCTCCCCACACTTCCTGATGTAATAGTAAGTGGTGAAATATCTCCCCAGTAGGCACCCAGATTATGACATTTTTATTTTTTTTGTAACACTGGGAAGTATTCGTACTTTGGTCAGGTTATTAAAAAATTTTCTTCTTGTCCCAGTGACAACCGCTCCTCTCTGAGTCAACCTACCTATCTGGCAGACGGAGATTTAGATCTTCTGTCTCTTGTAGAGCTAAAGTGTCCAAATAATCTTTAGCATCCAACACACCCGTTGTCTGGTACCTCCATGGTGCTCTGAGGTTCTGAAGTTGGGACACTGGCAAGCAAAACAGTCACAGACCAGCCCTGTATATAACCCCTCCTCTACCCAGCATGCCTCAGTTATGTGGTAAAGCAATACCTGCTGCCAGAGCAAAAAAAAATCAGACGGATGGTACCTGTGTCTCTCAGTTTCTTACAAAAACAAGAAAATTGCAAGCTCAAATTACCTACCAGCCTGCGACCAACCGAATTGTCCTGTCTAACAGTATGCGTTAAAACCAGGGGTTTAGTCTGCACACATTTGCAAATACATGTATAAGCTACAGGCCCCGTCAAGGCACCCTATTTTCTGTAGTCCTAACTCTAAATTTAGAGCCCCCACAATGGAAGCACATTCATTATAACTGATAGGCAGAGGGCAGGTAGACTTGAGGGAGCCCATCCCTTCTTAAAGGCACAGGAATGCACCGGACACCCAGCACATAGCACTGTGGTAACAAAGGTGTCCAGTGCATTACCTCACCAGTATTTTAAGTACAAACATATGGTCACTGCCCCCACCTATAACTGGTCTATGTAGCAAGGAGCACTGGAAGGGAGACGTATGTCAATGTGTCTCTCAATTAAGGAGGAGCCAAACACCCCCGGTTCAGTTTGCGCCAGAACTTGCAAACGAGAAAAAATTTGTTCGAACACGCAAACACCGTTAAAGTCTATGGGACACGAACATGAAAAATCAAAAGTGCGAATTTTAAAGGCTTATATGCAAGTTATTGTCATAAAAAGTGTTTGGGGACCCGGGTCCTGCCCAAGAAGACATCTATCAATGCAAAAAAAAGTTTTAAAAATTGATTATTTCAGGAGCAGTGATTTTAATAATGCTTAACCACTTAAGGACCGCCTAACGCCGATTTACGTCGGCAAGGCGGCACGGGCAGGCAAAATCACGTACATGTACGTGATTTGCCTCTCGCGGGTGGGGGGTCCGATCGGACCCCCCCCCCGGTGCCCGAAGCGGTCCCGTTCTGTTCCCCGGCGATCCGAGATGAGGGGGAGGCCATCCGTTCGTGGCCCCCCCTCGCGATCGCCGCCGGCCAATGGGAACATTCCTTTGCTGCTGTATGCTAAACAGCAGCAAAGGAAATGATGTCATCTCCCCTCGGCTCGGTAGTTTCCGTTCCAGCGCCGAGGGGAGAAGACATCAATGTGAGTGCACAACACACACACACACAGTAGAACATGCCAGGCATACAAAACACCCCGATCGCCCCCCGATCCCCCCCCAATCACCCCCCCCCCCCTGTCACAAACTGACACCAGCAGGTTTTTTTTTTTTTTTTTTCTGATTACTGCATAGTGTCAGTTTGTGACAGTTACAGTGTTGGGGCAGTGAGTATTACCCCCCTTTAGGTCTAGGGTACCCCCCTAACCCCCCCTAATAAAGTTTTAACCCCTTGATCACCCCCTGTCACCAGTGTCGCTAAGCGATCATTTTTCTGATCGCTGTATTAGTGTCGCTGGTGACGCTAGTTAGTGAGGTAAATATTTAGGTTCGCCGTCAGCGTTTTATAGCGACAGGGACCCCCATATACTACCTAATAAATGTTTTAACCCCTTGATTGCCCCCTAGTTAACCCTTTCACCACTGATCACCGTATAACTGTTACGGGTGACGCAGGTTAGTTCGTTCATTTTTTATAGTGTCAGGGCACCCGCCGTTTATTACCTAATAAAGGTTTAGCCCCCTGATTGCCCGGCGGTGATATGCGTCGCCCCAGGCAGCGTCAGATTAGCGCCAGTACCGCTAACACCCACGCACGCAGCATGCGCCTCCCTTAGTGGTATAGTATCTGATCGGATCAATATCTGATCCGATCAGATCTATACTAGCGTCCCCAGCAGTTTAGGGTTCCCAAAAACACAGTGTTAGCGGGATCAGCCCAGATACCCGCTAGCACCTGCGTTTTGCCCCTCCGCCCAGCCCACCCAAGTGCAGTATCGATCGATCACTGTCACTTACAAAACACTAAACGCATAACTGCAGCGTTCGCAGAGTCAGGCCTGATCCCTGCGATCGCTAACAGTTTTTTTGGTAGCATTTTGGTGAACTGGCAAGCAAGCACCAGGCAGCGTCAGGTTAGCGCCAGTACCGCTAACACCCACGCACGCACCGTACACCTCCCTTAGTGGTATAGTATCTGATCGGATCAATATCTGATCCGATCAGATCTATACTAGCGTCCCCAGCAGTTTAGGGTTCCCAAAAACGCAGTGTTAGCGGGATCAGCCCAGATACCTGCTAGCACCTGCGTTGTGCCCCTCCGCCCGGCCCAGCCCACCCAAGTGCAGTATCGATCGATCACTGACACTTACAAGGCACTAAACGCATAACTGCAGCGTTCGCAGAGTCAGGCCTGATCCCTGCGATCGCTAACAGTTTTTTTGGTAGCATTTTGGTGAACTAGCAAGCACCGGCCCCAGGCAGCGTCAGGTTAGCGCCAGTACCACTAACACCCACGCACGCAGCATACGCCTCCTTTAGTGGTATAGTATCTGAACGGATCAATATCTGATCCGATCAGATCAGATCTATACTAGCGTCCCCAGCAGTTTAGGGTTCCCAAAAACGCAGTGTTAGTGGGATCAACCCAGATACCTGCTAGCACCTGCGTTTTGCCCCTCCGCCCGGCCCAGTCCAGCCCACCCAAGTGCAGTATCGATCGATCACTGACACTTACAAAACACTAAACGCATAACTGCAGCGTTCGCAGAGTCAGGCCTGATCCCTGCGATCGCTAACAGTTTTTTTGGAAGCTTTTTATTGAACTGGCAAGCACCAGCGGCCTAGTATACCCCGGTCGTAGTCAAACCAGCGCTGCAGTAACACTTGGTGACGTGGCGAGTCCCATAAGTGCAGTTCTAGCTGGTGAGGTGACAAGCACAAGTAGTGTCCCGCTGCCACCAAGAAGACAAACACAGGCCCGTCGTGCCCATAGTGCCCTTCCTGCTGCATTCGCCAATCCTAATTGGGAACCCACCACTTCTGCAGCGCCCGTACTTCCCCCATTCACATCCCCAACCAAATGCAGTCGGCTGCATGAGAGGCATTTTTATGTGCTCCCGAGTACCCCTACCCAACGAACCCCCCCAAAAAGATGTTGTGTCTGCAGCAAGCGCGGATATAGGCGTGACACCCGCTATTATTGTCCCTCCTGTCCTGACAATCCTGGTCTTTGCATTGGTGAATGTTTTGAACGCTACCATACACTAGTTGAGTATTAGCGTAGGGTACAGCATTGCACAGACTAGGCACACTTTCACAGGGTCTCCCAAGATGCCATCGCATTTTGAGAGACCCGAACCTGGAACCGGTTACAGTTATAAAAGTTAGTTACAAAAAAAGTGTAAAAAAAAAAAAAATATATATATAAAATAAAAAAAAATAGTTGTCGTTTTATTGTTCTCTCTCTCTATTCTCTCTCTCTATTGTTCTGCTCTTTTTTTACTGTATTCTATTCTGCAGTGTTTTATTGTTATTGTTATTGTTATTATGTTTTATCATGTTTGTTTTTCAGGTATGTAATTATTTATACTTTACTGTTTACTGTGCTTTATTGTTAACCATTTTTTTGTCTTCAGGTACGCCATTCACAACTTTGAGTGGTTATACCAGAATGATGCCTGCAGGTTTAGGTATCATCTTGGTATCATTCTTTTCAGCCAGCGGTCGGCTTTCATGTAAAAGCAATCCTAGCGGCTAATTAGCCTCTAGACTGCCTTTACAAGCCGTGGGAGGGAATGCCCCCCCCCCCCACCGTCTTCCGTGTTTTTCTCTGGCTCTCCTGTCTCAACAGGGAACCTGAGAATGCAGCCGGTGATTCAGCCAGCTGACCATAGAGCTGATCAGAGACAAGAGTGGCTCCAAACATCTCTATGGCCTAAGAAACCGGAAGCTACGAGCATTTTATGACTTAGATTTCGCCGGATGTAAATAGCGCCATTGGGAAATTGGGGAAGCATTTTATCACACCGATCTTGGTGTGGTCAGATGCTTTGAGGGCAGAGGAGAGATCTAGGGTCTAATAGACCCCAATTTTTTCAAAAAAGAGTACCTGTCACTACCTATTGCTATCATAGGGGATATTTACATTCCCCGAGATAACAATAAAAATGATTTAAAAAAAAAAAAAATGAAAGGAACAGTTTAAAAATAAGATAAAAAAGCAAAAAAATAATAAAGAAAAAAAAAAAAAAAAAAAAAAAGCACCCCTGTCGCCCCCTGCTCTTGCGCTAAGGCGAACGCAAGCGGCGGTCTGTCGTCAAATGTAAACAGCAATTGCACCATGCATGTGAGGTATCGCCGCGAAGGTCAGATCGAGGGCAGTAATTTTTGCAGTAGACCTTCTCTGCAAATCTAAAGTGGTAACCTGTAAAGGCTTTTAAAGGCTTTTAAAAATGTATTTATTTTGTTGCCACTGCACGTTTGTGCGCAATTGTAAAGCATGTCATGTTTGGTATCCATGTACTCGGTCTAAGATCATCTTTTTTATTTCATCAAACATTTGGGCAATATAGTGTGTTTTAGTGCATTAAAATTTAAAAAAGTGTGTTTTTTCCCCAAAAAATGCGTTTGAAAAATCGCTGCGCAAATACTGTGTGAAAAAAAAAAATGAAACAAACACCATTTTAATCTGTAGGGCATTTGCTTTAAAAAAATATATAATGTTTGGGGGTTCAAAGTAATTTTCTTGCAAAAAAAAAAAAACTTTTTCATGTAAAAAATAAGTGTCAGAAAGGGCTTTGTCTTCAAGTGGTTAGAAGAGTGGGTGATGTGTGACATAAGCTTCTAAATGTTGTGCATAAAATGCCAGGACAGTTCAAAACCCCCCCAAATGACCCCATTTTGGAAAGTAGACACCCCAAGCTATTTGCTGAGAGGCATGTCGAGTCCATGGAATATTTTATATTGCGACACAAGTTGCGGGAAAGAGACAATTTTTTTTTTTTTTTTTTTTTTTTTTTTGCACAAAGTTGTCACTAAATGATATATTGCTCAAACATGCCATGGGAATATGTGAAATTACACCCCAAAATACATTCTGCTGCTTCTCCTGAGTACGGGGATACCATATGTGTGAGACTTTTTGGGAGCCTAGCCGTGTACGGGACCCCGAAAACCAAGCACCGCCTTCAGGCTTTCTAAGGGGCGTGAATTTTTGATTTCACTCTTCACTGCCTATCACAGTTTCGGAGGCCATGGAATGCCCAGGTGGCACAAAACCCCCCCAAATGACCCCATTTTGGAAAGTAGACACCCCAAGCTATTTGCTGAGAGGTATAGTGAGTATTTTGCAGACCTCACTTTTTGTCACAAAGTTTTGAAATTTGAAAAAAGAAAAAAAAAAAAAGTTTTTTCTTGTCTTTCTTCATTTTCAAAAACAAATGAGAGCTGCAAAATACTCACCATGCCTCTCAGCAAATAGCTTGGGGTGTCTACTTTCCAAAATGGGGTCATTTGGGGGGGTTTTGTGCCACCTGGGCATTCCATGGCCTCCGAAACGGTGTTAGGCAGTGAAGAGTAAAATCAAAAATTCACGCCCTTAAAAACGCTGAAGGCGGTGATTGGTTTTCGGGGCCCCGTACGCGGCAAGGCTCCCAAAAAGTCCCACACATGTGGTATCCCTATACTCAGGAGAAGCAGCTAAATGTATTTTGGGGTGCAATTCCACATAGGCCCATGGCCTGTGTGAGCAATATATCATTTAGTGACAACTTTGTGCAAAAAAAAAAAAAAAAAAAAAAAAGTGTCACTTTCCCGCAACTTGTGTCAAAATATAAAATATTCCATGGACTCAATATGCCTCTCAGCAAATAGCTTGGGGTGTCTACTTTCCAAAATGGGGTCATTTGGGGGGGGGTTGTGCCACCTGGGCATTCCATGGCCTCCGAAACTGTGATAGGCAGTGAAGAGTGAAATCAAAATGTTACACCCTTAGAAATCCTGAAGGCGGTGATTGGTTTTCGGGGTCCCATACGCGGCTAGGCTCCCAAAAAGTCCCACACATGTGGTATCCCCGTACTCAGGAGAAGTAGCTGAATATATTTTGGGGTGCAATTCCACATAGGCCCATGGCCTGTGTGAGCAATATATCATTTAGTGACAACTTTTTGTAAATATTTTTTTTTTTTTTTTTTTTGTCATTATTCAATCACTTGGGACAAAAAAATAAATATTCAATGGGTTCAACATGCCTATCAGCAATTTCCTTGGGGTGTCTACTTTCCAAAATGGGGTCTTTTGGGGGGGTTTTGTACTGCCCTGCCATTTTAGCACCTCAAGAAATGACATAGGCAGTCATAAACTAAAAGCTGTGTAAATTCCAGAAAATGTACCCTAGTTTGTAGACGCTATAACTTTTGCGCAAACCAATAAATATACGCTTATTGACATTTTTTTTACCAAAGACATGTGGCCGAATACATTTTGGCCTAAATGTATGACTAAAATTGAGTTTATTGGATTTTTTTTATAACAAAAAGTAGAAAATATCATTTTTTTTCAAAATTTTCGGTCTTTTTCCGTTTATAGCGCAAAAAATAAAAACTGCAGAAGTGATCAAATACCATCAAAAGAAAGCTCTATTTGTGGGAAGAAAAGGACGCAAATTTCGTTTGGGTACAGCATTGCATAACCGCGCAATTAGCAGTTAAAGCGACGCAGTGCCAAATTGGAAAAAGACCACTGGTCCTTAGGCAGCATAATGGTCCGGGGCTCAAGTGGTTAAAGTGAAACAATAAAAGTGAAATATTCCTTTAAATTTCGTACCTGGGGGTGTCTATTGTATGCCTGTAAAGTGGCGCATTTTTCCCGTGTTTAGAACAGTCTCTGCACAAAATGACGTTTCTAAAGGAAAAAAAGTCATTCAAAACTACTCGCGGCTGTAATGAATTGTCGAGTCTCGGCAATACAGATAAAAGTCATTGAAAAAAACGGCATGGGTTCCCCCCCCCAGTCCATTACCAGGCCCTTTGGGTCTGGTATGAATATTAAGGGGAACCCCGAACCAAAATTTAAAAAAGAAATTGCGTGGGGGTCCCCCCAAATTTCAAACCAGGCCCTTCAGGTCTGATATGAATATTAAGGGGAACCCTGCACCAATTTTTTTTTTTTAAATGGCATAGGGGTCCCCGTAAAAAAACAATCCAAACCAGACCTGAACCAGGCCACAAAGGATTAACCCAATGCTGAAAACCAGAATAGAAGGAATCACTGCCATGGGGAATGACTCCACCTGAAAGATCACTGAGACTGAATGAGCAAGAGGCTGGAAAAATAAGTGGAGTCACATAACTGCCTGATAAGGAAGATTTCGACCAGCAACAAGAGGCAGCCAACAGAAAATAACACAGGGACAAATCAACAGGAAAACAGGTCCTCTGAGAAGATCTTTGACAAGAACAGGTCTTTAGTAGAAGTGTAGCCATTATATATGTGAACACCTAAATATTACACCCCCAACCCTTTGGATTCAGGGAAGGAATGTTCCATGATAAAAAAGTCAGTGGATTCCTCTAGAGAGGAGATATGCTGAGGGGTACCAATTATTACAAAGACACAGGGGATTTAGCAGTATCTATAGACATTCTCCTAAAATAAGTCAGGGATGGGATATAGCTCTAGAAGCTGAGTCCCCTCTTGGACAGGGGCCAAGAGCCCCAGCAAGAACTAGGAAAAAGCACTGCCTCTGGCAGTAGTAAAAAAATTATAGTGAAGGGCAACTGAAGGTAATGCTAAACCAAAGGGGTTAGCCTGTGGTCTAAAAGGGTTTGTCCTGAGCAGCAAAGGATGGGGAGAAGGGGCACAGTTTTTGATAACTACCCAAACACCTGCCCAGTAGGGATGAGCCGATCACCCCCCCCCGGTTTGGTTCAAGCCAGAACCTGCAAACAGACTGAAAATTTGCGTGAACGTTAGAATCCCATTGAAGTCTATGGGACTCAAACGTTCAAATTCAAAAGTGCTCATTTTAAAGGCTAATTTGCATGGTATTGTCCTAAAAAGGGTTTGGGGACCCGGGTCCTACCCCAGGGGACATGTATCAATGCAAAAAAAAGTTTTTTTAAACGGACGTTTTTTCGGGAGCAGTGATTTTAATTATGCTTAAAGTGAAAAAAAAGTGAAATATTCCTTTAAATATCGTACCTGGGGAGTGTCTATAGTATGCCTGTAAAGTGGCGCGTGGTACTCGTGCTTAGAACAGTCCCTGCACAAAATGACATTTTTAAAGGAATAAAAGTCATTTAAAACTGCTTGCGGCTTTAATGTAATGTCGGGTCCTGGCAATATGGATGAAAATCAGTGAGACAAACGGCATGTGTACCCCCCCCCCCCCAGTCCATTACCAAGCCCTTTGGGTCTTGTATGGATACTAAGAGGAACCCCGCACCCAAATTAAAAAAAGGAAAGGCGTGGGGCCCCCAGGCCCTATATACTCTGAACAGCAGTATACAGGCGGTGCAAACAGGACAGGGACTGTAGGTTTGTTGTTAAGTAGAATCTGTTTGTAATTTTGAACTGGTATATTTTTAAAGTGTAGCTCCAGCCAAAAAATCTATTTTAAGCTTTTTGGAAAACATAGGGAAGGGTTAGGTGTTGGTGTTGCCACAACACTGTAAGCCCTCACAGTTACTCTTGGTGGGCGCTGGAACGGGCCCTGCTGTGAAATATTAGATCAAGAATTGTAATTACATGTCCCTGTTGAACAGGGGCAGAAAAATTGGGCCTTAGGCACTGGTGCCACAACACTGCAACCCCTCACAGATACTCTAGTTGGAGCGCAGGAATGAGCCCTCCTGCAAAATATTGGATCAAAAATTGTAATTACACACCCCTGTTAAACAGGGGCTGAAAAATTGGGGCTTAGGCACTGGTGCCACAACACTGCAACCCCTCACAGATACTCTAGTTGGAGCGCAGGAACGAGCCCTGATGTAAAATATTGCATCAAAAATTGTAATTACATGCCCCTGTTAAACAGGGGCTGAAAAATTGGGCCTTAGGCACTGGTGCTGGTGCCACAACACTGCAACCCCTCACAAATACTCTAGCTGAGTGCAGCAACAAACCCTCCTTGCAAAATATTGCATCAAAAAATTGTAATTACACGCCCCTGTTAAACAGGGGCTGAAAAATTGGGCCTTAGCCACTGGTGGCGGCCCCCAGAACCAAAAATATTCTTACAAGCTATCAGCATGATCATTGAAGAGGAAGAGGATAGTCACTCAGCATAACAGGATAATCACTCAGCATCAGCATAGGCAGTCTTGAAGGGATCTGCCGTTTAAAAAAAAAACTATTAGATTACATCAGCATCAAGTGCTTGGTAGCTGGTGGTGATCCAAGACTGATTCATTTTTATGAAGGTCAGTCGATCGACCGAGTCGGTGGACAGGCGCACCCTGTGATCGGTTACAAAGCCTCCAGCAGCACTGAATGTGCGTTCCGAAAGAACGCTGGATGCAGGACAGGCCAGTAGCTCAATTGCATACTGTGCAAGCTCTGGCCAGTGATCCATCCTCAAGACCCAGTAACCCAGAGGATTTTTGGTGGGAAAGGTGTCCAAGTCAGATTTTGCCCCTAGGTATTCCTGCACCATGTAAAACAGACGCTGGCGATGGTTGCTGGAACCGATCATACCTTGGGGCTGCGGACTAAAAAATTGTCTAAACGCATCGGTCAGACGGCCACCTTCTCCACCACTCCTTCTTTGACTGACCGAAGCCTCAGCAACACGTTTTCCAGGAACAGGAGTTTGTAACCTTCCAGTCTCTGGGAACGCGTTGCACAGACCTTTCTGCAAGGCCTCCCGAAGATGTTTCATCCTCTGCTCCCTCTGCGATGGCAAGATAAGGTCCGCAACCTTACCCTTGTAACGTGGATCAAGGAGGGTTGCCAGCCAGTAACGATCCCTCTCCTTGATACCACGAATATGAGGATCCTTCCGCAGGCTTTGCAGGATCAGGGAGGCCATGCAGTGTAGGTCTGCTGAGGCATTCGGTCCGGAGTCCTCTGGGTCACTAAGGACGACATGATCCGCAGCCACCTCTTCCCAGCCACGTATAAGTCCATGGGTTTTTGGGACTGTATATGATCCCTTGAAGACTGCTGCTGATGCTGAGTGCCAGGCTCCACCTCCATGCTGACACAATCCTCCTCTTCCTCCTCCTCCTCGTCCTCTTCCTGTGTGATCGGCGGGCACGCAGGAACACTGTCTGGATAAAAGGGGCCTTGAGAGCTAAGGAAGTCCTCCTCTTCCTGCCTCTGTTCTGCCTCAAGTGCCCTGTCCATTATTCCACGCAGCGTGTGCTCCAACAGGTGGACAAGGGGGACAGTGCTCACCATCCTCGTGGCCTCCTCAAATGGTGACAGGACAGTGCATGCATCCCTGATCATAGCCCACTGGCATGGGGAAAAAAAACAAGCTCCCCTGACCCTGTCCTGGTGCCATAGTCGCACAGGTACTCATTGATGGCCCTCTGCTTCGTGTGCAGCCACTGCAGCATGGCCACCTGGTGGGCATGTCACAGAATAGGCGGTTCTTGGGCAGGTTAAATTCCTTTTGGAGGTCAGCCAGCCAAGCACTGGCATTATATGACCGGCGGAAATACACACAGACTTTCCTGGCCTGCCTCAGAACATCCTGTAAGCCCGGGTACCTGCCCAAGGACCACTGCACCACCAAGTTAAGGACGTGAGCCAAACAGGGCATATGGGTCAGTTGTCCCTGTCAGAGGGTGGAGAGGAGGTGGGTGCCATTGTCGCAAACCACCATTCCTGGCTCAACTACCTCCGAGCCTGCCCCTGCAGAGCTGATAGAATCTCTGCCCCAGTGTGGCTCCTGTCCCCCAAGCACACCAGCTCAAGCACCGCATGGCATCTTTTGGCCTGCGTACTTGCGTAGCCCCTTGAACGCCTACGGAGCACCGCTGGTTCCGAGGACAAAGTACAGGAAGAGGCCATGGAGGAAGAAGAAGAGGAGGGGGTGGAGGAGAGAGGTGTGTCAGAATCACCAGTAGTAGCATTTTGGAGGCGCGGTGGCGGAACAACCACCAACACTACTGCACCTTGTCCTGCATCCTTCCCAGCTGCCAGAAGAGTCACCCAATGCACCGTGAAAGATAGATAACGTCCCTGTCCATGCCTGCTGGACCATGAGTCAGGGGTAATATGCACCTTACCGCTGACCGCCTTGTCCAGCGAGGCCAAGACATTGCCGTCCACATGCCGGTAGAGAGCCGGAATCGCCTTCCATGAGAAAAAGTGGCGTTTGGGAACCTGCCACTGAGGAACCGCACATTCCACAAACTCAAGGAAGGGGGCAGAGTCTACCAACTGAAAAGGCAGCAGTTGAAGTGCTAGCAATTTAGCAAGGCTAGCATTCAACCGCTGGGCATGTGGATGGCTGGGAGCGAACTTCTTTCAGCGGTGCAGCAGCTGGGGCAGGGAAATTTGCCTCGTACAATCTGATGTCGGTGTAACGATAGCAGATTGCCCCCAAGTACTTGGCTGTGACACACCTAATTCTACACCTTCATTCCTCTCAGTGCAGGTCTCAGAGAGGACTGAAGGTATAGTGGGGTTGGCGATCCCAGCTGATGAGGAGCAAGGAGAGGTCCTGTTTGTTCTTTGGTGTGGGTCTTTTAGGTACGCTTGCCAATGAACTGCATGGCAAGTCAACATATGTCTGGTCAAGCATGTGGTGCCCAAGCGGATGATGTTTTGGCCACCCGAGATACGCTTGAGACATATGTTGAATATAGCAGCGGTGGGATCTGATGCAGCTAACTGACTCAACCTGCCTACTCTATCTAACTTAAATCAAGTGACAATGTCTCTCTGTCTATCTATCTCTCTCCGCTGCCGCATCACACTACACAAGGCCACCACGCAGGCGGCCTTATATAGTGTGGGGCGTGTACTAAACCCCCTGAGCCATAATTGGACAAAACCACCCTGGCTTTGGCCAATTACGGCTCTCTGTACACACAGCGCCAGCATCAGCCAGCAATGGGCCGTGACGCGCCACTCGAATTTGGCGCGAACGGCCCATATCGTTCACAATTCGACGAACGGTCAAACAGGCGATGTTCGAGTCGAACATGGGTTCGACTCGAACTCGAAGCTCATCCCTACTTCCCAGATATACAAATAGCTCCCTACTGTAGAAGTGGGGATGCACCTTCATGTTGAAGGCTTTTCAGAGGTGTTATCTCACCTCTGACTTTGAGCCCTACTGGTTGAGTGGGAGTGAGGCCCTGAAGGTCTACAAGCTATGACCATTCTAGTAAAAAAAGTCTCACACAGCCAATGTAAAAAAGGGCCCTGGGCTTTCTTCCTGCCACTTCTTAATAAGCCACACCTGTGCTCCACCATGTGTGACACACCAATGCACTCACCACAATAAATGTGACCTCTTGGTTAAGGCGATCATAAAGTACTTTATTGTAGACCAGGGTGAGCCTCTACTTGTTTTGCCGTCTTCAGGAAGCTTTCTGAAAACGCTATTATGGCGAAACATGTAGAGAAGGTACAAAACACGCCAGCTTTCGAGCACGTCTTATCCTGTTCTTTTTATTGTTTCTTTGTGTGAAATCCCTGGTGTTCCTGCTAGCCCCCTTGCTTTACTATTAAAAACTGACCACACTAATCAGGAGAGCACAGTGTGGTCAGTTCTCTAGCTATGCTGGGAACTCAGCCTTCTCTCCTCCAATGATCAGACTTGTCCTGACACCTTCTGCTCTGTTGCTTCTCCTCCCCCTAGCTCTTATGCAGCAAAGAACAGAGGGAATGTGATCACGTATAAAAAAAAGGGAAAACAGGTATTTATATATGTTTTTTTTTTGTATCAAACAAAAGTGTTTTCAATTTAATTTCTATTTTAAACTGAATGGGTGGTTTTACAAGGTGATCATTTGCAATAATTTTAAGATCAAAACACGTCTGAGCTCATCCCTAGTGGTAAACACTTCTGTTTGCAGCACTAGGGTCATTGGTGTGAGTTCCAACCATGACACAACTTAGACACTAATACTGCATGGAGTTTGCATATTTCTTGCTTATGTGGATTTCCCCCCTGATTCTAAAGACACACTAGTAGTTTCAATGGCTCCTGTCTATATTGGCCCTAGTATGTGTACAGTATATACTATATATACAGTATGTGAGGTAGGGACCTTGGATTGTAAGCTCCTTGAAGACTGGGACTAATGTGAATGTATGATATATGTGTGAAGAAGAGTAAAGAAACAAGCCATACCCTATGGGAAAAATATCATTGAGGTCTATTGAGGCTTGTTATATTTAAAGTATATCTAAACTCAACAACAAAAGTTTCATATACTGTATTGCATCTTACCAATTCTCAGATGTGGTGAGACTGCATTCATTTTCTTTTTTTAGGCTCTTTTTTCTACTTTTTATTGTCACCTGGCAATCCTGCTAGTACTTCCTATGCTAGGGTGGTGTTCCGTACAGATTAGGCGACCCACCAGATCTGGTAAAGGAAGTGACTTTCCATCACGGCCATCTTGGTACACCCCGCACTCGTCCGTAGTAGGCCTACAGTCAGAAGGCAGCAAGCGGACATCTTTTTTCACCCACCGGAGTCTTGCATTTTACATTTATTTTTACCAGTAAACTGAGATTCTATAGTGAAATACAATATATATATATATATATATGTATATATATACAGTATAAATCTGTCTGACTGTTTTGAGGTTGAATTTTAAAAGCAGCGGCAAGCCTGCTGAGCTCACAGGTTTGCTAATATGACAGAACACCGCTGCTTTTAAACTTTAACCTCAAAACAGTCAGATACTGTATTTCACTATAGAAGCTCAGTTTACTGGTAAAAATAAATTTGAAATGCAAGACTCCGGTGGGTGCAAAAAGATGTCCGTTTGCTGCCTTCTGACTGTAGGCTTACTGCGGACCAGTGCGGGGTGGGTGTACCAAGATGGCCGTGACAGAACTTCCATTACCAAATCTGACGGGTCTGCAATTCTGACAGAACAGGGGCAACACTCACTTACTGTACTGTAATTAGAGAGAAGCAGCATTGTTACCCTGGAATAGGAAGTGGACTACTGAACATCTCCCCTCACCTCCATAACATGTGGTAGAAATGTTCTATAGTCAGCAGAAATAAACTTGTTAGCGTTGATAACACTGAGTGAGATTTCAGTGGGGCACAGGTACCGGTAGTGTGCACAGGAAGCTAGGAGCTCATTAGATTTCTGACAGGATCAATGGGTATTTTTCTATACTTGAAAAGGCAAAACATTGGGAAATATGCATGTACTGCAGAAATGTACTAAATATATATTTTTTATTTTGTCCAGACATACACTTTAAATACTTACAAAAATAACAACACAGTATAAGTAGTGCATACAGCTATTTCAGTGAATTGACGCTTTTGTGTTTTTCTTCATTTCAAAAAGTTAAAATTGTGGCCTGTTCATCTCAAAAAGTGCTTAACAAAAATCTGCCGTAAAGTAGAAGTTCAGCCAAAAACTAACTAAAAACTAACGGTAAATCTACCGGCAGCCACATTCTAAGACTAATCTATCTAGCCCTGTAAAGAACAAAATCGCTATACATAACTTTTCGGCAGCCAATCCAGTCCCACGCTGAGCTGTCAGTGGAGGCTTTTCTGTGGAGGCGGGTGCAGAAGAGGCAGCCGACAACGAAAGCTCCATAGTAAGGCAATGGGCGTCGTCACTTCCCTGGCATTTCCTAGCCGTTGTTGGCTGTCTCCTGCACACAGTATCGGTCGATGGAGACCAGACCGAATCAGCTACAGAAAAGGTATGTATAGCAATTTTTGCTTTACAGTTCTAGATAGATTAGTCTTAGAATGTGTCTACCAGTAGATTTAGAGATAGTTCGGTTTTGGCTGAACTTCTGCACTGATGTAATACTGCTTTGTTATAGGTCTGTTTGATTTATGAGGCTCCTTTACTACTGTAACATTTGGCTGTTTGACTGCTCCACATTTTACAATTCTTGTTGACCTTCATTGGTATTATCTTTGTTTTTTATTAAACTGTATCGGCCCCACTGGTATGATTTCCTGCTTCTGCTGATCTATGACGTTGGCTCCGCTCATGTTGGACTGATTTGTATAGTAACCAGCGAGTGATAGGCACCTTTAAGTTGCAGGAGCTGTTGATGTGTTCCCAGTTCTACAACCTTCCCGTTCTGGATGACGGCTATTTTGTCTGCATTTTGAATGGTGGAAAGTCTGTGGGCGATCACTATACATGTGCGACCCTCTCGAGCTTTATCTAGAGCTTCTTGTACCACCTAGAAGGAAACAGAAACAGTTCTTAACTGTACTAGAAACACAGATGAGGTTAAAACCCTGGCAAGAGAACCTCCGATAGAAAGAAGTGCTTTGCAGATCTGAGATAATATTCTTTAAAAATAATACGTACATACACTATATTACCAAAAGTTTTGGGCCGCCTGCCTTTACACGCACATGAACTTTAATGGCATCCCAGTCTTATGCCCCGTACACACGGTCGGATTTTCCGATGGAAAATGTACGATCGGAGCGTGTTGTCGGAAATTCCGACCGTGTGTGGGCTCCATCGGACATTTTCCATCGGATTTTCCGACACACAAAGTTGGAGAGCAGGAGATAAAATTTTCCGACAACAAAATCCGTTGTCGGAAATTCCGATCGTGTGTACACAAATCCGACGGACAAAGTGCCACGCATGCTCAGAATAAATAAAGAGATGAAAGCTATTGGCCACTGCCCCGTTTATAGTCCCGACGTACGTGTTTTACGTCACCGCGTTTAGAACGATTGGATTTTCCGACAACTTTGTGTGACCGTGTGTATGCAAGACAAGTTTGAGCCAACATCCGTCGGAAAAAATCCTAGGATTTTGTTGTCGGAATGTCCGAACAAAGTCCGACCGTGTGTACAGGGCATTAGTCTGTAGGGTTCACTATTTCATTGGCCCACGCTTTGCAGCTATGACAGATTCAACTCTTCTGGGAAGGCTGTCCACAAGGTTTAGGAGTGTGTCTATGGGAATGTCTGACCATTCTTCCAGAAGCGCATTTGTGAGGTCAGGCACTGATGTTGGATGAGAAGGCCTGGCTCGCAGTCTCCGCTCTAACTTATCCCAAAGGTGTTCTATCGGGTTGAGATCAGTCAAGTTCCTCCACCCCAAACTCACTCATCCATGTCTTTATGGACCATGCTTTATGCACTGGTCCAAATCATTTCGTGGAGGGGGGATTATGATGTGGGGTTGTTTTTCAGGGGTTGGGTTAGCGCCTTAGTTCCAGTGAAGGGAACACTTAAGGCGTCAGCATACCAGGACATTTTTGACAATTTCATGCTCCCAACTTTGTGGGAACAGTTTGGGGGTAGCCCCTTCCTGTTCCAACATGACTGCGCACCAGTGCACAAAGCAAGGTCGATAAAGACATGTGTGGGGTGAAGGAACTTGACTGGCCCGCGCAGAGTCCTAACCTCAACGCGATAGAATGATGAATTTGAGAAGGGCACTGCGAGCCAGGTCTTCTTGTCCAACATCAGTGTCTGACCTCACAAATGCGCTTCTGGAAAAATGGCCAAACATTCCCATAGAAACACTCCTAAACCTTGTGGACAGCCTTCCCAGAAGAGTTGAAGCTGTTATAGCTGCAAAGGGTGGGCCAACTCAATATTAAACCCTACAGACTAAGATGTGGATGCCATTAAAGGTCATGTGCATGTAAAGGCAGGTGTCACAATACTTTTATATAGTGTATCTACTGCTTAATGGATTTGTAATCTGTTTTTCGTGAAATAATTTCATACTGTGTTTTTCTGCCTTCTTGTAACATCCTCTGTGAGTTTCAGAACTTGTCCTTTTCTCCCACACTTCCATTTGTTTGGAACTAGTGCTGCATGTTAATTACAACCATGTAGGCACACTACAAATCTCATAGTGTTTAGTCTGCCTTGTGAGCACACAAAAGAGGTTCTTACATACAGTAGGACCCCCATGAACAAGGATTTTGGAGATTTAGAGGACAGAGGGGTTGATTTACTAAAACTGGAAAGTGCAAAATTGGGCACAGCTCTGCATCAGTTTCTAACTTCTAATGCCGCGTACACACGATCGGACTTTACGGCATACTTGGTCCAGCGTACCGGATTTCGTCGGACAATTCGATCGTGTGTGGGCTCCAGCAGACTTTGTTTTATCAAAAGTTTGACAGACTTAGATTTGAAACAAGTTTCAAATCTATCCGGCGGACTCGAGTCCGGTCGAAAAGTCCGCTCGTCTGTATGCTAGTCCGACGGACAAAAACCGAGGCTAGGGCAGCTATTGGCTACTGGCTATGAACTTCCTTGTTTTAGTCTGGTCGTACGTCATCACGTACGAATCCGTCTGACTTTGGTTGATCGTGTGTAGGCAAGTCCGTTCATTCGGAAAGTCCGTTGTAAAGTCTGTCGAAAAGTCCGCCGGGCAAAGTATGCCGTAAAGTCCGGTCGTGTGTACGCGGCATAACAGCTTGTTCAATTTATGAAAGTTTTTCAACTTTGACAAAAAACCTGGAAGCTGATTCCTGAAAGCTAAACTTTTACAATAACCTTAACCTAAACTCTAATTTTATATTAATTCCATAAAATTATATATTTAACTTATCAGGCACTAAAAGGAGCAGCACTGACTCTACACATTGTTGTGCAGACATCTAGGAATTCCCAAATCTGAAAACCAAAACAAACTTACCAGTGGCGGCTGGTGGTTTTTTTAGGGGGAGCAGCAAACAACCACCCATCCCCCCCAAGTGGCACCCCCCACTGTTTGCCGGTCGGTCCAGCACTTACCCCATTGTACCGGGTTCAGGCAGCATGGTACACTGGCTCGGCTCTGAGTCCTCTCCTTCATGGTGGCTTCCAGCTCTTCCGCTCCTCCTCCTAGGCGTTCAATAGGATCACCTGTCCTTTTAGCCAGTTGGGTGACTGGTGTCAAAACCGCTTCATCATTGGCCGGGAGGAGGTTTAGTGTTACAACAGCGAATATTGATTTGCTGTTGTAACACACATGGGTGGGCTTGGAGCGCACTCTCTCTCCGAGCCCACCCTATATTGAACCCTATTAGAGCCTCTGGCTCTAATCAGTGCTTAAAAAAACAGCATTGGAAACCATGCACCGGTGTCCTGAAAAGGGGCCAGATGCAGGGATAGGGGAGGCGGCAATGTAAAATGTCTAAATTACTTTAACCAATTTAGTGGACAATGTAGACAACTATGGAGTTTGATATTGGTTATGTACATTAGGCAAACTGCCCTCATTTGCATGGCTGGTCTAATACATTACAGATCCTTTGGCCACTTTTGGGCTTGCCACTAGTAAACTAGTGGACATTTTTGGTAATGACAGGTACTTCCTCCAGAATGAATGAGAAAATTAAATTGTTTGACTAGAAAGGATTTTTCTTTTTTCTTATAGAAATTATTCACACCACTATGACCAATTTGTTAGGAGTTGGCCACTCTACACCTACTATATGACTTTTTTTTTATTCCTATCAAATAATTAGTTTTTGTCTGCCCAGTCATTTTCATTTCTATTTACCTTTTCACTCTCTGTGTCCAGGGCGGATGTAGCTTCATCCAGCAGTAGAACTTTTGGTTGCCGGATAAGGGCTCGGGCTATGGCGATCCTCTGCTTCTGACCTCCAGACAGTTGGGTGCCTTTATCTCCAACACGGGTGTTGTATTTCTGTCATAATGGAGAGATGTAGTTATCATTGAGTTAATAATAATAACAATAGTTTTTTTTTCTAATACATTATGAATGCCTCAACAGGACTGTATAAAAAATTGTAAAAAATAATATAAATTGTAGAAAAAAAAAAAAACATAGTAAAGCTTTGTTCACTTGTACAGTGTACGCCGGTGTGAGGCCACATTTATCTACACGGGAATGCACTGGTGTTCCATGCATCCCTGTGTAGGCAGTACCATTGATGTAATTTGAAATGCAGTGGGTGTGCAGATACAGCCGCTACTCCCAATTTGACATCTGTGGTATGGGGCCATGCATTTGCACCCACACATATGTCAGATTTGGAGCAGCAGCTGCATCCTAATTGACATCAATAAAACTGCCTGTAGAGGGATGCACAGAACACCTATGCATCCCTGTGTGGGTAAATGCGGCCCTCCATGGGCATACGCTTTACAACAGGTGGATATGTCAAAGCAACTTCCCTGTGCCATTCTGCATGTGGAGGAAACTGCTTCTGTACCATAGACTACTGCCTCCCTATACCTTGCCCTTCTGACCCCCCAGTACTGTGCCCTGCTGCCCCCCCCTGTACTTTGCCTTCCTGACCCAACAGGACTGTATCCTTCTGCACCCTTGTACTTTTCACTCCTGACCTCCAGTACTGTGCCCTGCTGCCCCCATGTACTTTGCCCTCCTGTCCCCCACAGCACTGTGCCCTGCTGCCCACCTGTAATTTGCCCTCCTGACCCCTCAGGACTGTGCCCTGCTGTGCCCTAGTACTTTCCACTCCTGGCCCCAGTACTGTTCCCTGCTGCCCCCTGTACTTTGCTCTCCTGACCCCCCAGAACTGTGTCCTCGTGCCCTAATAATTGGCAACTATGAGTGTTATGTAGTCTTAATACACACCTTCTCCTTGGGTGACAATGCTGCTCAGTACGGTTGTCACCGTAGGACAGGAGATATGTTAATGGCAAGATTACCAGGTCAAAATAAAGGAAAAAACTGTGTGAAAAAATAAAGCTAATGCAGCCCCCACATCTACGGACTGGTAAGTCGCAATACTATCAATTTTTGTTTTTGGGTTAAGATACACTTTAAATTGAACGTGACTGCACAATGTAGGTATTGTAGACTTACATCGGGTAGAGACTCTATGAAGCTCTGGATATTGGCCTCCTTGGCTGCCTGTTCAATCTCCTCTTGCTTCACCTTTCGGCTGTTGTCTCCATATGCAATGTTCTCTGCTATGCTGCAGTCAAACAGCATTGGCTCTTGGGATACAGTGCCCATTTGTGCCCGCAGCCACTGGATGTTCAAAGCCTTTACATCAGAACCATCTATGCACTGCAAGCGATACACAATAATAACTATTAGACAATAACCAACAAAGACACAACATAACTAGAGGTGATACAGTCGCCATATTAACATTTTTATAGGCACCACTGACTCTCCGGGTTCCATCTTATAAGCAGTATATGTTAAGTGGGTTTATATAGCGTTTATGATTATTGATGGACTCTTTGTTAAACTCCCCCCTGCCTCTAAATTTCCAGTGGTCTACAAATTTATTTGGCATGCCCCAGCAGATAAAATGTCTCAGGTGACATGTCTGCTTACACCCTTAATTAAGTAGTAAAAGACAGTGCTTGCAAGTTATCTTCAATTTACAAGCTGACCCCAAGAACCTGGCTGACTGGCAGCTACTGCAGATACATGGAAAATGCAATCTTCACCTAAAAATAGGTGAAATAATGATGGAGAAGGATCTGGGTGTCCTTGTCGTTTTTTTATAATCTTCAGCTTCTAAAGCTAGATAGAGGCATAGACTTGTAAGAGATACATCATTTTGTCCCTTTACAAAGAATTAATGAAATCTCATCTATGATATGAAGTTTAATTTTGGGGACCAGTTCACAAAAAGGATGTCAAATCAATGGAAACAGCGCTAAGTGGAAAGGACAATTAAATTAATAAGGGGCATGGAGGTCCTCAGAGGGGGGTGCAACTTTGCATATGGTTCTATATTGTAAGTTCTGTGAAAATTGTTTAGTAGAGCGGCTATACTAAAAAGTACAAGTTCTATTTAGGACTAGGCTCATCTATTTACAGAGAATCTACTTATGGCCTCTTTAACTCAAGCCTGGACCTCATATCACCCCTGGCTCAGCAGGTAGAACACAAAGCTAAATGTGGAGGAACAATGCAACAACCCTCCAAGGTGGGAGTAAATGACTTAATCTTTAACTACTTCTGGACCGCCCACCGCACATTTACTGCGGCAGGGCGGCCTGGCTGCGTGAAACAACATACCTGTACGTTGTTTGCGCTCCCTGGTCTGGAGCGTGCGCGGTGCCCGAGACTCACTTGCGCTGTAATTGGACACAGCGGGAGCCAATCAGCGGGAGCCAATCAGCGGGTCTGGCGTTCGGGGGAATGACAGAATGGTGGTCTGCCTATGTAAACAAGGCAGACCATCATTCTGTCACAGAGGAAGAGAGAGATCTGAGATTCCTACTAATTAGGAACACAGATATTTCCCTTTGTCTAGTGTCAGCATCCTCCACACAGTTAAAATGCACACATAGGCAACACATTTAACCCTTTGATTGCCCCTGATGTTAACCCCTTCCCTGCCAGTGTCATGTTTACAGTGTCAGTGCATTTTTTTCAGCACTGATTACTGTAGTGGTGTCACTGGTCCCAAAAAGTGTCACTTAGTGTCCAATTTGTCCACCACAATGTCGCAGTCACACTACAAATCGCTGATCGCTGCCATTACTAGTAAATAAAAAAATTAAAAAGTCCCTAAATCTATCCCATAGTTTGTAGAGCGATAACTTTTGCACAAACCAATCATTATACGGTGATTGGGAATTTTTTTAATCAAAAATATGTAACAATGCAAATTGGCCTAAATTAATGAAGAAATCTGATTTTTTTTTTACATATTTTTATTGGCTATATTTTATAACAGAAAGTAAAAAAATATTGTTTAAGTGCTTAAATAGATGTCATTATTTATCAATTTTATGAGGTCTGGGGGGGGGGCAGACAGTACATTTTGTATTTTCTTATTTACTTATGTAATAACCTGCATCATGGGTCTTTTACATGGAGGGCATGTTACACATATAGTAATGAAGCTGCTTTATAAAGACATTGGTGCTGGATACAAATCATGAAATGCATTACCACTTCTCCACTCTGTGGGTCATAGAACCTTTCCAGGAGCTGAATGGATGTACTTTTCCCACATCCACTGCTACCCACTAATGCCAGAGTTTCACCTTTCTCCACAGTGATGTCCAAACCTTGCAGCACTGCAACTTCTGGTCTAGTTGGATAGTTAAAGTGAATTCCCTTGAAGGTAATATTTCCATTGCATTGTGACTGCAATAAATAGACACAAAAGCAATAATAAGGCAATAATCCATAGGAAGTTGACACTTCATGGTATAACACACTGGTGACTCATGTTCTTTAAGAACAAACAGACAGATTATTGGATGACCTTTCTTTCATCCATTTTCGATTTAGCACATTTCAGATGCCTATACTTTCAGATAATCTCCACAGTGCTGCTAATAAGGCAGTAATCAGACAGGCTGGGTTGTCACTGTTCAATTCTGATCTGACTTGTAGGCAGGTGTCTACTAAATGGTCTACCTCTTTTGTTCTTTTCCTTGCAATGTGTTTACACTTGGCTGCATTGAGTATTGTAATTGTATTGGGTATGGCGTCTTCTGGTTAGGGAAGGGTTAAGTGGCTGCCATCTTGCTCCCTGCTGTTCATGGCACCGCCTCCTTGTGGTTGGTCGGTCGGTCCATGTATGGAAAGAGCCAGGAGAACTTGCACTACTATGTAATTGGACATTGTTCTTCTTTGGCCCCTCAGCGGGAACCCAATCAGGGTTCCAGGAATTGGATATTTTGCTATTTGTTGGACTTAAACTAAATAACCAAGGTATGGACCGGACCACTGGGCAGGGGCTGCCTTAACGCCACCTCAATTGTTTACATGCAATCACTCTGTTGGCCTCTAGGGGCACAAGGAAGCATCTGTACTCCTCCCCTGCTAACAGACTGCTAGGGGCACATTTCCTATGGTTCAGCAATATAATCATTTGTACTCTGTACACAAGGAGATTATACTTCATATATATAATCACTGCAAAAACTCTTGTGCTTTGAGATAATCCCCACCTACAGTATGTGGACAGACTTCAGCTAGTCATACATGGCTTCAATTTTGGCCGATGTGTGTTGAATCGGCTGTTATCCGAGCCATGGGTGGCCCCGTGAGCAACACCTAGCTTCACAAAAGTCAGTTTAAAAATCAGCTGAGCTTCCCATTCTTACCTTCCTGTTTTGCTTATGTAGCGCTGGTAGAATTGCTCGTTATAGGAAGTTAGATTTGCCTCTGTTCCAGCTTGGCTGACATTGCGTGTAGTTCCACATTGTGCTGGTGGGTGTCATTGTCACCATCGGCGGGTGTTGGAAAAGCAACGTGTTAAAGCGTATGAGTGCTCCTCTGTCCCGGAGACAACTCAGTGGAGGTGGTCCTCCGAGTTGCATTCTGGGAGAGGGTATTTATGGGGCAGACGCCATGTTTTGGGGTTCGTTTTCAGCCACCTGCTGGCCCTCCTGGCCGACAGGTATGTGTTAGAGTACCACCTTGTGGTCCTCCGTTCCGGAGGCCCGCGTCGCTGCGGCGCGTGGGTGGGCCCAGAAGCCTGTCTGGGGCCTACCACAGCAGCGGAGAAATGGTCCTGAGCTGTCTATCCACAGTGAAGAAGCTGGACAACCGAGAAGATCCCAGGGGAGGACCCATCATGGAAGGATCATGCAGAGTGCTGGTCTGGAGAGGGGCCTGGTGACTCGGTTGGAGGACGTATCCTGAAGAAGTCTTATTACATGGTACTGCCGGGTTGGCTTAAAGGTTCAAGTACTGTGTCTGACATTCATCGCGAACCAATACATCCTGTGGCAGAGGATCGTACTTGTTTATTTCAAGCACGTCTGTGGCAGAGACTTTTGTTCGTGCTACGTACTGGCTGCTAGGCAAGTGAGAGAGGCCTATCCAGGCGAGCAAAGATTGTGTCCCACAAAAAGGGATTGCATTCAATTACAGTATTCAACTTTAAAGGATGTTCTAAAGAAACCTAAAGAAAGGTATTTGAGCTTCCCTGCAGTTTTCCTCCTGCCTCTTTCCTGCTACTTCCTTCGTTACTTGGTTCAATAAAGCATTGAAAACGTACTCAAGTGTTGGTGCTTATATCGTCCAGAGGTAAACTCAACGGAACCCTAGACCCGGTGCCGGTGAAACAGAGGTATCGAGAGTGAAGGTAACAGCCCGCTTAAACCAGCAGCTCCACCAAGAGTTAGTGCTACACTTACCTCACCTTTCTACTCAACGAATCCTCCCTCTACAACTTTGCCTTCTTTTTACATTATTTCCTCCTTTTTCCTTACTGCTTTGTCCCAAAAAAATGTTTTTCTTTTTTCTTATAATATTTTGTTTTGGAGCTTATTCCAGTCTGATCTACACTTCTTTCAATGGGTTGCATTTCAGTTGAAGCTATCGAATGTTAACTAATTCCTTGTCTGATTCTCTGTGATACTCTGTCTGATACTCTGTGAAACCATGTTGTTGAACCCTGCTTTGAATATGACTGGACATGCAGTATTTTTCCTTTGCTATGTACCTTTATCTAATCTTGAATTGTAAAAATGATTTAAAAAAAAAAAATGAACATAAAAATCAGCTGAGCTGGGTGGAAAATTCTAAACCGAACAGTGAGTGATTCAGATGCTTGAATACAACAGCAGGTAGTGGAGATTCCTCAATTGATTTCTCTCGTTCAGCTTGTGGGGCCGAATGAGAGCAATATACATGTGTATAGCTAACTTTATGGTGTGTTTATTCTAAGACAAAAAGTTTGTTGTATTTGGATAATAGGAAAGATTTTTCTGCCATATGTGGCCCCATTCAGGAACTTTTTCCCTAATTCCTGCAGAAATGTTTGCACTGGGAGAGGTAGTCAGGGGAAATTTCTCTAAAAGGGCCATTAAATGGCAATTAAAACCCACCTTATTGGTTGACTGGGGGAGAGCTAGTGTCTCTATTAATGTTTTATTCCTGTATGCGTGAGACATAGGACCCCCCACTTCCTGCTACAGTGGTTGCTGCTGATTCCTAATTTACCAAAAACTAAAAAGTTTAACTGGAAAAGCACTTCAAAGTACGTGTATACAGAGGCATAATTAGAGCCTTCAGGGCCCTGGTGCAAGAAATTATGAACGGCCCTAGGTTCATTCCTCCAGGCCCCGAGCCCTTTCTATTGATCCTGTGGCCCTTTTCTCCCATTACAGTCCAGCAGCAGGACCCTTTCACATGTTCTGCAGCGGGCCCCCTTCCTGCCACCTTGGGGTCCCCCCAAGGTAGCAGGGGGATTTTGGTGAAATATCAGAGGTCTAAACAGATGATGTCTCACTTTGGAGTCAGAGAAAGGGATTGTGGACAGAGCTTCATCAGTCCCTTTCTCTGCAGCCTCAGCTGCACTGGACAGTGAATGAATGGGAAGCGCTCTGTGCCGAGCAGCTTCCTGTTCATTCACAAGCTGAAGTATAGTAAACACAGTTGTATTAGTGGTATTTTCCTGCAGCAGCTCAATGCCAGTGGGAGGGGGAGGTAGAGAAGCAGGCTTTCAGCTGCTACAGGAAAATACAACTGCCAGGTTCTAAAAAAAGGCTGCCCCCGTTGCCCCTCCAGTCCCTGTTCCTTTTGCTGCCTAGGCCTCCTGAAGCATGAGCTTCAGGAGGCCTAACTTCACCATTGTGACCCCTACAACCCCTATTGCTACGCCAATGCGTGTATCCCATGACTGGATGACATTTAGTTAGCTAAAGATCTGTGTATGCTAAACAACGGCCATGTTTTTTAATTTTTATATTATATAAATACTGTTTTTTTCTTTTCTTTTTTTTTTTTTAAACTCTGCACTGGTCCAATTCCTGTCATTCACTTTCTGTTTATATGCACTCTCTTCAGCATTGGTAGCACAATCAGTGCCTTGAAAAAGTATTCTTATGCTGCGTACACACGGTCGGACTTTACGGCAGACTTTGCCCGGCGGACTTTTCGACGTACTTTACGACGGACTTTCTGAATGAACGGGCTTGCCTACACACAATCCACCAAAGTCTGTCGAATTCGTACGTGATGACGTACGACCGGACTAAAATAAGGAAGTTCATAGCCAGTAGCCAATAGCTGTCCTAGCGTGGCTTTTTGTCCTTCGAACTAGCATACAGACGAGCAGACTTTTCGACCGGACTCGAGTTCGACGGATAGATTTAAAACATGTTTCAAATCTAAGTCCGTCCAACTGTTGAGCAAACAAAGTCTGCTGGAGCCCACACACGATCGAATTGCAAAGTCTGCCGTAAAGTCCGCTCGTGTGTACGCGGCATAACTCCTTGAAATTTACCACATTTTGTCATGTTACAATCAAAAAGGTAAATGGGTTTTTTGGGGGATTTTATGCAACAGACCAACACAAAGTGGCACATAATTGTGAAGTGGAAGGAAAATATGGTAAATGGTTCTCTTACAAATAAATGGGTGAAAAGTATGGCGTGCATTTGTATTTAGCCCCTCTAAGTCGATACTTTGTAGAACCACCTTTCGCTGCAATTACAGCTGCAAGTCTTTTTGGGGATGTCTCCACCAGCTTTGCACATCTAGAGAGTGACATTTTTGTCCATTCTTCTTTGCAAAATAGCTCAAGCTCTGTCAGATTGGATGGAGAGTGTCTGTGAACAGCAATTTTCAAGTCTTGCCACAGATTCTCAATTGGATTTGGGTTTTAACTTTGACTGGGCCATTATAACACATGGATATGCTTTTATCTAAACCATTCCATTGTAGCTCTGGCTGTATGTTTAGGGTCGTTGTCCTGCTAGAAGGTGAACCTCCACCCCAGTCTCAGGTCTTTTGCAGAGTTTAACAGGTTTTCTTCTAAGATTGACCTGTATTTGGCTCCTTCCGTCTTCCCATCAACTCTGCCCAGCTTCCCTGTCCCTGCTGAAGAAAAGCATCCCCACAACATGATGCTGCCACCACCATGTTTCATGGTGATGTGTTCAGGGTGATGTGCAGTGTTAGTTCTCTGCCACACATAGCGTTTTGCTTTTAGGTTAAAAAGTTCAACGTTGGTCTCATCTGACCAGAACACCTTCTTCCACATGTTTGCTGTGTCCCCCACATGGCTTCTCGCAAACTGCAAACAGGACTTTTTATTGCTTTCTTTCAACAATGGCTTTATTCTTGCCACTCTTCCATAAAGGCCAGATTTTTGGAGTGCACAACTAATAGTTGTCCTGTGGACAGATTCTCCCACCTGAGCTGTGGATTTCTATAGCTCCTCCAGAGTTACCATGGGCCTCTTGGCCGCTTCTCTGATTAATGCTCTCCTTGCCTGGCCTGTCAGTTTAGGTGGACCGCCATGTCTTGGTAGGTTTGCCATACTCTTTCCATTTTCGGATGATGGATTGCACAGTGCTCAGTGAGATGTTCAAAGCTTGGGATATTTCTTTATAACCTAACCCTGATTTAAACGTCTCCACAACTTTATCTCTGACCTGTCTGGTGTGTTCCTTGGCCTTCTTGATGCTGTTTGTTCACTAAGGATCTGTAACAAACCTCTGGGGGCTTCACAGAACAACTGTATTTATACTGAGATTAAATTACAAACCGGTGGACTCTATTTACTAATTAGGTGACTTCTGAAGGCAATTGGTTCCACTAGATTTAAGTCAGGTGTATCAGAGTAAAGGGGGTTGAATACAAATGCACCCCACACTTTTCAAATATTTATTTGTAAAAAAAAAAATTGAAAACCATGTATTATTTTCCTTCCATTTCACAACTATGTGCCACTGTGTTGGTCTATCACATAAAATCCCAATAAAATACATTTACATTTTTAGTAACATGACAAATTGTGGAAAATTTCAAGGGGTGTGAATACTTTTTCAAGGCACTGTAATTGCTCTGGACCAGCATCCTGATAGTGACATTGGCAGAACATGCCTACATAAGGAGCACTGGCACAGCCGCCTCATGGCAGGATCACTAGGTATTATATATTGAAAGTTATAGTTTTAAAAAGATTGCAAAATATTATTAACTTTAATTCTCAATTCTAAGCCAAGTTTGAAATGTCCACATAGATTCCACCACTCCAAGGCTCCAATTGTTCCCTCCACTGCAGGGCTTGCCGGGTGCTGATTAAAGAAGCTTGTCTAATCTCCAAAAGATCCATCTATCAACCACATCTGATCATCCATGATCAGACAAAGATGATGTCACTCTTAGAAAAGCTTTATTGCGCCAAACCATACATGCCACAAAGCACCACCTTGGGACTACTCTTACTAGCGCAGTTCAACCCAGCAGGCTTAGTCATAGAGACTAAGCCTGTTGGAGTGAATCGTGTCAGTGGGTCTCCAGGATGGGCTCCATGGCGCGTACGGTTTGATGCAAAAAAAGCTGCTTTTAAGAGTGAAGTCATAGGTGTCCAATCCAATTGTTTGACAGGTGGATCTATTGGAGCATAGACAGGTTCCTTTGGTCAGTACCCGACATCATTGGTGTGTGACCTGAGTGTTTGACACTTAGCCAAAATTGTTATTTTTAGTACTAAGCCAAGACTGTTGCAATGAACTAGTATCTCTTGGATCTCAAAGATCATTAGGAAGGCACTTTGTGACTGATGCAGTTGCCATCCACTAAAACCGAGAAATCAATGTACTCACAGGTGTGTTTCCAGCAGTGCTGTAGCTGTCTATGAGAGGTTGTCTCTCCAGCAGGCTGAATATATAAGCTGCTGACACTTTAGCTTTAGCGTAGTCTGGAGCAAAGGAGCTGGTCTGACCCAAAGCCATGGCTCCAAATACAATGGCTGCAAATACCCTGAAAGAAACATCAACAACAGCTTATCAGAATATCAACCACTCATTTAATTTAGCCAATGCTCGCAACACTGAATCATTGCTTAAAGTGCATGATCTTCCTTTTAAAAGGTAGGTAGTATAGGAGTTAGAAGGTAGGTGGGAGCCATTTTAAGCATAGTAAGTTCTAGCTTGGACTTCTACCTTAAATATATATATGTAAAAAACAGGAACCAGGACAGCATGTTAGCAGTTGGATCTAGGCCACATTATAAAACTGAAACATCACATGTAGCTTTTCAAGTCAAATATACCAAAGTCAGCTTTAAATTAAAAAAAATCAACTTCAAGGTATATTTATTTTACAGAATAAACGATAGCTATATATCGTACCGAATCCATACACAGTAATTGAAAATTTTTACTTGGCTGCATTTTGAACAGGAGAGACACCAATAAACATATTGTTAAAATGATAGCCTCAGGTAATACAGCACAGGTCAGGTGGATATTCCTTCTAACACTCTTCAGATATACTCCAAGCACCATCAAATATGAAACAGAAGAGAGAATCTTTCATAGCCTAAACATAACTTCATTAAAGGATATATAAAAACTCACAATAAGCACATCAGTCTTCCCAAAAAGGGAAAGTAGCCACTCACCATAAAAACCAAGGTTAGGTCTATTGAAACAGAATGATGCACAGACAAGTCCACCTTGCACAACCAAGCTAACGCATTTCAGTCCTGGATAGAGTGTGGCCATTTTTTTTATTTTCGGAAAAAGGTAGTAGGAGAAGGAGATATAGGTCCCAGATACCAGTAGCAGATCACTTACAGACTCCTTGGCTCCAGAAAAAATACAGCTTCACAGTACCAGGCCCTCCTGAGAGACCAGCCTTCATCCTGGCTCTCTCCAGCAAGGGTCCTCTCAATTTGGCTTGGCTTCTTCCACACTGGGCAAGGCAGCCTCAGGACCACCCCAGACAGGCTTCTGGGCCATCATGCAGAGCTCAGTTCAGCAGCACCTCCCCAGGCCTCAGCCTGAGACAACAGAGCGAGCACATGGCCACCCCAAATATTTATACACTCTCAAAATGCACCAGTGGCCAAGAACCTCCTACTGGGCTGGCTGGAAGAAAAATAAATATCCATAACTCAGTCTAGTAGGTACTGACCTGTGGTACCAGTGACACTTACTGGAGACATTGAGAAATGCACAACCTAATTGAGCTTAGGGAAATAAACTATGCAATCAGTCTGAGCTATCTACAACCCAACCAAAAAGTACATTTGCATAGTAGCCTCAATTTAGGACAAGGGGGCTACAAATATGTACATTTTCTACTCACTTTTTATTTTTTTAAATAAAGTCATAGAGAGACCTTCTCTTCTCTTTTATATCTGATGGTGCTTGGAGTATACAGTGCCTTGAAAAAGTATTCATACCCCTTGACATTTTCCACATTTTGTCATGTTACAACCAAAAATGTAAATGTATTTTATTAGGATTTTATGTGATAGACCAACACAAAGTGGCACATAATTGTGAAGTGGAAGGACAATGATAAATGGTTTTCAACATTTTTTACAAATAAATATGTGAAAAGTGTGGCGTGCGTTTGTATTCAGCCCCCTTTATTCTGATACCCCTGATACCCATAACTAAAATCTAGTTGAACCAATTGCCTTCAGAAGTCACCTAATTAGCAAATAGAGTCCACCTGTGTGTAATTTAATCTCAGTATAAATACAGCTGTTCTGTGAAGCCCTCAGAGGTTTGTTAGAGAACCTTAGTGAACAAAAAGCATCATGAAGGCCAAGGAACACACCAGACAGGTCCGGGATAAAGTTGTGGAGAAGTTTAAAGCAGGGTTAGGTTATAAAAAATATCCCAAGCTTTGAACATCTCACGGAGCACCGTTCAATCCATCATCCAGAAATGGAAAGAGTATGGCACAACTGCAAACCTACCAAGACATGGCCGACAAGCCGCGCAAGGAGAGCATTATTCAGAGAAGCAGCCAAGAGGCCCATGGTAAATCTGGAGGAGCTGCAGAGATCCAAAGCTCAGGTGGGAGAATCTGTCCACAGGACAACTATTAGACGTGCTCTCCACAAATCTGACCTTTATGGAAGTGTGGCAAGAAGAAATCCATTGTTGAAAGAAAGCCATAAAAAGTCCCATTAGCAGTTTGCAAGAAGCCATGTGGGGGCGCAGCAAACACGTGGAAGAAGGTGCTCTGGTCAGATGAGACCAAAGTTGAACTTTTTGCCCTAAAAGCAAAACACTATGTGTGGCCGAAAACTAACACTGCACATCACCCTGAACACACCATCCCCACTGTGAAACATGGTGGTGGCAGCATCATGTTGTGAGGATGCTTTTCTTCAACAGGGATAGGGAAGCTAGTCAGAGTTGACAGGAAGATGGATGGAGCCCAATACAGGGCAATCTTAGAAGAAAACCTGTTAGAGTCTGCAAAAGACTTGAGATTGGGGTGGAGGTTCACCTTCCAGCAGGACAACAACCCTAAACATACAGCCAGAGCTAAAATGGAATGGTTTAGATCAAAGCATATTCATGTTTTAGAATGGCCCAGTCAAAGTCCAGACCTAAATCAAATTGAGAATCTGTGGCAAGACTTGCTGTTCACAGATGCTCTCATCCAATCTGACGGAGCTTGAGCTATTTTGCAAAGAAGAATGGGCAAAAATGTCACTCTGTAGATGTGCAGCTGTAATTGCAGTGAAAGTCGGTTCTACAAAGTATTGGCTCGGGGGGATGACTAGAAATACATGCCATACTTTTCACATATTTATTTGTAATAAATGCTGAAACCATTTATCATTTTCCTTCCACTTCACAATTATGTGCCACTTTGTGTTGGTCTATCACAAAAAAACCCCCAAAAAATACATTTTCGTTTTTGGTTGTAGCATTAAAAAAAATGTGGAAAATTTCAAGGGGTGTGAATACTTTTTCCAGGCACTGTATCTGGAGAATGTTATGGACATATAGCGAATGACTGTTTCTATCTGTAAGCTGTTTTAGAGATCAACATTTTCCTGGATTGCATTAGATACATTTGTATTAAGGGAAATCAATCAAATACTTACAGAAACACGTTTTCAAAGGTCATGTATCCTTTCACCACTAAAAAGGCACCAAACCTAAAACTAGCAGCATATGCAAAGAACATGATAGCCTGGGATAGTCCATAGGAGAAGCCTTGCGTATGGGCGTTCTTGATGGAATTCCTATAACAGAAAGTCTGTGTAAATACTTCACAATTTTATGCTAAGTGTTTAGTTTATAGTAGATAGCCTGTATAGTCTCTTAATAATGGTACCCCCAGATGTTTCAGTGGGACAAGTGGAGCCTCTCCTCCCTCAGGCAGGAAGAAGGAGGTCCTTCTCTCACAGACCACCAATGTAAGCGGGGCCTTCTAAAATGACCTAAAATGTAAGTGAGTGCAGCATTGTCAGCCTGCCATGTACAATCCTTTAAGCTGGGCTCACATGAATGCGAATTGGATACGGGTTTCCCTGCGTCCGTCGATATGTGAACCCGGCCTTAGTTGACCAATGGGCTGCCTCTGGGATAGACCTAATATGCAACTCTATAGCAAGCTGGAAAAATTCACACAGCAAGCTGGAAAATGCTGCTGCTAATTGCTGCAAGGCAGAGACTTAGCACTATTAGCCTACAAGAGGAGAGCTGAATCTGGCAGGATCTCCAGAAAAAAAAAAATCAATGGATTTAACAAAAAAATGATGGGCTTCAGAAAGTTGTATACCATAATTCATAATGCCAAACATACTTAAAACAAAGTTTTAATGCTTATTTTCTTACCTATAAGGACCTTCCAGCTTTTCTTCAAACAGGGCTTCAAATTTCTGCTCTCGGGTTAAAGATACAACTGTCCGAATGTTTTCAATAGCATCAAGGGCAACCTTACAAAGAAATGCAAAGAAATGTTGTATATAGTTCAATTCTTTGGTTTTCTTCATTCAAATATATTTAAAGCCAACACATTTTCATTAGAATAGAGAATGGAAGGGTTATAACACTTGTCAATGTTATTTATTTATTGGGAAACTTCCCTTCACTTTGTCTCCTGGTGACATGAAGTGATATGAAATGTGTCCTGAGTGAGGGGGAGTGAGGGGAAATCCTGCCTTAGGTGTAGTACCCTGATGTTTAAGCAGGGCTGCTATTAAATTTAGTTGCCAGGCGATAGTTGCCTTGGCCAATTGTTAGGAGATCAATTGATTTCCCCCTCATTCTGGAATTGCTGCACTTCTCTCTTCTGTCACTAGGTGGCATTATGGCTGGTGACACTGGATAAGACATTGGCAAGCAAGGACAAATTATGAATGAATGGGGTGTCTTAGCCAATGGGCAAGGATTTTCTTGGGTCCCTTGGCTTGCTGTGAGCGCCTATTTATTTGGTGGAGTCAGGTGATCGGGGGTTCTATGCCACCTGGACGGCTCTCTTGGTGGACATGTGTTGTATTGCCCCGGGCTGCTAGGCCAGAAACCTGAGGCCTATCCCGGGGACATCTGGCTGCTAGGCTGTCTGAAGGTCTATCCAGAACCAGGAGAGCAGCGTAGGGTTGAGACTGCGAGCTCGTAGTCCAAACAGAAGTAACGGTTCCACCGACTGGGGAACCAATTGTGGTGGGAGGTAAAGGGAAAGCTGTCGCCACTAAGGTACCATCCACCATGTTACCGGAGACCACTGTGAGTAAGCTGAGGCCAGTACCAGAGCAGACTTCTCGTCAACCGGGGACGGTGAAGAAGTGGGAAAACTTCAGCAAGGCCAAGTCAGGCTGACGCTTGTGGAGCATCTGCGAGTGCCAAGCCAAGGACCTAGTGCGTCCGCAGGGGTGAAGCTTAAAGAGTATCTGTGAGTGCCAAGCCCGGGACCCAGCAGGGAAACGGGGGTGACACTTGAGGAAGATAGTGAGTGCTAACAGTGGATGAGCTCAGGGGGATTCAGTGGCTAGTGGATCTGAAGTCTAGTGAGAGAGACTGGGAGCTCATTGAGTGAAGACCCACAATGAGTGATGGTGGGGTAAACTAAGAACTGTTCATGTTGCAAATAGTTGACTTCAATTGCCATTAGTAACTGCTACAAAATTGTTGCCATAGGGGACAGCGGTCCCACCTATACAGAAGTGGTATCCGGCTGGAGGCCTTCACCTGTATAGCCAGGGCTTTTTTTTAGGGGTCAACTTGGTGGAACTCAGTTCCACCACCTCTGGCTCAGACCCTTTGGTGCCTGCTCACCACAGTCACTTGTAAACACAGAAGTCTGGTTTCTGTGTTTACAAGTGACAGCTCTGCACTCTGTGTGTAACCCCCCATGAACTCTGCACTCTGTATGTAATGCAATCCTGATATTTAATGCCCCTTTAAGACCCTTCTACTGTTTGTGAAATATGACCACACCCACTATTTGATGTTATTTGGAGGGTGTGTGTAGGGGGAGGGATTTTGGGGGGTCATGGTTGAGTTCCAGCACCTATTGTTTGAGAAAAAAAGCCCTGTGTATAGCTGTCTACCTATAGAAGTCTCGGAGTCTGATAATTATCTTTGCACCTACCTAAGGGTGTCCTGGCCCCAACCCTCTCTCCCACAGTTCTGTTTAAGAGACAATAAATCTCTTTGCATTCAAAAAGTGTCTGGCGCCCACCTATTCATCTTGCATTACACCCACCATGCCTTGTAACCCACTCTACACAGAAGGATGTCAGCTGTCCCTAACTCTGGAGGTTACCATTAGGCCTCGAGGGGCCCGGGACTTTGCTACATTTGTTTTTCCCATTGTAAGGTTTACCTTGTTCCATTGACATTTGTAAACTTTTGACCATTTGCCATCATTTTCTGTACTGGAGATAATGCTCATCAGCACAAGTAGAGCGGGTGAACAAAGTATTGTAGGTGGACAAAGTATTTGAGTTTCAGCTTCAGGATCTGTCCTTCCAGTGAATATTCAGGGGTGATTTCCTTCAAAATTGACTGGTTTGATCTTCTTGGCATCCAAGGGACTTTCAAGAGTCTTCTCCAACACCATAGTTCAAAAGCATCAATTCTTCCACATTCAGCCTTCCTTATGGTCCAACTTTCACAACCATAGGTTACTACTGGGAATACCATAACTTTGACTATACAGTACTTTGTCAGTAGGGTGAAAAAAGTAGACATCACCCTAGCGACAAAGTGCCGTATAGTCAAAGCTATGGTTTGACAGGTAAGTCTGCCAAATTGTGCTAATATACAGTGCATACTTGCACATTCTGACAATAACCACCCATGGCCCATTTAATACCGCTTTAACAGTCCAAAAGGAAACAAGTAAGAGAAGTCCATTAATAATGTTTACATACAGGCTACATGCAGGCTACAATTAGGAAGATCACATTGCTGCACAAGTTTACGTTATAAGAAAGTAGTTAGACACATCCATACATTTACTATTCTGTAGCAACCACAATACATTTTACTCACTTTTCCTGCTATTTCTAAATCTGCTTTGTCTTTTATGGCATGTCCAGTGAACATCTTCATCCTGATGACAGAAGAAATGGCCAGGATTGGTATAATGGCCAATAGGAGAAGAGTCAGCTGCCACCCATAAATGAAAGATATGATAATGGCAGTACCCATGTTTGCAATGTTCTGGGAGAGTGATGCCAGTCTGGCACCTGTAGCCTGTAAGACATAAAATAGATGATAGTGTTCAATGAAATCCGAGTATTTGTACATTGTCACCAGTCATTATTTCCCTAGTAAATCAGTAAGTCACAGGTTCTGTCTATGCAATCCTCTACTCTCAAAAATTTACTGAGATCATCATCTGCTTCCAAGCAGGTTACAAACATTTATGGTTGGCTTCAAAAACAGACCCCTGCTCCCTTCAACAAGGCCTGGCCTCAGTGGTGTGGCGACATGCTATCCCTAACAAAGGAGGACTTTAAAAAGGTTGTAAACCCGATACAAAAAAAAACCTGTAAGACAAAGGAATAATGAGCATAATGCATAATGCATCGCATACTAGCTCATTATGAAATACTTACCTTAGAACGAAGCGCTGTGATTGCCGTGATGACGTCACTCCCGCGTGGGAGCCGCCGGTCACAGCACAGGGCCTTGAAGAAACGGCACGGATGGCCATACTTTCAGAGCGCATGTGCCGATGACGTCATCAGTGGCGTATATAGTAAATATCTCCTGAATGGTGCAAGTGTAGGAGATATTTACAGTACCTACAGGTAAGTCTTATTATAGTATTACCTGTAGGTACAATGAAACAAGAAGACTTTACTTCCTCTTTAAGGAAATTGAAGATTTTTGTTTTTTGTTTCACGGTACACAGGACATTCACTTACAATTTTATTTAATTCAAAGATCATACTACACTCCTTACAAGATGTATATATTGGCAATCGAATCTGTCCCTTGCCCCAATCTCATTTTGGTTCTGAAACACCTGCGGACTTTCAGAACGAAGACCTGTACTTTGTCTTCTGGTCATGTCTCAAATCATCAACATTTTGGTGACAGGTCCACTTATTACTGATGATTTTTACTTTTCTCCAGCAGCCTTAACCATATAAAAGTCGAGACAAATGTTAGCTTCATGGGGGCCTTACAGCCTCACACTGGGCTGACAATTATGTAACAACATTCACACCTATGGGGAAAGTCAAATTCGTACAAATGTCTATTCATGACTAATTGATTAAAATGTTCTGACTTGTTCATAGGACAAAACAGGAACCAGATGAAGAAAGGTATTAGTTACTTACTCCTTGAACCTTTGAAGCATCAGAAGCCAGCCTTGTGGTTAAGGCACCAGTGCTGTTTTTGAAGTCATCAAACCATCCCATTTCCTTTAATAGAAAACGTGCAAAAGACAAGAATTAGCCAGAAAAAGCACAGATTTAGACATTTTCTGCATCCTTTGCCTCAACTCTTATTGCAGCTCAATCCTTAATTAAAGAATAACTACAATTGCAAACAAAATGTAAATTACTGCACCTGAAAGTCAGTACAATCTAACCCTTCACCTCGACCAGTGCCAGAACAAGATCATTTAGCACCCAAGGCAAAAAAGGCCAACATGTGCCCCCTTCTCCATGAGCTATGAACTATTTCAGTAGCATAGGTTTCAAGTCCTGCTCCTTTTGAACCCCTCCACTTTGCTGAAGTACCTAAGAAGGCTGTGTCTTCTGCCTGCCCTATGACCAAGCTGTGATCTTAAATACCCCTATCACAAAAACAGGAAAATGTTGACCTGACAGAAATCAATGATCCATGGAAACAGGCCTTCTCAGCTACCTTTAGGCATGCCTATCTTACGTGACTTCAGTCAGTCAATTGTAAACAAATCCTAAAAACAATTTGCATCCAATGGGATGTCAGCAGTCCTTTTTTGATATCGCTCCCTATCAGATCATTCCCATGTTCATAAAGCAAACTGAAAAAAAGATTTGAAAAGCAGGCAATGTAGAGAGTGCTCCTAGAATGCTAGGGAGCAGGGCACAAAGAAGGTAGAAAGTTTTTATCATTGTGAATTATGAAGGAGGGCTCTTAGCAGGAGAGATACATCAAATAGACGTTATAGTTATCAGAAAAGGGCTACCATGTTGGCCATGGATTCTCAGGGAATGTCCCCAGTGGTTGAAAGGGTAGTTTTTCCAAGCCAGAAAGAACTAAGTTAAGGTCCCCGGGGAGCACATGGTGGCACAAGGGGGCCTGATACAAGAAAAAAACTTAAATAAAGGTTCTTGTAAAGAAAGGCAAAGCTGGTGACCTTTAGAATGGATGAATAAGGTGAAAACCTGCACTATTAGGATTCTGAGAGGCAGATTCTGGTCCAATCTGATTTAGGAGGTTATGGTGACAATGCTCATTTACGGTATTGTCTCTATGGATTAGCAGCATAGTTGTCCTAGAACATGAAGTGTTTTAGGACTAAAAAACGATTTTCATACACTTTAAGCATTTTGCCTGGGCTGTATTAAAGCCAGCTCCAAGAATACAGTGACCTCCCAGACCTTCCCTACTGATAGAGAAAAGTTATAGTTACATTTTCAGGCTGTGTCACATTACAGAACAGAGTAGAGCTGTACATACAGTATATACAATTCAGTGGCTAACCTGTCTCAGCATCGCTTTGAATGTCAGAAGTCTCAGCCTCTTTGTAAGGATCTCCCCTGCTTTCCCAAATGTAAATCCCTAAATAAAAAAAAAAAAAGGCTGAGAATATACATATACAGAGAATATACATACAATATAATGAAAGCGTTAAATGAAATGTATAGAGGCATTATGTATATTTTTATTTCCTGTTCCGTCTAAATATGGCTGTGCAGGTCAATAGGTACCAAAATAAAGCTAGCTATACACATACAGTAGATTTCTTTACTTCCGCCCAGGCCAAAAGAGAAAAATCTCTTAAGCGTGGATGGAGGAATCTCCCATGTAGATTATTATATTCTGACAGCTCGTACCCATGGCTGTCACAATACCCAAACAGTGAGCGTATCTGATTAGACAATTTTCCCCCGAGCTCCTTAAGAGAAATTGAATAATTGATTTTCGTTGAGATGACAGGGCCACCCACAGATCATATTGCGACTGATTCAGCAGAAATCACCTGCAATTTGACTTAAGACTCAACTTAAGGCAATTAATGTAACAAATCTGATCAGATACATCCCTTCTGCAATACAAGTCTGAGATGAGGGGTGTGGCTGTTACTCAGCTCTGCCAGCACATGATGGCAGGAAGAAAAAGGTTTCTAAAGCATTTTCACACAAAAATCAGTCAAAAAGTATAGGGCTGTCTAACTTAAATTGGGCTTTAGGAGTTACTTCTATCATGTTGTCTGAGTGTGACTTCCTGTTCTGTATATAAATGGCACAAAGTAATAACACTGGGTAAATAATACCAAATACTTGCCTGTAGGAAAAAGGTCACAAAAGAGATTCCTCCAAGGGCCACAAACATCAGTGAGAACAAGTTGCTTCTTGATCTAATTTCATCTGCCTGTCCTGCAAATACCTGAAAAATAAATGATATTACATTGCAGCAAAGCTATTTTACCACTGTGGCAAGAATGGGGTGAGGGTTAGAACCCTTGTAAGGTTTTACTGCTGACTGTGGCCAACAGGGCAGAATTGAGGGGAAATCTGGAAATACAAAAAACAATATCAAAATAACAAAACTACCTTTCTGCACTCTAGACAAAACTTATAGAGTCAGTCTACCCAAAATTGATTATTCCCTGCTGGAGTGTTAAGCCTTATACCATTTGGTATAGGGCCATGACCATTGTAAAAAGGTTTCCACCATCTCTGGGTATATATTTATTTTATATTATGAAGGATTTAACAGGTGTAGCTGGAGCACACATACTGTATGTATGTTTGAACACCCAAAACACCCAAGATCATAGTCAAAACTTATGGCAGAGAGATTGCACTGTAGCACCCTGAGGTTTAGTAAGGGAGATCCTCACAAATTTACTTGCCAAGAGTAGTCATCTTGGTCAATTGATAGAGATCTATTGATTTCTCTCTAAGTTTGGCCTTGTTGCACTTTTCTCTTCTACCACTAGGTGGCCGGGAACTTAGTGGTACTAGATATGAGAAGGGCGACCCAAGGTCAGGTTATGGGTACATGGGGTATCTCAGCCAATAGGCAGGGGTTGTCTTGAATCCCTTGGCCTGCTGGGAGAACCTATATATTCGGGTGAGTTCAGGTGATTGCTATTCTGTGCCACCTGGACAGCTGTCTGGGTGGACGTGTGTCGTAAGCCCCGGGCTGCTATGTCGTAGATTGGGCCTATCCCGGGGGCATCTGGCTTGCAGTCCAACCAAAAGTGACGGTGCTATCGGCTGGAGAACCTGTCAGTGGTCGGAGGTAGAAGGGAAGCTGTCGCCACAAAGGGGCCACCTTTACCAGGGACCACATTGAGTAACTGAAGAAAGTACTGGAACCATATTCTCACTGAACGGACATGGTGGAGAATCGGGAAACTTCAGGCGGTGATCAATTCAGGGACCCAACCCACAGAGGAGACGCTTGCAGGGCAGCCTTGTGAGTCAAGCCAGGGACCTCGCTGGCTAGCGAGGGTGAAGTTTGAGAAGTATCTGGAGTGCCAAGCTAGGGACCCAGCAGGGAAGCGTGGGTGACGCTTGAGGGAGATACCACCACCAACCTTCGAGGAGCTCAAGGGAATCAGAGTCAGTGAATCAGAGGGTCTATTGAGAGACCAGGAGCTCAGGGTTGAAGAACTACAAGAGGCAGTTGTAGTGGAGCTGAAAGAACTGCTATGTTTGAGTTAGGAACTGTTAAAGGACTGTTACCAAAGGAGACAGCATTCAAGCATGTGCAGAAGTAGCTCTTTGCTGGGGCCTTTCCCTGCACGGCTATCCGCCTATTGAAGTCTTAGAGTCTGCCAATTGAATCTAAGGGCATCCTGGCCCTAACCCTCTTTCCCCCAAAAATACAAAAAGGACTGTCAAAAGAAATAAAATATCTTTTACATCCAAGAAATGTCTGGCGCCCAATGACTTCCACCATCTTTGTACCCACTATGCCTCACAACCCACTACATATTGAAGGATGTCAGCTATCTTTGGCCTTGGAGGTCCTCATTAGACTGGACAAGGCCGGAGACCTTGCTACATCACTGTTAGGATTGTCCAAGAAAAAAAAAAGCCAGGGGGTGAAGGATACCAGCCTTCATATACAGTGGGGAAAATAATTATTTGATCCCCTGCAGATATTGTAAGTTTGCCCACTTACAAAGAAATTAAGGGTCTATCATTTTTATCATATGTGTATCTTAAATGATAGAGACAGAATATCAACCAAAAATCCATAAAAAACACGATACAAATGTTATAAATAAAGTTGCAGTTCAGTGAGTAAAATAAGTATTTGATCCCCAAGTAAAACATGACTTAGTACTTAGTGGAGAAACCCTTGTTGGCAAGCACAGAAGTAACATGTTTCTTGTAGTTAGTGACCAGGTTTGCACACACTTCAGGAGGGATTTTGGTCCACTCTTCATTACAGATCTTCTCTAAATCCAAAAGGCTTCTTGGCTGTCTCTTGGCAACTCGAAGCTTCAGCTCCCTCCATACATTTTCTATAGGATTAAGGTCTGGAGACTTGCTAGGCCACTCCATGACCTTAATTTGCTTTTTCTTGAGCCACTCCTTTGTTGCCTTGGCGGTATCTTTTGGGTCATTGTCATGCATTGTCATGCATTGTCAAGACCTATCCACAACCCATCTTCAGTGTTCTGGTTGAGGGAAGAAGGTTGGCAAAGTCAGCCTGTAGCTTTAGCAGAGAAAGAGCCCGAAAGCATCATGTTTCCACCTCCGTGCTTGACTGTAGGGATGGTGTTCTTAGGGTCATAGTCAGCATTTTTCTTCCTCCAACACAGCAAGTTGAGGTAATGCCAGAGACCTCAATTTTGGTCTCATTTGACCACAGCACTTTTTCCCAATCCTACTCTAAATCATTTAGATGTTCATTGGCATGACTGTACATGTGCCTTCTTGAGGAGGGGGACCCGCCATGCTTGGAGGAGTGCAGGGAGGGAGTTGAAACTTGAGCCTACACACTTTGACACAACAACATGCAGTACAGTGCACCATCAGTACAAATATTTCCCCAACCAGTACAGCTCAGCAAGTACAGCAAACCCCCCCCCCCACCCCCCCAGTAACGTTCCTCCTAGTATAATTACCCCCAGTATACATTAGTACAGACTTCCCCCGCTCCCCTCTATGCAGCTTTCCACCCTCCATGAAATACACACCAAAGACCAGACAACTCAGAATGAGTTCAGTGAGGAGGAGCTCTCCCTCGGCTCTATGACCAGAGCTAACGAGAAGCTAAAGAGAGCCTCCTTCTCTCTGAACTGCCACTGCCTATCTGTGCATTGTAACAGGTGGCAAGTGCTGTGGCTGCAGTTCTTCTGGTGCCACCCAGTATCATTGCTAGCTGCGGTGCTGAAGGCGCTCTGGTGGGGTTTGGACTCCCCTATCCCCCCCCCTTATCTATGCTCCTGTGTCTGATCCTTCTGTGTTTGGCTCACTTGGCACGAAGATCAGGACTGCAAAGAAGTCAGAAAACAAATGGTTCTACCCAGGCTCCTGTACACTACTCAACTCTGGCATGATAACAAAACTCACTGTCAGATGAAATGTAACACTAGGCTTATTGCATGACACTTAACCTTTAACAACTAGCAACTGAAAAACAGAATAAGACAGAGGAAAACAAAAAATATTATATATCCACCATACCCCAATAATCCTGGAGAATATAATAGCGAAAGCGGGCCGAGTACCACCATTGATTATGGCACAGATGACTCCCACCACAAAATACAGCCACTCCGGTTTATTTAGCTTCAGGATCTTGAAGAATGAGACTGGTGGGGGTTCATCACTCTGTGAAACACAAAAGACACCAGTTATATTATGATTCTATTATATTATCATTATTGTGATTGATCCTAACCATCCCTAGAGCAAAAAGTGGCTTAAAAAGTATGTATTGCCTGTCAAGCAGAAATCATGAATCTTGGATCCCATGATATAAAGCAGGGATATGCAATTAGCGGACCTCCAGCTGTTGCAGAACTACCCATGAGGCATAGCACTTTGACAGCCATGAGCATGACACCCAGAGGCAGAGGCATGATGGGACTTGTAGTTTTACAACAGCTGGAGGTCCACTAATTGCTTATCCCTGATATAAAGTAACATTTCCAAATGCTGCATTGTTCATTACATTATATCAGCTGCCAAGGAGCAAAGCAAGCAACGCTGGCCAATCATCGACTCTGCCTTAGGATTACTTCTCCATGGTCAGTCAATCCTGTTTATACCTTTAAAGTGTAAATCCTTACAAATATCCAGTGAGGTTGACTATCCTCGGGGGATACACAGAGATCAAATAAATCCTCCTATTTAAGTTGTATCTTTCTATCTGCAGTCTTCTCTTCTCTACATCTGTTCAAAGTGCTACATTTTTAAAGCTTGAAGAGTTGTCAAAAAAGGGGGTGGAGAGCTGAAGTTATACTCTGCAGAGCTCAGTGAGGAGAGCTCTGAGAGCTGATTGGAGGGAAGGGACACACTTCCTTCCCACAGCACACAGGAACAGAGCCCAGGCTGTCAATCTGCTGGAGATCCCTTCCCTGTCACCATTTTTCTCTTGGTGTCAGGAAAACTTGTCAGAAGTAAATAATGCTGATAGCAGAGGAACAAAGCAGCAGACAGAAATGACACTTAGAGCTCTAAATTGAGACACACTATAGAAGAATATGCTATGTTCATATTTCATGTCTGAGATTTACAACCACTTTAAAGCATATCTAAACTCAAAAACAAAAATGTAATACAGTAATACCTTGGTTTGAGAGAGTAAATTTGTCGTTTTATATTGTAGGCCTGTAATTCTTAGTAATAACACACTTAAATCTTAAATCTGAGTCTAGTAGACATCCCGGGTATGATAAAGTTTCAAAACACTAAATCATAAATTATAATGTAATAAATAACTATAAATAATTATAACAAATAATAATAAAATGAATTTCCTCACGATTCACTATCGCTCAAGTCTGCAAGTGTTCAAATTTACTATCTCTGTTTTCTAGCTGGTCTAAAAAACTTTTTGGTTGCCATGGACAATCTCAAGTTTCCAGACAGAAAAAACAGAATATAAAATATAAAACTGCATGCAGAGCACTGGACAAAGCACTGGGGACAAAAGGGATGTGAAATGATTGCATACAGTAATGTAATCTGTAAGATTACAGTGTACAGTATGTGTTATGTTTTGTGTACTTTTTGAATTTACTGCCAGGCTCCGTTCCCTGCGAGCTTTGCGCGGAGGAGCTTTGGGCGGAGACACAGCCCGCAGACACAGCGGGGGGACATCGCAGGATCCTGGTGACAAGGTAAGTACACTGGACCAGGATTCTGCAATGCAATCCCTAGTGTGGCTCGGGGTTACCACTAATGGTACTGAAATTTTACACCGAGCCACACTCGGGAATACTGCCAGGGAGGTTAAAACAGGCACATCTAAGTATGCAGGCTTACGGGGTGAAGCTGTCCAGATAGACCGTCCTCCGCACTGCCATCAACGTCATCCCTTCTACGCTGCACTTCATAAGCGATTCAAGCCTCGCTTTCCGATCGCTCTACTGCAGGGTAGTCTTCTCGGTCACGATTGCAGACTGACAGCTGGCGGTGCGGGGGATGGTCTATGTGGACAGCTTTACCCCGGATACCTGCATACTTAGATGTGCCCCTTTTAATCATCGACCATGTGAGTTGCTAAATGTTGTACCTTCATTAAATGTAACCGCATTGCTACACTTAGGAGGTGCCTCTCTTCTCTTTTAAAATCTGGAGCTCCTGTTGGATTTTGCTTCTAATCCCCTTGTGGAGGCTTCCAATTGGAAATGGACATTTTATGGTTATACAACCTATCACATTGCTATAATCTTTTTATATGGACTATAAACTGAAGGATTTATGAATAAATGGTCGTAGAACGAATCATCTGAGTTTCCACTATTTCTTATGGGAAAATTTGCTTCAATATACAAGTGCTTTGGATTACAAGCATGCTTCCGGAACGAATTAAGCTCGCAATCTAAGATTTTGCTGTGTATAGCAGTTTACCAGTCCACTCCTTAGAGGAGTTGGCTTTTGAACTATGGATCCTACCAGTAACATGTGTACTGTCCTAAGGGGACAACTTGTATGTGTAAGTACCTAAATTTGACTTGGAATGAAACCCTGGCAGTCCCTCGTACAGCAGCTCTCAGACCAGGGGAAAAAAAACCAGCACAAACCGCCAACCAGCTGTGCTATAGTACCAACAAGAGGAGGAGGAGAGAGCAGAGTGACAGACATTTCAGGTAAGATATTTCCTCTCTGTATGTAGAGGTATGTTGCTGACACCTATTGGAACTAAATAAGCTAATTGGATGAGGAAATAAATATCTTCAACAAGTCTACTTGATTGGGACTAATTACTACTACCTATACCATGACCTGGAAGAATAAGATATATACTGTATAGTACACAACCATCCAGCTGCCATTAGTCACCATTTCTTTATCCTTCTTTTCCTGTTGGGTGTCTTGTTTTTCTGAAGTTCTCCCCACACTTTTCCTGCTAGACAATCTCCTGACCAGTTTGTCCCCTGAGTGATTTAAGTTTGGGGTATCTTCTGGTACCCCATCATTTCTGTTTTCATTACCGTCATCCTCTGCCGCGTCTACAGTCTAAAAACAAACAGAGCTTTAGAAAACAGAATTATATGCATTGGTTATGCCTGTGCTATACAACATTATGGAATGGGGAAAAGAGACACCTTTTGGATCCAACTCAATGAAAGCATATGTAAACCCTAATAATGAACTTTTTATTTGCTCCTTTTTGGTCTGTTAAGTATAACATTGCAATCATTTTGTTTTGTTTCCTGCAATCGTTTGAGTAGCCTGGAGTCCTGTTTGTTATGGAAATTGCAAACTATAACCCAAACTAAGTAACTTTTTATTAAATCCTATCGCATACAGACCATTGTAAATGGTTATCTGCTCTGAAAGTTAGATAGTATGTGTGTGTTAATAATGCACTGCAAAACCACAGTGCATTGCTGTATGATGATTGGCCAAGGCATACACCTGACCTGCATGCTTTGGCCAACCACAGCACGCTCCACAGCGAGAGCCATAATTGGCCAAAGGTAGGGTGCCTTTGGCCAATCATGGCTCAGGGGGATTAAGTCCACGCCCCACACTATATAAGGCTGCTTACACAGTGCCTGTAAAGTGTGTTATAGTGGATGGAGATAGAGAGATTGAGCTAGATTAGGCAGGCAGGTTAGTTAGTTAGTGGCAGTGTATTTGATATACAGTATCTCACAAAAGTGAGTACACCCCTCACATTTTTGTAAATATGTTATTATATCTTTTCATGTGACAACACTGAAGAAATTCCATTTTGCTACAATGTAAAGAAGTGAGTGTACGTCGAATCGTATGTCAAAACGCTCCAGTGTGAACCAGGGCTAAATTACATTTTTTTCCTTTAGAAATGTCATTTTGCTGCGGTACTTTTGTAAACATGGGAAAAATACGCTACTTTACAGGCAGACTAAGGGGACCCCCCCCAGGCACGATATTTAAAGGAATTTCATTTTTATTGTTTCACCTTAAGCATTCTTAAAATCACTGCTCCTGAAAAAACGGCCGTTTTAAAAACGTTTTTTTTTGCATTGATGTCCCCTGGGGCAGTACCCGGGTCCCCAAACACTTTTTATGGCAATAATTTGCATATAAGCCTTTAAAATGAGCACTTTTGATTTTTCACGTTCGTGTCCCATAGACTTTAACAGTGTACGCATGTTCGCACAATTTTTTTCTTGATCACAAGTTCTGGTGCGAACCGAACCGGGGGGTGTTCGGCTCATCCCTAGTAGTTAGTATATATAGCATTCTTGTTTAGTAAGCACACTTCTTTACTAGAGGGGTTTCTGTTTCCTTGCTTTACCACAAAGTAACCTAAAAGATATAAGCAAAGCAATTATAAAACTCTGAGAGTGGAAGTGGTTAACCTCCCTGGCGGTATGATTATTTCGGATTTTAGGTGCTGAAAGCGGTACCATTATTTTGCATGGAAATTTGGCGTTTTATATTGTAGGTCTGTAAATCTTAACAATAACACACTTAAATCTGTCCAAACCAGAGTCTAGTAGATATCCCGGGTATGATAAAGTTTGAAACACAAAAACATAAATTATAATATAATAAATAAAAATAAATAATTAAAAAAAAAATAATAAAGTAATAAAATAAATTTCCCCACAATTCACTATCGCTCAATTCTGCAAGTGTTCTAATTTACTATCGCTGTTTTCTAGCTGGTCTAAAGCCACTTTTGACGTAAAGGGACACTTTTTGGTTGCTATGGACAATCTCCAGTTTCCAGGCAGAAAGAACAGTGTATATCATGTAAAATTGCATGCAGGGCATGGGACAAAGCACTGGGGACAAAAGGGATGTGAAATCATTTCATACAGTACTGTAATCTGTAAGATTACAGTACTGTATGTGTTATGCTTTTGACATTTTTTTGAATTTGCCGCCAGGCTCCGCCCCCATGCGTCGCGCCGCTCGCAGGGAACGGAGCCTGGCACGGAGAGGCTTCGGAGGAGGACGGAGCCCTCGGACACTGCGGGTGACATCGCAGGATCCCGGGGACAAGGTAAGTAACGCCACCCCAGGATCCTGCAATGCGATCCCGAGTGTGGCTCGGGGTTACCGCTAATGGTACTGAATTTTAACCCCGAGCCACACTCGGGAAAACCGCCAGGGAGGTTAAGTAGCTTTTCAAAAGACACTGGACAAGACACTCAGTCCACCAAAATGCTTGTGTGTTGTCAGCCCACAATGGGATTGACTGCATATTTGTCAGATCAATGGGTATTTTTCTGTACTTTCAGTGTATTTACATGTATAAAACACAGGGAAAAGAGTGTTTATTGCAGAGATGACTATGGGCAAATTATTTTTAGTTTTGAACCTGGCAGCAAAGTGTTAGAGTCTCTGCTGGGTCCGAATTGCTGTCCGTGCCCCCACTTGTGACTTTTTGCCTCCATTCACACTTTGCGATTGGCATCGCAGGCAGAATTCTGCCTGCAATTCAAAATCACGTGACTATGGCTGCACAATGTGATGGCACACAAACGTGATGCTATTCTGCCGCGATTATTGCGCCAGGATTACGTGGCAATCATAGCAAATCTAGCCTTTCAAAATCGTTTTGTCACCCAAAAAGGAGCAGGAGCTTAAGCAGAAGCTGTCTGTCATTGGGACATTAATCTACAGATTGCAGACATCTGCTGGTGAATTAAAGCACATCCTCCTAATGCAAGAATAAAATGGATATTTACCTGCATGCTGACAAGTTTATGGTAGATTCCTTCCCTTATAATGAGCTCGCTGTGACTTCCCTGCTCTGTGATGATGCCATTGTTGAATCCAGCAATACTGTCTACATTTCTGATTGTTGATAAGCGATGTGCGATTATAATAGTAGTCCGGCCTGTTCTGGCCTGTATAGAGAAATATAGACATGATACAATGTGATCTATATAGAGGTGAGATCTATAAAAAAAGGTGAATACTATTTTCTGTTGTGGCTTTCAAGCTTCCAGTGTCACCTACCTGCTCACTGGAATCATAATGCTGAGTTCCTTCCTATGCAAAAATCAGCGAGATATGAGATTTGAACTAGGAGGATTAATGAATAAGGTAAATAACATGATCAAACTGAAATGATGCATTTCATACTACAGGGCTTAAAGTGTTACTAAACCCAGTAATATGAAAATAGTTCATCCCGGGGCACATGCGCGGCAGCTTGAGGTGAAGGTAATGTTACCTTAGAGCTCCGCTCCTCGGGAGTTCTCAACGGAGGACTACAGGTCCCAGTGAACCAGCAAGTATCCCAAAACTGCAGAAAATCCTACCTAATACTGTCAGCTTCACTGACAATGGTCTTGAGAGCTCCTAAAACGAAAATTAAAGCAGGAAAAACGAAGGTAACGGCACACAGGCTGGCGGCTGGAATGGCGACGGCATCATCTCCCCCACAGCACAGCGGTGAATACACTAAAAAATCTTTACCTCACAGTCAGCACAGCGGTGAATACACTGAAAAATCTTTACCTCACAGTCAGCACAGCGGTGAATACACTGAAAAATCTTTACCTCACAGTCAGCACAGCAGTGAATACACTGAAAATTCTTTACCTCACAGTCAGAAGACACAGGCTGCTAACGGTGAGTCTGAGTCTGAATATGAATACTGTGAATTACAAGCTGCTACACAGTCTGACATCTTAAAAAAATTTGAATGTATGCTTCAGAAAGCCCTCAAACAGACTTCTGATCATATAACTGACAAACTGACTAAAGAAATTAGAGAACTAGGTCAGAGAACAGCTGACTTAGAACTGAGGGTTGATGAAATTGATAATTTTACACAGAACTACATGTCTGAGATGAAGGTACTAAAAGAGGAAAACCTTACATTACAAAATCGTTTAGAGAACCAAGAGAACAGAGATCGTCGATCGAATCTGCAAATCAGGGGAATCCCTGAATCTGTTCTAGACCTGCAGGCTAATATCACGGCGCTCTTTCAAGAATTATTACCTGGAACTCCTATTGACAGGTTCGAAATGGATAGAGTGCATAGAGCGTTAGCCCCACGCAAAATAAATGGCCCCCTGAGGGATATTATAGCTAAATTGCACTTTTACAGAACCAAAGAACAGATACTAACAGCTGCCAGAGGGAGAGAATCTCTTAGCTTCCAGGGCAATACCTATCAACTCTTCACGGATTTGTCCCCACTAACGGTTGCAAAAAGACGTGCACTTAAACCTCAACTCCAGGTACTCCAGAGAAATCAAATTTCCTATCAATGGGGATTTCCTTTTTGTCTCAGATTTACTCATTTGGAAACAAAATATGTTTGTCGCTCTTTAGAGGACTTGAAGTCAGCCCTATTTGATATTGGACTAGCCGAAGCAATCTTACCATATGACCAGTCTCATAGGCGCTCAGCTTTTCGTTCTACACAGCAAAACAAAGACCCAAAACCCAGCTATTCCACATCTTCCCATCAAAATCTTAACAAGCGAGGTCGATATGAACATTCACCACCAAACAATGAGGATTCAATGGACTGACAATCTAAGCCAGACTAGTTATTTGTCCTTGCTACTTTTTTCCAGCACAGTATGCTGACAGAGTTAATTAACTGGCCATATTCATGACTAAAATGAGTTATGGCTACATACTACTGTTATGTTACAAAAATATTTATTTTTTTTTTTTTAATATTTTTTTAAAATTTTTTATATTAACTTATTTCTGTCTTTTTTTTCCTCTCAAGTTTTTGAACTTTATTTTTTCTTTTTTTGTAACAATTTAAGCGAAATTTTTCCATGATAGTAATGGAATAGTTCCTGTGGTCCTCCGATGTTATACATCCCTTAGGAATTTCTTGTTGCCCTCTATTCCACCTAAGGACTCCTACCATTGTTATGGGGGTCTCTATTGGTGGTCCCGGACCCTCTCATAGAGTTCTAAAAACTCTCCTGAGATGCTCCTACACCCTATTATTTAGCCTTTATATACTGCTAAATTGTCTTCATATTGGGTTTGTTCGATTCTCCTCTCCTTTTTTCTTTTTCTATTCTATTGCTTCTTTCTTTAATCTTTGCTATTCCCTCCTGACTCTCGGGTTGGTGATCCTGGCTCTCGGTGAGTACTCTGCTTGTTATGCTATAATATTCGCATTCGTTGTTTTATGGCTCCTATAAATATCTTGTCATTAAATGTACAGGGGTTTAATACTCCACATAAGCGAACCAAGGCTTTACGCTCTTTTGCTATGAAAAAAGCTAATATTATATGTTTGCAGGAAAGGCATTTTACTGACAAAGTTTATCCCAAATTTCTTTCATCATCATATCCACAATTCTATACTGCTTCAGCTACGGTTAAACAGCGCGGAACTCTCATTGGTTTTCACCGTTCCACTCCGTTTAACCTTGTATCCAAAATAACAGACCCTGAAGGATGATATGTTCTCCTAACAGGATTTATTTCTGATAATCCTATTACTATTGTGTCTTATTATGCCCCTAACAAACGCCCAACTGCTTTCTTATCCCACCTTTTTCAACTTATAGAAGTACATAAGTTTGGTACTGTTGTTATTTGTGGGGATTCTAATGCTACTATTTTCCCGTTCTTAGATAAATCTCCCCCTGGACCTACCACAAACTTAATAAACCTAACTTTTCAACATCTACTCACCACTCATAGCCTGGTAGATACTTGGCAAGAGATGAACCCTATTAGTAGGCGCTTCACTCATTATTCTTATCCGCATAACTCTTTTTCACGAATAGATCATATTCTAATCCCGTCAAGTATGCTACCAGAAATCATATCATCCAAAATCATTCCTTTTCCTTGGACAGACCACTGCGCAGTATTCATTACCATTGCTTCCACAATTCCTAGATCACACGATACCACTTGGTGTATAAACGATTCAATTCTGACCCACCCTTCTCATCGTGTTGAGATTGAAAAAGCACTTTCTGATTACCTAAAATCCAATGATACAGACGATGTCTCTGCTATTACATTATGGGAGGCGCACAAGGTAGTCATTAGGGTAGACTGATACAACAAGCAACTAACCTTAAAAGAGAACGCAAACTGTTGTTTGCAAAACTTGAATCTACCTTTGATGACTGTCATCAAACTTTTCAAACCTCCCCGAATGCTACCAACAGTACCAAACTAGAAAAAGCCCGCCTGGATCTAGATCTTTTTCTTACTGATACCGCAAGCAAACTTATAAGTAAACGCCAGCATGTTCAATATCGCAGGGCAAATAAACCTGATACACCTATGGCCAGAATTTAAAAAAATTCACAACATATACATACGCCTATCAGATTGAAAGTATCCCGGGAATCTTACACTAGTAACCCAGTGAAAATACTTGAAATTTTTCGCTCTAAGTTATCTAAACTATATTCTTCTGCCTCAAATTTTGATAAAACTAAAGCAGACACACTGTTCTCCAATATCACGCTTCCTAACCTTGATCAACAACAGAAAGATCTTCTTGAATGTCCAATTACAGATATTGAAGTCCTTAACGCAATAAAATCTTTAAAATTACGTAAAAGACCAGGCCCAGATGGATTTTCGGCAACATATTATAGACAATTTGCATCAGTCTTAACACCTGTCTTAACTAAAGCCTTCAATTCGATCCTTAAAGGTAACTCATTTAGAACAGAGACTCTCACCTCTATAATAGCAATGATCCCCAAACCACATTCTGACTCCACCTCCTGGACTAATTATCGTCCTATATCCCTCCTAAATCTCGATATAAAATTAATTGCTAACATTTTGGCCACTAAACTGAATAATATTATTGGCCTACTAATCCATAAAGACCAAACAGGCTTTATGCCTAAACGCCAAGCTGGAGATAATATCAGGAGAGCACTCTTACTTATTAATGCGGCTAAAACTAGACGAATCCCAGCTTGCCTTGTATCCTTAGACATAAGGAAAGCATTCGATTCGGTTACGTGGCCTTATATGGAATATGTCCTTGGTAAATGGGGATTTGGAAACAATTTTTTAACCTGGGTCTCATCCTTATACAATAATCCTAGAGCATATATCAAATATGCAGGCTATAAGTCAACAATGATTGATATCAAAAGAGGCACTAGACAAGGATGCCCTCTTTCCCCTCTACTTTTTGCCCTAATAATAGAACCCCTGGCACACCTTATTAGAACCAATCCTGACATTAAAGGTATCGAACTAGGTGGTTATCACCATAAACTATGTCTCTTTGCGGATGACATTCTCATATTTTTGTCTCATCCCCATATATCCACCCCTAATCTACTAAAAACACTAGATAATTTTGCCCAAATATCAGGTCTACATGTTAATCCAACAAAATCAAATGCATTAAATATTTCCTTATCTCAATTAGAACTTCAGCAGGCACAAACTTCCTTACCCTTTACTTGGGTTCCAAAGCAGCTTCCATACCTAGGAATAAAACTCACAATCTCTCTTAAAGACCTTTTTGCGGCAAATTACTTACACCTCCTTAAACAAACTTCCGGCTTCCTGAAACAATAAGCTCTTCTATCATTGTCATGGTTGGGAAGGATTAATGCGGTAAAGATGTCAATCCTGCCGAAATTCTTATATTTATTTAGGGTACTCCCTATTTCTTTACCATCTTACTTTCTTAGACTTACTCAACATAGAGTTATGTCCTTCATTTGGGGTACCACCAAACCTTGTATACCTAAATCTACGCTTTACCTTAATAAATTGAGTGGTGGTTTGGGATTGCCCAACTTTTCCTCCTATTTCTACGCTGCACAGCTAGCACTTATACCCAAGTATCATACTTCTGTAGAAGCTCCCCTATGGGTAGCTATTGAATCAGTGGAAAGTGACCCTATCTCACTGGCAAATATGTTTTGGCTCTGTCCTGCTGATAGAATACATCTTTCTAATCCTATCACGAAACAGACCCTAGCAGTATGGGATAAATGTAAATTTGCACATAATCTTCAATCAACACATAATCCCTTGCTTTCATTTCTTAATAATCCAGCCTTTTATCCTGCCTGGAAATTCCCAAAATCATTCTCTGCATGGACCTCTACGAACCTGACTCGTTTATACAATCTTTCCTCGACTAAAGCTATTTATACATTTCCTGTACTATGTGAAACCTTTGGGTTACCTAAAACTGAAATATTTCGATATTTACAAATTAAAAATTTTTATGAACCACTTCTTAGTACAGGCTCAACTCTTAATCAAATGACTCAATTTGAGCAGATTTGTATAAGTGATCCACACATTAGAGGACTTATCTCAATATTATATTTCCAACTTAATATGATATCTAGTGAGTTTCTACCCTCATACACAACTAAATGGGCACAAGATATGAATCGAGTGTTTAATAAACAAGATTGGTCGAATATATGGTCAGCCACCAAAACTTCCTCTCCAAATTGTTTTGCTGTAGAAACTAATTACAAGGTTCTAGCACGCTGGTACCTTGTTCCAGCTAGAATAGCTAAATTTGTCCCCACATATTCACCTAATTGCTTTAGAGGATGTGACACAGCAGGAACACATTTTCACATATGGTGGCAATGCCCCGTAGTTGAAGAATTCTGGAAGAATATATTTCTTATGGCTTCTAAAGCCCTGGAAATCACGATTCCTCCAGATCCTGCAACGGCACTCCTAAACCTTAAACCCACAATACTCACCCATACTCAATTCCAATTGTTTATCCAACTTAGCACTGCAGCTAAACAAACGATTGCCAAGGCGTGGAAGTCCCAAAATCTAATTCTTGCTGAAGCTAAACACAGAATGAACAGAGCACTTTTATACGCCAAGATGACAGCTATTGAAGAAAATAAAATAAATAAATTTCGCAAAATTTGGCAACCATGGGTTAAAAACTACCTCCCTACAGATTTTGACCAATCTCTGTTGTTACCACACTAAGATATATATCATATTATTACTGAAATATATATTATATTTGTATACCTAATGAGAGCTGGATCATCATCCCGGGAAACTCTCTTTTTTTTTTTCTCTTCTTTCCTTCTTTCCATCTTTATCTCTCCTCCCTCTCCTTTTCTTTTATTATTTCCTAAAATATTCCTATAGATACTTAGTCTAATAACTTGATTTATTTCTCTAATCTTTCTAATCTAGAATCCCAACTAGTGTATAGTAAATATGGTTGTAAGATATCTCTAAAATTACTTTATTTTATTAACTTATTTATTTATCTTTTTTTATCATACTGCAAAGATCTTCTGATGATTGATATGTATCCATGTATTGTATCATTTTATTTCTTCTTCTGTGAAAACTCAATAAATATATTTAACAAGAAAATAGTTCATCCCCCCCCCCCCCTTTGCAGTGCCCACAGCTTTTAAATCCTCTTTTTACATTAAAATAGTGCCACTATATACCTTTTTGGCTGATCTGTATACCATGGTCACATGATAAACTGAAGTGTCTGCTGAGTGTTCAGGTAGGAGGAGATTTCCACTACAGCCTGTGTCCTCATGCTGTTATGGGAGGCGGATCATCTATGAATGAAGATGTGACATCCCACCCCATGGGCGGATCCAGGGGGGGGGGCAACGGGGCAATTGCCCCCTCCGAGAAATGCAGGTGAGTGTCACTGTGAGAGAGCCGCCTGGCGGCTCTGTGAGTAAAAGAGCCGCCGGGCGGCTCCGTGAGAGAGAGAGCCGCTGGGCGGCTCCATGAGTAAAAGAGCCGCTGGTCGGCTCTGTGAGTAAAAGAGCCGCTGGGCGGCTCCGTGAGTAAAAGAGCCGCCGGGCGCCTCCGTGAGAGAGAGAGCCGCTGGGCGGCTCCATGAGTAAAAGAGCCGCTGGTCGGCTCTGTGAGTAAAAGAGCCGCTGGGCGGCTCCGTGAGTAAAAGAGCCGCCGGGCGCCTCCGTGAGAGAGAGAGCCGCTGGGCGGCTCCGTGAGTAAAAGAGCCGCTGGTCGGCTCTGTGAGTAAAAGAGCCGCTGGGCGGCTCTGTGAGTAAAAGAGCCGCCGGGCGGCTCCATAGGTGACAGAGCACAGCTGACATGTGTGGCCAATCAGGGAGCAGGCGGGCGGGGGAGCAGAGAGATGACATCATCTCTCAACGCCCGCCCTGCATCCCTGCAGTTCCCCCCCACCATGCAGGCAGCTGCGGCAGCAGAGAGATTACATCATCTCTCTGCTGCCTGTCTCTGGGACACAAGAGACCACCTTAGCAGGTGGCAAGTGACAATCTGCATCTGGTGACAGGCGACATGGCAAGTGACAATCTGCAACATGTGGCAGGCGACGTGGCAAGTGACATGCAAGTGACAATCCGCAACGTGGCAGGCGATGTGGCAAGTGACAATCTGCATCTGGTGACAGGCGACATGGCAAGTGACAATCCGCAACATGTGGCAGGCGACGTGGCAAGTGACAATCTGCATCTGGTGACAGGCGACGTGGCAAGTGACAATCCGCAACATGTGGCAGGCGACGTGGCAAGTGACAATCTGCATCTGGTGACAGACAACGTGGCAAGTGACAATCCGCAACATGTGGCAGGCGACGTGGCAAGTGACAATCTGCATCTGGTGACAGGCGACGTGGCAAGTGACAATCCGCAACATGTGGCAGGCGACGTGGCAAGAGACAATCTGCATCTGGTGACAGGCGACGTGGCAAGTGACAATCCGCAACAAGTGGCAGGCGACGTGGCAAGTGACAATCTGCATCTGGTGACAGGTGACGTGGCAAGTGACAATCCGCAACATGTGGCAGGCGACGTGGCAAGTGACAATCTGCATCTGGTGACAGGTGACGTGGCAAGTGACAATCTGCAACATGTGGCAGGCGACATGGCAAGTGACATGGCAAGTGACAATCCGCAACGTGGCAAGTGACAATCTGCATCTGGTGACAGGCGACGTGGCAAGTGACAATCCGCAACATGTGGCAGGCGACGTGGCAAGTGACAATATGCATCTGGTGACAGGTGACGTGGCAAGTGACACACTCGGGGCTCCCACTGATTCTGCATTATGGTGAGTTAAACTATTTAATTCTTTATAACAATGTAATAATAGTAATAATGCGCTTCAATCATTCTGACACCATAACAACCATGGTGCCGTGATGATTGAAGCGCCAACACCAGCCATTTCCCCGATAGATGTACCCCAAAAAAATATATTTTCTGGCAGTGCCCCTCCCGAGACTAGACTCTGGATCCGCCCCTGTCCCACCCACTGTGTTCTTTTTCAGTTACTGGGCATGGAGGGGGAGGGAGGGACTGGGCTGTCATTTAGGATCTGTATACACAGACAAATGTGTGTCAATACCATGTAACCTAAGAAGTTTAGCTCAACAAGGAAACGTTTTTTCCAGCAACAGAGACCAAAAATGAGCATGTGCAGTTTTTCTACCCTCACTGTGTCTTATCTGGCCTTGCCAATAGAGACCCTGCAGGAGGGGAGGATCTGTCCATACAGGATCAAAGAGCCTTTCTACACAATACAGAGTATTAACCCCTTAAGTTTCACAGTGAGTATAACAAGCATGCTATTCTGCATATACAGACAGATTTTACTGTTGTGGGTTTAGTAAAACTTTAATGATTAAAGGGGTAAAATTCTATGCGGAGGTGAAAAACCTCCTGTACGACAGCTGCCCCCCAGAGCCCCTCTTTTACTTACCTGAGCCCGATCTTTCCAGCGACGGGGGCAAGCACACCAGCTCCAGCCGGTGTCTTGGGTCCTCATTGGATAGATTGATAGCAGCAGGAGCCATTGGCTCCCGCTGCTGTCAATCAAATCCAATGACACGGGAGCGTGGGGCGGAGCCGAGTCCTGCTGTCTGTGTCAATAGATGCAGCAGCAGGACATGGGAGCACGCCCGCACGAGTGCCCCCATGGAAAAAGCATCTCCAAGGGGGCACTCAAATAGAGGAGGAGCCAGGAGCGCCAGGGCGGGACCCCAGAAGAGGAGGATCAGGGTTATTCTGTGCAAAATCCTTGCACAGAGGAGGTAAGTATGAGGCTTGTTATTTAAAAAAAAACGAGACTTTACAACCCCTTTAAGTACTTTAGCCTGAAAATCAACAAGGCAATTTGATCAAAGTTATGTGCCTTTTTCAATAAACCTCCCGGTTCTTATCTCTAGTCACTGACTCCATTTTTGCATGCATCTCAGTATATTCAGCTAAACAAAGCTGCCAGAGTCAGAGGATATAGAAGTGTTTGGTGGCAGGCTGTTTACTTAGCTTACAGGTGACAGCTGACAAGTGTACAAAAAATGGGGTCCTATTAGTGAGGATTGCCCCTCATGTATGATGGCAGAACCCCCACTGCTGTCTCAAGACTGTCTTGGCAAAAGGCATATTTTTAAATGTGTGCCTATCTGGCAAACTAGATAATTTAAAGTTGAACTGAGCCCATGTAGTTTCCAAAAACAGTTACATTTAAGGCATGCTATGAGTGACAACTGTCACAGTTGCTTGTGCTCTCAACCAAACTTTCAAGCCATTAAATGGCTGGTGTTATAACTGATCATTTGTGCAGCATCATGGCAACTGCAGATCAAGCAGAGGCCAAGATAACAACTTAAATTTGAAGAGACACCTGCAGTCTGATAACAATCCTTCACGGTACTTTAATAAACCCAGCACAAATCTATGCATTTCAGCCGAGCACTTGTTCATAGCATGAGCTAATGTGTTTCAGCCGAAGCCTTAGTCATAACATGAGCTAACACTCAACTGAAATGCATTAGAGTTCTGCTGGGTTTATTTGGATGTCCCAGATCGCTTATCTTTTACCAAATAATGTATTTGAAGGATTGTTATTGGACATCTCCTTGCTTCTAGAAGAAGCTTCTGGAACTTAGGGAGGAAGGATTCACATGACAAGTCTAAATATTAAGCAGGGCCTAGCCAAACCCTGGGGAGGTGCGCCCAGATGGTGGATGGGCCGCTGTTAAATAGTCTGGAGCCCTGAGGATTATCTTTTTTCCCCCAGAGGTAATGGATCTGTAAAGGGAGGGGGGGCTGCTAGCCCCTGGAGCTCTTTGGACTGATTATTGGACTACTTTTCAAGAGGTTTCACAGTAAAGCCTTTATCCGTGCTCCTATTGTTTCTTAATCCCTAGATGTGAACCTTGGACTGATCAAGTCTACCTTCATTTGTGCTCATATTGTTTTACAATCTCCAGCTGTGAACCGTGGACTATTCAAGTCTGTCTTTATTAGTGCTACTGCTGCCAAGTAGGAAGTGTCCTCTATTAGCATCACATTCTGTTTTGGAGTATCTCGCATCACCCCGGGTCCCATTCCAAGCTGTTTTGGGAATTAATCTGTCTAATCTGCAGCGGCTCCTTTGGGGGTAGCACTACATCTGTAGAGGGACAGACTCCCCCATATTGTGACCCGCATGCTTTAGGTCTGAAGTCCACCTCCACCACAATACTAACATCCTCCTGGCCCAAGGCCAACCTCCACAAATAAAGGAATGTCTACCCAAGTAGCGTTTTAACAATTTACAGGAAAACGTCATGTTTAACAACTTGGCACAGCAGATTCCCAAAATCACATTTCCTGATCAGTATTGCAGAACACATCAATACCATCAACTGCAACTCTGAAAGTAGAGCCATCTTCCCACACTCTCTCCTATTAATCCCTCTACAGTGGGTCCTCACATGGAGTCTCTGGGGGCTTAGGCTCGCAATGCCCTCTCCTCTCCAAGTTACAAACTTACATGGCATACTCTATGTCAGGGGTACCCTGTTCCCATCCTCCAACTAAAACTCCAACCACACCAGATTACAAAGGGGTATGGTCTCCACCCATGTCTACACCCAGAGGGTTTCATTCTGCATCAGTGAAAACATGATGAAAGGCATGAACATTGTTTACAAAATTAACTATTTATTTTTTGTATCAATGGTAATATTTTTTTTTTTCATCTCAGTGGTAAGTTGGCATGGACTACGGACACTTTGTCTACTTCCATATTTATAGGGACATAAAAATACCTTATCCAGGGCTGCCTGGACGATGGCTTCACTCTCTGTATCCAGAGCGGAGGTAGCTTCATCCAGAAGAAGAATTTTAGGATTGCGAACCAGCGCCCGTGCGATGGCGATCCTCTGCTTCTGACCTCCGCTCAGTTGTGTTCCTCTCTCCCCCACAAGAGTGTCAAATTTCTAGAAAGAAACAGATTGGGTGATTAAATCGTCCCCTAAAGTGGAGTGTGACCTTGTAACACCAGGCACAGATATACCATTAGTCCAGACCCCATAGTAGTTAGGGGCCCATTTACACTCCAGGTGAGATCTATCTACCTTGTCAGGCCAAGAGGAACTGATTTGAAGACAAATGCAGGTAAACATTTTTATTAATGTTTACAATTTGTTAGGCATGACCAGTTCACTTGAAGTTAACATATTTAAATGGTTTCTCTTTCAACAGCCTTCCAGCTGTAATTTGGTAGAGGAATAATATAGCCGATTTTACTTACATCCGGTAATTCCATGATGAAATTGTAGGCATTGGCTTCTTTGGTGGCCTGTTCAATTTCCATCATTGTGACATCATCTCGGCCATATCGTATATTCTCTGCAATTGTAGTGTCAAAGAGAACTGGTTCCTGGCTTACCACACCAATTAGTTCTCGTAGATACCTAGTGTTGAGGTTGCGAATATCTTGTCCATCAATTGAGATCTACAAAAATAAAATATTTTAAAAGATTTATAATTATAAGCAATATTACTAGTGCATTACAAAATTATGAAATATATTCAGTCTTTGAGTACATTCACTTGACTATGGGATGCTATTTGTATTATATTGCATTAGGGCACAGTGTGGCTCACCATTAAGGATGAGTACAGAGTTTGGTCTGAATTTAAAGTGTTACTAAACCAACAACAGTAAAATCAGTCTTTATATGCAGTAAAGAATACTTGTTATACTCACTATGGAACCTAAACGGTTAATCCTCTGCATTGTGTAAAAAGGCTGTTTGATCCTGTCTCCTCTGTTCCTCCCCTTCTTCCACAGTGCCAAAACCAACTCCTGATAGAACAGAGGCTAGGGGACAGGCTGCACATGCTTGTTTGGTGTGTATTGCTAGAGAGGGCCAGGGCCAATCAGCACTGTCCAGACAGAGTCAGGGGTCCTGCAGCCTTATAGGACAGTCAAAGCAGAATGAAAACTCCTTCTACAAGCTTTAACCAGACACTGATAGAAGTCACAAGACTGTTATATACTGCTGATGAGAAAAGGTATTTAGCAGCTTATATTTACTAAAACTATTGCATTTCCATATGCTATGTACTGTGGGAGACCAGATATAGTGAATGCAGGCTCCTGGGTTTAGTAACACTTTAAGCTTGGACTGAACTTTGGACGCTTGGATTAAATGTGAATTTTAGGGAAGTTCAGCAAGAACATGCCATAATGCATTACAAACATTCGTCATTGGCAAATGGGACTTTGGCCATTGATGGTTTTTAACAAAGTTGGAACTCTATAAAAGGTTGCTGTCTCTGCAGTCCTTAGTCAGTGCGTGGGAGAAATTTTAAACAAATAGACGCTAATTTTTTAAAATCATTTTTGCAGATTCAATATGCCTGCTCAAACCCTAAGAAATTGTGCAACCACGATTTTAACAGAGATACATTTTCTGTAAACTGTCTCAGGACAAAGATGTGCATATGTTAGGCCAAAACAAAGCAAATACAGTCTAATCGCTTGTGTACATATACTTTCAGGCCCCATTCACACCTTTGCATCAACATCTAACTTTAAAGAAGTTCTAATTAACTGGATTGCATTTAGTTTGCTAAAGCACTGTTTATCTCAAATAATTTGATTTTTTTTTTTCATAAAATACTGTTTTTACATTTTTGCATCCTAGTGTTGCTGGCCTTCTCCAGCCTTTAAGCCATTTCCTGTCTATATGCCCCAGTTTCCCCATTGTTTGCAGTGGCTTCCTGAAAACAACTTTGGTACTTACATTAACATGGTAAAACTTACATGAGATTGTAGTAATTGGATTCATAACTATTTAAATACTTTAATGTGTTATTTTTCATAGGTTTTGTGGGTCTGACAACGATTGCTGTGCATTTTCACATAAAAAAAATCAACATAGTATTTTGCTTTTAGGCCAAAAAGTTACATTTTGGTCTCATCTGACCAGAGCACCTTCTTCCACATGTTTGCTGTGTCCCCCAAATGGCTTCTCACAAACTACAAACGGGACTTCTTATGGTTTTCTTTCAACAATGGCTTTCTTCTTTCCACTCCTCCATAAAGGCCAGATTAGTGGAGTGCACGGATATTAGTTGTCTTGTGCACAGATTCTCCCACCTGAGCTGTGGATCTCTCCAGAGTTACCATGGGCCTCTTGGCTGCTTCTCTGATTAAAGCTCTCCTTGCCCAGCCTGTCAGTTCAGGTGGACGGCCATGTCTTGGTAGGTTTGTAGTTGTGCCATACTCTTGATTTTCGGATGATGGATTGAACAGTGCTCCGTGAGATGTTCAAAGCTTGGAATATTTTTTTTTTTACTGTAACCTAACCCTTCTTTAAACTTCTCCACAACTTTATTCCTGACCTGTCTGGTGTGTTCTTTGGCCTTTATGATGCTGTTTTTTTACTAAGGTACTCTAACAAACCTCTGAGGGCTTTACATAACAGCTGTATCTATATGGAGATTAAATTACACACAGATGGATTCTATTTACTGATTAGGTGACTTCTGAAGGCAATTGGTTCCACTCGATTTTAGTTAGGGGTATCAGCGTAAAGGGGGCTGACTACAAATGCAAGCCACATTTTTCACATATCCCAATAAAATACATTTACATTTTTGGTTGTAACATGACAAAATGTGGAAAATTTCAAGGTAGATGAATACTTTTTCAAGGCACTGTAACTAACAGGTACATTATAAGGTCTAGCAATCAAACAAGGACATCCAATGTCTTAAAAGAGGAAACAACTCTTGCTATGCATTTTCAATTGTGTTTTTTTTTTTAATGTGTTGGCTTCTAGGGAAGAACTTTCACCACTGAGCATCAAAAAAACATAAAAATGCATTACTGGGTAGAAAATGCACCCATGTTGTTTTTTTTTAATAGGCTGCACATATATACAAATATATAAACAGAGAACAACGGTCAACATGGATCTCCAGCAGCAATAAATTATTTAGCTTTATAGATGTGAATTGGCCTAAAAGATGTTGGAAAAGTTTAAGTTGCACTTACCGAGCCTTCCCCCGGATCGTAGAACCTCTGAATGAGCTGGACAGTGGTACTTTTACCACAACCGCTACTCCCAACTAAGGCCACAGACTGGCCACTTTGGATCTTCAAGTTCAGCCCTTTCAAAACCTGCCAGGAATAGAGGTGAAATTAGCACTTCATGGTTTATTATTCCATGTGGCCATTTGTGAAGTGACTACAATTGCTGACCTGGACATTGGGTCTGGATGGATAAGTAAATTTCACATTTATAAACTCAATATCTCCTTTTATCTTGTCAGGTTTATGTCCTACTGTGGAAAAACTGTCAATCTTTGGTTCCTGAAAGAGATAATATTTTTGGATAAGACTGAAGGATGGTACAAATCCTCCCATATAGGGAACCTATGGTGAGTTAGGTCATCAAAAAATCTATACATCAAGTAAGGTGTGGGTCCCAAGCTAATCCTACAGAAAAGTTCCATATGAGTTGATACTATTGGATTTGGGTGGGCTGAAGTGTGGGTATGTCTAACTTTGGTGCACAAAAACAACTGGAAATGGAAATGGTAGGAGACACTTTGTGCATTTTTGTTGTTAGAACCATGTTCTGTGTATTTACTATTTACCCATTTGGGGTCCGTACATCTAGAACCGAACTGCTAGCAGAATAAAACAACAGTTTGCCCTACCCTTCTTGTTGGTTTAAGGTGTATTGACATAAAGTAGTCAACCTGTGTTTCTATCAATCTGTCTATCTTCGGCATCTGTCAAAATTTGGGTATCATTTTCGCATTTGCATGTTGTGACATATTTTTATCATTACATTTTATATATAGATATGTACATTAAAGTGGCCATCTTTAAGTCAGACTGTGTAGACAGTATACTTTGCTGAATGACTGCTGAAATAAAATCATGTATATGATAATGATCCTAAATCTAGATCACTAAATCTTTATATGTCTAAGGCCCCTTTCACACTGGGGCGGTTTGCAGGCGCTATTGCGCTAATAATAGCGCCTGCAAACCGACTCGAAACAGCTGCTGCTGTCTCTCCAGTGTGAAAGTCCCGAGGGCTTTCACACTGGAGCGGTGCGCTAGCAGGACGGGAAAAAAAGTCCTGCTAGCAGCATCTTTGGAGCGGTGAAGGAGCGGTGTATACACCACTCCTGCCCATTGAAATCAATGGGATAGCGCGGCTATACCGCCGGCAAAGCGCCTCTTTAGAGGTGCTTTGCGGTGGTTTTTAACCTTTTCTTGTCCGCTAGCGGGGGTAAAACCGCACCGCTAGCGGCCGAATACCGACAGTAAAGCCCCGCTAACAATAGCGGCGCTTTACCGCCGACGCCGCCCCAGTGTGAAAGGGGCCTAAGCCAACAGATGCCATAAATATAGACTTAGATGTAGGGCAGTAAGGTTAAATGTAGACGCATAGATTTCAGGCTGGATGATAGAAATCTATTGGATTTCTCCATCCACACTAAACAACATGGATGGAGAAATCTCCACTGCTGGCTATTGTATTTAAGCAACCACGACAACCTGGCTGCTTGAACACTGAAGAGTGACTGCATCTGATAGGGGCCACCCATCGCTCAAATTTCATACAATTCAGCAGGAATGGTAAGAAATTTGAGCTGTGTATGGGCAACTTAAGACATAATAGTCATGACTTCTGGCAGGTACATACAGTATGTTATTTACAAATTACCCAGAGCTTTTCCTATCCTCTGGAACTCCCTACCCCAATCTGTCTGTCTCCTATGCTGTCCATCTTTGAGCGAAAACTGAAAACTCATCTCCTCAGAGAGACCTATCTCACCTCCACCTAAAAACTGAACTTTTACTTTCTGCGTCAACTCATCCCTCATAATTAATGTTTTTTGTATCACTTGCCCCTCCCATTAGATTGTAAGCTTTCATGAGCAAGGCTCTCCTAATTATTCTGTATTAAATCCTATTGGAACTTTACTGTCTCCTTTTATTTTGTAAAGTGCTTAACTAATTGTTGGCACTATATAAATCCTGTATAATGGTAATACAAATAATAGTTTTTATTAGGAACTGTCAGAAACCTTACTTACATTATCAATAATCTCGAATACACTGTACGCTGCTCCTCTCGCTGTAGAAAAAGCTTCTATATTGGGGGCAGCATGACCAAAGCTAAAGGCAGCAAATGTTACTGAAAAAAACACCTGCAATCAGAAAATGTAAAAAATAAAGTGTATGTCAAGGCAAAAATTATAATAATTATAATAAAACATGCAGTACATTTCTGGAGATCATGTACATTCCCCCATGTTTTATCCCTTTAAACACACTGCAAGTATTGAAAAATAACTGTTGATGTGCCAGAAATATAGTGTGCTCCTATCTTCTTCTTTGGCATGACAACACAGAGTATTTTCAGCTCTTAATTCAAAAGAACGTGTTGTCAGCCCTGCCTACTTCATTTCTGATGGACAAAAAACACAGACCCTTCCTCATCTCCTCCCCTCTCCTCACCACCATAACCTCTCCTTGTGCACAAGTAGAGAGCACAGGAAGTCATCAGATCACAAGATGTCTAGCAAAATCAATAGGTGGTTTTTGTACTTGCTATCATATACTCCTTCACTGGTGTATTTATCAGACCAAAACGGAGCAAATTAAAGAAGTCCATTGTTGGGGTTTACAAACACTTAAAATAATATTTATTCAAAGATATGTGTATTTATCATGGACTGCAGGCTATATAGGGATGAATTATGAGTGTCATGTGGTCCATACTTTAATTATGCAATAGGGTCTTGCCAAAAGAACACCCAATATGACATGGTAGGACTTGAAGGGGGTAGGAGCATGAGCATCAAGGAGCTAAGTGTAAAGTGCAGTAATCCACAGAAGCCAGTCAGTTGTATGAGTACTCTAATTTGCTTGTAATACTTTACTCTGTGTACTGTTTTACCAAATAAACTCAATAATATTTAAAAGGTTTATCTCTTCTTTAGAGATGGAAAAAGACATTACTGAATCTGTCAATTGGTAAAGCAGAAAGCCCTTTCTTGGAGTCACTTCATATAAAACTAACAATTACAAGCTTTTTTCTTATGTATCACAGCAATCTGATTCATGATCTATTGAATGACTCTTCCCATCACACAAAAGTCTCACTCCTAATGCAACAGTGTGCCCTATGGATTTTAGGTAATCTAAAATAAAAGCAACTCCATCATACAGATTGTTTTTTCAGAGTTTCTGAGAGATATTGTATATTAAAGTGGAAGTAGTAAACCCTCCTATTGTTTTTACCCAAGGAAGCTGCCATGTTGGCCTCTGTTTAGTCTTCAACTGCCGTGAAACTGCACATGTGATCAGTTATGACACCAGCCATTGGATGGTTTGACAGTTTGGTTGAGAGCACAACCAATGTGACAGTTACATTTCTGGCACGTGGCGGGAATGTAACAGGTTTTTTAAACTGTTAAATCCATATCCGCTATACTTACGCTATAACCTAGTGAGTAATTCTTTGGGCCTAAGCCGTGCCTTTGCAACTAAGATCCATCCACTCATTGATCCCCTATCCAATGAGAGGTCCTCAGTGATTTACACAACGGCACTCTGAATAGATAGGGGGATTGCAGAAGGATGGATCTTAAATTCTGTAAGGCTGAGCCTATTCCAAAATTGGAATGGTTGTGGTCTTAGCAACAAAATGAAACCAAGAGACTGTCAAGAGGCAGAGAGGACTTGTCTGGTAGGAGCATGCAGATTGCGGTGTTAGCTTTAACATTTACCAAAGATGTGTGATTAAACCTTTGTCATACCGTTAATATATCCCCAGTGCTGAAAGCTTCATGGATAACCAGGGTAGTCCCATACCAAAATGCCAGCCCATATGCTGAGTATATGATTAGGAATGCAAATCCAATTGACACATTACTTGTGATTGCCTTTTTGATCCCGATGTTCTTGGCATCTTCCAAATTCTTTTCATACCTGCAAAGATGGAAAATTATTTAATCAGACAGTCCAACACGATTATCCCATGGTAGTAGATTTTCATTTAATGTCCATTATGAGAAATCCAATAGAGAGAGTAATCCCACAGCCATTGGGTGAAGTTGAGAACAAGTGGGGGGATATTACTATCAGAGTCAGCAACAGAAATAAGCAGTTTTCTGATTCAACCCCTCAGCGTATCTTTAGAACTGACAAACAAATTTGGGTCAAGTCACCCCTATAAATTGTTTCAGAAAAAAAGATTTGTATTGAGCCTTTTTGGAAAGTGTTCTGGGTATAACAGTATATATAGTAAAATAGAAAACAAGAAGGTTTTTCTTCACCTTTCAATTTCCTTATTTTGTCCACCAAAGGCTATGACTGTCCGGATTGCTGCCAAGACTTCTTCTGCCACTGCTCCAGCTTTGGCGTAGGCTTCCAGCTCTTGATTGGTAAATGCTGCCATGATCTGAATATATACATTTTCACATGAAGAATAACATATTTCTTCTACAAAAGGGAGTAGTATTTAACAAAGTGTAGGAAATGAGATGTGTCTGTGTTGCTACAGAATTTGTCACTTTGTCTGTTCAGGGCAATGTGATAAAATCTATTGGTAGTCCACTTCAGTTCCACCTATACTTTCATTGTGCTTCCTCTTTGCTGCATTTCTTAGCTAACCAATCGCCAGGCCTTTGGCCCTTGGCCAATTGCCAGGTCTGAATACTTTCATGTGGGGCATGGGATCTGTTTTGACAGTGGATATCACAGAGCTTACACAGGGTTTAGAACCAGGGCTTTAATGGAGGGTTCCAAGTATAGTGAAGGTATGGGTGAGATAGCAAGAGAACCTGTCACTTTGCCCTGATTCTCTTAACTGGTTTGGGAGAGTGGATCAATGTGCTGAAAAGCCTGTACTTCTTAAGCCATGAACCAACAATTTTGTACAGCCCCTTTTCAGACATGTATTTGTTCTCCTCTGCCTCTGGGGACCCACAGCAGCCACATAGGCTTCTATGGCTGTTTTTTTTTTCAGATATCAGTGTTGATGAAGATGCTAGACAGTGAGCTTTGTGTGTACTGGAGTGCAGATCTCATAGAGACTATTATGTGGGCTGCAAGTGGGATCTTCAATGGTGGCATATGCTCTGCTCAGCTAAATTCACCATTGGATGCAGAATTCATTAGCCGAACCCTACAGCAGTAAGCAGAACCTTGCAATCTTTTGAATCTCAAATATTAATGCATAATATACATTTGAAATAGGACGTTCCTTTCCTTTTTTTAGGACACTTTTGACAGTGTAAAATGTGAACTTACACTATAAATTACATTGCTTAAAAATCTCACATCACTGCAACTGTAAGGGCTAGTTCATACAGACGCAGGATGAAAATGGTCACCCGGCATCATGTTTTACATGCTCCACTCCACCTGTCCTGTGATGATTAGATTGCCTGGGAGCCCACTGGGGACCATCTGGGTCAGTGCACTTTTAAGACCTAGTGGTTGGGAAGGAGGACTTAGCAGGTGCAGAAAATGCTCCCTTTTGACATTTTGATATCTGCATTAGCCATAAGATATGTCTTACCTTTGACCACATAGCTGCTGACAGCCCCATAAGTGGACTGATTGCCAAAACCACCAGAGTTAGCTTCCACCCCTTCACAAATCCGATAACAAAACCTGTCAGGAAGGTAGCGGCGTACTGAAACAGCATGGCAAGCTGCTCACCAATACCATCATTTATTTTTGAGACATCACTGTAAAGAAAGTACAAAGATTTCATACAATTAAACATTGTAGACAAACAATGTAGACATATTAAAGGGTTTTTATATACAGGTGCATCTCATAAAATTAGAATATCAAAAAGTAAATTTTTTTTCAGTAGTTCAATTCAAAAGGTGAAACTCATGTATTTTATATAGATGCGATACACACAGAATGATATATTTCAAGCATTTCTTTTTTTAATTTTGATGATTATGTCACTTACAGCTAATGAAAACCCAAAATTTAGTATCTCATAAAATTGGAATATTACATAAGACTAATAAAAAAAACGATTTTGAATACAGAAATATTGGCTTACTTAAAAGTATGTCCATGTACAGTATAGTATGCATTCAATACTTGGCTGGGCTTCTTCACAGTCATCACTGACTGTGGAAACTTTACACTGGACCTCATGCAACTTGGATTCTGTGCCTCTCCACTCTTCCTTCAGACTCTGGAACATTTTGCATTTCATTTGGAAATCCAGGTCCCACAGTCCGTGATGATTTGGGGAGCCATGTCATCTGCTGGTGTTGATCCACTGTGTTTTATTAAATCCAAAGTCAGCGCAGCCCTCTACCAGAAAATTCTAGAGCAATTCATAATGCTTTGAACAGGGGAATTGGCGCTGTCCGGCTATATGTGCATTAATGGTGATTCATACAAGTGTAAAAAACATACGTGTAAAAAGAATAAATAAATAAAATAAAATAAAATAGAATAAAGCTATTAGTAATATTATGTGTGTAAACAATGTGTTGCGGGGGCTGAGGTATATCAAAGTACAAACAACACACCCAGCAAATATAATATAATAAAGTGCAACGTGCTCCTAAAATATATGTATATATACCAATATCTCAATATGTACCAAAAACCTATATGTATATAGAAATGTGCCCAAAGGTTGAGAAAATGAGAAAGGGCAAAAAAATCAGGAAATCCAAAATACAAACAGTTATGGCAATAAAAACAGTTTTAGCAATAAAAAACAAACAGTATTTAGCAATGAAAAATCCCCAACATGTGTGCATAAAAAGTCCAAAAAAACAAAATTATAAAAAGTGAAAAAAATTGTGTATAGAAAAAACAAAAGAATCTATAAAAAGCAGTAAGTGTCCAAAATCAAAGTCCTAAAGTGTATCCTTCTGGTGAAGAAAACATGGTCTCAGCATTAACCGGTGAGTATAAGCACGAGTGGGGGTGCAGTGAAGGACGGGGGCAACACCAGTTAATGCTGAGACCACATTTTCTTCACCAGAAGGATACACTTTAGGACTTCGATTTTGGACACTTACTGCTTTTTATAGATTCTTTTGTTTTTTCTATACACAATTTTTTCCACTTTTTATAATTTTGTTTTTTTGGACTTTTTATGCACACATGTTGGGGATTTTTCATTGCTAAATACTGTTTGTTTTTTATTGCTAAAACTGTTTTTATTGCCATAACTGTTTGTATTTTGGATTTCCTGATTTTTTTGCCCTTTCTCATTTTCTCAACCTTTGGGCACATTCCCATATACATATAGGTTTTTGGTACATATTGAGATATTGGTATATATACATATATTTTAGGAGCACGTTGCACTTTATTATATTATATTTGCTGGGTGTGTTGTTTGCACTTTGATATACCTCAGCCCCCGCAACACATTGTTTACACACATAATATTACTGATAGCTTTATTCTATTTTATTTTATTTTATTCATTTATTCTTTTTACACATATGTTTTTTGCACTTATATGAATCACCATTAATGCACATATAGCCGGACAGCGCCAATTCCCCTGTTTAAAGCATTTTGTATATTGGAATTCACCTAGGTGATTTTCATTTTTAGGGGGGCAGCAGTCCTTTCTTGTCTCTATCCTCCTAAGCGTGGAATTACCGTCATTCATTTAGAGCAATTCATGCTTCCCTCTGCTGACCAGATTTATGGAGATGCTGATTTCATTTTTTAGCAGGACTTGGCACCTGCCCACACTGCCAAAAGTACCAATACCTGGTTTAATGATAATGGTATCACTGTGCTTGGTTGGCCAGGAAAGTCGCCTGACCTAAACCCCATAGAGAATCTGTGGGGTATTGTCAAGAGGAAGATGAAAGACACCAGACCCAACAATGCAGATGAGCTGAAAGCTACTAGCAAAGCAACCTGGGCTTCCATAACATCTCAGCAGTGCCACAGGCTGATTGCCTCCATGCAACACCGCATTGATGCCGTAATATGTGCAAATGAGCCCCGACCAAGTATTGAGTGTATACTATACTGTATATGGACATACTTTTTAGTAAGCCAACATTTCTGTATTTAAAATCCTTTTTTTATTGATCTTATGTAATATTCTAATTTTCTTCAAAATTAAAAGAAAGAAATGCTTGAAATACAGAATCTCACAAAAGTGAGTACACCCCTCACATTTTTGTAAATATTTTTTTATATCTTTTCATGTGACAACACTGAAGAAATGACACTTTGCTACAATGTAAAGTAGTGAGTGTACAGCTTGTATAACAGTGTCAATTTGCTGTCCCCTCAAAATAACTCAACACACAGCCATTAATGTCTAAACTGCTGGCAACAAAAGTGAGTACACCTCTAAGGGAAAATGTCCAAATTGGACCCAAAGTGTCAATATTTTGTGTGGCCACCATTATTTTCCAGCACTGCCTTAACCCTCTTGGGTATGGAGTTCACCAGAGCTTCACAAGTTGCCACTGGAGTCCTCTTCCACTCCTCCATGACGACATCATGGAGCTGGTGGATGTTTGAGACCTTGCGCTCCTCCACCTTCCATTTGAGGATGCCCCACAGATGCTCAATAGGGTTTAGGTCTGGAGACATGCTTGGCCAGTGCATTGTCTTGGAGGTGTGTTTAGGTTCGTTATCATGTTGGAATACTGCCCTGTGGCCTGTCTCCGGAGGAAGAGGATCTTGCTCTGCTTCAGTATGTCATTCAGGATGTCAAACTCTTTGCAGGCTTTCTTGTGCATCATCTTTAGAAGAGGCTTCCTTCTGGGACGACAGCCATGCAGACCAATTTGATGCAGTGTGTGGTGTATGGTCTGAGCACTGACAGGCTGACCCCCTCCACCCCTTCAACCTCTCCAGCAATGCTGGCAGAACGCATATGTCTATTTTCCTAAGACAACCTCTGGATATGATGCTGAGCATGTGCACTGAACTTCTGTGATCGACCATGGTGAGGCCTGTTCTGAGTGGAACCTGTCCTGTAAACCGCTGTATGGTCTTGGCCACTGTACTGCAGCTCAGTTTCAGGGTCTTGGCAATCTTCTTATAGCCTGGGCCATATTTATGTAGAGCAACAATTCTTTTTTCCCAATCCTCAGAGAGCTCTTTGCCATGAGGTGCCATGTTGAACTGCCAGTGACCAGTATGAAAGAGTGAAAGCGATAACACCAAATTTAACACACCTACTCCCAATTCACACCTGAGACCTTGTAACACTAACGAATCACATGACACAGGGAGGAAAAATTGCTAATTGGCCCCAATTTGGACATTTTCACTTAGGGGTGTACTCACTTTTGTTGCCAGAGGTTTAGATATTAATGGCTGTGTGTTGAGTTATTTTGAGGGGACAGCAAGTTTACACTGTTATACAAGCTTTACACTCACTACTTTACATTGTAGCAAAGTGTCATTTCTTCAGTGTTGTCACATGAAAAGATAGAATAAAATATTTACAAAAATGTGGGGGGTGTACTCACTTTTGTGAGATGCTGTATATCACTGTATATCATGCAGAGGGGTACAGAAAGCCTGTCCATGTTTCAGCTAATCATATACTAAGTTCAAAGGGCCCTCAAGGTTCAGCTAACTATGACTTATGAAAAAAGTAAATGATCTTACTATAAGTGAGAAGTCCTATGTGTCGTGAAGAAGGCAATAACCAAAACGTCAGCTCTGTATAGGTACAATATAATATGTCCACATATGATATAGAAAGCTGGGAAGATATTGTTACAGCTGATCAGTTAAATAAAGCAACTGCAATGTGGGGATATCCTGCACCCAGAGAGGTGAGAGTCATATCTTTAAGAAACCTTGCATTATGTACCAAGGTCAGGGCATAACACATCTCAAAGAACACCTCCAATGCATCTGATCTGTGAGATGCGCTCCAAAACACTGGGCCAAGACTCACGGGAGGCGAAGAACACACTAGGACCTAGTAAAAAGTAAAAATAGAAACACAATACATCTATAAGATTATGTTCAAAAGCAGCTAAGCTCAAAGTTGGAGTCAAGTTATTTAGAAGAAGATGATGGCAGCAAGCGCATGTTACCATCAAAAGAATGCCGGGGAGTATAGCAATCAGTTTTACACTATTTCAATGATATAGGAAAGACAACATGATGTTCCATTCATGTCCAGGTTCAAAGTAAGGTTAAATAAATGATCATACCTGTGGAATGCCATAGTCAAAAGAATGTTGGGGGTATAGCAGTCTGCTCCACAACATCCCCAATGACATGGGAAGGGGACGCAGGTCCTCAGCTATTCAAAGAAAGCTATCCCCAACCTACGAATTGGCTTGGAATACCACCTTGGGACAATTCAAATTACAGTACTGGTAGTCCAATGCAACGATAGATAAAGGAGGATTTAGACATTACCAGCTAGGTCCTTAACAACATGTAACATACAGATTTGTAGCAGATAAATGCATAAGTAAACAATGTCAAACTGACATAGAATAGGTGAGAAGGTAGGATAAGTGAGGTCGGCAAAGTGGTTGGAGTCACCAATAATGACAGGCTTCACGGATCCACCTAGGTGGTGATCCACCAGGGACATGCAGGTCAGGAGTTGTCCCATCCATTAAGGGGTAAAGTCATACAGATCCTCTTACACTGTTTCACAGCTATTGATATTTAAAGTGGGTGTAAACCCCATTCATGATGACTGATTGAAAAAAAAATGCTTTTGCTTTAAACCTTAATTGCAGGAAATACTATCACTTTAAATAATTTGTTTGGGCAAGCTTGGCCCAAACAAACTATTTAAAGCGATAGTATTCCTGGAGTCAGACTTTACAAGATACACCCTCAGTCAAATAAGCTGTGTTCTCACTCGCTTAGTCTGGTGTTTAGTTGTCCTGCGTCGCTGACATCGAACCAGCTGATATCCTGCCGCAGCACAGCGTGGAAAAAGTTCTGTCTGATCTTCTTACTCTGCCGTCCAGCAGCCAGAGTCCAGCATGAGATCTGAAAGTAGGCAGCAATTAGAGCCCCTCCTCCCAGACCGGTGTAGTAATAGGAAAACCTGACAATGGAACATAAACATTAATTTATGACTTTATATAGAGCCAGCATTTCTGCAGCATTTAAACCAATCACACCAGGTCCCACCCTCGAAGAGCATACAAGCATTTTCCCCACAAAAGCACACACTAGCACCAAGATGTGCTGAAGACAATTATGCCCCGTACACACGAGCGGAAATTCCTCCAGCAAAAGTCCTATGAGAGCTTTTGATCCGAAAATGCGACCGTGTGTATGCTCCATCGGACTTTTGCTGGCAGAATTCTAGCCAGCAAAAGATTGAGAGCATGTTCTCAATTTTTCGGTCGGAAAAAGTTCCGATCTGAAATTCCGATCGTCTGTACCAATTCCGACGTGCAAAATTCCTACGCATGCTCGGAAACAATTTGACGCATGCTTGGAAGCATTGAACTTCATTTTCTCGGCTCGTCGTAGTGTTGTACGTCACCACGTTCTTGACGGTCGAAAGTTCAGTGAACTTTTGTGTGACCGTGTGTATGCAAGGCAAGCTTAAGCGGAATTCCGTCAGAAAAACCATCCAAGATTTTTCTGATGGAAATTCCGCTCGTGTGTACGCGGCATTAGAAGTAAGTTTTCCAGAGGAAACCAGAGAACCTGGAGGAAATTCACCTAAACATGGAGTCACATACAGTGCCTTGAAAAACATAAATGTATTTTGTTGGGATTTTATGTGATAGACCAACACAAAGTGGCACATAGTTGTGAAGTGGAAGGAAAATGATAAATGTTTTAAACATTTTTTTACAAATAAATATGTAAAAAGTGTGGCATGCATTTGTATTCTGCCCCCTTTACTCTGATACCCCTAACTAAAATCTATTGAACCCAGATGCCTTCAGAAGTCACCTAATTATCACCTATATTATTATCACCTAATTATAATTATTATCACCTAATTATCACCTATCTCAGCGCACTTTCAGTTTCACTTACAACTCCATCTCCTCCTCTCCTCTTCCTCTCTCTGTTGTGGTACCCCAAGGCTCCGTCCTTGGGCCTCTCCTATTCTCACTCTATACCTCTTCCCTGGGCCATTTGATAACCTCCCATGGCTTCCAATAGCACCTATACACCAATAACACCCAGATCTATCTCCTCTCCTCCTCCTATCTATCTCCTCATGGATCTCAAACTTACTGAATGAAATATCGGTATGGATGTCACACCACTTTCTCAAACTCAATCTTTCTAAAACTGAGCTTGTTATATTTCCTCCATCCCCGTCCCCTCCCCATGACTTTACTATTAAGATCAACAGCACAACCATTGGTCCCTCCACACGTGCCAGAGTGCTGGGTGTAATCCTTGACTCTGACCTCTCCTTCAGCCCCCGCATCCAATCACTGGCTAAAACCTGCCACCTTAACCTCCACAACATCTGCATAATTCGACCCTTCCTGACTAATGACACCACAAAGCAACTTATTCACTCCTTGATTATTTCCTGCCTTGACTACTGCAACTCTCTCCTTAATGGCCTACCCTTACACAGGCAATCCCCCCTTCAGTCTATTATGAATGCTGCTGCTAGACTAATAAACCTCACTAACCGATCTGTGAGTGCTGCTCCTCTCTGCCAATCCCTTCGCTGGCTTCCCCTACCCCACCGTATAAAATTCAAAATGCTAACCACAACATACAAGGCCATCCACAACATCGCCTCCAGCTACATCACCAACCTCATCTGCAGATATCGCCCAAATCGTCCCCTCCGCTCCTCCCAGGACCTCCTGCTCTCTAGCTCCCTTGTTACCTCCTCTCATGCTCGCCTTCAGGACTTCTCCAGAGCCTCTCCCATCCTCTGGAACTCCCTGCTCTGGTATATCCGATCAGCCCCTAACCTGTCCAACTTTAGGAGATCCCTGAAAACTCACTTATTCAGGGAAGCATATCCCACACCCACATAACAACTGTCCCCGAGCCACCCCCATCAAATCATTCCCCGCATCTATTACCTTTTGTACCACCACCCCCTCCCTTTAGAATGTAAGCTCTACGAGTTAGGGCCCTCCTGTCCCTTCTGTATTGAACTGTACTGTAATGGAGCTGTCCCCCTCTACATTGTAAAGCTCTGCGTAAACTGTTGACGCTATATAAATCGTTTAACACTAAAAATAATAACACTAAATAATAATAATTAGTAAATAGAGTCCACCTGTCTGTAATGTAATCTCAGTATAAATACAGCTGTTCAGTGAAGCCCTGAGAGGTTTGTTAGAGAACCTTAGTAAACAAACATCATCATAAAGGCCAAAGAACACACCAGGCAGGTCAGGGATAAAATTGTGGAGAAGTTTAAAGCAGGGTTAGGTTATAAAAAAAAAATCTCAAGATTTGAACATCTCACGGACCACTGTTCGATCCATCATCTGAGGCTGGGTTCACATATGAGCACGCAGCAGCTCACAGCAGGAGCCCACTCATCCTCCTTCACAGTTTCAGGTCCGATTTCAGCCCAAATTTTTGGCCGTACACCTAAACTGACAAGCTGGGGAAGGAGAGCATTAATCAGAGAAGCAGCCAAGAGGCCCATGGTAACTCTGGAGGAGCTGCAGAGATCCACAGCTCAGGTGGGAGAATCTATCCACAGGACAACTATTAGTCGTGCACTCCACAAATCTTGCCTCTATGGAAGAGTGACAAGAAGAAAGCCATTGTTGTAAGAAAGCCATAAGAAGTCCCATTTGAGGTTTGAGAGAAGCCATGTGGGGGACACAGCAAACAAGTGGAAGAAGTTGCTCTGGTCAGATGAGACCAAAATTGAATTTTTTGGCCTAAAAGCAAAACACTATGTGTGGCACAAAAATAACACTGCAGATCACCCTGAATACACCATCCCCACCATGAAACATGGTGGTGGCAGTATCATGTGGGAATGTTTTTCTTCAGCAGGGACAGAGAAGCTGGTCAGAGTTGATGGAAAGATGGATGGAGCCAAATACAGGGCAATCTTAAAAGAAAACCTGTTAGAGTCTGCAAAAGACTTGAGACTGGGGTGCAGGTTCACCTTCCAGCAGGACAACGACCCTAAACATACAGCCAGAGCTACAATGGAATGGTTTAGATCAAAGCATATTCATGTGTTAGTATGGCCCAGTCAAAGTCCAGACATAAATCCAATTGAGAATCTGTGGCAAGACTTGAAAATTGCTGTTCACAGACGCTCTCCATCCAATCTAACAGAGCTTGAGCTATTTTGCACAGAAGAATGGGCAAAAAAGACACTCTCTAGATGTGCAAAGCTGGTAGAGACATCCCAAAAAAGACTTAGTAGCTATAATTGCAGTGAAGGGCGGTTCTACAAAGTATTGACTCGGAGGGGGGCTGAATACAAATGCACGCCACACTTTTCACATATTAATTTGTAAAAAAATGTAAAAACCATTTATCATTTTCCTTCCACTTCACAATTATGTGCCGCTTTGTGTTGGTCTATCACATAAAATCCCAATAAAATACATTTACGTTTTTGGTTGTAACATGACAAATTGTGGAAAATTTCAAGGGGTATGAATACTTTTTCAAGGCACTGTAGAGATTAAATTTAGGACTACAAGTTCAATTTTATTAAAGACATTTTATAATTATCACTCTTAGCTGTCAGGCAGCAGGCTTCTAAACAGTACAAACCACATTTTCAAGCTAATTTATAGCTGATCTATGAAACAGACCTACAGTACAGTACAGTGTGTAACAGAGAGATAAGATTACATACACTGCAGAATGGATCCCATAGACCACCTTCTACCTCTGCAATAGTCAGGTATACCCTACATTACTTGAAGTATAACCAAACCCAATAACAAAAATGTAATACATTGCAGTATGCCCATCTTTAGATGTGGTATCTACATTAGTACATTTTTAGCAAGTACATGAAATACCTATTAATCTGTGAGATGAAATGGAAGAAAACTCTTCTCTATTCTTTCTCTAATCCCATCAATCCAACATGTAATGAAGATGAACAAAGGCAGACATGTTTGAAGTCCAATCTGGGTGTCAAATAGTGGTGGGCTTGGGTTCAGCCAAACTCTAAAGTAAGCTGTCATTGATAGGCCAATCAGCTGAGGCCAGAACATTCCCCGCTCCACAGCTACATGTCCACAAAGGGGATGAGAATGCTTGAGAATTCTTGTGACATCATTGACCCAATATAGCCACATTGCCATATTAAGTCAACGTCATTGTGGCCATATTGAGTCAATGATATCACAAGCATCCCCACCCCTTTGTACATAGGTGCAGCTATGGGGCAGGAAATGTTCTGGCCACAGCTGTTTTACCATCAATGATGGCTTACTTCAGGATTTCGGAACCAAACCCAAGCTCATTACTAGTGGCAGCCATAGATACACTGGAGGAATAAGCTTAGCCATCCTGGGACAGAAAATGGGTTATTCCCAGGATCACCAGATGAAAATAAGGGGAAGAAAATCCTGAAAGAAAAGAAAACAAATACAGCCACCACATCTAAAGATTACATTTCTGTTTTTTGGTTTGGATGCACTCTAAGTAGTTTGTAGGCAGGTGCAGTGTGCTTCCTCCACTGTCATAGCTCTCAACTGTCCCTGATTTCGAGGGACTGTCCTTGATTTGGAGCAATGTCCCTCTGTTCCTCTTTCCTCCTCATTTGTCCCTCATTTTGGTCTGATCTATCTAGTTGTATATAAAATGCACTTTTTACCTTTCAAAAAGTGTTTCCCAACGCTAAACCTTTCATCCAAATTCTAGATGCATCTGTAAATTTTAAAAGCCAATATAAAGGAATAGTAGTGGTAAAAAAAAGCCCTTGTAGATTTATTAAACCTTTTTATTATGGTTAAGTCACCTTTAAGGGGGTGTGGCAGGGGGCGTGTCCTATGCCTACAAATGTTTGCTAGTAGGTGTCCCTCATTCTAATCTCCAAATGTTGGGAGGTATGTCCACTGTAGATGGTGCCCTTCATGGCCAGCATCACAGCTTAGAGGGGAAGTCAGGGGAAATTTGATTTCCTGGTCCCTGGGTGCAGCGTTCCAGTTTTTTGAGCTGCATCCAGATGACCCTTGGTGGCCATCTTGGGTCAGCAGACTCTTTTTAAGTCCCTGCTCCCCAGGTTTTGGCACCCATTCACGTGTGGGTAGTGTAGGGACAGGTTTCTCATCTGTCAGGGACAGTATTAGGGGCAGGGAAATGTTCCAGATGAGAAGGGAAAGCTTAAGGCTCGCTATTTCCTTGGACATCTTCCCATTTGGGTACGAGATGGCCAGGCTGCATTCTGCCCTTCCAGGCAGATGGTGTCAGTTCGGCTGATACCTGCTTCTCTACATGCATTCTTTAGTGCTCTGGGTTGAGCCCTCTCCCACCAGGTTTGTTGTGAACTGTTTTGCCTTTACTTCAATACAAGTTCTACTGATTGCACCTGGACTGTGTGAGTTATTATTGCACCATGCTGTACCCACGTACAAGTTCATAGTGGCCTGCCCACTGAAGTGGCTGAACAGATCCACTGATTTTCATGCTGTATTAAAACTCGTGTGTAATGCAATCAGCAAATATCACTTACGTGGTCATTTGTTCTTGCAGTGAATCTGTTATATTCCCTTCAGCTGCTGTCGACATATTTTCTAAAGATCAATGAAATAATTGTTATATTCCAGAAATGGCTAAACCTTGTAGTTACAAAGAGGTCATTTCAGGCTCTAAGGCCTCTTGCACACAGACACCTAAAACACCATGTTTTTTTAGGAATTCAGGCTTTTATTTTTACTGATCTAAATGCAGCTCATTGTTTTTAATAGGTTTGTAACACAGGCATGTAAACTTGTGCTGCTATAGTTCAGTAAAAAAAATAAATAAATCTGCGTTACCAGTCAGTATTTTTACATGCATATACGCATAAATACACATATAAGAATGAAAATATGTGCTTGCGCCAAACTCCTTTGATTAAAGAAAAGCTAGAAGAATTTTTATACGTGTGTACGTGTACGCTCAAATATGCGCATGTGTTATACAGCCCATCGTCGCGTTTTTTTGGCCAGTTCACACATCAGCACTGTGTGCAAATAACCTAATAAATGTTTAAAGTGGTTGTAAACCCTTACAGACCACTTTTACCTACAGGTAAGCCTAGATTAAGGCTTACCTGCAGGTGCAAGAAATATCTCCTAAACCTACATGGTTTAGAAGATATTTCCAAAAGACAGGCACTGATGTCTACGGCGCATGCGCAGTAAACAACGGCGCGCAGGCGCACTGAGCGTGCCGTCTCTAACAGCACCAGCAAGCATGCGCGGGGGTGACGTCATCACGGCTCTGGCCAATCACAGCGCCGGAGCCGCGATACCCCGAAAGAAGAAGGACGCTTTGTAGGAGAAGGGACAGCGGTGACATCGCAGGCTCCCTTGTCATGTAAGTGACACATAATGGGTTACTATGCGATGCGTAGTAGCCCATTATGCTTTACCTTTGCAGGGAAACAAAGAGGAAGTAAAACCCATCAGGGTTTACTTCCTCTTTAATACAACGCCGTTATCTTTATTACATTGGAGATCAGAATGCAAACATTTACCACTGACTGTGTACTGGGTTGAGATGAGTGAACTGACCACACTAAGCAGGAGAGCACAGCTTGGTCAGTTTTCCTGTGATGGGAACTCAGCCTGCTCTTCTCCAATGATCAGACATCCCCCATACAGCCTTTTACTGAAAAGTTCAGTATTGCTGCTGGTTCTCCTCCACCAGCTCTTATGCAGCTGAGAGGGAATGTGATCATTGACCACTTGGCGAACACCCCATAGCACATATTCTGCTACAAGGCGGCCGCGCTGCACAGAATCACGTATATATACATGACCCTAAACTTCCAAATTTTGGGCGCGAGTGTGTGCTGCCCGCGGCTCGCTAACGCTGTGATTTTACACAACGGTTCCTGCAGACCCGGTGTCCGCCATCACCCGCTGATCATTCAATATATTGACAGAATGCTAGTCTGCCTATTAGACTTGTGCACAACGGGAAATTTTGTTTCGTTTCGGTTCGTTGTCATTCATAAAATACATAATTTCGTTCTGTTATATTCGTTATGTTACGTTAATTTGTTTTCGGATAATTCGTTATTATTCGTAGAGTGTCGATATTCGTTATACTGAATCTCGAATCATGCCGAATTATTTTGTTATATCCGCTATAATTTCTTTCATATTCGTTGAAATTCGATATTTATGTATGTATATATATTCATGATAAGTATTTGTAGTTTGAAAAGTCTTTGTTTATTGAATCTATTACCACATACAATGACAATATCTCTTCTCCTCTGCTCAAATACAATACAACACCCTTCTCACTCAGTTCTCAGGAATGCACTTTGCCAGTAATCCAACCTCCAGCACAAAATTAATCAGCTGATTGGACTGTAAGATTTACTTTGAGTTGACCTTTTGTTTCATTAGACCTTTAACGAATTACCGAATCATGTCGAATTCACTCCTTATATTTGCTATAATTCCTTTCGTATTAGTTGAAATTCGTTATTTATGTATGTATATATATTCGTGATAAGTATTCGTAGTTTGGAAAGTCCTTTGTTTATTGAATCCAACACACACAATGACAATATCTCTTCTCCTCTGCTCAAATACAATACAACACCCTTCTCACTCAGTTCTCAGGAATGTACTTTGCCAGTAAACCAACCTCCAGCACAAAATTAATCAGCTGATTGGACTGTAAGATTTACTTTGAGTTGACCTTTTGTTTCATTAGACCTTTAACGAATTACCGAATCATGTCGAATTCATTCGTTATATTCGCTATAATTTCTTTCGTATTAGTTGAAATTTGTTATTTTTTTATTCGGACATTCAGGTGCATCCGAATGTCCAAAAGATGCAAAATTCGGCCGAATTTCGATTCGTTACAAAACGGATTGCACATGTCTACTGCCTATGTAAACAGGGCAGATTGTCATTCTGTCAGTACAGAAGACATGGATCCTGTGTTCCCGTAAAGCAGAAACACCAATCCACTAGTAAAAGTACCTCCCCCACTACACTGGAAAATTAGCTAGGCACACATTTAACCCTTTGATCGCCACTAGATGTTAACACCTTCTCAGCCAGTGTCATTAGTACAGTGACAGTGCATATTTTTAGCACTGATCACTGTATTAGTGTCATTGATCCCCAAAAAAGTGTCAGTCAGGTGTTCGATTTGTCTGCGGCAGTATAGCAGTCCTGCTATAAGTCGTTAAACGCTGCCGTTACTAGTAAAAATAAATACATTTTTAAAAATATCCCATGGTTTGTGGATGCTATAACTTTTGCGCAAACCAATGAATATACGCTTATTGGGATTTTTTTTTTACCAAAATATGTAGCAGAATACATATCGGCCTAAATTGATGAAGAAATTCGATTTTTTATTGTGTTTTAAAGCATAAAGTAAAAAATATTGCTTTCTTTTCAAAATTGTTGGTCGTTTTTTGTTTATAGTGCAGATAAAAAAAACGCAGAGGTGAACAAATACCACTAAAAGAAAGCTCTATTTGTGGGGAAAAATTTTATTTGGGTACAGTGTCGCACAGCCGCACAATTGTCAGTTAAAGTAATGCAGTGCAGTATCGCAAAAATGGCCAGGTCATGAAGGGGGGTAAACCTTTCGAAGGTTAAGTGGTTAAAAAAGAAAAAATGTTAAATGTGTTTTTAATTCACAAATGTTTTGCCTTTCATTTCTATTTTAATCTAAATGGGGTGTTTTCCAGAGTGAGGGTTTACAATCACTTTAAGCCGTGTGCTGCTTAGAAGTCATCATTAATTGGCTCTGTTAGCAGTGCAATAAAAGAATAAAGTGTGACATACAAGACTGCATTTTATTTTGTTATCATTCTTTCTTTTTTTTTTTTGTTCTTATACGTTGAACTCCAGGCAAGCGGCTAAAGACACAGATTAAATACATATAAGGAATCTGCTTTACCTGCCAATGGATCTGTATTTCTGTCCAATCATTTACACAGAACTGTCATGTCCGGCAGGGTAAGAGATGTGATTTTTACTGCTGCGATTCAGTAACACTTACAGGTCTTGTCCCTTTACAAACCCTGTGACTGGACAGTGAAAGGAATAATAGCAGACTGGTGATTTCATCTCTATGGCATTCCGCTATCTCCTCTTATCAACATGTCCCTTGTTTGAACTTGAGCACTGTAGCCCAACTTACTAGTTCTTTGTGCTGCCTCTCCTCCCAGTCTGAGCTGTGTTGTACAGGAACTGCAAGAAGTTAAGACCAAGTCATATTCAGATACACTATATCAGTGATGGCGAACTACATTTCCCATGATGCCCATGCACTCTGTGGTGTAGTTGAGCATCATGGGAAATGTAATTCAAAAAACATCTAGGGTGCCAAGGTTCGCCATCACTGCACTATATTGTCAAAAGCATTGACATCCGTCCTCACTCATCCATGTCTTTATGGAGCTTGCTTTGTGCACTGGTGTGCAGTCATGTTGGAACAGGAAGGGGCCATCTCCAAACTGTTCCCACAAAGTTGGGAGCATGAAATTGTCCAAAATGTCTTGGTATGCTGAACCCTTAAGCGTCCCCTTCACTGGAACTAAGAGGCCAAGCCCAACACCTGAAAAACAACCCCACACCATAATCCCCCCTCCACCAAATGATTTGGACCAGTGCACAAAGCAAGGTCCATAAAGACATAGATGAGCGAGTTTGAGGTGGAGGAACTTGACTGGCCTGCACAGAGTCCTGACCTCAAACCGATAGAACACCTTTGGGATGAATAAGAGTGGAGACTGCAAGGCCTTCTCGTCCAACATCAATGCCTGACCTCACAAATTCTAGAAGAATGGTCAAACATTCCCATAGACACACTCCTAAACCTCGTGGACAGCCTTCCCAGAAGAGTTGAAGCTGTTATAGCTGCAAAGGATGGGCCAAATCAATATTGAACCCTACGGACGAATGCCCTGTACACACGGTCGGATTTTCCGATGGAAAAAGTGCGATCGGCTTGTGTTGTCGGAAATTCCGATCGTGTGTGGGCTCTATCGGACTTTTTCCGTTGGAATTTCCGACACGCAGAGTTTGAGAGCAGGATATAAAATTTTCCAACAACAAAATCCGATTGTTTAAATTCCGATCGTGTGTACACAAATCCAACGCACAAAGTGTCAGGCATGCTCAGCATAAATTAAGAGACGAAAGCTATTGGCTACTGCCCCGTTTATAGTCCCGACGTACGTGTTTTACGTCACTGCGTTCAGAACGATCGGATTTTCCGACAACTTTGTGCGACCGTGTGTATGCAAGACAAGTTTAGCCCAAAATCCGTCGGAAAAAATCCGATGGCTTTTGTTGTCGGAATGTCCGATCAATGTCCGACCGTGTGTACAGGGCATAAGACTGGGATGCCATTAAAGTTCATGTGCGTGTAAAGGCAGGCGTCCCAATACTTTTGGTAAAAAGTGTTTTTACACTGCCTGCGTTTAAAACAATAGAGTTGTATTAATGAATGCAGAGCTACATTATTTGTCTTTGATATCTGCTTGGAGTACATCTTTAAATGCATGTTTTGTATATCTCGACTGACAAAGGCACTTACTTGTATCTTTGCCCTCAGAAACAAAACTGTTTGTCATATCCCCAAATATGATTGTCATGAGAGGGAGGGCAGCTCCATGGGCAACTGCTGCGATCGTCCCAACTAACATCAACAGCCAGTCCAGGGGCCCGGAGTACCGGAACTGAGAAATACGGCAAACATAGCAACTTAATTAACAGGGGAGAGAAAACAACAGTCACAACAGACAGATATCACTTTGCATCAGACATGAGAAATCTAATCAAAATTCATTTCAAGCTGGCTCTACACTAATAGAATTTTGTTCCAAATTTTTCATTTTAGGAACGATCATTCAATTTTCTAATTGTTAGTGGGGTGAAATCAACATTTATTTTAGACCACAGTGACAAGAAAATTCAAAGGAGCGGGATGGAAAACGTTACTCAATAGAATAAGGCTCTGTTCACATCTCTGTGTTCTGAATGGCGGGCGGAATTGCCGCGATTCCGCCGGCGATTCAACATAGCAGCAAATTGCGGGACACCCATGCGTTCCCTGTGACTTCCAAGTTCAGGTACAAGAACTTCTTTTGGACAACAGGCATCCCGCGATTCTGTTTGCGTGATTTTATCGTGATTGTCGCCCGCTGAATCGCGGTAAAAATCTCACCGTGATTGGGGTGCCATTGGAAGTTACAGGGAACGCGCAGGAGTCCTGTGATTTTCCGCTACTTCGAATCACGGGTGGAGTCACGCCAATTCCGCCCGCGATTTAGAACGCGGAGATGTGAACGGAGCCTAAATTTCGAGGAATGTATGTGGTTTTTGTTTTGGAAAATTATATTAATTGCAAGATTAAATGTTAAAAGCAAATTTTGAAGTACTTTCAAATTACATTCTACCACTCATTGAAAGTACAAAGAATTTTTGTACGAATGTTCCTTTGAAAATCTACTAGTAATCTACTAATTAGCTTTACTCGTAGAGGGCCTCTAGATGTTTTAAAGGGGAATAAAGTTGCATTCACTAAACTATTAGTATTGTTCTTTGCTATGATGATCATTATTTTCAGCGAGGAGAGCCAAAGAGAGCTGAAAATAATGGACATTATGACCAAATTATAGCTTAAAGTGATTGTAAAGGTAAATTTAACAAAAATGTAGCTGCTGCTCTGTGCAATGGAATTGCACAAAGTGGCCGCGAACCTCCTCTTTTCGGGTCTCCTGCTGGTGCTCCTGGCCCCTCCCCTCTGTCCAGTGCCCCCCATGGGAAGCCGCATCCCATGGGGGCACTAATGCATGCTTCTACCCGAGCCATACTGCTGCATCCATTGACACAGACAGTGGGACTCGGCCACGCCCCTTCTTCCTTGTCACTGGCTTTGAGTGACAGCACTGGGGGCCCAGCAAAGCCCGTGAGACACGGAAGTGAGGGGAGAAAAGCATTGCAAACATGCACGCCGCTGGATCGAATGGGAGCGCAGGTAGGTAAGAGGACAGTGAGGGGGGATGCTGACACCTAAATATTTTTTACCTTAACCACTTGCTGACCGCCCCACGTACATATACTGTGGGGCGTCGGCTCTCCTGCGCGAAATCACATACAGGTGCATGATTTTGCTCCTCTGGGTCCGTGGCGCGCACGTGCGCTGCCGGTGACCAGCTCCTGCTGTGATTGGACACAGCGGGAGCCAATCAGCGGGTCAGATGGACCCCATGTCCGCTGGGACCCACCGACCGTTCCCGAGAGAGGCAGAATGGCAGTCTGCCTATGCAAAATAGGCAGATCGCCGTTCTGTGACAAGGGAAGACAGAGATCCTGTGTTTCTGCTAAGCAGGAACACGGATCTCTGTCTTCCCACAGTAAAAGCATCTGCCCCACAGTTAGAAAGCACTTGCTAGGGACACATTTACCCATTTGATCACCCCTAATGTTAGTCTCTTCCCAGCCAGTGTCATTAGTACAGTGACAGTGTATATTTTGTAGCACTGATCACTATATTAGTGTCAATGGTCCCCAAAAAGTGTCAAAAGTGTCACTTAGTGTCTGATTTGTCCGCCTCAGTGTTGCAGTCCCACTATAAGTCGCCATTACTAGTAAAAAAAAATTAATAATATAAATTCCATAAAAATATCCCTCAGTTTGTAGACACTTTTGTGCAAACCAATCAATATATGCTTATGTTTTATAGCAGAAAGTAAAAGATATTGTTTTTTTTTCCAAATTGTCGGTCTTTTTTTATTTATAGAGCAAAAAAAAAACACAGGGGTGATCAAATACCACCAAAAGAAAGCTCTATTTGTGGGGGAAAAAAAGGACATCAATTTTATTTGTGTACAGCGTCGCGCGACCGCACAATTGTCAGTTAAAACAATGCAGTGTTATATAACAAAAAATGGCCTGGTCATGAAGGGGGGGTAAACCTTCTGAAGCTGGAGTGGTCAATGCAAGGAATGCATTAAGATAAAAATGTTTAGGCTTTACAACCACTTTAATGAATATAGCAGCATAATGCTGTTTTTTCTTGTAGCAAAAAGATCATTTAAAAGTGTCGGTCCACCTAAATCTGATATTTGAGTTTTTTGTCGATGCTGGAGAGTAAAACCAGCTGTCAGTTTCTTATATCTCCTTGGGACTCTATTGGTGAAATCCTTATGGACCTTGGAAAATTAATTTTTATTCTTTTAGGTGTATGAAAATTCTGTCCATAGCAACCAATCAGGATCCTTCATTTTCAACTCATCACTGTAAAACTGACAGTTGGAAGCTGATCAGTTGCTATAAGCAGTGAAAGTGTTCTACATTTTTTGGCTTCCATTTATAAGTAACTCAGTGCCCTGGATGCTTTTAATCTTGAGCCCCATATTGATACCTTTGATCCTTACCATTGTGAGCGGTCCCACCATTTTGGCTTTTTCTTTTTTCTTGAACTTGGTGAAAAAGCTTTTCTTTTCTCTGCAAAGAAAAAAAAGCTTTTAAAAGGTACCCTTTCTGGTTATATATATATTAAAGTGGAACTAAACTCTACAAAACATTGCTTCGACTAGAATCATTGCAGTGTAATTACCTGGTACATTTGTAACATCTATAGGATGTTGAAAATGGAGCTGGGATGATGAAAATGTGCTGGGGGGGCGTGGCTTGGTTGGAGCCCTGGCTGAGACTGCCACATACTCCTTTACAGTGGATTTGCAGTGGTGTGCACATTTTGGGATACTTTTCTTGCTACTGAGATTGCTCAGATGGTGTTAAAGAAGGAAAAACCTTCTAGTAGTAGTCAGTGTGAGAAAAGACTGGTAGCCAAGTGATTGGCTAAGAATGGAGAGTAACAGAAACATTGGCTGCAGGTGTTCTCTCTCTGTAGCTGCTGCCCTGTGGTGAAAGAGCTGCATTTTCTCTGTACAGGCCATGACCTTCTCTTGCCATGAGGGAGACTGGAGAGTGCACATCGCTGTCCAGTGTGCACCGCCACTAATGCATAAGAGCGGCCTGAGTGGGATCCGGAATGCTGAGTTCAGGGCTGCCAACAGACAGAGTCACCTGGGTGCAGAGCAGAGAGTGGACCAATTGTGTGTGACCAAATGGTGAGCTGTAATATCACTGGGACTAGTGAACAGGTGCTGTGGGGATTTACTATCTGCTGGTAGAGAGACTGAGCCCTTCAGGAACTGACCATACAGCCATCTAATGGCCTTATTGCTGCCTGCAGGCTTGACTGGGACTATTCTTAAGTGCACCAATTTTACAAATGGGCCCCAACACTACCTGGCTGAAGAGTTAGCTCTAAAGACTGTCTCTTTAAAGCTGCTATTCTGAGACCGTTACCTATTGCTTATGCTAAGAGTTACCTCTCAGAGGACATTGCACCATATCCTAGCCATTCTCCTAGAGTGCATTTTAGACTAGTTATAGTACTATTATTCACATTGCATTTAATGCTTATATGCACTGTTTATTGCTAACTTTGCTGATTCATGAGTTAATCCCAGTCTAATGGTACAGAACTATATTCTAAGTTACTTTGGCATAGTAATTATACTGTCTAGTGGACTGTGTCTGAGCCTACTTTCTGTGTGTTCATTTATGCTCAAACCACCATTTATTCTAATCCATACCAATACATTGAGTTAATTTACCACTAAACAGTCTTGTGTCCATTTCCTGGTGCTAAGTCACAGGCGAGTTAAAGGTATCTATACATTCTATTTGTGTTCTTAATGGTGCTTGCAATAACTTTCATTCAACCAGATGTGTTAGAGGGGCTGAGGTTGTTCTTGGAGTCAGGCACTTTATGGTTCATAGACACTGAGCTATTATAGGCATAAAATATTAGCCATATTAGCCAACTCCAAGTTTTGTTTTTCAAGTTCGAAGAGCCACAGTTGCAACCAATCTTAGAAGTGAATAGCTGTATGGCCCTTTTCACGTAAGATATTTGCAGATATTTCATTGCATTGGTCTTTACCCTTGCATGCACACATGACATGTTCGTGGTCTAGAAAATACACTGTATGCACAGGCTGAGTTGCTGTGCGTATGAGGCCATTTTTAGCCTAGCAACTAATCAGATTCTAGCTTAGCTGACATTCCTCAGGTCAGTTCAAATCTTATTGAGCAGTAATACAAATATCACTCTGTGTCAGAGGTTTTACATTAGGCCCTGTGTGTCCTTTTCCTCTGAAAAAAATAATAAAAAAAATACTTAAAAACAAATGTACATTATTGTGAATGTATCCATTACTATCATTGTATGCTTGGCAAAGGTAAGTATTAAAGCAACTGCTAACTTTAATCTGGTTACTGACTAATTAAATCACCTGTTTGGGTTGGGTTCTTCAATGGTCATTGCTTCTTCTTCTGGCCCATTGACTTGACTTTTTCCATTTACGCCATCCACTCCAGTGCTCTGCTTACCTGCCATCTCTTCAGCAACTGCAAAGTACAAATATCTTATTCATTCAAAACTGAAGAAACAAAGAAAACCTCCCTTAGTCATACTTCTTTCTGAGATGACAAAGAGAGACACCTAAAATAAGGAAAAGGCCCTAGCATACACCATATCATGGACTAAGAAGAATGAATGTGCAAGAAATTGTTGGAAACCTCTGGCTTTTTTAGCACAAGCTTACCCAGGATTGGTGGGTCAGAAGATTTGGTGAGTGAGCTGTGAAGGTGGAGGCAATTCACGCGGAGAGGAGATAATTGATGGTTATGTGATGGAGGACACCAAGTTTGGACACCTAGACTGCATTCACACTACAGCGTTTAGAATCGCAGGCAGATTTGCCGCCAATCTGCCCGTGAGTTGAAAGCGTCGAACAAATCCCGGAACTCGCATTCGAGATGCCATTCATTTGAATGACACCTCAAATCGCGGTGCGGGTCTGCCACAATTGTCGCGCGATAAAACGTGCTGCAATCGCGGCAATCCGCATCGTGGGAAGCATGTTGCCCAAAAGAAGCTCTTGAACTTTTTTAGGCGACATGCTTCCCGCGATGTGAATTGCCACGATTGCAGCACATTTTATCGCACGACTATCGTGGCAGACCCTCACCGCGGTTAGAGGTGTCATTCAAATGAATGGTATTTTAAATGCGAGTTCTGCGATTTTCATTCACACATCGGCGCTTTCAAATCACAGATTCTCAGCAAATCTGCCCGCGATTCAAAACGCTGTAGTGTGAATGCAGCCTAAATGTGGACAGTATACTATATGATACACAGAGCACTTTATTGAGAACTACACACTTTTTTGCTATGCAGTTTATAGTTTTTCAAAGCACTTTACAGATTTTTGCTACATATTTTTTGTGAAGCACTCTATATAGTTAACTAGGCACTTTATGCATCAGATTCATTTGTTATTTATGCACCTATATGAAATTGTAATTTTAATATTTTAGCTATATTCAAGCAGTGTATATATATATATATATATATATATATATATATATATATATATATATATATATATATATATATATATGAATTTACTATAAAAACGAATAGCAGGCTGACAGTGGCCGTCACTTTGCATGTAGCCGTGCACCAAGCGTTTAACTGCGGATGTCTGAGCCTGGACACAGCAGACTTACACTGGTATCCATAGAATACACCTAACCGGATGTGTGAAAGAGGCCCCTAAATGAAAGGGTCTAGCTGCGGAAAGGAGTAGAGGATTAGGCAAGTCCTCTTTTTTTTTTTGTTTCCCTAGACCTCAACAAACAATTAACCACTACAAGGGATCATTATTTAGTTCCCCGGAGTTCCTCTTTAATGTATGTAAGAAAAACAACAATCTATGTTGCAGATAGCAACAAATCAAATTATTGCTTTTTACATACACAGCAGAAAAGGGACAGTTGGAACCCGGTAGCTGTGGTCAGTAGAGGGCATAAAGGCAGACAAAATAAAGGCTTTTCTAGATAGTTGTTCACATCAACCCTGCATAAACTCAAATGCAAAATGCAGCTTGTGATAGTCGTGCAATTCATTTTGATACAAATCAAAATTTGGACAAAATGCTTCTTATTCAGAGATTCGGATGTATCTGAATCTCCGATTCACAATAGTAATGCATTTCAAAGAATCCAAAATAAGTCATAATGAAAGCAACTCGTTCCTTTGCATTCATTCTTTTAATTCAGGTGACATGATACGATAGTTTAGGCCATTTTGTTTAATGTTTGACGCATCCAAAATAACGTAACAAAATAACGAATGATCCAAATTGACTCGGGTTCGTTTGTTTTTATTCTAGTGAGTGTAACGTGAATTATAAAAAATGCACTACATGATACATATGAAATGGAATAAATAGTTACAGGAAGGTATTAAAGTGAAAAAAGATGATTCCTACTTGTTGTGGATGGAGTTGAATCCATCAGAATCTTTGAATGATAGCAGAACAAATGATTCAGAATCTTCGGAAATAGCTTCTGAAAATACTAATTGATTTGGTACAATGAATATAGGCGACAAATCCGAATATACAAAACAAATTCTGTAAAACGAATCATTCTAACATAACAAATATCACTAAACTAAATGATTAACCTAACAAATTAATCTTAAACTATTTTTTTTTGTTGTGCACATCTCTAGCGTGTGACAAGAAAAGGCTGTGCTTTACTTGCTTTGTCTGTAATCCAAACCTGCCTCAATGGGACCGGCTGCATTCGAAGAAACACAAAGTGGTTCAATCCCCAACTCTGAGCTGTCATCCACACTACTCCATTGAAGTCAATAGGAGATGGCTGACATGCATAAAACATGCTTTTGCAGTGTCTATGGCAATGCCAGGTGTGATGGAAAGCTTGGCACCCCGCTTAGGTGCTTCCTACCTTCCAAACTCTTTCAGCAGACTGAGAGCTAATACCAGCCCTTTTACCCCAAGCTCAGTAAACAGACAAGATATTGAGGTAAAATCCATAGGAATGACTGTTTATTGAACAGAAATAAAGGTTTTTATACACTTCAAAAGTAGGTCAGTCACCACATGAACAATAAAACCAAATATTACCCAAAACATCACACAATAGTTAGATAACGAGCTAAAATTGACACAAGGCTAATCCCATTATAAGATCCTCCAAGAGTTAGCCAATTTAGCCAGTGACGCAATTAACTCAATTAACAATGGGAATTCACACCTGGGAGGCCCATAATGGCCCACACAAAACATAAAACATAACATAATCAGTGATCCCACCCCACCTTAGACTGGCCGGCACCCGTCTACAACAATCTGTGAGACCAATTCATACAATGTTCCAGCAGTCTGATACAGTGGAATTAATTTGTCTCTATAGATTTCTTGAGGGAGATTGTTGATAAATATTTCTGTCCAAAGTGAAGGAGCCTCTCCAATCCAGTTTGCAGGAGAGCCACCATATTTCCTCTGACCATTAACCTGTACAAAATTATTATTACACCTTTCCATCCACTCCAGAAGGGAAGCTTTATTGTCCTTATTCAGAGAATTAAGCCTCGCTCTCAGTGTTCATCACATTGTTGTCCATCATTGGAGAATGATATGCTCTCTTATGGGCCATAATCAGTGGGTCAGAGGCTTGCCACTAGTCTTTTCCAAAAGCCCCTGTCCTGGTTGGGTCTGTCATACCAGGTTTGAAATATTTTCTGATAACTCCCTGAAACTTTTTATCCATGCAATAACATTAAAGCCAATTTCACAGACAACTGTTAGAAGAAGTACTGTACGTGGGTGTATGGCCCTTTAAAACTGTTTCTGTATTACACTTTTTTACCCTCTTGGGTACCATTACACATACCTCCCAATTGTCCCTTATTTGGAGAAACTGTCCCACTTTTGGAACCAACCCCCCCGTTCTTCCTTGGTTGTCCCCATTTTTGACCTGATGTAAGCTCCTCTATAAAAAAAAATGTATACTTTACCTATCAAAAGTGTTTTACTTCACAAAAAAATATTATCTAACCTTTAAATTCTTGAAAAGCCAAAATAACGGAAAAGTAGTGATAACAAAATTGAGTTAAATCAATAATTATGTTTTTTTCTGCATGAATCCTCATAGTACATGTTACTGGAGGCATAGCAGGGGCATACTATTCGTCTATATTCTTTGTTCTATAATGTGTCCCTCTTTCCCATCTTACAAAGCTGGGAGATATGCCGTAACCGTTACACTTAAAACTCCTGCTGCTACAGAGAAAACTGGAACTAGAATAAACAGTTACACAAAAGCATCACACACGACATTATGCAATCCTACCTAGAATGCTCTTCAACAAAGGCTTGATTCCAAATCCTCTCGTACTACAATAAATTGGCTCATGGTTTATATACTCCAGATTTGGCTATGAAGTCATGAATCCAGCTCCTCCCTTTCTAGGGATGGGTTAATATTAATACTATTAATGAAAGAAGCCAGCCCCGCCTTACTCTCAGTGCACATTAACCAGGAATTACATTGCGATGTCCTCTGTATTCTGTACTGCTGATGACTTCAAAGTACTCACCACATGTGTGAAAATTAACTTAAGAAAACATTTACTTAGGACAGATGGGACCCACAAACATTTCAAAAATTTCAATCTGATCTTTCAACATACAAGCAATTAATTTCTGTCAATTTCAGATGTTTATTTAGGGGTCCTCAAATTCTTTAACCACTTCAATCCGAGGCATTTCCTTCCAGGCCAATTTTCAGCTTTCAGAGCTGTCACAATTTGAATGACAATGGCACGGTCATAAAACACTGTACCCAAGCTAAATTTTTATCATTTTTTTCACACAAATAGAGCTTTCTATTGGTGGTATTTAATCACTACTGGGTTTTTTATTTTTTGCTAAATAAACAAAAAAAGACGGAACATTTTGAAAAAAAACCCAAAATTTTCTTTGTTTCTGTTATAAAATCTTGCAAATAAATAATCTTTCTTCATAAACTTAAAATTCATCAACTCAGAATTCATAAATGTATTCTGCTACATTTCTTTGGTGAAAATAACCCAAATCGATGTTTATTATTTAGTCTGTAGGAAAGTTAGTCCACAAACTATGGTATTTATTTCCGGAGGCTCCCAAATGCCAGGACAGTACAAATACCTCAAAATGACCCCTTTTTGGAAAGTAGACAGTCCAAGGTACTTAGTAAGAGGCATGGTGAATTTTTTGAAATTGTAATTTTTTTGTCATCATTATTTGGAAAATGAAGAAATTAAAAAAAAACAAAAAACAAATTCACATTTTTTTTTTTTTTTTACATACTGTCACCAGTACAGTGCAGTGTTACATTTTTTTTACACATTATGATTGCATATACCAATGAATTTCATTGGTATAAGCAACCATTTTTACTGAATGAAACTGGTTCATTCATTGTCTTTTGTTATGATTAGCTATGATTGGTCAAAGCTAATCACATGGTACAGATGGGTAGTGATTTGCCCTGTCTGTACCATGTAATCACTGTGACCAATCACAGCAAGCAACACAATTGTACACAATGAATGGCATGAAAGGAAGCCATCCGATGTTTACAGTTGTCCTGTGAACTGCTGTGATTGGTCATATCGATCACATGACACTGGCAGCAGGCAGGTGCAGTGATCAGTCCTTACTGACACAGCCGGTGACAGATCCCGCTGCTGCGCGGCCCTGCACCTGGCCGAGAGGTGCTTTCTGGGAGGCCGTCACATGATGTCCTCCGTGAAAAATAGTGCCCCCCCCCCGCCCGGCCTATAGTAAAATGAGATGGTGTTAAACAAAGAGTCAGTTAACTTTCCACCAGGGAGATAGATTGTGGCCCCAGCATCAGTAGTAGTAGTAGTAGTAGTAGTAGTAGTAGAATGACTGCCAGGCATCAGTAAAAGTTAAAAAATATCCCCTGGGGTTGGTGGTCAGAAGGATTTAAAAAGAGAATGGGGTCCCGTTGAGCATAGCGCAGACCTCCTGTGTGCTCTCACGTAATTCTTCCCATTCCATTCATCGGTACTAGGCCATAGCTCTCTGTAACGCTAGTCTGCTCCTGGTTGCTATGAGAGATTGACCGCTAGGGAGGGAGCCAGAACATCGCCCCCCTCACTACCGGAGGACCTTACCAGGGACCACGCCTATTGACTAATTGCTTGTAGATTGTTCCTACACTTGGATACCCATAGCAACTACACTCCTCTACTTGTGTCCTGCTGAGTTAACTCTCTTGTAGTAGTGTTGCTTTATACCCAATGCAAATACAGACCCAGATTCCTTTGGAATACGCCAGAACCAACATGCACCCCTTTGAATATCTTCAGACCAGGCTCATAACGGTTAATATAACTTTACTGTTAAGATGCAGCATGGCAGTACGTAACGAATAATGTCCTTTTCCTAATAATAACTAAGGTAACGTAGTGGTACAGGCATACTTTCATAAAGGCAATGTTCATGGTTTGGATGCTGTCCATGATTCCAGGTCTCTTCTGCACCACACTTGTGCTCACAGGTGAGCCTGCGATCCACCTATATCCATGTTCTGTTCTCCTGCTTCCTCGATCTTTGCTGTCCCCCTATTTATATCAGAGGTAGGCCCGCCAAAACCAGAAACCCGGGAACTGAGCAGAATATGTTTAACCCTTTCTCTAGTCTAGGCCGACGGCAGAACATCTAACTATACACACATTTCCAGTCTGCCTACATGTAGTGCTACCCCCACAGAAGTTGCTGGTTGAATTGGGTCCTCTGCTTATGCTTCAACCCTGTTTGAGGCCTTGACCTCACTGACACCACCAGTAAAGTCAACAAACTTAAAGTGGTTGTATACCCTAATTATTCATTTTTACCTACAGGTAAGCCTATAATAAGGCTTACCTGTAGGTAAAATGAATATCTCCTAAACCTGTGTGGTTTAGGAGATATTCACTTTGCATGCAGCCGTTGACATCAGACGCTGCCGGACCTTGCCGGGAAGACGTCATCGTGGCTCCGGCCACTCACAGCGCCGGAGCTGCAAACCCAAAAGACACGCCGAGGGCAAAATGTCAGCTCCCTCGGCGTGGACCGAGATTAGATACCGATGCCTCATTCTAAGGTAAGTATTTCACAATGAGCTAGTTTGCGCTGCATACTAGCTCATTATGCCTTTGCCTTACAGGTTTTTTTAAAAAATATTTTTATATTTATATTTTTTTCCTGCGGGTATACAACCGCTTTAAGGCATAGCAATGGAAACACAGCCAGGTACACAAAGTTTCTTGCAGTGATTTCAAAACCTATATAATATACTGTGACTCCAACTGCTTAAATGATATCTCTACTCATAGGATGAGCTGCAGCAAATGACACAAGAGAATAACAAAACTTGTGTATGGGCTAAGTCACTTGGGAGCTCTCTTAACTAGGGACTAAGAATAGACCTGTGGAAAAAGAGTCAAGGTCACATGCAGATCTGCCCTCAGGATAAAGTAACCTGAATATAATCCTTAGCGTTATTCTTCAGGCGTCTGAGTTGGGGCCCATGAAGACGTTATCGCACGTGAATGAAATAAGACTTAGGTGTAAATGGTTATATTCCTGCATGCAGTAAGACAGTCTGAAAGGTATAGTGGATATTTATGGTACAATTTCAGCAGTTAGATCAGTGTTTTTCAAACGGGTGTTCCGTGGAGAGGGTCTCTGGGGTTCCGCCACGATCTACCATTGATCACAGATGAACTGTAGATCACATCCCCACATAGCTGAGAGGCTGCAAAGCGCAGAGGAAAACAACTCACATCACTGTCTCGCACCGATCCCAGCTGGCCATCCCTCCTGTCCATCCCAGGTGCCTGTGTGTGACATCACTCCGGAAGGACGAGGGCAGGCGGAAATCAGCAAATGAGATACGATCCATTCCAGCAGCTTCCCTGAGCTACTCTGCATGAGGAAATCCACTGCAGGTCCCAGTATGTGCCCTCCAGTTTCCTCCTGGCCCCCCTGTACTATATTGTTCTCTCATGGCCCCCGTATACTGTTCTATCCTGGCCCCCATATACTGTCCCCTCCTGCCCCCGTACTGTTTTCTCCTGGTCCCCTGTATTCTCTCCTGGCCCCCCTGTACTGTTTCCTCCTGGCCCTTCTGTGCTATTCTCTATTGGCTCCCCTGTACTGTTCCCTCGTGGCCTCTCTATACTGTTCCCTCCTGCCCCCTGAACTGTTCCCTCTTGGCCCCCTGTACTGTTCCCTCCTGGGCCCCCTGTACTGTTCCCTCCTGGCCCCCCGTACCGTTCTCTCCTGGCCCCTCTATACTGTACTCTCCTGGCCCCCCTGTACTGTTCTCTCCTGGCCCCCCTGTGCTGTACTGTACTGTTCCCTCCTAGACCACCAAGGACTGTGCTGTGCTCTCTTGGCCCCCCTGTACTGTTCTCTACCGGCGCCCCTATACTATTCCCTCCTGACCTCCCCATACTGTTCTCTCCTGGTTCCCCTGTACTGTTCCCTCCTGGCTCCTCTGTACTGTTCCCTCCTGGCTCCCCTGTAATGTTCTCTCCTACCCCCTTGTACTGTTCTCTCCTGGCCCCCTATACTGTTCTCTCCTGGGTCCCTCTGTACTGTTCTCTCCTGGTCCCTCTGTACTGTTCTCTCCTGGACCCATTGTACTGTTCTCTCCTGACGCCACTTTACTATTCCCTCCTGGCCCCCCCTATATCATTCCCTCCTGGCTCCCTATACTGTTCTGTCCTAGCCCCCCTGTACTGCTCTCCCCTGGCCCCCCTATACTTTTCTCTACTGGTCCCCCTCTAATGCTCCCTCCTGACCCCCTATATAATTCCTTCCTGCCCCCTATACTTTTCTCTCCTGCCCCCCTGTAGTGTTCTTTCCTGGCCCCCTGTACTGTTCTCTACTGCCCCCCTGTACTGTTCTCTCCTGGCCCCCCTATACTGTTCTATCCTGGCACACCTATACTGTTAACGCCTGCCCTTCTGGACCCCCTGTACTGTTCTCTTCTGGCCCCCTATACGGTTCTCTCCTGGCCACCCCCCCCGTACTGTTCTCTCCTTTCCTCCTATACTGTTCTCTCCTGGCCCCCTATACATATCTCTACTGGTCCCCCTGTACTGTTCCCTCCTGGCCCCCCTATACTGTTTCCTCCTGTACTGTTCTCTCCTGTCCCCCCCTTTACTATTTTCTCCTGGCCCCCTATATCGTTCCCCCCTGGCCCCTATACTGTTCTCTCCTGGCCCCCCTTTACTGTTCTCTGCTCCCCCCTGTACTGTACCCTCCTGGCCCCCTATACTGTTACCTCATGGCCCCCTTGTACTGTTCTTTCCTGGCCCCCCTATACTGTTCTCTCCTGACCCCCATGTACTGTTCCTTCCTGGCCCCCCTATGCTTATCTCTACTGGTCCCCCTGTACTGTTCCCTCCTGGCCCCACTATATCATTCCCTCCTGGCCCCCCTGTACTGTTCACTCCTGGCCCTCTATACTATTCCCTCCTGGCCCACCTGTACTGTTCTCTACTGCCCCCCCCGTACTGTTCCCTCCTGGCCCCTCTATACTTTCATCCTGGCCCCCCTGTACTGTTCTCTTCCGGCCCCCCTGTACTGTACTGATCACCAATGTTGGGGGGGGGGGGGGCGGGGGATAATTTTCACTGCCCTTGACCACCATTTCAGGGATGATGGGGTCGGGGGGGTATTAAATTTCACTGTCACTGATCACCAATGTGGGGGAGGGGTTTAATAGTACTAACACCAGCGCTGGGGAATTTTGTTGTATTCGCTGATACCAATGCTGGGGGATTAGTATTACTGCTACTGACATCAATGCTAAGTATTATTGTACTCCAGCTTCTTCAATGTGCAGTGTGATACGCTGCAAAAATTGCTCTGGTGCAGAACAAATATTCCTAGATGACAAATGATATTTTGGCAAGTAGTTGGTGTGTGCTTTATGAATTTCAGAGATTTGTTTCCAATTTGAAAACCACTGACAAAATGAGGCAGAGCCTATAGCAGTCATGTGAGTTGACGTTAATGTAACCCGCGTCTCCTTGCTCAAGGAGAGGGTGTGGAATCAGGTAATATTTACAGTAGATAGTTTTCAGCATGTGAATGCGGTAACGTGAAATTTTCATTCATTACAGACTGTCCAGCCCAGACCTGTTCCCTTTTCTTTCCTCATCTCTGATAGCAAAGCATGAGAAGAGTTTACATTGCACTGCATTACATCACTGCACTCTGCTGCTTCATTTATGATCGTTATGGCAGCAATCCAAGGTCATAGTTCCTCTGTATGAAGTAATACTGGATGTGTCTGGACATGTTCAGAGCTCGCTCTATCTATCTATCTATCTATCTATCTATCTATCTATCTATCTATCTATCTATCTATCTATCTATCTATCTATCTATCTATCTAGTATCTAAATATTTAACAACTGGGGGGCTTAAAATAAAACTTCTCCTTCTGTATGATTATTATTATTCTGGATATGTATAGTGCCAACGGTTTGGGCAACGCTTTACAACATGAGGGCAGACAGTACAGATACAATATAATTCAATACAGGAGGAACCGGAGCGCCCTGCTCCATAGAGCTTACAATCTAAAGGGGAGGGACAAGTGATACAAAAGGTAATAACTGTGGGGGATGAGCTGATGGAGAAAATAAAATAAGTAATCAGTGTAAAATGCAGTGACATGAGTGAGACTCCAAGGTGTTCCATTTTCCATCACCATATATAGACAATAGGCTTACCAGAAAGATGGATCCCAGATGGTAGAGGGCAGTATACACTTATATATGGTATAATCACTATACCGGACCATTTGGAACTGGAAACAGCCAGCAGCCACAATAATTATATTGATTTCTTAGGTGTCCCCAGAACACAAAAAAAAACAAAAGGCCCCAGTGGTACAGATCATCCCAATTCTGTTTATTAAATGCCGGTGTAAGATAATGCTAAAACCGACGTCATACTTCATTGAACTTTTTTTTTCCATCTGTCACTATGCACTTTAGTGTTCAAGCACTATATGGACTATTTTTTAATGATATACTTTGAACTTCACTTATTTAGTGCTGCAATATTTATTAAATATGTTATTGTTATTGACCGATCACAGAAATTATTTAATTCTATCAGTTAGTCAACAAGTCGATATCGAGCGACGAAAGGAGAAGCCATTGTATTGGCCTATGAGAAGGAAGGAGGAGGGATGAGATGTATGGCTGAGGAGCCATGGTGAGTGAGCTGGCGAATGGGGGGGTGGCTGTTGTGTTTATGGTGCGGGCTGGTGGAGTGATGGGTCAGGTCCATCTGCCGCCTCCCCCCCCCCCCCCCCAACTGATGGAGCACCAGCCACCTCTGCCTCCTACCCATCATAAAAAAAGAAGACATTTTACAGTTTAAACACTTTACACTTTTTAATTGTTTTTGTTATCCAAGATTGTAAAGGATACAAATGTCTCCACAGTCAGATGTCTGGCGGAGAGGACATGTGGCAATATCTGTGGTTTTTAGAGGACTTAATTCACACACAGATGACCTTAGTCAGAGGAGAGAAAAACAGAAATGAAACAGATTTCTTCCTTTTTTTTATCTGGTCACACTATCTGGAAGGGCTAACATGACCTCTATGATGTCATAGCTGTAACATTGCATACAAATGACCTTAATGAAGATTTTGCTGCTGAGCTCATCACACACCTTACAGATGACATGGGGATCACAATGCACTGTACCAGGGCCAAAACTAGGGGGGGGGGGGGGGGCTTTGAGGGGGGCGCCGCAGCTCCTTCCTCCTTCTCCTCCTTCCCTCATGCCATCCAAGATTTACGCGATCCTGACTGTCAGGGAAGCCGCTGCCAGCTTCTATAGTGGAGGAAAGTCAGCATGTCCCGCTCCATGCTGAGCCCAGTCAGCAGAAGCTCACCCGACTCCACCATTAACATCAGGGGGTGACCTGGGATCTGCACACACAGAGGTTAGATGTGTTCTCTGTGCAGCTGCATTAAAATCTCCCTCTCCCACCCTGCGCGGTCCCGCGGTCCGTGCGGGCTGGTGTAATGTACAGGAAGCAGTGGGGGGCGCCGGTGTTCTGCCGAGAAAGTTCCCCTCGGTGGATAAGGACCCCCCTCTACTGCGCAGGCGCAGTGCTTGCGCAGTAGGAGCCGGCGGAAATAGCCGAAGCCGAATAGAATAGAAATCAGCTGTACACGGCGCCTGTATGAGGGCCCCTCGGGGGCTCGCTTCGCTCGCCACGCTTCGGGCACGGCCTCGCTTCGCTCGGCACTTTTTTATTCTCCCTCTAGGTCCACTTGGATGGTGGGGCTTGAACCTGGACCTAGGGCGCAGGCGCTGTGTACAACTGATTGAAGTTTTTCAGCTTCTGCTATTTTCGGCGGCTCCTAGTCGTTCGTACTGCGCAAGCGCTGCGCCTGCGCAGTACAGGGGGGTCCTTATCCGCCGGGGGAACTTTCTCAGCAGGACACCGGGCATCCAGACATTATTGGCACCCATGGCCGCGTCATCTCTCCAGGCTGACTGCTGCCTGTGTAACGGAGCCGAGGAAGCTTCCTCTAGGCTCCTCCTCAGCTCTACCTGTTGTCACAACAGTCGTACCCCTTCTAATCCGCTTTGGAAATGAAGCCAGAAATCTCTCAAATCTCACCTACGCCATGAATGTGTAGGCCTTCTCTCTCAGGTGGGTGGGGGAGGGGGGTTTCTGAAATTAGTCTTTCAGGAACGAAAGACTGTAACCTCACTGTATTCCCGAAATGAATGCTGAGGAATGGAAATGTAACCATTCGTCCATCTTTGGAATTAAAGCTGATTTGCAGGAATTCAGATCCTTTGTAAAAGGATTAAGGCACGCTATCAGTTAAGTCCAAGGAGCTGCATGACATCTCCTGGGATTATGTATAAAATTTTTATATCTGACTTTTTTTGTACTCCTGGAAGACAAAGATGGCTATTGCTGTATTTCCAGGAGCTCGACGCTGATGCTGCAGGTCTAAGCATCTTCAACATTAGTCAGTGCAGCTGCTATGCCCTCCTCTCCTCCTGCCCAGTAACAGAAGCCTTTGTATTATGTGAATTCACAAAATGTAAAGGCTTCTCTGAATGGGCAGAAGAGAGAAGGTGGACATAGCTGCTCTGTGTGCCTCTCTCTCCTCTTCCACAACCCTAAGTGTCAGTGTGTGCTCTGGCAGAGCCATACACATGTCAGATATAAATAATAGAGATAAGTTCAGGAGATGTCAAGCACCTCCTGGACTTAACTTATAGTGTGCCTGCACTTTTTACAAAGTGGCTGAATTTATGGAATTCATCTTTAATTCCTCATCCTGGCTTCTTTGCAAGGAAACCTGTCATTTTGAGCAAGGATTCCCTCCTCCTGCCGATACTTACTATGGTCATGTTTACTCCCCCCCCCCACCGTTCTATTTGTTTCTTAGAGCCCTTGGAAGTACTTAGGGAGACATGTATCAGCTGTTTTGAGACAGTTTAGGTGCCTTTCACATGGGGTGGATCTGTTTTGACGGGCTACGCTTTTGGTCAGTGGGGATCGCTCCGTTGATCCCCGCTGAGCAGGCAGATGACAGGTCCGTCTCTGCACAGTGAGCAGAGACGGACCTGTCAGAGTCCCACTCTCCTCTATGGGGAGATCGGATGAAAACAGGCAGCCTGTTAGTTTTCATCTGACCCGATCCGACCCGCTGGATGGATGATGAACGTATCGCCATACGTCTGTTTTCAGCAGATCTTGCCAGATTGGATGCCAGGCGGGTGTCAGCGGACACATATCCGTTGACATCTGCCTCCCTATAGAAGTCGATGGTGGCCCGATCAGATCCGCCTGCAAAAAAAACAGGCGGATCCGATCAGTCCATTCGTGTGAAAGGGGCATTATACCAGTTGCATTTAAGCAAAACAATACTGATTAAATACATCCCATAGTTTCCCTGTGTAACTTTTTTCTCCTACTTCTGCAGCAATTTACTATTAGGGTCTGAGTGGGATAGATTGCAGTCAGATGCATACGTTTTCAAACAGAGCATAGGAAAAGATAGACTGTTGTGACAGAACACAGCAGCCAGAAATGTTGTATAGAACCGCTGTACATTATATAAACGTTTCAGCTTGGCCGTTATTTTAGAGGAAAAGGAGTTTTATTGTGAAAAATATGTCAGTTTATTATGTCAAGGTCAACCGACAGAAATATTGCATACACACACTGCACAACATTCAAGCATTCTTACTAGGCCACAATGGAGTCTGTGCAAGTTTTTTTTTTTTTTTCGCTTTACGAATTTGTGTGCCATCCTTGTGTAGGGGTCATGCTAATCTTCTTTGTATCATTACAATTTAGGTATATGTGCTGCCGAAGCAAGCATGGGCAGGTTTTATCATGAAATAAAAATTAGGGTGTGCTTATGCAGAGCCAAAATCCAGTAAAATAGAACTGATTTGCTAGAATATGGTCCTTTGCTGCTTAGATGCAATGTCAATGGGAGAGAGCAGGCAGATTTTATCTGGAATCAACAAATAACGGTGTCTTTTTTCTGAGACTGAAGACCAAAAAAAAAAATGGACGTATTGGCAAGAGAGTTTGCGAAGCCTTTTTGGAAGTCCACTATTTCAGAGGAATAAAACAGGCACATTTCATGTGGAAATAAAATTGAGAAATAGACCAAAAAAGTACCAAATCCATAAGGTTATCAAGAACACAACCACGATAATTTTGACAGGACTTTAGAGGTACCCCCTGAAGACCCTTTAGTTTAAAATCATATATATATATTTTATTAATATCACTGCAAAAAAGCTTGGACCAAGGGTCCTAAAATCATACAACAATATAATGCATATAGACATATATCCAACTAATCACGTTGGATGTGCGAAGCAAAATATCATTAATAAAGTAACAATTCCTTGTAATGTATCTACATCATAATACATATTTTGTCCATGGTAATATATAGTAGAAAAGCTTCCCAGCTCCCAACACAGACTTGGACCGCTTCCTCAGGGGGATCGGTATTTAGATATAATATAATATAAAGGGAAACAAATAGATTCCAAGTGACTCAATCAATTAACCATGTAAATAGAAAGATAATCAAAATACCTACAACATATAATCATACACATAGTTACATGTTAGATAATGTCCATGTGTCTGTTCAGAGCTGACACAGGGGCGAAAAAGGGGACAACCAACATGAGGACACCAAGAGAACCCCACTCACAGAGCCTAATGTATAATATCAAATGGAGAGTAAGTATAAATAGAAGTACCATCCAAATAAATCAAAATATCAAAAGCAATTAAACCGCTAATTCCATATAAAGGTAACTTACTTGCCCCTGAATTGATACAGAAGAGTGTGTCTGGAAAAGATCAGTCAAATAGCAAGATTGATAAACTACATGGATGGCATAGTGTATGTGTCCCAACATCACATTAAAAACATCTATACCTGCAACCATAATAATTACCACTAGATGGCAATCATGCTTAAGAAGAGTATTCAAAAGACACATTGGGGGTTATTTACGAAAGGCAAATCTTGGAAGTGCAGTCACTCTAAATCTAAGGGGTAGATCTGAAATGAGGGGAAGCTCTGCTGATTTTATCATCCAATCATGTGCAAGCTAAAATGCTGTTTTTTTATTTTCCTTGCATGTCCCCCTCGGATCTACAGCGACTTTATTCCAAGTGCACTTGCAGTGCACTTGTAGTGCAAAGTGGATTTGCCTTTAGTAAATAACCACCATTGTCTATACAACAGAAAAATTAATCTGTATTCTGTGGGACTGCTCTGTAAAGGTACAAAATCCTGGGTTGTTACTACGTAGTGTACCTAAAATGCCGGAGTATTGACATACTCTACATTTATCTTTAATCCCTTCCCTTCTTTTGTGCTATGACTTTTTGTTAACCGAGGTTAGAGAGTTGGGCCCTTGTGGGTTCTTGGATTGGTCCTTTCTTTCACTATGCTGGCCTCCTTATCCCTGCTGTCCTCCTACAGGCTGGACGGGGGACTTGGTGGGAGTGTAATTCGTGTCCCAGTCAGGGAATTTATGTGCGTGTTTTTGGGCCTGGTATTATCTGCAAGGTGGGTGTTTTATTCTTCCTTTCTTACATTTATTTTCTTTCTCTTCTTTCCTTCTTCCGTTGTCCTCCCTCTCCTCAGCTGACTCTGGACAGTATTATTAATGTGTCTTTTTATAAGTATCCTAGCTTTGAACATTCTAATATCTTGGACATCTATACAGCTCCAATTAATGTCCTGAGGAAGCAGATAAACTCGTGAAACACGCAGACAGGAGCGATTATGTCTAGTATAGAACAACATCCTTTCTGATGTTGACTATATTAAATTGAGTTTTATATGACTTATAAATAAACTTGTATGTTTTATGCATCGTGATGTTGTGATGCTATCAATTGGTCACTGATCTTTAACCACTTGCTTGAATGACGGCCACAGCCCGGACCTGAATTTCCGGAAGGCCGCCATATGACGGCCTCCCCTTTGCACGCCCACTGTGATCATGGAGTCACTGAGACTCGGGTGATCACAGATCACCGGCCCCTTACCACCTGATCAGCTGTCAGCCAATGACAGCTGATCACATGATGTAAACAGAAGATCAGTAATCTTTTTCTCCTCACGCTGATAACTTGAGGAAAAAAAAAAAAGCTGATCACTGGCTTATGTGCAAAGGACATTGGTTCCGAAGAGGAAGAGGCAATTCTGCCTCATCTGTGCCCACCAGTACCCCCTGCCAGCGCCACCTGCCATTGCCACCTGCCAGTGCCCACAGTGCCCACCAATGCCACCTATCAATGCCCATGAGTGCCACCTATCAATGCCCACAAGTGCCACCTATCAATGCCCACCAGTGGTGCCAATCAGTGCCACCTAGCAGTGCTGCCTATCAGTGTAACCGGTTATTGCCCATTATTGCCACCCATCAGTGCCCATCACTGCCACCTATTATAACAAAATATAAAAAAAACTTTTTTTTTTTTTTTAATTCGGTCTTTTTGATTTTTTTTTTTTACAAAAAATAAAAACCGCAGAGGTGATCAAATGCCACCAAAAGAAAGCTCTATTTGTGGGAAAAAAACGATAAAAATTTCATTTGGGTACAGTGTCTTATGACCGCTCAATTGTCATTCAAAGTGCATCAGTGCTGAAAGCTGAAAATTGGTCTGGACAGGAGGGGGGTTTAAGTGCTCCAGTAAGCAAGTGGTTAAAGTAACATTTTTCCTGTCTATATTTTGATTGATTATGCTTACTCCGGGATGATAACAACCAGTGGCATTTACTATAATCGAGCATTGAATTGCAGATCTTTATTATTTTGATATACAGCGGGTAAAATAAGTATTGAACACGTCTCCAACTTTCTAGGTAAATATATTATTATGTAAAGGTGCTATTGACATGAAATTTTCACCATATGTTGACAACAACCCATGCAATCCATACATACAAACACACCAAAACAAATAGGTTCAGAAATGAAGTTATGTGTAATAAAATGGAATGACGCAGGGAAAAGAATATTGAACGCATGAAGAAAGGGAGGTGCAAAAAGGCATGGAAAGCCAAGACACCAGTGGCACTTTACCGTCGGTATGCGGCCACTAGCGGGGCGGTTTTACCCCCTGCTAGTGGCCGAGAAAGGGTTAAAAACCACCGCAAAGCGCCTCTGCAGAGGTGCTTTACCGGAGGTATAGCCACGCTGTCCCATTGATTTCATTGAAGGAGCGGTGTATACTCCGCCACTTCACTGCTCCGAAGATGCAGCTAGCAGGACTTTTTTTCCCGTCCTGCTAGCGCACCGCTCCAGTGTGAAAGCCCTCGGGCTTTCACACTGGAGACACAGCAGCGGCTGTTTCGGGTCGGTTTGCAGGTGCTATTATTAGCGCAATAGCACCTGCTCTCTCAAGACCTTCGCAACCTTACTGTTGCAAAACATACTGATGCCATTGGTTACAGATGGATTTCTAAACTTCTGAATGTCCCAGTGAGCACTGTTGGGGCCATAATCTGGAAGTGGAAAGAACATAGTTCACCATAAACTGGCCACGACCAGGTGTTCCTCGCAAGATTTATGACAGAGGAGTGAAAACAATTATCAGAAGTTGTCAAAGAGCCAAGGATCACTTGTGGAGAGCTTCAGAAAGACCTGGAATTAGCAGGTACAATTGTTTCAAAGAAAACAATAAGTAATGCACTCAACTGCCATGACCTGTATGCACACTCACCGTGCAAGACTCCATTGCTGAAGAGAAAGAATGTTGAAGCTCATTCAAAGTTTGCTGGGCAACATTTAGACAAGCCTGTGAAATACTGGGAGAATATAGTCTTGTCACATGAGACCAAAATTGAACTCTTTGGATACCATAATACACATCATGTTTGGAGGTCAAATGGCACTGCACATCACCCCAAAAACACCCCCCATACCAACAGTGAAGTTTGGAGGTGGGAACATCATGGTGTGGGGCTGTTTTTAAGCATACAATACTGGCAAACTTCATATAATTGAAGGAAGGATGAATGGAAAAATGAACCAAGATATTCTTGATAAAAATCTGCTGCCATCTACCAGGATGATTAAGATGGTGGACATTTCAGGAAGACAATGATCCCAAACACAAAGCCAAGGAAACTCAATTGGTTTCAAAGAAAGAAAATAAAGCTGCTAGAATGGACCAGCCAATCACCCGACTTAAATCCAACAGAAAATCTATGGAAAGAATTGAAGATCAGAGTTCATAGAAGTGGCACACGGAACCTTTAAGATTTGAAGACTGTTCCTACTTTGTGGAAGAACTGGCCAAAATCACATCTGAGCAATGCATGCGACTAGTTTATCCATACAAGAGGCGTCTTGAAGCTGTCATTACCAACAAAGGATTTTGTACAAAGTATTAAATACATTTCAGTTAGCGTGTTCGATACTTTTCCCTGTGTCATTCCATTTTACTACACATGACTTAACCACTTCAATACTGGGCACTTTCCCCCCTTCCTGCCCAGGCCAATTTTCAGCTTTCAGCACTGTCGCTATTTAACCACTTGCCGACCGCCTAACGTAGATATACGTCAGCAGAATGGCACGGGCAGGCAGAATCACGTACCTGTACGTGATCTGCCTCCCGCGGGCGGGGGGTCCGATCGGACCCCCCCCCCCGGTGCCAGCGGCGGTCGGCTTGTGACTGGGAGCGTTGGGAGGCGAGGGGGAGACCATCCGATCGTGGCCCCCCCCTCGCGATCGCTCCCAGCCAATCGGAATCCTCCCCTGCCTGTGTGTAGTTTCACACAGGCAGAGGATGTGATGTCATCTCTCCTCGGCTCGGCAGTTTCCGTTCCAGCGCCGAGGAGAGAAGACATGTAAGTGCACAACACTACACACAACACAGTAGAACATGCCAGGCACACTAAACACCCCCCGATCCCCCCCCCGATCGCCCCCCAACCACCCCCCCCCCTGTCACAAACTGACACCAAGCAGTATTTTTTTTTTTTTTTTTTCTGATTACTGATTGGTGTCAGTTTGTGACAGTTACAGTGTTAGGGCAGTGAGTGTTAGGCCCCCTTTAGGTCTAGGGTACCCCCCTAACCCCCCCTAATAAAGTTTTAACCCCTTGATCACCCCCTGTCACCAGTGTCGCTAAGCGATCATTTTTCTGATCGCTGTATTAGTGTCGCTGGTGACGCTAGTTAGGGACGTAAATATTTAGGTTCGCCGTCAGCGTTTTATAGCGTCAGGGACCCCCATATACTATCTAATAAATGTTTTAACCCCTTGATTGCCCCCTAGTTAACCCTTTCACCACTGATCACCGTATAAGTGTTACGGGTGACGCTGGTTAGTTCGTTTATTTTTTATAGTGTCAGGGCACCCGCCGTTTATTACCGAATAAAGGTTTAGCCCCCTGATCGCCCGGCGGTGATATGCGTCGCCCCAGGCAGCGTCAGATTAGCGCCAGTACCGCTAACACCCACGCACGCAGCATACGCCTCCCTTAGTGGTATAGTATCTGTACGGATCAATATCTGATCCGATCAGATCTATACTAGCGTCCCCAGCAGTTTAGGGTTCCCAAAAACGCAGTGTTAGCGGGATCAGCCCAGATACCTGCTAGCACCTGCGTTTTTCCCCTCCGCCCGGCCCAGCCCAGCCCACCCAAGTGCAGTATCGATCGATCACTGTCACTTACAAAACACTAAACAAATAACTGCAGCGTTCGCAGAGTCAGGCCTGATCCCTGCGATCGCTAACAGTTTTCTTGGTAGCGTTTTGGTGAACTGGCAAGCACCAGCCCCAGGCAGCGTCAGGTTAGCGCCAGTACTGCTAACACCCACGCACGCACCGTACACCTCCCTTAGTGGTATAGTATCTGAACGGATCAATATCTGATCCGATCAGATCTATACTGGCGTCCCCAGCAGTTTAGGGTTCCCAAAAACGCAGTGTTAGCGGGATCAGCCCAGATACCCGCTAGCACCTGCGTTTTTCCCCTCTGCCCGGCCCAGCCCAGCCCACCCAAGTGCAGTATCGATCGATCGCTGTCACTTACAAAACACTAAACAAATAACTACAGCGTTCGCAGAGTCAGGCCTGATCCCTGCGGTCGCTAACAGTTTTTTTGGTAGCGTTTTGGTGAACTGGCAAGCACCAGCGGCCTAGTACACCCCGGTCGTAGTCAAACCCGCACTGCAGTAACACTTGGTGACGTGGCGAGTCCCATAAGTGCAGTTCAAGCTGGTGAGGTGGCAAGCACAAGTAGTGTCCCGCTGCCACCAAGAAGACAAACACAGGCCCGTCGTGCCCATAATGCCCTTCCTGCTGCATTCGCCAATCCTAATTGGGAACCCACCACTTCTGCAGCGCCCGTACTTCCCCCATTCACATCCCCAACCAAATGCAGTCGGCTGCATGAGAGGCATTTTCTTTATGTCCTCCCGAGTACCCCTACCCAACGAACCCCCCCAAAAAGATGTCGTGTCTGCAGCAAGCGCGGATATAGGCGTGACACCCGCTATTATTGTCCCTCCTGTCCTGACAATCCTGGTCTTTGCATTGGTGAATGTTTTGAACGCTACCATTCACTAGTTGAGTATTAGCGTAGGGTACAGCATTGCACAGACTAGGCACACTTTCACAGGGTCTCCCAAGATGCCATCGCATTTTGAGAGACCCGAACCTGGAACCGGTTACCGTTATAAAAGTTAGTTACAAAAAAAAGTGTAAAAAAAAAAAAAAAAAAACACAAGCAAAAATATAAAATAAAAAATAATAGTTGTCGTTTTATTGTTCTCTCTCTCTCTATTCTCTCTCTATTGTTCTGCTCTTTTTTACTGTATTCTATTCTGCAATGTTTTATTGTTATTATGTTTTATCATGTTTGCTTTTCAGGTATGCAATTTTTTATACTTTACCGTTTACTGTGCTTTATTGTTAACCATTTTTTTGTCTTCAGGTACACCATTCACGACTTTAAGTGGTTATACCAGAATGATGCCTGCAGGTTTAGGTATCATCTTGGTATCATTCTTTTCAGCCAGCGGTCGGCTTTCATGTAAAAGCAATCCTAGCGGCTAATTAGCCTCTAGACTGCTTTTACAAGCAGTGGGAGGGAATGCCCCCCCCCCAACGTCTTCCGTGTTTTTCTCTGGCTCTCCTGTCTCAACAGGGAACCTGAGAATGCAGCCGGTGATTCAGCCAGCTGACCATAGAGCTGATCAGAGACCAGAGTGGCTCCAAACATCTCTATGGCCTAAGAAACCGGAAGCTACGAGCATTTTATGACTTAGATTTCGCCGGATGTAAACAGCGCCATTGGGAAATTGGGAAAGCATTTTATCACACCGATCTTGGTGTGGTCAGATGCTTTGAGGGCAGAGGAGAAATCTAGGGTCTAATAGACCCCAATTTTTTCAAAAAAGAGTACCTGTCACTACCTATTGCTATGATAGGGGATATTTACATTCCCTGAGATAACAATAAAAATGATTTAAAAAAAAAAAAAAATGAAAGGAATAGTTTTAAAATAAGATAAAAAAAATAATAATAATAAAGAAAAAAAAAAAAAAAAAAAAAAAAGCACCCCTAAGGCGAACGCAAGCGTCGGTCTGGCGTCAAATGTAAACAGCAATTGCACCATGCATGTGAGGTATCACCGCGAACGTCAGATCGAGGGCAGTAATTTTAGCAGTAGACCTCCTCTGTAAATCTAAAGTGGTAACCTGTAAAGGCTTTTAAAGGCTTTTAAAAATGTATTTAGTTTGTCGCCACTGCACGTTTGTGCGCAATTTTAAAGCATGTCATGTTTGGTATCCATGTACTCGGCCTAAGATCATCTTTTTTATTTCATCAAACATTTGGGCAATATAGTGTGTTTTAGTGCATTAAAATTGAAAAAAGTGTGTTTTTTCCCCAAAAAATGCGTTTGAAAAATCGCTGCGCAAATACTGTGTGAAAAAAAAAAATGAAACACCCACCATTTTAATCTGTAGGGTATTTGCTTTAAAAAAATATATAATGTTTGGGGGTTCAAAGTAATTTTCTTGCAAAAAAAATTATTTTTTTATGTAATCAAAAAGTGTCAGTAAGGGCTTTGTCTTCAAGTGGCTAGAAGAGTGGGTGATGTGTGACATAAGCTTCTAAATGTTGTGCATAAAATGCCAGGACAGTTCAAAACCCCCCCAAATGACCCCATTTTGGAAAGTAGACACCCCAAGCTATTTGCTGAGAGGCATGTCGAGTCCATGGAATATTTTATATTGTGACACAAGTTGCAGGAAAGAGACAATTTTTTATTTTTTTTTGCGCAAAGTTGTCACTAAATGATATATTGCTCAAACATGCCATGGGAATATGTGAAATTACACCCCAAAATGCATTCTGTTGCTTCTCCTGAGTATGGGGATACCACATGTGTGGGACTTTTTGGGAGCCTAGCCGCGTACGGGACCCCAAAAACCAAGCACCGCCTTCAGGCTTTCTAAGGCCGTAAATTTTTGATTTCACTCTTCACTGCCTATCACAGTTTCGGAGGCCATGGAATGCCCAGGTGGCAAAACCCCCCCCCCAAATGACCCCATTTTGGAAAGTAGACACCCCAAGCTATTTGATGAGAGGTATAGTGAGTATTTTGCAGACCTCACTTTTTGTCACAAAGTTTTGAAAATTGAAAAAAGAAAAAAAAAAAATGTTTTTTCTCGTCTTTCTTTATTTTCAAAAACAAATGAGAGCTGCAAAATACTCACCATGCCTCTCAGCAAATAGCTTGGGGTGTCTACTTTCCAAAATGGGGTCATTTGGGGGGGTTTTGTGCCACCTGGGCATTCCATGGCCTCCGAAACTGTGATAGGCAGTGAAGAGTGAAATCAAACATTTACACCCTTAGAAATCCTGAAGGCAGTGATTGGTTTTCGGGGCCCCGTACGCGGCTAGGCTCCCTAAAAGTCCCACACATGTGGTATCCCCATACTCAGGAGAAGCAGCTAAATGTATTTTGGGGTGCAATTCCACATATGCCCATGGCCTGTGTGAGCAATATATCATTTAGTGACAACTTTTTGTAATTTTTTTTTTTTTTGTCATTATTCAATCACTTGGGACAAAAAAAATGAATATTCAATGGGCTCAACATGCCTCTCAGCAATTTCCTTGGGGTGTCTACTTTCCAAAATGGGGTCATTTGTGGGGGTTTTGTACTGCCCTGCCATTTTAGCACCTCAAGAAACGACATAGGCAGTCATAAATTAAAGGCTGTGTAAATTCCAGAAAATGTACCCTAGTTTGTAGGCGCTATAACTTTTGCGCAAACCAATAAATATACACTTATTGACATTTTTTTTACCAAAGACATGTGGCTGAATACATTTTGGCCTAAATGTATGACTAAAATTGAGTTTATTGGATTTTTTTTAGAACAAAAAGTAGAAAATATCATTTTTTTTCAAAATTTTCGGTCTTTTTCCGTGTATAGCGCAAAAAATAAAAACGGCAGAGGTGATCAAATACCATCAAAAGAAAGCTCTATTTGTGGGAAGAAAAGGACGCAAATTTCGTTTGGGTACAGCATTGCACGACCGCGCAATTAGCAGTTAAAGCGACGCAGTGCCGAATTGTAAAAAGTGCTCTGGTCAGGAAGGGGGTAAAACCTTCCGGGGCTGAAGTGGTTAAATGACAATTGCTCAGTTTTGCTACACTGTACCCAAACAAAATTTTTATCATTTTTTTATCAGACTGACACGCCGCACCACTGATCACTGCACTGCGCGTCCCTGTCATATGACGTCCGATCAGGATAACTAAACCACTTTGTCAACGTCATTTTGCTATATGGCGGGGTTAAGTGTGTCTTAGGAACCTCTTCCTGATTGACTGGGAGGAGAATCAGGAAAACAATAGCGAATATTCATTTGGTTATTGTCACACAACCAGGTGAGCTCATGGAGCACTGCGCCCTGAGCCCACCCTTTTTTGAAGCCA